>NC_142053.1:89296312-89896312 GCF_982192425.1 Myodes glareolus | reverse complement strand
TTTGTTTGTAATATTTGTAGGAATCTCACTTTACTTTTTTCCAATTTAAAATGATGTCAGGCAAGCAATTTAAAAACACAATTTATATATTCAATTCAACAATATAAATGTGTGTTTAAGAGATAGGTATAGGGGGTTAGGAGCTATAGTACTAGGAATAAGTAAGGCTTTTAGGGCCTACTACATACTCTCAAACTTTCATGTGCACCCACTTTTACATGCACTCGAATGCACACACGCACACAAACACACACACGTACCCAATGTGGTACCATGCAGAAGTGTCAGCTGCCACCATTTTGTAGAGTAGTACCAGTCTCTCACCAAGAAGCAGCCGATTCCAATTCTCACTGCAAACCTTTGCATAAAGCAGACTCTGCAGCTAGATTTTCAGTTCACAACCTACTGCATTGGTGACAAGTGTGCAATCATCCTTAGTGACAAGTTATGCCCTGTCTCTAAAAACATTAGTTTGTTCACTGTGAGTCCATTAACGAGTTCACATACAGACAGCAAATACGCAGTTCCGTGGCCTTTTTTGTCTCAAGATGTTTAAGCCCATGTGACATTTTACAAAAATGGATAATCACAAAAGGGAATGGGGGGGGCGGAGAGCCGGCTCAGCGGTTAAGAGCATATGCTGCCCTTGGAAAGGACCCAAGTTAGGTTCCTAGCGCTCGCTAGTGCTAGTTGGCTCACGACCACCTGTAACTCCAGCGCCCTCTTCTGGCTTCCGCGGACACCTGCACGTATGTGCACACAATCTTGTCCCATACACGATTAAAATAAAAATAATCTTTTTCTTTTCAAAGACAGACTTGGCCAGCAGAGAAACCAAACGTGGTATCACTGGAAGAGAAACTGGAATCCAGCGCAAAACGAGTTTGAGAAGAAACGGGTGGCTCTAAGAGGCCGCAGGGCTTAGGGAACTGGAGATGTTGCATCGCCTGAGGGGCTTGGAGAGGGTGAACTCACCAGCATAAATGGTTGTGACCAGATGAATGCAGTGGCTCGGGCAGAAAAAGCTTCGTTCTTGGGAGAAATCTAACATAGTTTGCAACATATACAATACGAAGACTAAGATGTCAGCAGCCGAGAAAACTTAGGAGTGTGACAACTGATAAAGACACAGCAAAGACAGTTTGGTCCCCATTTTAACTTCCGCAAGAACAAGAAGGTCAGCATTCTTCCAAGGGCTCTTTAGGTAGTGGGTGGGCTGAGGGTAGAACTTATGGCTGTGTGCATACTAGATAGTGCTCTACCCTTCGACCTTTACACTTTTTTAAATTTATTTTTTAACACTAATTTAAAAAAATATTTATTTATTATGGATACAGTGTTCTGCCTGCATGCTTGGACGCCAGAAGAGGGCACTGGATGGTTGTGAGCCACCATGTGGTTGCTGGGAATTGAACTCAGGACCCCTGGAAGAGCAGGCAGTGCCCTTAACCTCTGAGTCATCTCTCCAGCCAGTTTTTAAAAAATTTGATACCATCTTGGTAAGTTACTTAGGTTGGCCTTGCACTTACTCTGTATCTCAGGCGGGCTTTGAACTTGTGATCCTTCTGCATCAGCTTCCTAAACATCTAGGATAATAGGCCTGAGCCACAGGCTTCATGTTTTATTTGATTATGCTTTTCGCCCCATGGCTTTTCTTTCTCTTGACTGAGGTAGGGATCAAATTCAGGGTACCATACCATTGAGCTACACCCCCAATCTGTTATACTCCCAGCTTTATTGAGGTTCATGTATCATATACTTCACCCCCTTAAAATGGCCAACTCATTTTTTTTAGTGTATTCTCGGCTGATTAGTGTTTACAAAGAAAAGAAACTTTCACTCTCAAAGTTTCTAGATGTATTAAATAATACCATAGTGAACATTTTGAGACTTTCGTTTCTATTATAAGAGAGCTTTTAATGTTTGTTTTATTTTGGTTTTGAGACTGGACCTTTCTATGTAACTCAGGGCTGCTTTGGATCTCTCTATGTAACCCAGGCTGGCCTCGAACTTGAAATCCTTTTTGCCTCAACTTTCTGAGTGCCGAGTTTACAGCCACGCACCAGCACATCTAGGTGTTTTTAATGTGCCAACAGATTTTCTCTATTGATTATTAAGTTTGCTTTGTATGGCGCTGGGGGCATGGTTTATGGATAGAATGCTTGCCTGTCATGCAAGGAACCCTGGATTCAAGCTCCTGTGTTGAAAAAAAGTCAGATTCGCACATGCTGAAAATTAAACAGCCAGGGGAGGTGGCACAAGAACACTTGGAATGTGGTGACTGGAAGATTAGAAGTTCAAGGTTGACCTGAGGTCAGCCTGGACTACGTGAGACCTTGTCTCAAAACAATAAAAAAAAAAATGTGAACTGTGCTTTGTATCGTTTCAGCTCGTATCCTCAGTAATCTTAGCCCTACACCACATGCACAGTGATAATGCCTGTGTTTTCTATCTGTCTCAGACCTATCAATGGGCTACTCTGCCACTCACTCCCTGTGTGACCTTGGGCGAGTCTTTAGAACTCACTAAAGCTTCCTTGCTTGTCTCCCTACAGAGGGTCACAGAATTTACAAACTTAAAGAGCACAGGAAACGACAAGCCTGGAAAGGTCTTCCCAAATGCCATTCACACCCACAAATAATCTTATCTCTTTTTCAGTGTAAATATTTGGGGCCTTCTGTCTGGGACCCCAATCCTTGACATATTCACAACCTGTGAGATCGTGACTCATGTTCTTGGCAAAGATAGCTGGCATCTCTAGCTTCATTTAGTTTCTGATCTAATGCCCTAGTCTCATAGGCTAAGCCTCTTAGAAGAAAGAAAACACAATCAAGAGTCTCTAAGGCTCTATATTAACTTCAGATGTCAACGTGAGGCTGAGGCTTCCAAATGAAGAAGCTAAGGTCACATAGTTATTACATTAGGAGTCAGAATATTGGTAATTTTCATATTGTCAATGCTTGCCTCTTTGGATTTTCAGTAGAAAAATGGGAGGGAGTGTTACAAAAACATTTATTATTATTAATTATTATTATTTTATTATTACTCAGTTATGCTGCTTAAGTGCCCCAGTTCAGCGTTTCTCTATCCAGCTATGCAAACCAGAAAACCAGGAGTCATGCCAGATGTAGTCCTTCAGTTTCTCTCCCTGTCTCTTGCCAAGGCCCATTGCCTTTACTCTGAATCTCGCATCTGTATACATATCTCCTTAAACCAAGCAACCACCATTTCGCCTGGAATATCAAGAGCCTTTGAACAGAACTCTTGCCGGTTTCTAATTCTTTCTGTACCCTGCAGCCAGAGGTAGCTTTTCACTCATTGACTTAAAAAATGACATTTTGTGGGGGCTGGAGAGATGGTTCAGTGGTTAAGAGCACTGACTGCTCTTTCAGAGGACCTGGGTTCCCAGCAACCACATGGTGATTTGCAACCATATATAATGAGATCTGGTGCATTTTTCTGGCACGCAGGAATACATACAGGCAGGACATTGTATACATAACAAATAAATAAATATTTCTAAAAATTACATTTTATTCAGTGTGTGTGTGTGTGTGTGTGTGCTCAAGCATGCCTGTACATGTGTATGCTGTACTTCCAGAGGCCAGAAGAGAGCAGCATTGGGTCTTCTCGGGCTGGTGTTAAAAGCAGTTGTGAACTGTCTGATGTGGGTACTGGTCTTAACCTCCGAGTCATCTTTCTGGCTTCCCAAATGCTAGTTTTTTAAAAAAAATTTTTATGTGCATTGGTGTGAGGATGTCAGATCCTCTGGAACTAGAGTTACAGACAGGTGTGAGCTGCTATGGGGTGCTGGGAATTAAAGCTGGGTCCTCTGGAAGAGCAGCTAGTGTTCTTAACCACTGAGCCATCTCTCCAGCCCTCCAAATGGTAAATTTTATGTTGCATGTATTTTACCACAATTAAAAAATTATGAGCCTGGTGGTGGTGGTGCACACCTTGAATCCCAGCACTTGGGAAGCAGAGGCAGGCAGATCTCTGTGAGTTCGAGGCCAGCTAAAAAGTGAGGCCTGGTCTACAAAGTGAGTTCCAGGACAGTCAGGGTTGTTACACAGAGAAACTCTGTATTACAAAAACAAAACAAAACAAAAATTATGATTCTTTCTTGTTAGAGGATAGTGTCAGGAAAGCCTTTTTTGATGATTTTTTAATATCTATATCTAATTCCTTACTTGCATGTAGTCTTGCACCGTGACAACATCCATACGATCAGCTATTTTGAATTTCTGGAAAAAATGCTCATCTTCCATAATTTGTTGATAAAATTTCCTTTCCCCCATTATCTTGTAAGCATCAGCCACTGCCTATAAAGAAAGTAGATTTTCAAAATAGTATATTTTAAATCACTGGCACACATTTTATATATTTTCTGATAAATATAGCAAATATTGTTCCTGTCTTTTACAGTCTTGCTAGTAATAGAAAGGCTACGTTTACAAAAAGAAAATTATATAGCTGCTTTTGGGGGGAGGAAGGGAAGGGGTTAAAATGACGTTTCACTACGTAGCCCAGATTGGCCAAGCACTTACTAGTAATCCTCCTGCCTTAGCTCCCTGAATGCTGGGGTTACAGCCATGAGCCACCGTTCCCAGCTATACAAGGATTTGTTCTAAGACAGGGTCTCATGTAACCCAGTCTTGCTTTGAATTTGCTATGTAGTCAGGGATGAGCTTATACTTCTTCTTGCCTCCCCCTCTCAAGTGCTGGGATTATAGGGATGGACCTTCATGTCAGGCTTATATAGGCATTTTAAAACCATTTGCAATTTGTCCACATAGATACTGATGCATAGTTTTAAAATAAAACTACAGGTATAGTTGAGTTTACAGTCCTGAAGGGACCATATTTTCTAAAAAGGTTTTAATTTGGGGCTGGAGAGATAATTCAGCAATTAAGAGCCTTTGTTTTTCTTCCAGAGGACTCATGTTACAGCTCACAATCAGGGGAATCTGATGCCCTCTTCTGGCCTCTGTGGGCACTGCACACAGGTGGTGCACAGACATACATGCAAACAACACACCAGCACAATGTAAATATTTGTTTTAAAATCTTAAGAAAGATTTTATGTTTATATTTGATTATGTGTATATGCATGTGAATTTTGCAATATGAACCTAGTGCCCATGGAGGTACGAAGAGGGTCTCTGATCTGCTGGGATTGCAGTTACAGTCCATTGTAAGCTGCCTGATGTGCATGCTGGGAACTGAACTAGTGGCCTCCACAGGAACACTTCATGCCCTTAAACATTAAGCTTTCTCTCCAGCCTGGACTATAGTTTTTAAGATTTTTTTCTTTTACAAAATGTTCTTTTTACCTAGGCGGTGGTGTTGGCGCACACCTTTAATCCCAACACCTGGGAGGCAGAGGCAGGAGGATTTCTGATCAAGGCCAGCCTGGTCTACAGGGCTAGTTCCAGGACAGGCTCCATAGCTACACAGAGAAATCTTGTCTTGAAAACAAAGCAAAACAAAACAAAACAAAACAAAACATTCTTTTCATATAAACGAAAACAAAAGACATCATCCTCTCATTTGTGCTGTCAGAGAAAAGAAACAGGGTGCCTGAAGACCGAGAAGACAATGTGCTGCTGGAATTTACACTCTTTTCTGTTAGCTAACTCATTATTTCAAACGGAAATGGCAGACGTATTGCCTTGCTTCTACCTCCCTTTCCTTCAGCTTTCATTTGCAGTAGTCAAAGAAAAGCAAATAAAGGATTTTTCCTTCTTTCTAAAATGTCAACAGTTTGCATTCAAGGAAAATGTCTGAGAGGCCAGTGAGAGAAAATTCACAGGCAGCACCAAATCCTCCCACATGTATCTGTCCTGCTGATACTAGCTGGCCACACTGGGAGAGACTTAAGTACTGTCAGGCCTCCATAAGTATGTGCAGAATCATCTAACACTGTTTCTAAGGCGGGTCTGTGCTTCTGGCCACAAAGTGTCTGCTTATGTGGAGGGAGGCTGGCAGAGGAAAACTCGAGGCTCTATTCCAGATCAGTTTCATTCTCTAGACCTCAGAATATGCTATTGGCAGAGCATGGAGGCTGTGCCCCCACCCCAGGAGGCCATAAGAGAGAGCTTGGTCAGAGTCAAAAGTCACAGCGTCTGTTGCTTTCACTAAAGCACAACACAATAGCTTGCCTTCACATATCTTCCTCTCTAATTCTCTTTTTTATTATCCAGAATAGTCCCTTTGTATTTCGTTTTGACTTCCAAAGCTTTGGTAATGCATATGGAAGATGAAATGGGGAGAAAATGTTTCAGTGGTCATATTTTATTCTCAATGCACCAAAGTGAACAGTTTAATGAAAATCGGAGGCGCTTTTCCATGGGTGGATTATTTTTGCTTTTCATTTCACCAGTTTCTTTGCACATCATATACCTGAAGAAAAGATGATATTGGTGCATCTCTCTATTGTGTTTTATTACAATGTTCTGTGGATTTTAATTAACCAGCCCAACCGCACTAAAGGTAAAAACAAATCATGGTACACTGAACAGATATAAAACCATGCAATTTCTGCTTTCAGTATTTCTTTAGGAATAATTATAGATTACTTCAGCTCAGATTACCCAGAGAAGGCATTTATTATCAGTTCTTCCCTCCACCGCCATACTCAGCCACTACCACCGATCTTTCCAAGACCCAGTTTTCCCATCCACATATTGCCTGGGATGCACTGGGTCTAGTCTAGTCCCGTGGGCAAAGAAAACCAGGTCCAGAAGCATTGGACAAGTTCTCTGCCTACTTGTGAAAGAGCGTATTAGTAACACTTCTGTTGCTGTGGAAAATACCATGATCAAAAGCAACTGATGGAAGAGTTTCCTTTGGCTTACAGCTCCAGACGGCCACTCCACAAATACCAGGGGAAACATGGCAGCAGGTGCCTGGGGCAGGAAGCTAAGAGATCACATCTTCAATGGGAATCTCAAACCAGGGACCAGGTACTTAAACATGTCAGCTTATTGTCTGTGTGTCTCTGTCCACCAGCAGGGGGCTTCAGATGTATGCCACAATGGATACTGTGATTTATCTTACATAGATGCTGGTGATCAGGACTCAGGTCGTCATGCTCATGTAAACAAGCCCAGAGGTGTTTGGAAATAAAAAAAGAGTGCTGCCCAATAGTCGAAATGTTCTTTGTCAGAAATCGGCCACATACAGCCAGTTGCTCATTTTTGCTGGAAATTCCCACTTATGAAAGTAGTGAAAAGTGGTACCCTTGCACTTGTCTTGGAATAATTCAGTATAGGCAAATGCAGAATAAATAAAAGCGCACTAACTGCTGGGATCGTTTCAGCTTTGAAATGTATACAGTATGGTAGAAACAGGTCAGCATTCAAATCTCACTTATACATCTCCAAATCTCTCTTCAAAAGCTAACTTTTTCTTTCTCTTTCTTTCTTTCTTTCTTCTTTTTTTTTTTTTTTTTTTTTTTGAGACAGGGTTTCTCTGTGTAGCCCTGGCTGTCCTGGAACTCGCTCCGTAGACCAAACTGGAGATTGGTCTGCCTCTGCCTCCTGAGTGTGGGATTAAAGGCATGCACCATCATGCCTGGCTTCAAATTCTAGCTTTTCCCACAAAGTGGGAACAGTATTTCTCAGCACAGAGAACGGGAGGAGGGCCATGTGAGAGAACATGTATAGTGTCATCCTGGACCTCCGCAGTGGTTAAGAACATAGACTTGGTCTCAATTCTTTCACTCTCTAATTGTGAGATTTCAAGTCAGTTACTTGGTCTTTTTATTTATTTATTTTTGCATGTGTGCTTTTACTTTTGATTATTAGGCATTATGGCATTTTTATAACATAAATATTTTCCTCCTACTCCCAATGGTCCCTTTCCTCTCCTCCATTAGTCTCTTTTCTACTTTCATATTCATTTTAAGGAGTAAAGATAGATTAACAAAACATACAGACTAGTTTTATGGGAATTAAATGAAATAATGCACATTCGAGATTACAGTTGATAGAAACTGATCAAGTTGGGCCAGAGGGACCGGGGAGATGGCTCAGGTGGTAAAGTGCATGCTGCCTAAGTGTGAGGACCCAAGTTCTGATCACCAGCATCCATGTGAGATATCCCACAGTATCCATTGTGGCATACATCTGAAACCGCAGTGCTGTGGGACAGAGACAGGTAGATCCCTGAATCTTACTGCCTAGTTAGCTTGGTTAAATTGGTGAGCCCAGCTGGGCAGTGGTGGCACACGCCTTTAATCCCAGCACTCGGAAGGCAGAGGCAGGCGAATCTCTGTGAGTTCGAGGCCAGCCTGGTCTACAGGAGCTAGTTCCAGGACAGGCTCCAAAGCTACAGAGAAACCCTGTCTTGAAAAACAAACAAACAAACAAAAAATTGGTGAGCCCATGTTCAATGAGAGATCCTGTCTCAAAAATCAACATGGAAAACAAATGGGGAAGACTTCCTCAACGTTAGTGCCTCCAGCGTGGGCACTCCTTCATCCCTAAGTGATCAAGCAGGACTGACAAAGATGGCAAGAATCTGAAGTTCCAGTTTGGTTACAGGAATTCGAGGCCAGCCTAGTATATATGAATCTTGCCACAAAGAGGGAAAAGAGCAGGAGGTGGGGAGGGGAAGAGAGCAAGGGAGGGAGAAAAAGAGAGAGAGAGAATAATCAAGTAACAAGGGTAGCTATTAATGTTTTTCTTATATGAAAAAAGTTTAAAAGGACAGGCATTTTTCAATGTAAAACAATGGTTACTATATGCCAACACTTAAGGTTTGTCAGTTGGATCCACAGATCCTTTTGTAGCCTGTAAGTGTAGTAACTGAGTTTTAACACCATTATGTGAGATGTGCCTCCTTTAACAGCATTACATGTAGGCACAATACTGTCTGACATGAAAAAAAATGCCAGTTACCCAGTGGTGCTCTGGGCCATGGAATAGGAGGGTTTTTAGGGTAGTTCTCATAAATGATTTCTTATCAAAGATCACTGTGTGGGGGGCTTGTTAAAATGTATATGCTGGACCTGGGGGGGGGGGTCTGGTGTAGGACAGGTGCATTTGCATTTTTTTCTTTAAAATACTTATTTTTATTCTTTTTCTTTTTTTCGAGACAGGGTTTCTTTCTTTTTATTTTTAAAAACCTTTTTTTTTTTTAAAGATTTATTTATTTATTATGTATACAGTGTTCTGTCTGTCTGTATGCTTGCTGGCCAAAAGAAGGCACCAGATCTCATTACAGATGGCTGTGAGCCACCATGTGGTTGCTGGGAATTGAACTCAGTACCTCTGGAAAAGCAGTCAGTGCTCCTAACCTCTGAGCCATCTCTCCAACCCTGAGATAGGGTTTCTTTGGAGCTTTGGAGTCTGTCCTGGAACTAGCTCTTGTAGGCCAAGCTGGCCTCGAACTCATAGTGCCTGCCTCTGCCTCCTGAGTGCTGGGATCAAAGGCGTGCGCCACCACCACCCGGCTTATTTTTATTCTTTAGTTATGTGTGCACATGTGCATATGCATGTAGGTGCACAAGGAGGCCAGAGAGGACCCAAGATCCCCTGAAGCTGGAGTTACAGGTGGTTGTGAGCCACCTGACATGGGTGTTGAGAACCAAACTTGGGTCCTCTGCAGGAGTAGCGCATACTTTTGATTGCTCAACTGTCTCTCCAGTCTCGAGGTTCTGCATTTTAAAATGGCCCAGTGGATGCCCATGTGTAAGACATGCTTTGGGTAGCAAGGTTTTAGAAAATTCTCTGGTGGACCAACAATAATGAGAACCTCTTGTAAATTACCAATGCTGAGCGAATAGAACGTCAAAGACGAATGCAAAACGAGAGAGCATGCGTGCATGTGCGCGCACGCAGGCACATATGCGCACGCACCACGCAGGCGCATATGCGCACGCACCACGCAGGCGCATATGCGCACGCACCACGCAGGCGCATATGCGCACGCACCACGCAGGCGCATATGCGCACGCACCACGCAGGCGCATATGCGCACGCACCACGCAGGCGCATATGCGCACGCACGCACGCTCATGTGCGCATGCATGCACGCACGCACGCACGCACGCTCATGTGCGCATGCATGCACGCACGCACGCACGCACGCTCATGTGCGCATGCATGCACGCACGCACGCACGCACGCTCATGTGCGCATGCATGCACGCACGCACGCTCATGTGCGCATGCATGCACGCACGCACGCACGCACGCACGCGCATATGCGCCTACAAGCGCATGCCCGCACGCACGCGAATATGTGCATGTAGGCACACACACACACACACACACACACACACACACACACACACATCATTATCCTATTCTACAACAGCGGTACTCAGCCTGTGGGTTGCGATCCTTTGGGGGAAAGGTCAAAAGACCCTTTAACATAGGTCTCCTAAGACCACTGGAAAACACCTTTATGTTATGATTCATAATAGTAGCAAAATTACAGATATGAAGGAGCAACGAAAGTTATTTTACGGTTGGGGGTCACCACAGCAAGAGGAACTGAATTAAAGGGTCGCAGCATTCGGAAGGTTGAGACCCACTGCTCTAGTGTCATTTGACCTGTCTTGGCACCTTTGGAGAGAATACTGATCATCTCTATATAGATGCAGTTCTATTTTTTTCTGGAGGATTCTATGTGTATCTTTATGCCACATTGACTTGATTACAGTAGCTTTGCCTAACTTCCTTTGTTCCTCCCCTTTCACTTGCTGTGCCTGCTGTGAACACCTGGGAGAGGCGGCTGGAAAACGACGAGGACATGCAACAAGAAATGGAGATATGGAGGGGAATGCGGAGGGGAATTCTGCAGCAATTCCTCTTCCTTTAGAAGTGAAATTACAGGGGCTGGAGAGATGGCTCAGTAGTTATGAGAATTGGTTGCTTCTCCAGGGAACCGGGTCCAATTCCCACCACTCGCCTGGAGGCCCATGACTGTCTGTAACTCCAGTTCCAGGAGATCCGATGCCCTTTTCTGGCCTCCTCAGGCACCAGGTAGGCACGTAGTGCACAGACATGCAGCCACCAGGCAGGCACGTAGTGCATAGACATGCAGGCAAAATATTAGAAATATTTTCAAAGTTAAGTGGATTTAGACTAGACATCTGAACAAACTAAAACTGGCCCACTTATATAAAGAAATAAATGAGGGCCTGGAAAGATGAATTAGCAATTAAGAGCACTGATTTCTCTTACAGAGCATAGGAGTTCGATTCCCAGTACTCACACGGTGGCTCACAACCATTTTCAATTCCAGTTCAAAGGCATCTTAGATCCTCCTCTGACCTCCTCTGGCATCAGACTTGAATGTGGCACACAGATATACATTCAGGCAGAACACCCATACACATAATAAAATGAAAGAGTGAATGAACTTAAGGCTAGGGAGGTAGCTCATTGGGTACAGTGCTCACTAGTGCCCAGCACACATGCAGCCCTGGGCTTAAGCCCCGCCATTGCACACACCAGATGTGCCAGCATACCTGCTATCCTCGCACTCTGGAGGCGGAGGCAGCGCAAGCAGAAGCTCAAGAAGTTCAAGAGTCGGGTGTGGTGCATGGTTCTGATCCCAGAGCTCTGGGGGGAGAGGCAGGCAGATCTCTGAGAGTTTAAGGCCAGCCTAGTATATGTAGTAACTTCCAGGACAGTCAGGGCTACACAGAGAAACCTTTTCACAAACAAACAAACAAACACCGAAAAGAAATAAGTAAACAGAAAAGTTGGATCAATTTGCTAACAAAAATTTATTCAAAGATGTAAACTTAGAATAAGAACAATACCCCATTGCAAACTTTCCTTCAACTATGGGTTTACATATTAGCCAAGTCTGTTTTGAAGAGGAATGAAAGGCACAAGGGCAGTCCAAACTGTCCTCTTCAAGTTGGGTATGTTCTGGTCATTAAAAGACCATTATTAGTGTTCACTGAAACAGTCAGACTGAATACTACGATAACATCTTAATAACAAGAACAAACAGAATTCTAAAATTTCATTATGAAATGAAGGCAACACCATGGACTATGAGCGCTGACTACTCCTGGAGAGGGACAGCTGCAGCACGTTAGGGCAGGCGTAACGGTGAGTGCATTTTCTTTCTTCTTTGGTATAGTTTATAGAACTTCAATAACACTGAAACGGATTTCTAAAACATATTTACAAGTCATTAAAGAACCTGTGTAAGTGCAAGAGAGCTTTCTTCACGCTGGCTTTCGCCGACACGCGTGATAGTCAAGAGCGCTTTTCCAAGGTCAGGATGAAGATGTAAGTCCTACAATCATCCAGACTTTCTACTAATACACACACTTGGATGCTAAACAGCTTAATCCTGGCTTTCTACTTATGTGTGAATAAACACATGTACATACCAACTCAAGTTCTTACAGATTTCATATGAGACTCCTAAACATTTTCCCTCCTCTAACTCCATTTGAAGTGCAGGTTTTTTTTTATGCTCTGAATGATACTTCTGTTGCTCAGTTGGTGGGATTCCACCGGTTCTTATGCTTCACAGTCCCAAGGACCTCACTCAACTGGCTCAGTCAGCCTCCTCTACTCTCTCCTCCATCCAACAGTCCGCCACAAGTCCCTCTAAGGCTGGAGAGAGTTTCTTCTGATGTGATCTCCTCATTTCCTCTCCTCAAAGGAGAGGCTGGAAGGGTATTTATGAAGATACTTAGTGTGACCCACGAGTATGTATGATCCTTCAGAGTGCTTCAGAGAAGGTGAGATCCTATCAGGAGACATTTTCTTTTCAGGAGGATGATATGAGGAAGCTTCCAAGATCTTGGAGCTCCAGCAGCCGGTTCTCAATCTAGTGAAGATCATTCGGACGGGTTCGACGGGAACGTGGCTAGACTTCGGACAATGGGACTCAGTGAAAGAGTGGGGGAAATTCAGTAAAGGTCTGCTGGGTGGAGGCTGTTGTCCAACACTGGTCACTTGAGGTAATCCTTTTGGGTCAATTCGACTGGCACTAGAACATGGCACATCATGAAAAGCCTCCAACATAGGCCTCTGGTGTTTCTGATATAAGCTTATTCGCCGTTTCTTCTGAGGATTTTGGATAACCTCAGTGGGGAGCTGGAGATTTCCCTCATGGGTTGTCTTGAGGCTGAGTTCAGCATGCTGGCTATCTGGATGTGCAGTGGGGTACATCCAGGGGTGTTTATCTTCATCGGAACGCTGGGCTGGTGACTGGATGTTCAACATGTGGCCCATCTCCTGCACTTTGGAAGCAGCCTGGGAAACTTGATGGAAGCAATTCTTTGTGCTTTGGTCTACTGGATTCTCACTGAAAGTTGGGTTCTCACCACTGTGCCCAAATGCTGTTTTTGGCATGGTAGGAACCTCCGAGGTCTGACATTTCTCTTCCTTAAGAGGTAAGACATTAGTGTCTTTTGTGGAAGGTGCTGTATCGCACACATGCTCCCCATCAGATTTCTTGACTGATGGCAGATTAGTTTGAGTGGACTTCGCGGATGATCTCTTGCTTATATGGATAACCATTGGTCTGTTTGGACGCCTCAGATAGTTACCAAAAGGTGTCATATCCTTCCAACACGGTGGCCTCCTCTTTAGGGGCTTCTTGGGAAATTTAAGCAGGAGAGCCGGCCTTTGCTTCTCTTGTCTTTCTCTGTCTTTTCTCTCTCTCTCTGTCTCATTCTCTGGGTCAGGATTCTGACGATTCTTTGACTTTCGTGGGTTCTGGTGCTCCTTTTCCTTCTTAAAGCCCAAGGGCAGTGGGGCCATGGCACCATCCCAAGTCTTCATAGGGCACTTCCTGCTTCTTAAAGTGTGTCCAAAGGCCCCACAGTTCTTGCATTTCATTCTGGGATTCTCTACTGGTGGGGGATCTCTCTGTACCATTGTTATTCTCGGATTCTGTAAATTCTGAATTTCAAAGTTTTTGTTAGGAGGAGAAGTTTTCATGTAAGGGTTTACTACTTGAGCCATCCTTTTGGAGTCTTGTCAGTCTTCTTCGGGTGCTGATTTGGGGTTTTCTAAAACCCAGATGTCTTCCTACTGTCTGTTAGCAGGTTCTCAGACAGGTGGATGGCAGAGACACAGCAAGGCATGCGATGAAGCTTACAGGATGCTGGAGGAAAGGGAAGCCACATTTTCTTTTTTATATCACTGGGCTATTTCCTACCCCTCCAACATTTACTTCAGGAATAAACAAAAAAATTAATGAAGTTATTATACCATGTTTTAATGTTTAAATATTGTTTTTGGGTGACTTCTTCCTTTTGAGGTTGTCATTTTCTTAACCCTAACAATGGGGACAGTGGAATTGACCCAGGAGAATTTCAGTTCCTGGAAAAGTCTGATTATATAATCTTACAATAGAAACGATCGACGGTACTTTATAGAAACAACCTCATCTTAATCTAAAGATGAACATGATACGAATTTATCCCTCAAGAGTACGATGAAAATATACTTCTCATGCCTGAAGTGATGGTGCACACCTTTAATCCCAGCACTTGGGAGACAGAGGCAGGGAGATCTCTGTGAGTTCGAGGCCAGCCTGATCCACTGAGCAAGTTCCAGGATAGCCAGGGCTACACAGAGAAACCCTGTCTCAATAAACCAATATGTATTATACTATACTAATATATATATATATATATATATATATATATTCCTTATTTTTTGGTTTTTGGAACTTGCTCTGTAGACCAGACTGGCCTTGAACTCACAGGTCTGCCTGCCTCTGCCTCACCAGAACTTAAAATTTTAATGCAAAGAAAACTGTTAAGATATTTTTCTGGAGCTCCATATAAGTTATATATTTCAAGTTTGTTTTTAGTGAAGACACTTTGAAACATGGTGCTTAGGAATAAGCTTGGTGGGCTGACTAATAGCAAAATAATGTAGTCTATATACTTGGAATGCAATTTATATATCATATAGATGTTACGAAGCAATATTAATATAAAACATCCATCATGAAACATCACCTTACTTGACGGCTTTAGTAAATCTTTCCCACTGAAATACTTGTAACCATGGCCATCGTTTTTAAAAAAAATTTTGAACACGATAAAAGGTGGAAACGTTTCACCACCAAATCTGAAAAAAAGATAAAAAATTAGTGATATGACATCAATTGTGGGGATCCATTGCTTCTTCCTCGTGTACTTAGCACAGCTCATACAGTTTTTCAAATATAGGGCATAGAAAGAATATATAAATGCTGTGGGATGGTCTTTCTGTATGCTGTGAATATATGTAGCCCACATTGGTTGATAAATAAAGTTGTTTTGGCCTATGGCAAGGCAGGATAGAGCCAGGCAGGAAATCTAATCAGAACTACAGGAGAAAAAGGGCAGAGTCTTGGAGATATCAGCCAGGCACGGAGGAAGCAAGACATGTAAAAAATGAGGTAGCAAGCCACAAACCACATGGCAAAGCATAGATTAAAAAATATGGGTTAATTTAAATGTAAGAGTTAATAATAAGCCTTAGTCAAGCATTTATAAGCAATATTAAGCCTTTGAGAGTTATTTGGGAACTGGTGGGTGAGAGAGAAATGGCCATTTACAGTGCTTTTAACCTCTGAGCCATCTCTCTAGCAGAAATGGCCATTTACATATAAAGATCAAGCAAAGGAATGGACACAATGGTGGTGAGACCTTATGTCAATTTATAGCCAGAGTCATGTCTTAGCCTTTTTACATAACAAATGCAAGCAGGGAAATACTTACTTTTAAACTTTGTCGTGAAAAATAATCAGTATTAAAAAAAATCATTGCTATTATTTCTTCTCTGAAAATAAATCAGCATAGTTACATTACCTGAATCTGACTTTACACCTCATGCTAGGATCTTTAAGAAGCTCAGCCTCTATGGGGTTCACTCTCGCCAGCAGTTCGTGTGCCACACAATATTCCTGAAATAAAGGGCAACACTGTCAACAGAAAGTGGTATCCTGTCCCGATGTCATTTACTGATTGCGAGAATGGAAGCAGCCTCGTGGTGGCGGCGCACACCTTTAATCCCAGCACTCAAAGACGCAGAGGCAGGTGGATCTCTGTGAGTTATAGGCTAGCCTGGTCTACAGAGTAAGCTCCAGAAGAGCCCAGAAAACAAAACAAAACAAAACAAAACAACAAAACATTAGAAGCATAGTGAAATGAACCCTGAGCGCAGGGCTCTAAAGAGGTGGATTTCTATTCTTGACTCCTCCATTTATTGTCTATGCAGCCTTTCGTCTGTTATTTAAACTCAGGGGTCTCCAAATTTGAGTACCCATGCCTTTTGAGATCGCAGGCATTTGAGATCCCTATGAAAATACTTTCCCACAATCTATTGAATTTATCTATAGACTTATCCATATCTCCAACTAGATTATAAGCATCATGAAGGTAGAGACAGCATCTTTCTTCTTTGTTATTATTCCTAGCATCTAATAGAGTACCTGAAACACACAAGAAACTTAACAAGTGTTTAATGTTAAATGAATCATGGTAATATGGGGATGATAATGGTATTAAGTGACTAATTTTTAAGAACCTTTTATTTACCATATAATATGGTGGAATCATAGTCATCTATTTATCTCTACCTATCTATCATTTATTATCTATCTATCTATCTATCACTTCATTTAATCCTAATAACACCACAAGTAGACTATTATCACTCAGTTCACAGATGAGAAAGCTAGGTCTGAAACTTAGATTTTTTGACTCTAAAATTGTCATTCTTTCCCTTAAATGACTCTATTCAATTTTAACCTGTGATAATTCCATTAAATGTACAATAATAGTATTTTTAACAAGATAAAGCATTTTTCCTTGTTTCTATTTTTTGAGACAGGGTTTCTCTGTGTAGCCCTGTCCATCCTGGAACTCACTCCGTAGACCAGGCTGGCCTTGGATTTAAAGATCTGCCTGCCTCTGCCTCCAGAGGGCTGGGATTAAAGGCTTGCGCTACCACCACCCGGCTAAGATAAAGCATTATTAATGTGAAGTATCAATGTGAAGCACTGGAACAAAGATATAAAAAAATAGCTGATTAACTTCATTTATTTACTAAAATTATGAGGAAATCAGTAGCATAATAATTAAAACTGAGTTCTGTATGGTAATACATATAGGTCTGTGGGTAAGGTAGAGAAGAAGTATACATATTGCTCAAGCTTTCTCAGAGCCGCAAAACTCCTCTAATGAGAATAGCAGAAGATAGCAGACTACTTTAAGCAAGGCTTAATACTCTGCTGAGTTTCCAGGTTTTTTTTTTTTCAGGGAAGGAGAATGGGCATTTGTGATTTTTATTTAAATAGGATTATATCCCTCATACCACTCTGACTTGCCCTTTTCACTAACAAGCTGTCTTGGTTAGCTTTGTATTGTAGACTCGTGTTAATACTGCAAGCTTTACACGTGAAGGCAGAGGCATTTACTTTCTTCCACGAACCAAAGCTGCAATGAAGTTGTACTGGAGAATGCGCTCTTAGAAGTGAAACTGCTGGCGATGGCTCAGTGGTTTGGTTCCCAGCACTCACCGAGTGGCTCACGATTGCTTGTAACTCCAGTTCCAGGGGATCTTATGCCCTCTTTTGACCTCTGCAGGCTCTTGCATGCACATAAACTCACTCAGGGTCACGTACACACACACGTATGATAAATAAATATAGAAAGAAAGAAATTCTTTTAAAAAAAAGAAGTGCAACTGCTGGGTAAAAGGGCATTTTTAAACTCAGGTGTTTTTTTTTCTCCTGAAGTGTTGGTGATCAAACCCAGGGCTTCACACATGATAATACACATTCTACCACTGAGCTACACCCCTAGTTCTTCCTTTTCTTCTTTTTCTGAAACAGGGTTTCTCTGTAGATCTGGCTGTCCTGGAACTCGCTCTGTAGACCAGGCTGGCCTCAAACTTGGCGATCTGCCTGCTTCTGTCTCTAGAGTGCTGGGATTAAAGGTGTGTGCCACCATTGCCTGGCTTACACCCCCAGTTCTTAATTCAGAGATTTAATTGTTAGATTTGAATTAAAAACAACTAAAATACAACTGCAATAATTTCAGAAAAATAGTAATACTCATTACATATTGAAAATAAATCCAGAGGGCTGGAGGGATGGCTCAGAAGTTAAACATACTGACTGATCGTTCAGAGGACCCAGATTTGATTCCTAATGCTCACATTACAACTGTCTTTCACTCCCCAGTCCCGGGGAATCCAATGTCTTCTCTGGTCTCCACAGGCATTGCATGCCTAGGTGCACAGATGCACCTGAAGGAATCCATACACATAAATAAAATAAAAATAAATAGGTCTAAAACAATCAACCAGAAATATTAAGATTAATAAAAGAAGCAATTTTATAACTTTACATAATATTACTATATCTAAGTCAAAGAGATAAATAGGGTTATTTGTTCTCTCTTTAATTAGTTAAGAAATATCTGCCAGAGGAAAAAAACCACCTACCGCTGCACAAACTGTGTGTTTTAGGAGTTTAAACAATGTTTTGTCCACATAAATGAACCAGGCCTTCTGTATTATTGTTGCTGAAATATCTCTATTAATTATAAGAGGGAAAAGAGGTTAGCAATTTATGAAGTACTTTTCATTTTCCTAAAATCTTCAACAAGTTTCAACTTATATTTCCCCATTACTAAGACTGACCTAATAAGCAACATTTGGATGGAGCAATTGGAACTAGTTTTTGTAGTTTCTAATCAGAATGAGACTATGGAATAGTTAATATTTCCCGAGATTAAAAAAATTCAGCTAAAATTTTATCAAGATACATACATTAAGTCAGTCATGGTGGTTTATTCTTATAAACCCAGCAGTTAGCAGGTGGAGGCAGGAGGATCAAGAATTCAAGATCAACTTTGGGCCAGGTGGCACTCAGGAGGCAGAGACAGGCAGATCTCTGTGAGTTCGAGACCAGCCTGATCTACAAGAGCTAGTTCCAAGATAGGCTCCAAAGCTACAGAAAAACCTAGCTTTGATTGCACAGTGAATTTGGGTTGAGGGTATAGTCCTAGTGTGTGTGAGACATTTTCTTTCTCCCTCCCTCCCTCCCTCTCTCCCCCAGTCTTTCCTTTCTCCTCTCTCTTCTCTCTCTGAGACAGTGTCTCATGGCTCTGAAGAGATGGATACACAACTGAGTATGACCTTAAACTTCTGATCCTCCTGCCTCTAACTTCTTAGTGCTGGGATTATACCAGGCCTGGTTTTATGTGGTGAAGGAAATTGAGTCAGAAACTTGTACACACTAGGTAAGAACTCTACTATGTATATCCTTAGTCAGAGATCCTGGGGTTTAACTCCTACTACTGTTGGGGGGTTAGGGGTAGAGGAGAGAGGGAAGAAAGGAAGAGGGAGGGGTGGGAGGATAGAAGGGAAAGGGATGGAGAAAGAGAGTATACGAATAAATAGGTGTGAGAAGGCAAATTTGCCTTCTAAAAGCATTCATGGGGCTGGTGAAATAGGTTTGTGGGTAAAGAATGAGAACCTGAGTTTGGTAGCCCGAAACCATATAAAATGATAGATGTGTTTGCAAATGCTTGTCATCCCAGCACTGGGGAAGTGGAGGCAGGTGGATTCCTGAGGCTTCTCGACAAGTCAGCCTAGCCTTGTTAGTGAATTCCAGTTCAGTGAGAGAGCGACTCCCAAAAACTAAGGTAAAGGGGCTTGGGAAATGGCTCAATTGGTAAAGATTGCTGGGCAAGCCTGAGCACCCATGTAAAAGGTGGGTGCTGTGGTGCACTTCTGTAATCAGGGCACTCGGTGGGGTGGGTGCAGACAGGATTCCAGTTGAAACTGTACACTCCAGATTCAGTGTGCGAACCTATGTCAAGAAACAAATATTCGAAGTGGAGAATGACAGAGGAAGACACTCGGTGTCTACTTCTGACTTCCGTCTGTATGTATACAGGGCAGGTGAGTGCTCCTGTACACACGCGTACACACCCTCCCGCCCTGCCCCGTCCCGCCCCCACCTAGAGCGTAAGAAGATCTCTGACCTTCACACAGACATATCCAAGTGCATGCACCTCTGCACAAGCTTGCACGCACCCACACGAGCATGCACATGCACTACAGCAATCCGCTACTTTATAGTCAGGCTCTTAAAAACGTTCAGACAGGGTCTCACTATGTACTGCATACTGGCCTGGAACTTAGTTCAGGCTGGCCTCAGACTCTAGATCCTCCGCCTCAGGTCCTTAGTGCTGGAATTACAGGCAGTTAGTTACGAAAAGCACGCTCTAGCTGACTGAAGGGCAATGAAAATGTAACCTAGGATGGTTGAATTGACACAAGGCCCCATTTCTTTTCTAGGGGCTTATGAGTGTGATCTAGAAAAAGAAATTCCCCTTTCTGATCTTTGCTCAAGCCAGGCTCACTCCAATGCGGCTAAAGAAAGAATTTACTTTAGATAATGTCCCAGCAGCAACTGATTCACAGGTCTCTCCTCCCGCACTCTCCCGTCTAGTCAGAGTCTCCTGTAGGGCTATCAGCAAAGACAAGGACATCTGTCCAATCTTCCCACCGGCTGGCAAAATGTAGACTACTAGATTGAGAGAAGAAAAGGCCTGGGGAGGGGTGGGAAAAGAACTCAGCTGCTAAAAGTCTACCATGCAAACGTGAGGAGCCGAGTTTGCTCCTTAGAGCCCACATAAAAATGCCTGGCATGGTGGCATGTGCTTGCAATCCCAATGCTGGGGATGTGGAAACAGGAAGACCCTCGAGCTTGCTGTTTAGCCTAGCCTAATTGACAAACCGTAGGCCAATGAGAGAGCGTTTCTCAAAGGAGTTGAACGGCATTCCTAGAGGTGACACTCAAGGATGTCACATGCACACACACATATAAACAACCAAAAATAGAAAAGGACCTGGTGGTGGCAGTGCACGTCTTTAATCCCAGCACTTAGGAAGCAGAAGCAGGCAGATCTCTGTGAGTTCAAGGCCTGCCTGGTTCACAGAGTGAGTTCCAGGACAGCCAGGGCTGTTTCACAGAGAAACCCTGTCTCAAAAAAAAAAAATCAAAAAAAAAAAAAGAAAAAAGAAAATCACATGGATGGTGGTGCACGTCTTTATTCCCAGCATTTAGGAAGCAGAGGCAGGCAGATCTCTGTGAGTTCAAAGCCTACCTGGTTCACAGAGTGAGTTCCAGGACTGCTGGGGTTGTTTCACAGAGAAACCCTGACTCAAAAAAAAAAAGAAGAAAAAAGTCACATGGATGGTGGTGCACGTCTTTAATCCCAGCATTTAGGAAGCAGAGGCAGGCAGATCTCTGTGAGTTCAAAGCCTGCCTGGTTCACAGAGTGAGTTCCAGGACAGCCAGGGCTGTTTCACAGAGAAACCCTGTCTCAAAAAAAAAATCAAAAAAAAAGAAAAAAGAAAATCACATGGATGGTGGTGCACGTCTTTATTCCCAGCATTTAGGAAGCAGAGGCAGGCAGATCTCTGTGAGTTCAAAGCCTGCCTGGTTCACAGAGTGAGTTCCAGGACAGTCAGGGCTGTTTCACAGAGAAACCCTGTCTCAAAAAAATAAAAAAATAAATAAAAAGAAAAAAGAAAAGCACCCAGCACCTGAGAACAGAGGCAGCAAATCTCTGTGAATTCCAGGCCAGTCATCCTTCTTAAAAAAAAAAAAGTACAGAAATAAACCTTTTGAATTCTAGCTGATGCCATTCATTAACTGGCTTAACTTTCTTCCCAGTTGTGTTTTTTTCTCCCTTTTTTGAAGATTTAAAAATATTTTAATTACATGGATGTGTGTGTCAGCGCATGGGATTGTGCAGGTCCTCAGAGGCCAAAGGTATTGGATCCTGTGGAACTGGAATTTCAGGTAGTTGTAAGGCACCTAATGTGAGGGGTCCTAATCACTGAGCCATCTCCCCAGTGCTCTTTTACTTACTTACATGTGCACTAACAAAACTGTTTCAGAAGGCTGCAGTATTATCAAGCAGGCATGTGACTACGCTTTGTAAATTATAAAATTCTAAAGCTATATTCAACTTGAAGCGAATTTTTTTAAAACCAGCAAAATTTTAATTTACACATTAATGAATGTTTAAAGTTATCTGAGTAAACTCGGGCAAGTTTAGCTCGGGGTGGTGGTGCACACCTTTAGCCTTAGCCCTCAGCGGGCAGAGGCAGGTGGATTTCTGTGAGTTCGAGGCCAGCCTGATTTATAGCGGGAGTTCCAGGACAGCCAGGGCTACACAGAGAAACCCCGTCGTGTAAACAAACAAATAAAAAACAACACAGAAAACACACAAACAAACAGACAAGCAAAAGAAAAAAAAAACACCCCAGGTAAGTTTGTAATTTGTCTAGTTGTGGAGAAACGACAAAAGGCAAAAAGATGGCTTCTTACTCTTTTCTTGCCTTTATCTTTGCAGCACGTGCCGACTGTGTCTTGTGACTATCTGAGTTTGGAGCACCAGTACCTGCTGTGTTTGAGGACTTTTTCATTTTCCCTACAAAGAAGTAATCTGAACACACATACATTAAGCTATTAAAGTCATAATCCCCACATTATTACATTTGGACTAGACTTAAATGCCATATGATTGTTGTGTTAATTTTAGAATCCCTTTAAAAAGAAAGCATTGTGCGTCTAGTGTCGCTTACAGTTTATATTCTTTTATTAAACTGTCATGTGGTTGTGGGAAAGACAGTGAATCTATGCACGCCCTCCTAATTGGCCCCCTCTCTCCTAGCTTTTTCCTATTCACCCTACAGTGGAAGTGAACATCTCTTCTTGTGACGCAGGGTCTCCTGTAGCTGAGGCTGGCCTCGATCTCATTATGCAGCAGAGGATAGCCTTAGACTGATCATCCTCCGGTCCCAATGTCCCACATGCTGGGATTTACAGTCGCTCACCACCACACCTGACTCTGGAAGCTAACCCTTTGGAGCAGTAATTCAGGGATATTCAGTCTCACAAATTCCTTAGTGGCAGGAGGTACTTTGCTGACTATGGAAACCGGGCAGAGGGTTTTTACACATTTTCTGTCGAGTTTTTGGTCCAGTTTTTATGAGCCATCTCCCCAGTCCTCTTTTAGTTGGTTACTTGTGAGATTTTGAGATTTTGCGCAAATTACTTAATCCTCCCCTCGCCCCCACTCCCCGTGGCTCAGTACCCCTTTGGTGATGTGAGCAGGCACGTATGAAATTATATGTGCCTATAACTTTTTAAAAACAGTTTTGAAGCATTACATTCCAGTTTGGATGAGGCTCTCAAAATCTTAGTTATATCTTCAAAATACCGTTTAAAATGAAATTGCAGTACGATATGTCTTTTTTAAGCATAAAACAAAAAATTAATAACCACTGTACTTTTGTATTAATGACAAGTGATATTTTTAGTTGGCTGCCGTGACTGTAGGTGGTGTGAAAATATCTCCGCTTTCTATTGGTGACACTCACAGGTACTGCTAATACTGGAGGCTTGTTGCCTCCACTGTACTTGGAAGAAATGCTGAAGTTCAGGCAGAGTTTAGTGGAGGTGAAGCTGTCAGCTCCCTCTTTCCCCGGTTCACGTACCCCGGGCACTAAGAGCTCCCGCTGGGATCGCACTTCTAAGATATTACCTTACTGATGCAGAGCCTTCGGAATCTAGTCAGTAATTCTCCTTTGGGATCGGAGATGGGGTGGCTTGGAACATACAATTCTGTTGAGAAGGAAAAAAGCTGCCCTTAACATTTGGGGGTTGCTCTGGCACTCAGTCGAGCCTTAGCACTTTCCCCACCGTGAAGCTTGCTAACACTTCCAAGTCCTGCTTTAAAAAATTAAAAAAAAAAACTTAACCACATATCACCAAGTCAAAACTCAAACATTACGACAAACTTAACACTTTCTTACTGGAATGCTCCAGTTTGCCCCAGATGGGCATTTTTGTTGTTGTTTTGTGGTTTTTTTCTTTCGCAGAAAAAAAACCCCTAATTTCTTCAAGGGCAGGTGGTTTCTAGCACTATCTTTGGATAAGAGGACAGTGACCTTCCATTGAACAAATCTCCAAATCTTCAGGATGCCCATGTGGCTTCCATCTTCTGTCAAATTAGGACAGAAATGCAGAACGAAATACGAAATACACCGTCTTTCTGGTTCGGGTTAGCGTTTGCTGAGGCTAGCGCAGAGATTTAAAAGGCAGACTACCTGGAACTGGATCCTAGCTTTAGATTTTCCGCAGCCTTGGACACTCGGCAATGAGAACCGTGCCTATCGACTTGTGTGGGAGGAATAAGATTACGTCCTTAATAATGCTTGCTTTTCTTGCGAATAGTTAAATACCATCACTTACCTTCTACTAGTATTAAATGGGACAACTATTTGATTATCAGATTTACACTTTAGTACTTTTTTTTAAAAAAAGGTCATTTTTTTTCGCGATTAAATGACGTGGGGCATTTAGTTTAACCTAAAAATTTAAGGAACATTCAGTATACGGTACATTTTTTTTTTTTTTAGGGAAAAAACCTTAAGTGAGGTAAATCGAAGCCCCACCGTCGATCTGCAGCTTCTCTCTAAGAGGCTGGTGCAGCCTTCCCGGGTCCGTCGGGCGCCACCGCCTGGCTACTGCAGTTCACAGGCTGCCATCTGGCACAGCCTAGTGCCCAATGGTGGAGGTGGAGGCGAAAGTAGGTTCGCGGCGCTGCGGAGTGCCAAGGAGCCGCCCTCTTACCACAGCTTGCCGCCTACACGGAGCTCCTGCCTTTTGCCGCCTAGCAACAGCCCTCTGAGGTAAAACCGCCAAGAAGGCGGGGCTTGCGTTCGTCTGGCTCCCGCGCGCGGGCGACGTCGGTTGCTAAGCAACGTAACGCGCCATCTAGCGGTGTTTGATTGGCGCTTTTGAACGGTTGAGTGGAGGCGGGGAGCAACAGCATCTCGTGCGCCCCAGCCTGCTCGCGGTCAAGGGAATCAGGATCTAACCGGGCCTCCGTAGCCGCTTTTCTATAGGGGGCGGGACCAAGAGAGGGGTGACCCTGCCGGAGCCGCGGCTGCCAGCGACATGTTCAAGGTGAGAGAGTGGAGCTGGGTCACGGTTGTCATCTTCCCCTCTCAGACGCCGGGAGCCCTTCCCACGTTCCCGTGGGACCTTTTTTTGTGGATCAGACTCGGCTCCTCCCGAGGCTTTGCCCACCTCCGGGCTGCCTAAGTCCTGGCCCGGCGATTCATTCACTGCTTGGTACCAGCACCTGTGAGGCTGAAGCTTGGAACCCTAGATGGGTGGGATTGGCCTTGGACTAGTTCTCTCGCGAATGAAACCCTTTGAAGATTTACAACGCCGCTATAGTACCCACTTCCCCGGCTAATGCTCTTTTGGGTTCGTGGGTAGGATGAGGCCAGTTCCCGACGCTGCAGCCTTTATGGCTTTGGTTGCTTGGCAGGATCAGGTTTCAGAACCTGGCGTGTGGGTGGGGGAGGGTCAGTCTCCGAAGACGTAGGGTTGGCTGAGGAAGGAAAGGCTATGAGGGGGAAGCTGTCGCTTACGCTTTAGTGAGCATCAGTGTGGAGAAGTCGACTCTTTTCCCCTTCCTTACAGGTGTTTTTTTGAACACCTGCCTACCGTAAGGTAGACATTTACAGTGAAGACTTTCAACAACCTGTATTTTAGCATTAAGTTATTCTTTCGTAAAGTCACTTATATTTTGTCATTTAAAAAAATTATCACAGGCAGCGCACGCCTTTAATCCCAGCACTCAGGAGGCGGAGGCAGGTGAGTTCGAGGCCAATCTGGTTTACATAGCGATTTCCAGGACAACCAGACCTACAAAAAGAGACCCTTTCTAAAACAAAACAAAACACACACAAGCAGCCCAAAATCTATAAAATCAGTCCTCCAAGAAACGTAATATTCACAGAATAGTGCCAATACAACCTCAAAATTGTGCTCCCCATTTAAAAGTTTCTTGCAGCTGTAGTGTTCGGCATTAATAAGGGCTGCAAAATCAGATCATGGTCTCTGCCTTCCAGTGCTGTGGTATTGTCAGTGTCTAGCTATGTGATAGTGGGCTTGCCACTTAACTGCTCCATGCCTGGTTTTTTTCTATTGGTTAAAATTAGGGTAATAAACGTCTAGTTGTTAAATACTGAGGAGAATTAGCTCCCTAAACCCAGAGGAAGGGTGGACACTGAACACATTGATTTGTTGGCTCACTGTCATCGAAGACGTGGCTCTCCTGGGTTTACTATGGCATTGTCGATTTTCCTTATGGTGGCAAG
Organism: Myodes glareolus; assembly: GCF_982192425.1. Lineage (NCBI taxonomy): Eukaryota > Metazoa > Chordata > Mammalia > Rodentia > Cricetidae > Myodes > Myodes glareolus. The sequence continues at coordinate 89,870,118 of NC_142053.1, read as the reverse complement.
ATGACGGCCGGTAACAATACTTTGTCATTCACTAGGGGAAGAGGAGAGGATAAAACTCCCACGCTTGGATTATGTTTTTCCTTCAGGTCTGATTGGACCAACATGGGTCAGGTATCTGTCCCTAGCCCCATAACAGCTACCAGGGGAATGTTGGGCTCTGGTTAGTTTAAGTTAAACAGGATCACTTTGCTTAAACACGTGGGAAGGGAATGGTTTCATGACCACAGTGCGGTTCTTCAGGGAGGAAGCGGTGTAGTGGAAAGCAGAAACACAACCAGCAGTGTCCGCGTCGGGTAAATTCATGAGTCTGTGAATGTGTTCATTGACTCGGGGTCTTGGAAACTCTTTCGTGATCCTCATACATGTAAGTTAATTGATGGAAATGAAAGACTGACATAGATGGATGACTCAGATAAGCTTTTTTTTACAGGAGTGAGAAAGAGGGAAGGAAAAGAATGTTGTGATTGTAGAACAGTGGTTCTCAGCTGACTGGTACCACCCCATTTGGGTATGTTTTGGAAATTCCGGGAGTTGTTCTTTGTGTCTTTAGTTGTGTTGAACATTTGTTTTAGTTTTAATTTTTTTTTTATCTTATGTGTATTAATGTTTTGCCTGCATGTATGTCTGTGTACCACACGTGCCTGGTGCTCACAGAGGCCAGAAGAGGGCACATGATCCCTTGGAACTGGAGTTACAGATGGGTGTCAGATGCCATATGGGTGCTGGGGATGGAACCTGGGTCCACTTCTCTCAGCGTTGTGCCCCATCTGGTGCAGACCTGTGCAGGCCCTGTGCATGCTGCAACAGTTACTGTGAGTCCATCTGTGTCTGTTATGCTGTGTTTAAAAGGCCTTGCTTCTTTGGTGTCCTTCATCCCCTCTGGCTTTTATACTCTGATGGAGGAGGGTTATCTGTCTATTGTGTTATTTTCATTGGTCAATAAAGAGACTGCCTTGGGCCCTTGATAGGACAGAAAATTAGGTAGGCGGAGTAAACAGAACAAAATGCTGGGAAGAGGGCTATGAGCCAGACGCCATGGAGCCAGCCACCAGGTCAGACAAGCTGAATCTTTTCCGGTAAGCCACCACCTCGTGGTGCTACAGATTATTAGAAATGGGTTAATATCAAGATATGAGAGTTAGTCAGTAACTAACTCTCTAGAGATAATGAGCCAGGCAGTGCTTAAATGAATACAATTTGTGTGTTGTTATTTCTGGGACTAAGCTAGCCGTGCGGGAGCCGGGCAGGACGAAAAGCAGGCCTGCCCCGCAACTCCTCACTCCAATACTCTTTCCTCCTCTTCCACAGGGTTCCCTGACCCTGAGGGGAGGGATTTGATGGAGACATCCCATTTAGGACTGAGTGTTCCAAGGTCTATCACTCTCTGAATATTGTCCAGTTAGGGGTCTCTGTATTTGTTCCCATCTGCTGCAGGAGGAAGCTTCTCTCGTGATGGTTGAGCAAGGCACTGATCTATGAGTACAGCAGACTATTAGGAGTCATTTTATCGTTACATTCTTTAGCAGAACAGTAGTGTTTACTTTTCCCGTATGTCCCTAGGCCTAGGAAGTCTCAGGCTCTTGGGTACATGGGCAGTGTCAGGCATGGGTTCAGTTTTATGATATGGGCCTTAGTTCCAATCAAACAGTGATTGGTTACTTCCACAACTTTTGGCACTTTTGCACCAACGTATGTTTCAGGCAGGTCACCATTGTAGATCACAGGGTTTGTAGCTGGGTTGGTGTTTACTGTTCTCCTCTGGTAGTATACAGAGTACCTCCAGAACTATATTATGCGTAAAAATAAGTATATGCTATATATAAATAAAATCGTGTATGTCAGTGAATGAAAACATTTTATTGTGTCAGATGAGAGCCACAGTACATCAGACTTTAATGTGTGTGTGACTCTTGTTAAAATCTCGAGTGGGATGGCCCTTCAGATGCTCCTGGTTTTTTTAGCATCTCAGTGTTATTGATGCTGCTGGCCATCACACTTTGAATAGTAAAGAATTTATTTAGTAAGATCCTTAGTGCGTGTTCCCTGTGCTTTTGAAGTTGATGATTTCATGAATAGGGCAAGATTTGGAAGAGGCACTGACCAGAGAACCAAAAAAAGGGGGGGGGGTTGCAAAGGCTCTGCTGAGAGGTTTGCTACTACAAGTCTCTGCATAGAGGGGACAGAATAAATGGTAGGGACTGGTCTGGCTTTGGGAATTGCCGGTTTGGAAGGTTCTAGGCTTGATAGTATCGGTGTTGTACTATAGTATAAGGAAGTACAATGTGTGTAGCTTGTTATGGGTAATGTTTAAACTGTGATCATTGTTTCCTTTTTATTTTATTGTTTTGGAGTTATAAAAGCCCATTTTTTTTATTGATTTTTATTGGAGCTTTACATTTTTCTCTGCTCCCTTCCCTGCTTCTCCCCTCCCCCCTTCAACCCTCTCCCAATTTACTCAGGAGATCTTGTCTTTTTCTACTTTCCATGTAGATTAGATCTATGTAAGTCTCTCTCAGAGTTTCTCATTGTTGTCTCAGTTCTCTGAGATTGTGATTTGTAGGCTGGTTTTCTTTGCTTTATGTTAAAAAACCACCTATGAGTGAGTACATGTGATAATTGTCTTTCCGTGTCTGGGTTACCTCACTCAAAATAATGTTTCTACCTCCATCCATTTTCCTGCAAAATTCAAGCTGTCATTTTTTCTGCTGTGTAGTACTTCATTGTGTAAGTGTACCACATTTTCCTTATCCACTCTTCAGTAGAGGAACATTTAGGTTGTTTCCAGGTTCTGGCTATGACAAACAAAGTTGCTATGAACATAGTTGAGCACGTCCTTGTGGGACGATTGAGCCTTCTTTGGATATATACCCCAAAGTGGGATTACTGAGTCTTAAGGAAGGTTGTTTCCTAATTTTCTGAGAAATTGCCACACTGACATCCTGTGTGTTTATGTATGTGCCCAAGGAGATCAGAGAAGTGTTGGCTCCCTAAACCTAGAGTTCCAGGAGTTTGTGAGCTACCTGATGTGGGTGCTGGGAGTCGAACTGGGGTCCTCTATAAGAGTAGTAAGAATAGTGTGTACTCTTAACCATTAAACCTTTTCTCCAACCCTGTGACCATTGTTTTGATTTGGCTTTCCATGATCAGGGCAGTAGGGAGCATTATGGATTTTTTAAAAAATTCCATTTGAGAAGTGCCTGTGTTTGGATTCTGTTGTCGGAAGCAGTTTTTCTTTGTGCTGTAGTAGTAAGTTTAAGTACTGAATATATACATCCAGTCCCCCTGTGCGGTCCTAGAATTCCTTCATTTCACAGATTTTGTTTTATCATTGGCTGTGGCCTGGGCGTGGTTAGTTAATATTCTGTGGAATAGAAGTGAGACGACTCAGTTCTTACCTAGAAAGAGTTCCTAAATCTAGCCAGGCATCACGATTATTTAAGATACAATTTCTAGTTTAGTTTTCCTCTGGTAATAATTATTTTTCATTTGTATGCATGTGGGAATGAGTGCTGTGTGTGTGCTGGCGCCCATGGAGGGCTGAAGAGGGCTCTGGGGCCCTTAGGGTTGGAGTTAGCGGCGGCTGGGAGCTGCTGCGCATGGATGTTGGCAGTCGGCAACTGAGCTTGGGTCCTGTAGAAGAGCAGGAAGCACTGTTTACTGCCAGGTCATTTCTCCAGCCCCCAAGATTCATTTGTTCAGTGGAATCCGGTGATCTCTAGGTTTTCAATACCTCTAGGTAATGGTGAAACTTTGATTTCAATCTCACATGTGCTTATTGGTACAGATAAAATAAGTACATTATAATGGGGTGGGTCTCAACCAAGACTGCATGTTTGAGTCACCTGTGAAGCTTATGGACATTTCCATGACCAGAGTGGACTCTAGACCAATGACATCAGAACCGCTAAAGGTGGGGAATCTAGGCATCCAGTTTGTGGAGTGTTTGGGAAACTTTGAGACTAACATAGAACACATAGAACACCAGCAGGGGGTATCATGCTTTAAAAAAAACCATGTTTTCTCTGACCTTTGAAATTAACCAGCCAAGGTTGAAAGGATTTTCTCTTTTTCTAATCTATTTATTTATGTGTATGAGTACTCTATTTGCATGTGTGCCTACATGCCAGAAGAGGGCATCCAGTCCCATTATAAATGGTTGGGAGCTACTATGTGGTTGCTGGGAATTGAATTCAGGTCCTCTGGAAGAGCAGCCAGTGTTCTTAACTGCTAAGCCATCTCTTTAGCCCTGAAAGGGTTTTCTAAACAGAGAGGAAAATCCTCACACAAAGCAGTGGCGGTGCTGGCATGGGAGTGCACGCCTTCTACCCCGGCACTCAGGAGCCAGAGGCAGGCAGATCTCTGTGAGTTCGAGGCCAGTTTGATCTGCATGGCAGGTCCCAAGACAACAAGGGCTATGTAGAGAGAGCCTATCTTAAAAAAAAAACTCATCTAAAAACCAAAACAAAAAATCCTCAGTGGAGGAGAATTGAGTGCAATGTTAAGACCTTGAACAACTCCACGTTGCAAGAGAGACACTAACTTAGCATTCTCTTTATCTGCAGAAATAAAAAAAAATAAATCTTAAAGAATATGTTTTAGAACTTTTGCTAAGTTTCCCCTAGTTTATATTAGTCTTGTTAGGAAACTTCAGCAGTGCCAATTTTTTTCCTTTCGTTTTTGTTTTCTCGAGACAGGGTTTCTCTGTATAACAGCCATGACTGTCCTGGAACTCACTCTGTAGACCAGACTGGCCTCGACTCACAGAGATCCGCCTGCCTCTGCCTCCAGAGTGCTGGGACTAAAGGCATGCGCCACCACCACCCAGCGTTAAGTTGTATTTTTATGGTACAACTATGAATTATAGTATACTTGTATGTAGAGTGAATTTTCCTTAAAACTCATTTGAAGTAGTTACTTGTCTTCAAATTTCTTTTGCGAATCCTTGAAGCAATGTAGTATAATTTATACTAGATATTAACCAAAAGACTCAGGAGCGTTGCACTATTTTTTATTCAGAGCCCATACTAGTTTCTACGTGAGGATTTTGTTGCTGTTGTTGTTGTGAGGACGAGGGGCCCTCTGCGGGTGCTAGAGAGATTCAGAAGTTCATGCTAGATGTTGTAGTTGGAAGGAACACTCAGTGGATTGTATTTCAGATATGTCCAGTATATTGAGCATCTTTTAATGGACCTCGCAAAGGATTCTTTTCCTTCAGTCCACAGTTGTCAGTCATTGTGAAATAGCAGCTTATGTTCTTCTGTGCTGCTAACTGAATCACGATTCACACGAGAGGGCCTGGTTCCTGTATCATGCTATGACATAGATTAGACCGATAAGTAAGCAAGAGTGTGGTCTAAGGACTCTGGCAGCTCTCCTACCCTCTGCGTTGGTGGCTTATGTAACCTGGAAAACACTGCTTCTGAGCTTGTTTTTAGGATCAGCAGCTCTGCTAAGTTTGCTGCATATAGCTCAAATATTATTTATTTTGTCTTTATTCCTTTTTAAACAAAGACTTTTTTAAACTATAAATCCACATTGTCCTCAACTAACTGAATCTTAGACATAATTTTTACTTAAAAAATTTGCAATTTTCTTTAAAGCACAAAAAGCATCCAATAGCTAAGATGAGGCTGACAGGCAGTTCTTGCTGGAGTTCAGAGTTCTGCTCTGTAGAGACGGTACTGTATTTAGAAGACAAAACCTAGGTTTGGAAATACTTTAATTGATAAGCAAATGCTTCCTATTAAATACGTATCCTAGGCAACCATGAGGTGCATCTTTCCATGCTCTTTCCTTAGTATACCTATATATGTCCTTGGTGTGACCTTTTAGAAACATCGATGGAATTATACTACAGTCTACCTCCACTACTTTTTAAGACAAATATCATTTTACTAATAGGCTTTTGTTCTTTTTTAAAGGATTTATTTATAATTTTCTGTGTTAGAGTATTTGCTTGGATGTGTGCATGTACACCATGTGGAAACCCAAAGAGGGCATCTAGTCCCTTGGAACTAGAGTTACAGACATTGTGAGCTGTCATATGGGTTCTGGAAATCAAACCTGGGTCCTGTGGAAGGGCAACTAGTGCTCTTAACCACTGAGCCATCTCTCCAGCTCTGCTTTTTTGTTATTTTAAATAGATGGAAAATGAATTTCTTATAGGCTTAAATTTTGATTCAGAGGCATTTAGAAATGAAAGCTGTGATTACATATAAAAAGTAAGTTTCATTTTTATATGCTACATATGGTGGCGATAAATTCTGGCTGTATATGATTTATCAACATCACTTAGAAAATACATATTTTTTTCTGAGAAAAATTTTATTGGGCTTTTGGATAAAATTTATTTGCCAGGAAGGATGAACCCATTGTACTTCTGCTGGAACCAGTGCATGGCTTCTTCTTTGCTGATTCTGTATTTGGCCCCAATGCAGCCTGTCCTGCGCTTCTTGTCTGCGATGCTGAAACCTGGCCTGCCCAGCACCACATAGAAGTCCAGGCCGTAGATCCCAATGCTTGGATCATATTTGATGCCCAGGTCAATGTGTTCTTGAATCCCAAAACCGAAGTTTCCAGTATCTGAGAAGTTATTTTTCCATAACCCATACTCCCGCACCTTCAGATGTCTCCAGAATTTTTTCTGCCTTGGCTCCACGGACAGTACCGTGAACAGCAATCTTTTCATTTCTCCTGGTGCCGAAAAACCTGATGGTGTACCTAGCTTTAGAAAAGACAGGCCTGTGAGCTGCTCTAACACCTTGGCTGCCCGGGTTAGTCTGTCTCCACTCTCCCTAACACAGATACTGAGGCAGAGCTTGCGGATGCGAAGTTCCCGCATGGGGTTCTCCTTTTCACCTTGATCTTGCTGAATCCCTTTCTAGAAAGGGAGGCGACATGATGGGCGAGCTCTGCAACCGGCCTGCACAGCCCTGCCGGTCTTAGTGCCCGCCCGCTCCGACCTCCGCGCACTGGCAAGAGTGCTCTCGTCGGCCCCGCAGGCCTCGGATGGAGGTGGATAAAAGGAAGGCAAAACAAGCTCTCGAAAATACATATTTTTTTAAAAAAAATTTATAACCAATACTGAAATATTATTTCCTTTCAAAATTCCTAATGGTACAGGTAGTGACCACTTGTCTATTGTCTACCTCCCTTTCACCCCTACCCAGAGCGAGTCTCTGTTGTGTTGGATGTGTGCCCATCATAGAAAAGCTGGGTAAGGATAGAGGTAGATATAGCTCAGTGGTAGAACATTTGTTTGCCTACAGAGCTGGGCGGGGGTGGGGGGGGCTGTGTGACATAGACATCCCCAATGAGCGCCTGTTATAGGGAAAGGTAGTCTGTTTTCGATGCTTCTAGAGTTGCGAGTGGATTTGAAATGTTTCTCTCTCTCTCTCTCTCTTTCTCTCTCTCTCTCTCTCTCTCTCTCTCTCTCTCTCTCTCTCTCTCTGTTTTTCGAGACAGGGTTTCTCTGTAGCTTTGGGGCCTGTCCTGGAAGTAGCACTGTAGACCAGGCTGGCCACGAATTCACAGATATCCGCCTGCCTCTGCCTCCTGAGTGCTGGGATTAAAGGCGTGCGCCACCACCGCCCAGCTGAAATGTTTCTCTTTATTTTTAATTCACATTAAAGAAATTGTGAATATGTTCTTACGGATACCTGTGTAATGTTATTTGGACCAAATTGTTGATTATTTTTATTAGTTTGTTTTACCTTAAAAATTCACATTTTATCTTTTGGTTTTATGTTAATTATTTAGGACAAGAAAAACCTTGAAAGTGTGGTCAGTTTTCATAGACTTTTAAAAAAGTCCATTTCACATGTTAAAAATTGTGAGTGTTATGCCTGCTTGCATGTCTGTGCTCTTATGTGTGTACCTGGTGCCCGGAGAGCAGAAGAGGTCATTAGATCCCTGAAACTAGTTACAGACAGTTGTGAGCTGCCGTCTGGGAGCTTGGAATGGAACCTGGGTCCTCTGGAAGAGCATCCAGTGCTCTTAGTCACTGAGCCATCTCTCCAGCTCACTCATTTCAGATTTTACCTCTAAGACTGGAAAGTCAAAAGAAACGGTTTTTAGTGTGTGTGGTGCTGAAGATGGAACCTAGGGTCTTGAAGACTAGGTATGTACCCTACTCCTGAACTACATTGTACCGTTAGTCATAGGTGCATTCTATTTCAAATGGATAAGCTATTGGAGACAAGACAAATAATCAAAGAATCAGTATAACATTTGGGGGAAAAACATGGTTATGCTTCCTTTTGTAAGTATAAGAATATCTAATTTTAAATGATATTTACTTTTAAAATGTTCAGGTAATATTTATTTTCCACAGAGATTTAATATGCTTTTATATAACTTTGGAAAGAGCTGTGCATTTTAATGTACAGGTTATATGACAGTGAGCCAAGTGATATAATAGCTACAATGCAATAATTAAAGCAATAGAGCCAGGTATGATGATGGTATACGCTCATAATCTCAGCACTCAGGATCTAGAGGCAGGAGGATGGAGCATTCAAGGCCAGTTTGGGCCAGGTAGGGAGATACTTGAAAATAAAAATAAAACATTATAGATTTGCTCATACAAGTTTTGCAATCAAATTGCTTCAATTAGGTTATAGTTGCTGCACAGTGGTGGCACATGCCTTTAATCCCAGCACTTGGGAAGCAGAGACAGGCAGATCTCTGAGTTCGAGGCCAGCCTGGTCTACAAGAGTTAGTTCCAGGACAGGCTCCAAGGCTACAGAGAAACCCTGTCTCAAAAAACCAAAAAAAAATCAAAACCAACAAAAAACAAACAAAAAACAAAAAGTTGATTGAAATTATTTTAATATTACAAAAATAACAGCTGTTAAATGGGATCCCATATAGCTTCTGTGGATAAAGCTGCAAAGATTGTGATGTGTTTAAAAAATCCTCATGTTTTAAACCTTTGGTTTCTTTCGTTACTTCTCTTTACAGAGGCCATTCCCAGTAACACTGACTTTAAACATCAGTCTATTGGGTGACTTTGCTAAATAAAGGCTATACGTACTTGTGTTTTTCTTTTGTTTTGTTTTTGAGACAAGATTTTTTCTGTAGCTTTGGAGCCTGTCCGGGCACTTGCTCTCTAGACCAGGCTGGCCTCGAACTCACAGAGATCCTCCTGCCTCTGCCTCCCAAGTGCTGGGATTAAAGGCCTGGCTATAAGCCCTAGATTCTTATAAACTGGGTAGAGAGTTTGCCTAGCATGCCCGAGGGCCTGAGTTCTAGTCTCGGTACCGCCACCATCACCACCACCATATAACAAAACTCCAGAAATTGTTAAAAAAGAACAAAGAAAAGAAAACGTGCTGAAGAGGGGCTCGGCAGTTAAAAGCGCCTGCTGTTCTTTCAGAAGGTCAGAGTTTGGTGCCCGAACCCACATCAGGTGTCTTGCAAGTGCCTGTAACTCCCTCCCTCACAACAAAGAAATCAGTCCTAGAAAACTAGACCAGATTTGTTCCTGGAGATAGAGGTTAAGGTAGTAGTTGAGTATTAGAGTGGAGTGTCGGTCAGGGCTGGGGCTGTAGCTCAAGTGCTGCATAGAGCACTTTCTATCATGCATAAGCCCCTAGGCTTAATCCCTGGTACTCCACCCCCAGGAAAGGAGGAGAAGGAAGAGGACAAAATTAGTTGTACCTGGATTAAGATGGGAGAGTTTTCGGGAGTATAAATTAATCATGCTATTGTTTTTAGTGTTTTGGGCAATTTTCATTTCAGTTCATTGTCTTTAAAATGTTCTTAAAAATAAGGCACTTGATTGTGCAAACCAGCTTATGGTGAGTGTCTGTTCCCTAAGCATCTTGTAGAATGGTGGTTTCTGAAACTTGGCTTGTGGTGGGAATGTTATTGGGTTCCTTTAGATTTACGGAGTCAGACTCTTTAGGGGAAGGTGCTAGAATCTTCACTTTTAAAGCAGTCCTCCGATGATTCTGAAGCCCCACATGGCCATAGGCACACAAAAAGGTCTTTTATTGAAAAGGATAAAGCTACATAATTTAAATGGAAGGCCTAGGAAGATGAAAGGTGTGTATCTGGGAGAATAAATAAAGGGCCTTGTCTTCGTTAGACTTATCATTGTGCTGAAATACTGTGATCAAAAGCAAGGTGGGGAGGAAAGGGCTTATTAGGCTTACACTTCCACACTGTAGCCCATCACTGAAGGAAGCCAGGGCAAGAACCTGGAGCAGGAGCTGATGCAGTGGTCTTGGAGGGGTGCTGCTTACTGGCTTGTTCTCCAAAGTGTACTCAGCCTGCTTTCTTAGCCCAGGGGTGGCCCCATGGGCTGGGCCCTCCCACAATAGTCACTAATTAAGAAAATGCCCCACAGGCTAAACTGGAGCCTGATCTTTATGGGTACATTTTATCAGTTGATAAACAGAATAAACAGCAGGGATAAATCCTGGTCCCACTGCCAGTGGCCCCACAGTCTGCCCCAGCCATACAATTGTCACCCACATTCAGAGGGCCTAGTTTAGTCCTATGATGGTTTCCTAGCTGTCAGGCTGGAGTTAGAAGGCTTACACTAGCTCAGGTCAGCTGTTTCAGTGGGTGTCCCCATCATGGTCTTGACCTCTTTGCTCATATTATCACTCCTCCCTCTCTTCAACTGGACTTTGGGAGCTTGGCCCAAAGATGGAGAACAAGGAAAGAGTTTTCTTGATTGAGGGAGCCATTATGGGGCTAGCAAGAAACCAAGCACTAGAGAAATTCCCAGGATTCCACAAGGATGATCCCAGCTAAGACCCTAAGCAGTAGTGGAGAGGGTGCCTGAACTGCCCTTGCCCTGTAGTCAGATTGGTGACTATCTCAAATGTTGTCATAGAACCCCTGCATCTAGCAACTGATGGAAGCAGATGCAGTGAATCTGGTGGTGCTTTTGAATCCACAGAGGGCTAGGCAACTATTTAGGTTGCTGCTAAAAACAATTCAGGAAAGAAATGAGAGCTCCAGAAAGCACTGTACAGGAGGGAATAAAGAAGAGCAAGTAGAAGTGATATCATTTAATAGGTACAGTCGCCAGAGCCTAGTGACCAGAAGGATTGACGGTGGTAATGAAGATGACATTGGGATTTAATTTTAATTTATTTTCGTTTTTTTAGTTTTTTAAGAGAGGGTTTCACTATGTAGCCCTGATTATCTTGGAACTCACTCTGTAGGCCAGGCTGGCCTTGAACTCATACCTACCTCTACCTCCTGAGTGCTGGGATTAAAAGTGTGGGCTACCACCAGCTGTTATTTTTAATTTTAAATGGGGAAAAGGCATGTATTTTATATATATATATATGTGTATGTATATATATGATGCTTTGAAATATGTATTATAGTGTGTCTAAATGGAAGTAACTAACTTGTTCATTATTTCATATTTTCCCTTTATTTAAATGTAATCTAAAAATACTGAACTGATAGAAGCAGATAGGAGAATGATAGCTACCAGTGTCTGGGATTTGGATTGAGGAAGGTTATTGGTCAAAGAATACAAAATTTTAGGAGGATACAGTTGGAAAGATGTATTGCATAGCATAGTGATTGTAGTTAATATTGATCTATTATATTTTGGGAGTGAATTTCAAATGTCCTCAGTTTCTGGTGAGGTTGTCACTATTCCTGAGATACGATGTACAGAAAGAAAGGCAGGTGTGAGTGAAAAATGATAAGTTAGATGTTTTTCAGAGATGTAATATATATTTAATATAGATTGATATCAATTTGCCTAGCTTTTGCCTAGTGTCTTTTTTTAGTTGAAGGCTTTAGAACTTTTGTCTTTAGGAAATTAAGATAAAATCTTGAAACTTGACTTCTTTCAGAATATATGCTTAAGTTTTGACATCCTCTGAATTTCAGAAATGCATTTACTTTTCAGAAAGAACAGTAAGCTTTTCTGAGTGGGAATGTCTGAGGTTATCGGCCTATTTACCTTGTAGTACTTTGTATGTAGCATGGACAAAAGATTTAAGATTTCTTTTGTATTTCAGGTAATTCAGAGATGTGTGGGGCCAGCCAGCCTGAGCCTGCTCACCTTCAGAGTCTATGCAGCACCCAAAAAGGACTCACCTCACAAAAATTACATGACGGTTGATGAGGTAATGTGCTGATACTGTCTGGTGCATAATTAACATCGGATTTAGTTAGGAGAATTTTTGTAAATTATGTATCAAATGATAAAAAGTTTGTAGTTCTACTCTTTGAGGTACTGGATATTAACATATACCCTTAGCACACTTAGAAAATATTTGAAAAGAAGACATACATTTCCTGAGAGTTTGTTTTCTCTGTGGAAAACTTCTGAACTCTGATTTTTCCACAGATGATAGTTGAATGTTGCTAGGTATAGCTCATAGATAGATTTAATTTTTAGTGGAGAGCTTACTCTATCCCAGATTGTAAGCAAAGCTCACTTTTTTGTTTTCTTAGTAAGTACTTATTATTTATTGAAATTTTTTCATACAATATATTCTAATCACTGTTTTCCCTCCCTCAACTCCTCCCAGATCCTTTCCTCCTTCCCACCCATCCAGCTCTACACTTCTCTTTCTTGAGAAGACAAGTAGGCAAACAAAAAAATCCAAGCAAATTATAATTTAAAACAACAAAGAAAAACCATTCTCTCTCCATAAAAACAAAAGGCCAGTAAAACAGAAAAATGCCCAAATGAAACAATATGGGACAAAAGTCTATAAAAATATCATTGAATTTGTTTTGTGTTGGTCATCTACTGCAAGGCATGGGACCTGCCCTTAAGTGTATTTAATCTCCAGTGAGACTCATTGGAGAGAACCAATTTTTTTCTTTGCAAGAGGTGGTCAGTTGGAGATAGCTTCATGGTTAGGGATGGGGGGCTGTGTCTACTTCCTTATCTCAGCTTGAACCTGTGCAGGCCCTATGTGTAATGGATTATTAAAAATGCTGCGAGATCCCTGGTGGTGGCAGGCAGCAGAAATGCTGCAGGTCCCCAAGCCGCTGCAGGCAGCGGGCCATGTGGTGGCAGGCAGGGGGCAGCAGATCCCGAGATACCAGGCAGGGAGGGCGCACGAGACCACGCAGGCGGCAGCGGGCGAGAGACAGACGGATAGGCACGCCATTGGATATTTATTTAGTGGTTATGGAAGGGAGGGGAGAAAGGGAGAAGAGCAGAGAGAGGAGCAGAGAGAGAGAGAGAGAGAGAGAGAGAGAGAGAGAGAGAGAGAGAGGGAGAGGGAGGGAGAGAAAGAGTCGGAGAGACAGAAGCTGCCTCTCTGAGAGAGAGAGAGAGAGCTGAAGATCAGCTTGTCTCAGCAGATGGGGGAAGGAGTGGGCGTGGCTTGTCTCTTAAAGAGACAGAACAATCATGACACTATGCATGCTAAGTTCATGTGTGCTTTAGTCATACAGTGTCTGAAAGACACTGTTTTCTTGGAATCCTCCATCCCCTCTGGCTCTTACAACTCTCCTCTTCTGTATGCTTCCCAGAGCCCCGAGAGGAGGGGTTTGGAGAAGACATCCATTCCGTTTAGGACTGAGGGTTCCAAAATATTCCACTCTCTGCACATTGTTCAGTTATGGGGCTCTGGACAACTCACTTTCCAGAGGGGCCTGCCTGAGTCTGGACTGCTTATCAAGTTAAGAAAACTTTTCACATTTTTCTTTCAAAGGATTTAAGTGCCTGGGTTCTTTCTGGTTCCTAGCAAGATTAGAGATGCTTAAATAAATATTTGTATATAATAGATCAGTGAACTAAGACATCTTCTCTCCATTATTTATATCCTTTTTTTGTTCTGTACTTCACAGTAATTATTTGGATTTTTTATTTTATTCAATTTCTGTTACCTTGTAATAAAATGATGTACAGAAGTCACTAGTGGCCCGGCAAGGTTTCTTAATGGTGTTTATGTGAAGCTTGTTAGCTGCCCTTTTCCTTTCTTCCCCCCTCAGGCTTTAGAACTAGTAGTGCCTACTGAGAAGACTCTTCTAGGTGGACAATGGATTTGCTCACCTGCTTTGATCAGTAGCATTCTGATATTTGATTCAGATAGCCAGTTATTCTTCAATTCCTCTCAGCTTTTTTCTTAAGAAAACAAAACAAAACTCAAGGGCTGGTAATATGACTCAGTTATAATAAAAACATTTGCTGCCAAGTTGGATGACTTAGTTCGATCCCTGAGACCCACATGGTAGAAGAAACCTGACTCAGAAAGTTGTCTTCAGACTGCCACAATGCGCCATGACTTCCAGAAAGCTGTTCAGACTGCTACACATGCACCATGACCTGTGTCCTCCCTGCAAATAAACCTTCATTCACCTCTTAGAGCAGTAGGATGCTTTCCACTTTGCGTCTGAGGTAAAATACCAGTTACCAGTCTGTAAAGTGGGTAGAGGGACTGTAGGTGCTTGCCTTGCCTGCTTGAGGCCCTAGGTTCAATAATTACCCCCACACTACCAAAACAAAACAATAGATAGAGTAGATCAGGAGAAGTCAGGGCCCTTTGTAGTCCTGCCTTCTTGTCCTTATCCTTACTGAGGAAACAAGGTACAAAGATCATCTGAAGTAAAGTTAGAGGTTGCGTCCAACCCTGAAGGTAACTAATTTATAAATTATTAGCGATGCTAACCTATAAAATTGGTCATGTTACACGATCTCATAGCATATGCTTTTTTGTTTTTAATATGTGTAGCTTTCACTCTACTCAGTTCCTGAGGGTCAATCTAAATATGTGGAGGAGCCAAGGACTCAACTTGAAGAAAACTTCTCGCAACTCCGACATCATTGTGAGCCATATACAAGTTGGTGTCAGGTACAGCTACTTAAGAGTTAATAGTAAAAAGTCTATATTGGTTGTATGTTTTAATTTTTAGTTTCATTATTTATTAATTAATTTCTATTTATTTATTTATTTATTTATTTGAGGTTCTTAGGATCTCACTCTTTAGGGTTGGCCTGGAATTTACTGCATTGTCCTCAGACTGGCTGGTGATCTTCCTGCCTCACTGACCAGCATAGGTGCTGGAATTACAGATGTAAGCCATCATGCCCAGCCTTGACTGCGTGTTTTTAGAAAAAGGTGTAATAAAGAGTCCTAAGTTAAGAGTGTCTAACTTATAAGTGTTCTTCAGTTCTAACCAGAGAGCAGATACAATGAAATTTGGCATCCTGGTGGCAGCAAGGGGAATTTCCCTCTCACAAGAAGGGTTGTGGCATCTTGACTGGAGAGCAGAGGGCAAATAATTACCTTGTTGGTTTGTAGTATAAAACATGAGACATTAATCGAAAGAAATGAATATAAAGTAAAAATGTATATCAAAATTGTGCTGATGACTCAGTTACTGAGTGAGGACCGGAGTTCAGGCCCCAGTATCCACTAAAAGGTAGGCGTGATGGCATACACTTGCAATCTCAGTGGTAGGGTAACAGAATTTTGTAGATCCCTGGAGCTCACTGGCCAGCCAGCCTAGCCTAATCAGCAAGACCCAGGTCCCAGGGAGAGGTTCCATCCTAAGAAAACGAGGTAGCTGGCTCCTGTGGAAAGAAACCCATAGTTAATTTTTTAATTGTTTTTATTGAGCTATATACTTTTCCTCACTTCCCTCTCTTCCTCTCCCCATCCCTTCTACCCTATTCCATGGTCTCCATGCTCCCAATTTACTTAGGAGATCTTGTCTAAAAAATAGTTGATTTATAATGAAGTGATATCAGTTCTTTACATTCTCCTCCACATTCAATATTTGGGACTGCAGTTACAGATAGCTGTGAGCCACCGTGCAGGTGCTGGCAATCAAACCCATTGCTCCAGCCCATGTAGAATCCATTTTATTATTTGCGCTTTTATTTTCTTTGGGGGTGGGGACTTATATATTTGTTTGCTGGCCAGAGCTAGTGATGAAACTCAGTTCCTTACTCATGCTAGGTAAGCACTTTGCCACTGAGATACATCTTTAGCTCCTCAAAACCATTGTATTGTTAGAAGAATGTTGATAAGTTTGTTTACTTTAGGATTGGGATGTCTTTTTAAAATTGAGTTATCAACTCATTGGTCTCAGCCCATTCCTGCTTCAGAGAAGGATTTTCCAAATGTAGGCTCTAAAAGTATTGCAAATCATAAAATAGACTTAATTTGAAAGATGGTGTTAATAGCCTCATGGGGGAAAGAATCATCTCTGATTATCAAGAATATCAATTTTGTCTTATTTTAGAATTTTTTTTGTCATTTTTAAATGTGTGTGTCTGTGTCTACGTGTGTGGCTATGTACACCTGCCTTCAGGTGCCTGTGAACAGAGGCATTGCATCCTCCTGGAGCTTGAATTATGTAGTTGTCAGCCACTTGACATGGGTGTTGGAAATTGAACTCTTGTCCTCTGCAAAACAAGTGTGTTCTCTTAACCATTGAGCTATCCCTCTAACCACTCAATTTTCTGTCTTCTTATTTCCTTCAGTCTTAGGAGTCAGAAGAGTAGATTGTCAAAACCATTTTACTTCAAGTCTTTGCTTCCCATAACAGTAGTAAAGCATGCTGATGACCAGGCTACTAGTGAAAGGGAAATTACAGAAGAGAAAAGAAAGCAGTAAAACTGAAAGTGGATCCCTTAGTTTAAAAACTTAATAGTTGGAGATGTAGCGCAATGGTAGTATATATGCTTAGCCTGCTGGAGGCCCCAGATTTATCCCTTGTACTGAACAGTGTTAATAATGGTAATTTATTCAGTAAAGACAAGTATATTCTGCTGCTTTCCAATTGACAAGCCCTATTCTTTCGATTTCTTCTTATCTTCTTAGGAAATATACTCCCATACTAAACCCAAGGTGGATCGCTTCGTCCAGTGGGGAGTAGGTAAGCTGAGTTTTAATTAGGCATAATCGGTTACTTCTTCCTATTGAACTACTGAACTGGGTTTTCGTGAATATGTGCTGGAGACCATAGAGTCATTGAAATTGTATGGAGAATTTAGAGCTATTTAGATGTTTTCTGGAAGACAATCCCTGTTAGAATCAAGTTTCATAGTAGTTCATGAATCTCTACAATGTTATTAGGATTGTTGGGCTAGCAAGTAATTGTGTCCCTGAATTAAAAAAAAATGTTCAGGGCTTGGGATGTAGTTCAGTAGCAGAATGTTTTTTTAGCATCTGTGAGGTCCAGTGCTTAAAAAAAATTGCAATGCAATACAATGTGCTTACTCCTCACAAGATTTTCTGAATCATGGTAATTCATTAGCTGTCATTAATATGTTGCATAGGCCAGGCGTGGTGGTGCATGCCTTTAATCCCAGTACTCAGGAGGCAGAGGCAGAGGCAGAGGCAGAGGCAAAGGCAAAGGCAGATGGTGTAATGATTGTTCTGTCTCTTTAAGAGACAAACCACGACCACTCCCATCCTGCTTGCTGCCTCAGAGCCTCACTCTTTCTCTTCCTGTTCTCCCTCCCTTCCTCCCTCCATTTCTCCCTCCCTCCCTCCCTCTCCCTCTCTCTCCCTCTTTTTCTTCTCTCTCTCTCAACCCCTCTCCCCCCCTTCACCCCTTTTTCCTTCCCCTCCATAACCCATCTAATAAATGTCTAACTTTACTTTGTATGTTTATCTGTCTCTCTCGCCCTCCGGCCGCAGTCACATGGAGACCTGCCTCATGGTCTCGTGCGCAGTCCCCGCTTGGGACTGGCTGCTTTTGGGACTCCGGCAGTCCCGGAGACTCCAGCATCTGTGCCTCCCACCTGCCATCTGCCCACAGCACTCACTGGGGACCAGCCACCTTGGTTTGTGGACCTGTCGCGTGGTCTCGACCCCGCAGCAAATCCATAACAGATGAAACTCTACAATTTCAAGGGAGCCTATTTTACATAGTGAGCTCTTGGGCCGCCAGAACTATGTATAGAGATCCTGCTCCCCCCCCCCAAAAAAGCAAAAAACAAAGACAAAAAACTTTAAAAAGAGGGTGTACTAATCTAGATACAGGAAGGAACTGAGCTTCTTTTCTCTTTAGGACATCTCAGCATATTAGGGTCTTGCTTTCCCAGGGCTTTGCTCTCGTGGTAGAATAAGACTGAGGAGTTACTCTTACTGATAACCTGTCATTTCCCACTGATTAATGGCAGCTGGTATTATTTGAGATATTCGATTTTCTCCTCCTGAACACAGAGTTACTACAAAGACTCCTAGGAAGAAGCATTCTATTGTGCCAAGACAGTGAGTCCGTTTTCCAGCAGTCACAGCTAAGGCACTTAGCCAGAAGAAGCTAGGCTTTGGCTTCATGTGCAGTCTTAAAACATGTCTAAGCAATCCACCATGAGGGAACATATATTCTGTGTGGGGAGAATGTACTCAAATGAATGCTTAAATACAAGGTGCCCGAGGATGAGATAGCAAGGGTGGTACGGAGAATAACATCTGGTGGCACTTCAGAGGAGGCAGGGTCTGTGCCGATGAGCTTAGGATGAGCTTTCCAGAGGAGACAGTGCCAAAGCAGGCACTGATTCGCTGTGAGACTGGCTCCATAGAGAGGAGAGGAGAGGAGAGGAGCCATCATGCAAATCCAAGGCTGAAGACATACTTAGGCATGGCAAATAAGGTCTTGTGTTGTCTTACTTATTTGATGAGTGTTAGGATGCTGCTGTGTTTATTATTAAGTTATTAAATTCTATCACCACCAAGAGTGGCTGTTTATTTCCAGCATCAACTTTGTTCTGATTTGCTTTTTATTGCTGTGACAAAACACCATGACCAAAAGCAAGCTGGGGAGGAAAGGGTTTATTCCAGCTTAGAGTTTATCTTACAGCCCATCATGGAGGAAGTCAGGACAGGAACTGAAGCAGAGACCATGGAGGAATGCTCCTTACTGGCTTGTTCCCCATGGCTTGCTCAGCCTGCTTTTTTTTTCTTTTTCTTTTTCACACTAATGCAATGTTTTCTTTTGTTGAAAGTAGATTTTTTTCATATACTATATCCTGATTACAGTTTCCCATTCCTCTTCTCCTAGTTTCTCCCCACATCTCTTCCCATCTGTATCCACTCCCTTTCTGTTTAATTAGAAAACAAAAAGGCTTCAGAGAGATAGTAAAACATAATATAATATAATAAGATAAAACAAAAACTAACACACTGGAATTTGACAAAATAAACAGAAGGAAAAGTGCCCAAAAGAAGGCACAAGAATCAGATACTCACGTGTTTGCACACTTAGGAATCCCATGGAAACACTAAACTGGAAGCCATAGCATATGTACAAAGCACCTGGTGCAGACCCATGCAGGCCCTGTGCATGCTGCTTCAGTCTCCGTGGGTCCACGTGAGCTTTGCTCATGCTGATTTAGAGAACCTTGTTTCCTTGATATCCTCCATTCTCTCTGGCTTTTATACTCACTATGCCTCCTCTTCTGTGGGGTTCTCTGAGCCTTGAGAGGTCGGATTTGATAGAGACTTCCCATTTAGGACTGTGTGTTCCAAGGTTTCTCATTCAGTTTGCTTTCTTATAGCACCCAGGGCTACTTTCCCATGAGTTGGTCCACCCCCAATGAGATGGGCCCTCCCACATGATCAGCCATCAATCAAGAAAATGCCCTATAGACTTGCCTACAAGCCATTCTGACTGAGTCATTTTCTCAATTGAGGTTCCTCCTGCCAGATGACCCTTGCTTGTGCCAAGTTGACAAGGACCTAGCCAGTACAGAATTTCCTTCATTATCCAGATGTATTGTTCTTGAGTTCAGATGCCAAAGGATGCTTGCTTTTCTGAGTTGAATGTGTTTGGTTCCCGAAAGGATGTGCTGAAGAGAAGCATACAGGCACAGTTGACCCTGGTGGTGTGTATTCGTAATCCCATCGCTCAGGTGAAGCAGGATTCAGTTCCAGGCCTGTTTGGGATACAAAGCAAGCTTAAATTCTCTGTGTGCAGCATAGCAAGAATGTCTTTAAAATGTGTGGTCTGGACTTGCTAAAACACACCTCTAATTCCAACACTTGGGAGGTGAGGTTGGATGATCGTGAATCATGAGTTCAAGGCCACTCCATACTAAATGAAACCAGATTTAAATAAAAAAAAAAACCAAAACAGATGTTGGTTAGCAGAAAGTCAAGGGTGTGTGGTTGGGAAACATTGGATACTATATGTTCTGGTTATGTCTGAGACTTTTGTTTTTGATTTTAATGAGTAATTTATGGAGTTATTTCCTAATCTGATTCTATTGTAGACAACTATGAATATCTCCAAAACGCACCTCCTGGATTTTTCCCAAGACTTGGTGTTATTGGTTTTGCTGGTTTTGTTGGACTCCTTTTTGCTAGAGGTAGGTGCAGTTTTTGCAGGTTTATTCCGTCAGTTTATATGGGATATATGATAGGTTCTTTATCTATATTAATAGTTTTCTGATTAGTTGGTTCCTGATTGTGGACTTCTTAACATATAATTCATTTCCTTGTTCATCCCATTTCATTTGATTTTTAAACATATGTAGAAATTGTATACTCTTGGTAAGAAAAATAAATTAGTTATACTTAATAAGCACATCTGCCAGTTCAAATATCTGTTGCTCTTTGGTACAGAAAGAGTAAACCAAGTGTTTTACGCCTGACAAACTGTAAATGTTTCAGCTGTTGCGGTCAGACTGTTAATCACAGCAAGCAGACAGTGATTTGGTAGTTTATAAACAGGTATCACACCTTCAGTTAGTGATGATATAAAAACTTTAAAAATGCTTAAAATGAAAGACCCTAGTAAGTATCCCCGAATGTTACTGTAGGGCTGGGACACCTAGCTCTGGCAGAATGCTTGCACGGCGTGCTTGAGGCCCTAGGCCCTATCCCAAGCACAGGAAAATACCACTCTGTTCTACTGCTGTATCACAAAATGGTAATAAAAGGCTTCTCTATGAAGAGATTATTTTTTATGATCTATATGAAATTTTACTAGTTGTAAAATAAACGTTTATGGCATAAAATGCAGATACTACGAAAATTTCAGTTAGAAGCCTGGTGTGATAGTTCACACCTATAATTCCAGCATTCAGGAGGCTGAGGCAAGATTGCTTTATGACCAATCTGGGCTACATAGTGAGTTCCAGGCCAGCCTGGCCTACAGAGTGAGATTCTCTCTCAAACAAACACAACAAACAAAAATTCAAAATAGAAATATCCCAGCAAAGAGCTCTAATCTGACCACCATAAAAGAGAGAGAGGCATAGTTTTCTGGCGGTTGCTCTAATTTGAGACCTCTGTGCATCAGGTGTATCTTAGAGTCAGGAGGGTGAGCACCGCACTGGTATGCCCTTGGTTCTCCTGAGGAGAAAAGTCCTGCGCATTTTCCTGACTCATCCTCTACCAGTTTGTTTCCACTTCGTTGTTCGGTTTCTCCAAACCTCGTATCCTGCTGATTGTTGTATGTAGTGCACTTTCTTCCTAGTTCTATATCGGCCTGTAACCTGGCCTGAGACTAACACACGGTTGTCATGGATTTTTCATACTCAGTATGAAGCTTCGTTTTCTGGGCTTCTGTGTCACCTTCTCCTTGGTGTATTCAGCCATGTTGTTGAAGTACCTGCCTAAGTTGCTTTAAAATAATTACATGTGAGAGGCAAACTTTTAACACCTTATATGTCTGCTCCTCATGCTGACAGTTTGGATAGCTTGGAGTTCTTTTCCATCCAAACTAGCATCTGGCATGGCAGATGGCAGAGTGGATAGCCAGTCTGGATACTTGTTGCTTCTCCTTTTTTTTTTTTTTTTTAAAATTAATTCTTGGAAAATTTGAGGATTTCCAGTGCTCTGAATTTCTATAGCATGGGTGACTACACACAGATACTTTTAGCCTTTGGTGGTGTGCCTTCTTTAGTTCAAGTGATATGTATCTGCTTTTTCTTTGAGGATTCACTTTTTTCCTCCCTGAATGCTTTTAATTAATAGTTGAGTTCTTTCTAAATGCCCATAATGTGTCTTGTGTTTTCTTGTTTTTTTCTCTTTCAGTCTTTATTTTTCCTTTGGCCAGTTCCATGAGGTCTTGTTCTCTGGATGTTTGTTTTTATGTTGAACTTTGTTTTCTGTTAGTCTAGTAGCTTCTTCTGTTGATTTCATGATACCTAACAGGTTTAGCTTTCTTTGAAAAGGTCTATTTCCTGTTGGGTCATTTTTGTTTTCTTCTTGCTTGTCTTGGTCTTTCTCTTTTATGTTACAGGCTCTCCCCCAATGTCTGCTGATCCCTGGTTATCCAGTCATGTTTCTGAATGAGGCAATTGAAATGCTAGTAAGAATTCTGTGTATAGATATGGCTTGCTGGTAGCCAGGTTCTATGTTAGGGTAAACTGGATGGGAGTTGACTTTGTCTGGAGAAGGTCTTTATTCTTAAGCACTAACATTGGTGTGTGTGTGTGTGTGTGTGTGTGTGTGTGTGTGTGTATATGTGTGTGTGTGCAGTTTTGGTTCTCAGCATAAAATTCATGATTTTTTTTTTTAGTGAGACTTTGCCTCTGTTTTTAAAATTACCTGTCATGACACCAGAGCAAGTTTGCACTGGATGACATGGAGGGAAAGGCCAGGACTTGTATTTGTCTTCCTGTCTTGCTTCCTGGTTGCCCACTTTATTGCCCATAGTCATTCCCTTCTGTATCTGGGGAAGATATGCTCTCTCCTTTGCCACACATCCCTTCTTCAAGACAATACCAGCTGGTCTTTCATTTCCATTCATACTTTTTTAAATTGGTGTTTGTGTGTGTGTGTGTGTGTGTGTGTGTGTGTGTGTGTGTGTGTGTGTGTGGTCAACCTGGGACCTCATGCATGCCAGACAAGTTGTCTGCCAACTGTGCTATATTCTTAGCAGTTAATACTTTTTTGTGGTTTGTGGTCCTGGAAATGAAACCAAGGGCTTTCCTTAAGCTAAACAAGTAATCTACCACTCTTCTCCGTCCCCATCCTGGATGATTTCGCCAGTGCCCCCTTTATACGTTTTCTCTTCTTTACAGGATTTCTGATCTGTGTTTTATTTTTTTACTGCTGCTTTAGTGAAATCTCAGGAAGGAAAGGAAAGGAACAATTGTCATTCGTGTTTAAATAGGAAGATGATCAGTTTGTTTTAAAAAGTCAAACCCTAGAAGCAAAAGTACTATATTTTTAAAAATTTTTTCCCCGGTTTCCTTAGACATGATGTTCTCAAGTTGGGTGTGCAGGTAGTCTTAACACTGTAATGTGATCTCCACACCTGTGATCCTACCATATAGGAGGCAGAGGCAGAAATATCACAAGTTTAAGACTAGTCTGGGCTATATAGTGAGACTGTCTCAAAAAGTAAAATGAATCCAGAAAAACAAGACAGCATAAACAAACAAAACCTGGAAAAAAGGCAGAACAGTACATGCCTGTAGGCCAACTTAGACTACTTTGCCTTAATAATTATTATTTTTTGATTATTTTTGAGACAGGGTTTCTCTGTGTAGCTCTGGTTGTCCTGGAACTCACTTCTGTTCGAAGATCAGGCTGGCTTCGAACTCAGAGATCCACCTGCCTCTGCCTTCCAAGTGCTGGGATTATAGGTGTGTATCTGCCACCATTGCCTGATACCTTAATAATTAATAAATGATAACTCTGTAATAATACTTGTTGAGTGAAGGAAGTCAGTCACAAACAGTCACACTTTATATGACTGTGTATATATGAAATTGCCAGAGTAGACAAATCATCGAGATTGAAAATAGGTTTCTTTCAGCCTTATGTGGTTGTTGGTAGGGATGTGGGATGTTGCTGACTGGCTGGCTTCTGCCAGCTTCCCTTCTTCCTCCTTTCCTCCCTCCCTCCCTCCCTCCCTCCCACGTCCTTTTCTTCCTACCTTCCTTTCATTGTTTCTTGGTGCTGGGGATTTCAGGGCCTTGTGCATGCTAAACATGTGTTTTACCATCATAGGTGGGGGATTCTTTTGAGAATATCAGTGTGGATTGTGATGATGGTTATATAGCTTTGTGAATATACTAAGTCATTATAGTTTGAACTTTAAATGGGTGAAATGTATAGTTTATGTCACAAAGCCCTAAAGAAGTAGTGATTCATTTTGTTGTATGTACTATTAACTAACATTTCAATTTATGGTCAAAGATATATTGTTTGGCATTAAATTGTGTATTGAATCATCTGATAGTGTACCACATTTTAATCGATCAGGTTCAAAACTAAAGAAGCTGGTGTACCCTCCTTTTTTCATGGGATTAGGTGCCTCTGTCTATTACCCACAACAAGCCATCACCTTTGCCCAGGTAAGTGAGAACCCAGGAAGCAAGGATGGTCTTCATTCCTGCTTCTGTGCGCTTGGGATCTCCACTGGCTTAGTTTATTTTGCAGTTCTTATTACAGCAAACTGAGAATTATTTCTTCTCCAGCTTAAAATTTCTTTCTCCTCAGTAGCAGCCTTCTTTCCAGTAATGTCAATCTTCTGAGAATGCATCCTAATTTGAATAGTAATCCAACAAAATTTAAGATACCATTTATATACTTATGCAGAAGTCTAAAGACTCAGTGTCTCAGTCTGATCATTACAGGCCACTTTCAGCCTGCCCTTCCTGGCATTGTTGGCACCGACTATGCTCTGGCCTTCATGCTCTTCCCTGGTATTGCTGCTGTACTCACTTTCCCCATGGCAACACAAGGTGCTCTATTTGGGGTTCTCAATTATTTAACTGTCTTTTTTCTTAGCCTTCAGTAGATAATAGTTGACTGAAAACTTGGGTAAAGACAGACCACAGGTTCTCCAAGCCTGGCCTTAAGATCAGTAGCATCAGCATCTCCTGGGAACTTGTCAGAGATGCAAATTCTCAGGTCTCATCCCAGAGTAATTGAACCCGGCAGTGTAAGGGTGTGGATTAGCTATTTCCGTTTTAGCAGGGCTTCCAGGCGATTCACATACCAGACTTTAGATGCTGGTTTGGAATCAGTGGTACTATAAACATATAATTCGTGGAAGACAGGCTAATTTAGGTTTTGAGGTCCCTAACAGCTTAGGGACATAGGGACCCACTGGCCAGAACTTCCATATCACATGAAATACTGTCCTAGGAAGAGACAGCGGGTATAGTCCTCAGAATCAGGCCAACTTGACACTGGCCCCTTTTTTGGATTCCTCACGACAGAAGTTCCAGTTCCCAGACAGAGCTGCAGTTGTAGTTGGGAATCTATCTAGTGGCCACATCAGTGGGAAATTGATGGGTTTTGTTCTGGAAGTAGAAAGTTAATGTTCCTGTCCCTGTTCTTGCTCTAACTCAGGAAGAATGAATAATGTCTGCCTTGACTAGATGAAAGATAAGTCTCTTACAGTTTAAGAAGTAGCTGGTAGGCAGAGGGCTCGCTGCTGGTCGTGAAGCAGCTGTGGTTGTCCTCAGAGAGAGGCACTTACTTTACAGCTTTCTACGTCTCAGCATTTGTTGCAGAACATTTTCTGTATTCACCCCCAAGGGAGTAGGATGTGATGAAGATCTGGACGTGGGTAGTGGTGATGGTTGAGCAGTAAGGATATTCTCACTGCCCCACCGCCACTGAGCTATACTCCTAAACACTTTGTGGTGCATATGTATCATTTCCTCTTTTTAATTTTATTTTTAAAAATCATGCCCCACATAGTTTGCTACAAGAAAATCAAGCCAGAAGAGCAGCAGCTTTGAAAGAGATTCTCCAATCTTGTATCATGTTGTTTAGTTCCTTTTTTACAGTTTCACTTTTCTTTTTGAGAAACCTCAAACTTGGACAAATCACTTAGCCACTTAAATCCTGCTCTGTTCTGTAGTTTGTAGCTAAAAATAACATCCCACAGATTGGGACAGGGGAAGCAGTAGCTCAGTGGTAGAGCACTTGTCCAGCATATGTAAGGTTCCATGCCCAAACCCCAAAAAGGAAAGAAAATACCCTCATATTGATGGAAAATGTTATTTTCCTTTCAGAAATGTAAAACAGCAACAACAGCAGTGTCATATATGGTAAATGCTCATCATGTCTGACAAGGGTCCAGACTGTTAGCATGTCATATATTTTAAGAGCAGTACGTTCAGCTAAGGAATGTGACATGCAGAAATCAGCATGACAGAGCCTACTCTTTTGGGATTTAGGTCATTTGGCCTTTGAGTGTGTCCTTACAGTCTTCCTGTGCTCACTGTTCTGTAAGATAGGGATATCTCATGTGAAAGTGTTTTTATAAAACAGCACTATGCAAAGATTAATTATAAAAATCAAGAAGAGAATTTTAAGTGGTGGCATACACCTTAATCCGAGCACTCACAAGGCAGAGACAAGCAGCTTTTTGAGGTCGAGGTCAGCCTGGTCTACAATGTGAGTTCCAGGATTGTCAGGACTGTTATACAGAGAAACCATGTCTCTTCTAAAACAAAAACAAAAATAAAGGTGTTCGGGCTAGATAGATGGCCCCACGGTAGAGAGCTGTCACTGCTCATTCAGAAGAAGTGTTTGATTCCCAGCACCCACATGAGGCAACTCACAGCCAGTCGAAGGGGTCTGAGGCTCTCCTTTGATCTCCAAGTGTAGCTGCGTATGCTTGACAGACACACATGCCTGCGCGTACTTGAGCATACGTGCCAAATAAAAAGTTTTGAAGTATTATCATGGAGTGGATCAATCAGCATTCTTTGTAGAACCAATGGATAAATTATTAGAAACATTTTTTGAAGACCCTATACTTGGGAAAAAAAAATTCATGAGAGCTGGCCCAGTGGTTAAGAGCAAGAGCGCTTGTTCTTTTTGTAGAGGACCCAGGTTTCCTAGCGTCCTCATGGCAGCTCACAACTGTTTGTACTTCCTGTCCCAGATGCTCTGATGCCCTCTTCTGACCTCTGACCTCCACAAGCACCAAACACATGTGTGATATGCTACATACATGCAGGGAAAACACTGAAGCACACGCAAATTCTAGTAATTCAAGTCAGCTAGCCAAAGATAGGTAAAAACATTTTAAAGTTATGACCTCTCTCAGGCTCAGGCCTCATCAGATGTTGGAAGGATGATTATGGATCATGCTACCAACAAAATCTCTATATTAGTTAAAAGACTTCATCATGACTGTACCTGGGAAAATTGGACATATCTTTATTGGGGTCACATGTTTTACATCTAAGTCATTAAAATGAATTAATGATTTTTTTCACTTTACCTTGACTTGGTTGATTGTACTATACCAGACTGGGTACTAGATGGGTTAGGTAATTGTTTCTTCTTCTGTATGAGTTTAGGAATTTCCCCATCTCATCAGTGGTCTCCTACGTTTAGTTTAGAAGATATACCTTTTGGGACTTGGGATGTAGGTATCAGTAACATGTATAATGCCCCAGGTTTGATCATTAGCACCAGTAATAAAAGATATATACTTATAATTTATAGCAAGTCATTTTAAGAGATAACTAAATGTAACCGTACTATTTCTTCTTGCCTTTTTTCCTTGACTTTGGTTTTTCATTTTATTTTTATCTTTTACTTGTTTCTGTTTTATAATTTTTTGCCTTTGAGACAGAATTTCACTGTGGTGTTCAGGCTGGCCTTGAATTTGCACTAATCTACCTGTCTCAGCCTCCTGGGTGCTGAGATTATAGATGTGAGACACCATACTGAGATAGGAGTGTCTTTTCTTCTTCTTTTCTTGTACTAGAGAATGAAGCTGGGATGTTTCTTGGGCAAGTGCTCTACCATTGAACTGTATCCCCGGCATGTTATGTAGGTCTAATGGAAGTGTCTCAAGACTTCCTGTAGTAGCTACACACACACACACACACACACACACACACACACACACACACACACACGCAGTGGTCAAATGCAGTACTTTTGGAAACAGGCCTAAAGAAATTCTCTTGTTTATCATTCACAAATGAAATGTTCATCAGTCTTTTCTATTTACATTTCAAGGTCACTGGGGAGAAGTTATATGACTGGGGATTACAAGGGTACATAATTGCAGAAGATTTGTGGAAGCAACATTTTCAGAAGGTGAGAGACATTTTATTATTTTCCTTTTGGTTTAAATATGTGATTCTTCTAAAGTTTTGTAAAATACTTAAACGACCTTATTCCTTTAACTTCTTTTATTGGCTTTTAGTCTCCTACTCAGATTTTTAAGTGTTCGTTTCAGGAGAGTAGTAGAATGTCTGAGTATTTGGTTATTGTTAATAGCTCAAAAATAGTGACTAAAAATGCATTCCAGTGTAGCTTCAACTGTAATTTCTATTCTGTTCTATATATAGTTTCTTCAGAGTGTAGCATATTGTATAAAGGTTGTACCATAAATGGATTCAAGGCCCCTGAGATGGCTCAGTGGGTAGAGGTGCTACCTGCCAGATGACCTGAGTTTGGTCCTGGGACCCCCACATGGTGGAAGGAGAAAACTCATGCCCACAAGTCCACTCACTCACTCACTCACACACACACTCCCTCACTCACTCACACTCGTAAATAAATGTGATTAAAAACACTTGGGGCTGGAGAGATGGCTCAGTGGTTAAGAGCACTGGCTGTTCTTCTAGAGGCCCTGGGTTAGATTTCTAGCACCCGCACGGTGGGTTTACTACTGTCTGTCACACCATTCCTGGGGAATCTACCTCTTCTGGCCTCCAAAGGCACCAGGCACATACATGGTGCAGATGCATATGTGCAAGCAAAACATCTACACATATAAAGTAATTAAGTAATGTAAAAAGGCTTTGGGTTTGCCGGACGGTGGTGGCACTGTTAGTCCCAGCACTCTGGAGCAGAGGCAGGCAAATATCTGTGAATTTGAGGTCAACTCTACAAAGCGAGTTCCCGGACAGCCAGGGCTGTTACACAGAGAAACCTTGTCTTGGAAAAAAACAAAAAACAAAAAAACAAAAACCTTGGATTCTAGTGGAATATATTATGCTCTCAAGAAAAAAAAATGCAGAATTGAGACATATACCTTCCCTGGTTTTACACTTAATCATAAGCTCTGTTCTTGTCTTTAGTATTATTTGTTCATGTCCCATCTGAGGCTCCAGTGTGTTGGGGAATAGTCTGAGGCTACACATTCTTTGTGCCATCTGTTGGATGAGTAGCAGAGAGAGGAAGTTGTGCCATCATAAGGATGTGCCACTTTCCAAGTCTCCTAGTGGCCTGTAGAAATGGTCTCTTATTGTGATAAAGAAGACTTAGTACACAACAAGGTGTAGTACCTCTTGTGTGTGCAGAGACCTAGCTAAAGGCAAACCGGGCTTCTTGTGTTAACAGACTTTCTGAACGTAGATCAAAGAAAGCTCATTTTGGCTCCAATTATTTCAAAAGAAAATACTCTAATAGAATATATAAATAGAAGGTAATAGGGACAAATATGATCAAAGTAAATTAAATACATGCATGAAAATGTCATAGTGAAGCCCATTATTTTGTACCGTTAATATACACTCAACAAAATGTCTTTCAGTAAATTCACTAGGGTGTGGCTTAGCAAAAAAATGAAAAGAAAACTATGCGCTTAGCATGCACACGGCCCCAGCACCACAGACATATTTACATATATATGTGCAGATATCAGGATTTAGGGGCAGCATTGCAGAGTAAGTTATAAGCCCTCCTCATTATTTACATAAATATCCTTTCAGTGCATTCTTAAGACTGAGTTTATTTATTTTATGTGTATGAATGTTTTGCTTGCATGTATGTCTATATCTCACGTGCGTACCTAATGCCTATGAGGTCAGAAGAGGGTGTTGGATTCCTGGTACTTCAGTTAGAAATGCTTGAGTCACCGTGTGGGTGCTGTGAATCGAATATAGGTTCACTGCAAGAACAAGCACTCTAATCACTGAGAAATCTCTCCAGCCTCAAGACTTATTTGTGTACTGGTGGTTTAGAAGGAGTTAGTCCCTTTTGAGCCCATTTAAACTAGCTCTTTTATTAAGGGCTGGGGATATAGTTTGTTGGTAGAGGGCTTACCTAGCATGTGGAAGACGCCAGGCTCAGTCAGCAGTACCACTCAGTACAACAGCAGAAAGTCTCACTGCCTGGGGTCCGGCCTCCAGCAGTGTACAAAGACTTTCTATCTGAGGGGGTTAGGGAAAAATACTCTCTCACACTCTTTTAATAGTTTCCTTCTTTAATCTTTATTCTTCGGTTTACTTTTTTCCCTACAGCTTATATACCCCAACAAAATCTTTTAGGCAATATAAAAATTGCAATGTGGTTACATTCTGTTTTTCAAGTGAATGATTATAATGAGTACAAGTAAAAGCATGTTTTTCCCTTTCCTTACATGATTAAAAGCAAAGCCACCCTGGTAACCCACATACGTTTACATCTAAGTAACTTGTTATGGATTAACCTAACATGAGCAAGCAGAGAACAGTTTTTTTTTCAGCCAACTCTTTTGTTGGCAGACTGCATATTACAGTTACAAAGAAAGAATCTGTCATTTTATTGAAGGGTATTCTTATAATCTTAAAGGGATCACAAATCTAAACCTTTATGCATAAAAAACAGTCAGCCATCTGTACTTTAAATCGTTAGGACACATACTCAATAGTTTCTTATATCAGGAGAGTGAGGGCAGGAATAGTTATAAGGAATTAATCATCACCCTTGATCACCAACCAAACCCAGCAAGAAAAGTGTGTCAGCTAGCAACAATTGGGCTGCTTTGTATTTTTGACCCTATCCTAATGAATCCATAACTCTGTTATGTATCCTAGTGAACTTTAGATTGTTTTATGGGGTTTTTCATCTTTTTTTTGTTTTGTTTTTTGAGACAGGCTTTCTCTATAGCTTTTGGAGCCTGTCCTGTCCTCTTGTAGACCAGGCTGGCCTTGAACTCACAGAGATCCGCCTGCCTCTGCCTCCCAAGTGCTGGGATTAAATGCGTGCACCACGGCCCAGCCCAGCGGGTTTTTATCTTTAAGCTATTAGCAAAGCATCTGATCTAACCTGAAGTTATTTTAAAGCTTTGTTTCAGCTAATGATGCACCCCAGGGCTCCTCCCGATGGCTGTCTCTTCACAAGAGAGAATACTATTGATGTTGACTATGTTCAATGTTTACTGCAAGTTTCCAGTGAAAAGTAGTAGGAAGTCATGCTAGCTCAAGGTTTGATAGGCGTAGACGTCAGACTGTATTTGTTAATGAAGTACCCTTTTCTCTGATGACGTATTGTGACCCCCTACAGCACCTTGTTGGATTTCATGGTTTTCAGAGGTCTTTAAATTTTTTTTAAACCACAAGTACATTTTAATTCACTACTTCATCAAATGCTAATTCAAAGCCAGTAGAAGGACATCATGGTTCAAGGCTCTTTGCGGTTGGAAAGCAGGAAAAAATGGTTTAGCCTTTAGTCGATTACCTCCTTTTATGGGGACTGCCTTTCTTTTCTTTCTTTTCTTTTTTGTTAAAACTTAAAAAAAATATCTATTCTTATTTTATGTGCATTGGTGTTTTGCCTGCACATATGTCTTTGTGAAGGTACTGGATCCCCTGGAACTGGAGTTACAGACAGTTGTGAGCTCTTATGTGGGTGCTGGGAATTGAGCCCAGGTCTTCTGGAAGAGCACCCAGTTCTTTCAACCACTGAGCCATCTCTCCAGCCCCCTTATTTTTATTTCCATGTGTTTATTTTTTATTGTGCATATTAATCATGTGGTGAAAAGTTAAGCTCCATTTATTTGTTTTTTAATTGACAGCAAAGAGTTAAGCTATATTGGAACAGGAATCTTCGGGGGCCTTGAAACTGAATATATTCTCTTCACTGAATATCAAAACAATTACATATCTATCAACTCACAATATAGTTAAGGGGATGAAGCATACAGCTGAAAATCCAAACAAACAGAAATGCTAGAAGAAAGGCACAGACAGGGCTTTTTGAAGAGACCCTGGGGTAGGGTGGGCACTTCATAAAGAGACTTGTTTGGAAGTTAGCTTTCCTTTTTTTCCTTTGTTTTTTTTGAGGTAGGGTTTCTTTGTGTAGCCCTGCCTAGAACTTACTCTGTACACCAGGCTGGCCTCAAACTCAAAGGTCGGTCTGCTTCTGTCTTCCAGGTGCTGGGATTAAAGGTGTGTGGCACCACTGCCCTCAAGTCAAGTGTATTACCAGTCTCAATTAGTGTCTTCTAATTTGGATTTTTTTGTACTGTAGTGATGTATTACATATTTTTGGTTGTGTCCTGTCAAAGAAATTAATGGCCATTATGGTTAAAGCAGGAACCTAAAGTCTTAAATGCAGGCTGGGAGAAAACTTAGTAATTGCTTGCCTTGCAAGCATGAGGACCTGAGTCTAAACCCTAGAGCTCACATAAGAAGAGTTAATGCATGCTGGCACGCCCTTGTAACCCCAACCCCGTGGAGGCAGAGGGAGGCGGATCCCAAGGTCTCTCTAGACAACCGCCCTAGCTTAAAAGGAGAGCTCCAGGCCAGTGAAGCCCCTTTTTCAAAACGAGCAAGTGGTACCTGATGGCATCTAACATTGTACTCTGGCCTACACACACACACACACACACACAATGACATCTAATGTTGTGCTCTGGTCTACACACACACACACACACACACACACACACACACACACACACACACGATGACATCTAATGTTGTGCTCTGGCCTACACCTACACACACACACACACACACACACACACACACACACACGATGACCTCTAATGTTGTGCTCTGGCCTACACCTACACACACACACACACACACACGATGACATCTAATGTTGTGCTCTGGCCTACACACACACACACACACACACACACACACACGCATGCATGCACACATATACACACACATGCACGCACATACACATGCAGGTGCTCTGTGCATGTGTGTTTGCACACATAGACATATACAAATTAAAATGGTGTGAATGATGTCCAAGATTTTTTTGTTTGTTATTTTGAGGCCGTCTACCCATGTAGGAGAGTCTGACACCTCAAACACTGTTCTCCTGCCTTAGTTGCTTAAGTAGCTTTGATTCCAGGTGTGTGCTGCCATCAGTGGCTCAGTTCTTAGCGGTATTCTCTTCCATGTAACTATAGCACTCTCAAGTACCTACAACAAATGTGTGACAATTTGCTGCTCTGCCATGTGCTATCTCCCTGTTAGGAATTGATTCTAAACATTTGCATTTTGTTTTCTAGTAGTTATTAGGATAAAGGCATATTTTATTTTGTCATTGGTCACTTAAAGCTCCTTGCTTCAGCTAAAATTTAACTGTCTAAAATGTAAAGATAGGTGCATCCAGAAATGGGGCATCACAACATGGTTTGTGTTTCTTTTTCTATAAGTGCAGTTTCAAGCTGGAGAAATGGCTCAGAGGTTAAGAGCACTGGCTATTCTTCCAAAGGTCCTGAGTTCAATTCCGAGCAACCACATGGTGGCTCACAGCCATCTGTAATGGGATCTTGCTCCCTCTACTGACATGCAGGTGTACATGCATATAAAACACTGTATCCATAATAAATAAATTTTAAAAAGTAATGAAGTACAGTTTCAAATCCAACAGTAAAGCCACACATCTATGTAACATGAGGGCCGGCTTGTTGGGGTTTCTGTCCCGCCCGGTACCCCACAGCCGGCAAACCCCAAAGAAAATCACACACAAGACTCCATAAGATTATAAACTGATTGGCCCATTAGGTCAGGCTTCTTATTAGTCCTTGTAACTTACATTAATCCATTATCATTATCTATGTTAGCCATAATGGCTCAGTACCTTTTCCAGCTGGGCAGCTTACATGTTTCCTCTCCGGTGGTCTGCGCAGGAGTGACAGAGGGAGCTTTCTAGAATACTCCCAGTCTCTTTGCTCCACTTCTACTTCCTGTCTGGCTTTCCTGCCTATACTGCCTGCCTGGCCAATCAATGTTTTATTAAAATATGATTGACAGAATACAGACAATTCTCCCACACCACATCTACCCACCTTCAAAACTAGGAAGTTACCAAGGCCCCTCCTATCTCCCAGAGGAAATCACTAACTGAAATGTGTTTCTTTAATCCTTGTTTTTCTTTCAAGTTTTATATTTTGTTTAACCATGTATGTATAGATTATAAAACACTGTGGTTCTTCCATGTTCTTTTTTGTTTGTTTGTTTTAGCCATGGTCTCATGTTGTCCTGACTGACCTTGAATTCACTATATAGCGGAGGATGACTTTGAACTCCCGAACCTTCTCCCTTAGTCTTTTGAGTGCTAGGATTACAAGTGTGGACCCTCACATCCAGTTCAGCTTTTGTAATTTTCCATTATCTTGACTTATAAATATACCACACATAAACATATAAACTATCTCAATTGAGGCTTATTTGTATTTTTCCTTTAATATTATGGTTATAAGCAATATAAGGCAGTACCTTATTTATTTTAACTTCTGTAGACTATATTTTTGTGTGGAAAAATATATCCATTGATGGCTAATTGGGTAGTTTTCAGCATCCTGTTGGCAGTATACAGAACTATGGGCGTTTTTCTGTTCATTTTTTTTGTTTGTTTGTTTGTTTTTTGACTTGCTTTGTAGACCAGGCTGGCCTTGAATTCAAGAGAACTGCTTGCCTCTACCTCCTGAGTGCTGGGATTAAAGGAGCGTCTAACTCTGAGGGAGGGGGAAGAGGAGAGAGAGAGAGAGAGAGAGAGAGAGAAAGAGAGAGAGAGAGAGAGAATATATTTACCAGTGTCTATTTTGGAAGAGTTTTTTTTTTTTTGAGACAGGGTCTCTCTTTATGTAACTCTGACTGTATAGAACAGACTGTCTTCAGAGTTACAAAGACCCACCTGTCTGTATATCCCGAATTTGATACTAAAGGCATGAGCCACAATACCCAGCTGGAAAAGCTTTAAACCTACAGGACAGTTGTAAAACTAGCAGTGTTCACTTAGATTCACCGAATAGCATCTGCTATTTGTCTTACCATCTTTTAATACATGCATTTTGATCGTATATGCACATATGTATGTTCTTCTATGGAACCATTAGAAAGTTCTAGATATTCATTGCACTTTCCATACATCATCTATAATTCAATATGTATTTCCAAAGAACATGTAGGTTCACATATATGAACAGCAATGGTAATATCATACCCAGGAAAGCTCTTTCATTGTTGATAGTAATATTATTTAATATATATTCCATACTCAAGATTTCTCTCGTGTCCCCCACTCAACTGCTTTTAGCCTTCTATAAACTTTTTACAGCTGTGCATTATTAAAAGGCAAATACTTGTTGAGTATGACCTAACATGAAAATAGATCAGTCAGCTTTCCACTTAACCCTCTGGGTAGCTGATCTGAGGCACAGCCTTCCCCACCTCTTCAAAATCAGCTGTTGTCCTGGATTTTATTGTGATAGCTTTCTCATTTGTTTATGAGACAGGCTCTTACTGTGTAACTCAGGTGGCCCCCAACTTTTGGTGATCTTCCTACCTCTGCCTCATCAGTGCTGGGCTCGTAGGCGTGACTCACCATACATGCGTACATGCGACCTTTCTTCATGGCTTCAGCACTCTAGTACTTAGCCTGTTACTTTAGTGTTTCTCTCTGTCTCTCTCTTTCTGTCTCTGTTTCTCTCTGTCTCTCTGTCTCTCTGTCTCTGTCTCTGTCTCTCTCTCTCTCTCTCTCTCTCTCTCTCTCTCTCTGTGTGTGTGTGTGTGCGCGCGTGCACCTGCCTGCCTGCCTTTCTGTGTCTCTCCCCAAAGTGTTGCTATGTAACCCTGGCAGGCTAGAACCCACTCTGTAGACCAAATTGGCCTTGAACTCAAAAGATCTGCCTACCTCTGCCTGCTGAGTGCTAGGATTAAAGGTGCACACCACCATGCCAAGTTTTTATGACTTCTAGTTACCTCGGGTGAACTAATCTAGAGACTGCTTCCTATTTGATCATTTGAAAGCTCTATGTAGGGACAGAAGTCTGGTTTGTTTTGTTTTTTAAGGAGAGCCTCACTGTGTACTTCAGATTGACTTTGAAGTTAGGCTCTCCTCCTTCATTCTTAGGAGGGCTGGGATTCCAGGTGTGCATCAGCAAACATGGCTGCTGCCTTTTACTGCTAGCCAGAAATTCTTTATACAGTTGATTTACTGATCTTCTCCAGAATTCTTTTACTTTAGAAACTTAATTAGACCATGAGTATTTTAAAACCTTTTCAGAATAATGCCAACCTCAGATTTTTTAAAAAGATTTATTATATATACAGTGTTCGGTTGCATGTATGCTTGCAGGCCAGAAGAGGGCGCCAGATAAAGATTTATTTATTATGTATACAGTGTTCTGTCTGCATGTGTGCCTGCAGGCCAGAAGAGGGCGCCAGATCTCATTACAGATGGTTGTGAGCCAGCATGCAGATATTGGGGATTGAACTCAGGACCTCTGAGCCATCTCTCCAGCCCCCAAATAGCTGTTTTTAAAGACATGGCCTTATTTTGTAATATGGGCTAGACTAGAACACGTGGCTGTCTTTGTGTTTGTTGGGAGGATCACATGCACGCCTACCATAGGCAGCTTTGCTGAGCTCAAGTTCTCTTATAATTAGCTAAACACAACTCTCTCCCAGTAAATGGCAGGTTTTTATTTTTACTAGGTTTTTAAAATCTGCAAAAAGTTACTTTCAAATGACTGTTAAAGGCCAAAAATAATTATTTAAAGGTCAGAAAAACACAGAAATACAAACTCTTCTCAACATGAGAACTGGGTAGAACCTCTCAAGCTGAGCTTTTAATAGTTTTAGTCTGGCCTTTGCTGGCTCAACAGGAAAATGCAAGAGAAACAGCAGCCACCACCCTAAGTAAACATTGTGCACTCTCTTCCTGCATTCTAGATTTCTTAGCTCTTTAAACACAAGTTTAGTTGAGAGTAACTTACGTGATCATCGAAGATTTGCCTTTGAGTGAGTATACAGGAGGAGTTCCATGAGGTTCAGTGATAATGGTGTGCCACAGGCTGGAGGCCTTGAACCAGACCAGTTGCAATGAACATTTTTGGGCGGGGCTGACTGTGCCACACTGACACTCCAGTGACAGCGGGATGAATGAAGAGGTGTTGGAGAGGCAGGAAAATGGAAGAGGAGCAAGGTGGTTCTTTGTTTTGTTTCTAATTAATTTTTTTTGGGGGGTGGTTTCTTTTGGGGAGGATGATGCAGGGATGATAAGGAGTGAGGTGAACAGGATTTGGGTGCTTGGTGTGAAATTCCCAGAGAGTCAATAAAGAGTTATATATAAAAAATTTGCCTTTGAAATAAGGCAGTCATATACCATGTGATTCCACTTATGTGAGGTATATGGAGTTACTAAGCGCACAGAAGGAAAGATTGACTGGCGGTAGTTGCTAGGAGCTGGAGGAGGGAGGAATGGAAAGTTGCTAATTGATGAATAAGTTCTGAAGGTCTGCTCTTCAACCTTATTTTAAAAAAAGAAAAGTTATTACTTAGTTTCTTTATTTATAATAGTCTTATATAAAAGAAATGACATACATCCAGAACAACTTTAGCTTTCTGGAAAATCTACCTTGCTGTCATTACCTTCTTTTTAATTTTATAAGGTAGGAAGAGTAACGCTGTCTGCTCTTAACAGCTTTGGAAGTTTCCAGCACAACCTTGTCTCCTGTTGTCCCTGAAACAGTGAATGACTCAGGCTGAACACAATGCAGACTTACTGTCTTTGCCCAGTAGGTCAGAAGTCCAGTGCTAACTCCAGGTGTTAGGAGCGCTGCATTCCTCTCCAGAGGTCCTAGAACAGAATTCCTGTGGACTTAGGTTGTTGACAGAATTTCGTTCCTTTCTGTTGTAAACCTAGGTCTGTTTTGCTGCCTGGCGAGTGAGGCTGACCCAGTTTCTGGAGACTTTCCTTGGCAGTCCCCTTCCTTTGTCTTCAAAACCAGCAGCATAGGTCTTCTTTTTCAGGGTCCTCTCTCTGACCCCCTGGTTTTGCTTCCGTCTTAGCCTCTATTAACTCTTCAAAGTCAACTGGGCCCATTCGTATAAGCCAAGGTATGATGAGTGTGCCATCTGAAGGTTTCACAGAAAGTAACAGGTCTCAGATACAGACATCTGTGGCACCACTATCCTGCCTACCATGTTCCAGTGAACTGGAATTTTGCTGGGATCTTTAACAGGTCATCTGTCCTCACCTATTTATTTTACACTTTGCATTGTTTTCTTACATTTGCGTACAAAATAATGGATTCTTTCTGGCATTTCCATACATACTTTGTTCTTGTTGATCCTGCTTCCGCATGCTTCTTATCCCCCATCCCCTTTTAGTCTTTCTCTGTACAGTAACTCCTGTATTTAATATCAGATATATTTAGTCTTTCTTTATACAGTAACCCTTGTATTTAATATCAGATATGTTTAGTCTTTCTCTATACAGTAACCCCTGTATTTAATATCAGATATGTTTAGTACCCCCTGCTCTAAGTCCCCTTCTTCACCTCTCATGGCTTACTTTCTAGTTTCACACCTACACTCACACCCATACTGACAGGTATCTGTGTGTGTGTGTGTGTGTGTATACATATACAAATTAAAATCTAGGAGCCACATAGGAAGGAAAACATACAGTGTTTGTCTTTCCAAATCTGGCTTACCTTGCTTAACATAATAATCTTCAGTTGTATCCATTTCATTTTTCTGCAAATACATTTTTTTTGCAAATATGACAAAAATTTTGTTATTTATAACCCATCTATTAAGGAATACATACCACATTTTCTTTGTCCATTCATCTACCGATAGACATTTAGGATGGTTTCATTTATTAACTACTTTTTTATTAAAAAGAAGTGCCCTATCATACAGTAGGGTACATCCATTGAGCCTAGCTCAGAGTGCTCTTTTCTCAGGAGCCTGACAGGCACGTTTTTATTACCTTCATTTTACAAGTAAGGAAATTGCATTTTGGAGGAGTTAAACAATTGCTGAAAATACTTCAGGACCCTAGTGTGTGTGTGTGTGTGTGTGTGTGTGTGTGTGTGTGTGTGTGCGCGCGCGCGCGCACGTGTGTGCACACTAGCAGGCATGTGCGTGTTTGCTGTGCACTCACATGTGGGAGTGGAGTCCGGAGGACAATGTCATCCTCAAGTGCTGTTCACCTGGGTTCTTTTGTTTTGAGAGTTGTTTTTTTACTGACCTGGGATTTCCCTAGTCTAGGCTGGCTGACTTCTGAGCCCAAGGGATCCTCCTGTTGTTACCTTCCCACTTCTGAGATTACAAGAATGTGCCACCATACCTGCATTTTTTTTTCAGTCGTGGATTTTGGGAATCAGAGTCACAAATTCCTGTCTCATACTAGGACTCACAGATTTTAGGAGGATGCAAAGCTCCTAATATTTGACTGGCCATATTAGTTACTTGTTACTGAGATTGAGTACCTGATAAGGGACACTGTAAGAGAGGGAGAGCTTATTTGGGGTCTTGATATGAAGGCACAGTCCTCATGGCTGGAAAGGCATGGTGATGGCATGGCTCTTGCTGTGACTCTTACTTACTTCCTCACATCTTACCAGAAGAGTGCAAGGAATGTTGGCACTCCACTCGCTTTCCTGTATGTTTAGTCTGCTACCAGAGACCATGACCATGGGATGGTGCCCCCACACTCGGGGAGGGCTTCCTGCCTCAGTTTAACCTCTCTGGTAACACTTTTATAGACACAACTCTGTGTCCGATTCCAAATCCAGTTAAAATGACAATGAAGATTAACCACCACATGGAAAATCCACCTTGACATAGCAGTGCATCATAATTAGAAATCGATGTGTCGATGTTTCGAGTTTTTCAGAAACCATTTCAGTTTTGCTAACATAAATTGTTATTTGTGTTCATGGACATGGTAATAATACATTGAAAAACAAATATGCATTAAAATCACATAAGGAAAATATTTTTTAAAGAAAACTTGTTCTGAAAATGCAGTAGTTTTTTGTTTTTTTTTTTTTTTTGCTTATTCTTAAATCACAAACTGCTTTTTGAAGTGAGAATGCTGTTTCCTTTGAGATCATGGTGCTGTCTCGAGAGAGCTCTTAATTTGTAACGTGGTCAAGGGTGAGTAGGTCCAGTATTTTTTTAAATGAGATATTGGTTCTGATTTGTATTATTATAAGTGATATGTGTCTGAACAAGGCCGTGTTCTTAGCAACAGATTGCTTTTCTCAATCAGTAGAATGGAAGACTCTGCCTGCTTATTTTCTTCATCTGAATTATTTTTGAAAAGCTTGAAAATTTGGCACCTTATTTTTTGAGGTTGAGAGATTGGCAGGTATGAATAGAATGTGTCTAAAGAATATCATTAGATATACTTGGCAAGTAGTAAATCAATTTAATTAGGTGGGAAGCCACATTACTTTATGGCAGACCCAGTAGTTAGCCCTGATTGTGTTACTTTCATAACTTTCTTTTTATATCTTTGTTTTTGGATTTTTGAGACAGGGTTTCTCTGTGTAGTCCTGACTGTCCTGGAAGTCTCTCTGTAGACCAAGGTGGCCTCGAACTCACAGAGATCTGTCTGCTTCTGCCTCCCAAGTGCTGGGATTAAAGGTGTGCGCCATCACACCTGACTTATCTCTTATTTTTTAATGAATCACTTCCCTCTTTGAGACTCTGTGTGTAGACCAGACTGGTCATCAGCTCCCAGTCTTCCTTTCTCTGCCTTCCGAGTGCTTAGATGATAGGTCTGCAGCGCCATCCTTGGTCTTAGGCTTTACCTAAAAGTCCTCGCTAGACCCCTAGTCTCTCTCCTATTCCATTTGTTCATGCAACAAAATATTTGAATGCGATGTGCACACATGTGCACACACATGTGGGATGGGGTGGGGAGTGACTGTGCAGGGAGGGCTTAGCACTTAGCACTAATAATAGGTCTTTTAGAGTTCCATTGGCCAGCTTCTGTATTTTGTGTTGAATCACCAGGCAGTGCATATGGTCTTGTTCCCCAGAACTCCTCTATAAAGTACTATGGTGTGTAGATGGGTGCCCATGTTATCATCAAAACTAGGATGCTCCTGTGAGTGAGAGAGGACAGTGTTCATTATGCTGGTATGATGGGCATAGAGCAGTACATAGAGAACTGTTCTAACCCCCTGGAGCAGAGTTTAGAATTGCCCAGAAACTATGCTGTGCACTGACAGTCAGTCACATGTTCTTGTTTTCACACTCCTCCCTTCACCCATTAGTGCTGATGAGAGAGAGGACCACCAGGGCCACCTGCACCAAGTCTAGTCTCCTGAAGCACAGCCTCACGGCCTGTCCAGCTGCAACCCAGAGTTGTTCAGACTGCCAGTTCCTGAGTTTTGATCATTGATATCCAGGCAGGTCTTATTAATAGGATTTCAGAATGTAAGTCTTAAAAAATACAGAAAAGGAAAGCCTGAACTTAAGCACATGAATTTTCCCCACTAGAAACTTTTCTACATGTCTTCCCATGGATATGACCTAATTAATTATATGTTCCCCAAGGATAGTCAGGCAGAATGGATGTGGCTCAACTTAAAGCTCTTTGAGAGTGTGCATTTAATGAACTGGCCCTTGTGGATAATGCAAGAAGCTTTCTTAACATCTGTCAAGCCCTCTACGTCAGTGATAGTGGCATGTAGTAATAAATCCAACTTTTAAGAAATAAATCTTTGAATATTGATTTGATTTTGCTTTTTATGGAATCAACCATTCGGCTGGATCATAAGAATTCCTATAGCCTTTTTAAATATTCTCTGTGCCTAAGCTACTTTTCCCAACAGGACACTGAAGGAAACGGACTAATCTCTTCAGTCTCCTGAGAAATGGGTCATTCTGTATTATAACCTCCTTTAACATGTCTCACTGCAGCCCCAGTTGATATTTCAGGGTCTCAATCCCTTCTTTGACACCCCACCTCAGACCTTCAACAAAATGGCTTGACCACCTTACAAGGAAATAATAATATTTCATGTTTATGTTCAGCCAAATACTGAAGACACCTTGACATATTTCACTATCTCTTTTCAAGTTGCATTAAAGCTTTCCATTTTCTTTTACAAGCCAGGAAATGTGAAGAATTCACCTGGAAATAAATAGAAAACTCCATGTTCTGCCCATTTTAATCAGGTAAAGAATAAAACAAAGAAACAAAGACCTTCTGGTTATTGTCAGTGTTGTTAGTGCTAGCTAAAATGATTTCTTGTTAGTTAATTAATTAATTATAGCCCTTTCACCTTAATGTTGAAACATAAGGGTCATATTTTATTCTGTCTTTAATTTCTGTCTTTAAGTGCCATGGCTTATTTAATTATGTTTGTGTTTCTTTTTGAGAAGTGCCAGGATTTTTTTAGATAAACTAGAACCAGACAGAGGTTAGAAACTCGGTGCAATTTCTTTTGGTCTTATATTCAACTCACTATTATTCATGTTTGTTTAATATTTACTTACCAAGCACCTGCTAAGTATAAAAGCATTAATTGTATTAGTATTTTGTGTATATGTTAAAATTATATAATAGATCGTGTCATGTCTTGATAATTAGCAAATTATAAGGAATTAAAAATTAACCTAGGTATTCAGCTGCATGAAACTAGCTTAGTTATGATAGATCTATAAAGAGGATTATTATAGTTTCAATTATACTTAATTTCATGGGAGCATGTACAAATTTTTTTGTGGTACTGGGTTTGAACCCAAGGCATCACACATGCTTGGCAAGCACTCTCTCTACCCCTGAGCTATACCCATAGCATTTGCTTTCCTTTTTGTTTTCTAGACACTTCTTCCATAAAGTTGCCTGGACTAGGCTTGAATTTACGATCTCAGCTTCCTGTGTAGCTAGGATGACAAACCCAGAACCACAATTATTAATTAGAGAAGAAAGGTGGTATATTTTGTTAGGTCAGGAGGTATATAGAAAATTTAAATGTGCACTTTTATTTGAACTTTATTTTTATTTCACATTTCCTGCCATGAATATGAGTTTTCTTTTATGATTAGTTGTGTGTGTGTGGCACTGGGGATTGAACCCAAGGCTTCACACCTGCCAGGCAAGCATTCTACCAGTGAGTTAAAAGTCAGTCAGCCTATCTTAAAAAGTTGTGTTATATTGCTGTATATCACAGTTACTATTTAAAATGCCCCAAAGTCTGTGTTTGAGGCTTTCCTTTCTCAACTATCTCCTTGTTCTTCGAGAGCCAGAGAGTCATATCACTTGGAATTTGAGAGTCATGCAGTGCAACCCCCAGCCTCAAGCAGAATCCTCTGTTGCTCTGCTCATCACCCCCGTTACGCTGCCTTTGGTAGGAAACACCTCACAGGGCAGTTGTCTTTGGACACTCCTGATAGTTTAGGAAGCTGCTGCTTATAGTAAGTGAAAGATATTTTCTTTTGACTCCTACATAACAGTCCTAATCCTGATTGAGGTGTCACAGAGAGCAAATCT
Organism: Myodes glareolus; assembly: GCF_982192425.1. NCBI lineage: Eukaryota > Metazoa > Chordata > Mammalia > Rodentia > Cricetidae > Myodes > Myodes glareolus. The sequence continues at coordinate 89,826,796 of NC_142053.1, read as the reverse complement.
AGCTCCCCTTTGCCATTTCTACTAATGCAGAGTCAGGAGTTCTCTGCTGTTAGACAGGTAATTTAATAACTGCCTCGAGCTCTTGTTAAAGGGCAGAGGCCCAGGCTCCGCCCCAGAATCAGCATTTCTGTGACTATCGTAGCAGAAGAGAGACTAGAGAGTGAGCTTCCAGAGGGCCATACAAGTCCTTAGATACTTTATATAGAATGTCTTTGTATTTCTCTATAGGGATGAGATCCAACAAAAAGACGTAGGTAATAAGCCATATCAGTGTTCAGAAGGTTCTAGACCAGGGTTCAACTTACCCTATATACAACTTTGAATTTTTTAGTCCTGAATTTTTAGAACTTTATTGATGGTTTAGTTTTTAATTATAAGAGCAGTAGGGGACTAGGTAGATGGTTTAGTCAGCAAGGTGATTGTCATGTAAACATGGCGACCTAAGATTGGATTCCCAGCACCCACATAAACAGCTAGGTATGGGGGCGTGTTCCTGTGGTCCCAGCACTGGAGCGGTGGAGCCAGGGATTCCTGGAGCACGATGGCTGGAATCTAGCCAATTCAGTGAGCTCCAGGTGCACTGAGAGAGCCTGTCTGAAAAATACGGTATACAGTGTTGAGAAAGATACCCAGTGTAAACCTCTGGCCACCAGGTACATGTGCACCTGCATGCACATGCATAAATATCCACACACTCACACACACTATGCACACATAAAATAAAATTGCAGTATATTTTGGCTGTAGCTATTGTTTTGGAAGCTAGGGATGGAACCTGGGAGGTTATACATGGTAGACAAGCACTCTATCTCTGAGTATACCCCAGCCCCAGATAAAAATTTTAACAGCTTCCTGGTCATTATTTCTTTCCCAGAGATAGTTTCTGCTCATAATTTGGTACGCTATAGGCATTGAAGTATGCATGGATTTAAATAGACAGTACACATTTGTATACTTTTGTTTTTTTTGACTGCAATTACACAAAAAACTCCAAAAAGGTATGTATAATTTTATCATCATACCAAAAGAAACTCACAGTAATTCCTTAATACCCTCTAATATCTAGTTAGTGTATAGATTTTCCTGTTTGTGTCAGTAATAATTTTAGTGTTGTTATTTTGAGATACATCCTCATTACGTAGTTCAGAACTTGTGATCCTTCTGCCTCAGCCTTCTGAGTGCTGGGGGTACAGCCTTGTTCAGTCATACTGGCCTTTCAGTAATAATTTTATAGTTGGTTTATTTGAACCAGGACTTAAATATTATCTGTCCTTCACGTTTTAGTGAATAAATCTCTTATTTGTCTTTTAAATGTAATAGTTTCTTGTTCCTCATTTATTCATTGAAAAACTTGGCTTTTTTTGGTCTTAAATTTGCCATGTTCAAATGGTGGCTAAATATACCCATTTGGTGCCAGCTCTTCTTTTCTCTTCATTTCTTTCTTTTCTTCTTTTCCCATGTAGCAACAGTTGGATCTGAAAGCATGATCAGATTTAGGTTTCATTTTTTTTGTTACTGAATCTCATAGACTATCTATGTGCTCATATCTAAGCACTATACGTAGGTGTGTTAAATAAGGAATTTGCTTCTTCAGCTGGATTTATTGTGTATATTCTCCATCAGTATTTGTAGGCCTACTTTGCCCCTTCTTTATTTACATAGTTCCTGGTCTATACTTTACCAGAGCTTACTTAATCCTTGTTAATATAGGTTGCTTCCAGAATTTAACAAAACGGTAAATCTGTTAAATTCTTAGGATGTCACTAAAACTGAGAGAGACCAATTAGCTAGTTGTTTGCATGTTTAAGAATTTTTGATTTTACATTAAAAGCTCAAGTGAATAGTCAGTCATTGGCAGCTTAGATGTTGGGCTTTATGCTCAGTGCTAGAGTGCTTGCTTAACGTGTGTCAGGCCCCAGGTTCAATCCCCAGCACGTAACAGATTTATAAACTTGTAGAGCTGTGCAGGCTCATCATATATGATGGAAAAGACAGTCTGGAGAAGATTAAGCTTGGCTTTGGTGTGCGTTTGTGTGTGTTTCATCCCTGGAAGGAAGGATGTGAGGTAAAGGAAGGTGTGAGGAGAGGCATCCAACTGTCTGAGGATGATGGGATTGTGCTCTCCTTCAGTGATACATGGAAGTATGTCCTGGTCCTCAGAGGGCAAGAGGTGCATGGTATTTGCTGTGCCATTTAGGCATGTACTTGGCATCATCCATATACTTCAGTATGCTTGGGTACTCAGCCAGTTGAAAGTCTGGATGTAGTATGGGTGGAGCACAATCTGAGCTTTGGTTCACTCTTCTGCAAAATGAGAATAGGTACTGTGTTTTCTAGCTCATTCTTTTTATGGTGATGAAATAGTGTTGTAAAAAATTATACTGTTTATTAATTTAAACCTAAATACACTTCAAAATGCATAATTTTAGAGTCATTTTTGTTTTCCTGGGTAGAGTTAACTTATATTTTTCTTTCTTTTAGTTATAGGTAAACATTGGAAACTCCAGACGGTAAATCAGTATTTCTACAGACAAATGGCAGAGAGTCAGTATTGGATATAGTAAACTGACTTTCTTCAGGAAAAACAACACTAAACCTCTTTGCTATCTTGGGTGATGCCATATTACAGGCCAACTAATCAGCAGTCCTTCACATGGAAATAATGTACAAGCCTTAGAACTCCTCATTCTTCTATCACTATTTATGTACATAATTAAAATCCAGATTCAAACAGAGCTGGCCTGCTTTCTTTACTGATATGAGTAACAGGTTAAGCGAGCATCTCCAGTGCTGTATCTGTATGGTTTATGTGTACACGTGTAGCGTGAGAGGCTCATTCCTGTGTGTGTCTCTGTGTGTATCTGTTTGTCTGCATGCACACACGTGCAGTGTATGGAGGGTGTGTGTGAGCATGAGCATGTGTGCTAAAGGCAATGTTTTTACTCCTTTTTTTTTTAAGAGTTGGCTTTTATTTGCCTCACTTTGAGATTTTGGTTTTTGCTTATTTTTGAGATTTATTTTAATTACACCATTTCCTGCTTCCCTTTGTTCTCTTCAAACATTCACATATACCCCTCCATGATCTTTTTTACATCCTTAGCGTCTTTTGCCATCAATTGTTATTGCATGCATATATATGTATTTATACACACACACACACACATACATATTTACACACAGACGTATATTCCTAACTGTAACCTCTTCAGTCCATATAATGTTACTAATATTATGTTTTCAGGGCTGACTGGCACTGGATAACCAACTAGTGTGCTTTTCCCTGACAATATTTACTCTTTAGGGCCACACCAGTTGGCGGTCAGCAGACTCTGCCCTACAACCCAGAAATGAGGAGAAAGATATAGAGGTGATGCTTCAGAAATCAACAGAAGGAACCAGATTCTTAACTGTGGTGGTTTGAATGAGAGTGGCCCCATAGGCTCCTATGTTAAATGCTTGGTCCACAGTTAATGGACTGTTTGGGAAACATTAGAAGGTGTGACTTTTGTCGGAGGAGGTGTTTCACTAGGGGTGGGCTTTGTAGTTTCAAAAGCCTATGCCAGCTCCAGTCTTGTTCACCTTCTCTGTCTGTGGATCAGGATGTAAAGCTCTCAAGCACTGCTCCAGAGCCATGTCTGTCTGCTTCCTGCCAGGATGACCATGGACTAACCCTCTGAAACTGTAAGCAAGCCCCCAGTTAAATGCTTTCTTTTGAAGGGGTTGCCTTGGTTGTGGTGTTTCTTTACAGCAATAGACCAGTAACTCAGACACTGACACATTCCGAAAACAGTCACAATGACCTTGGTTGTCTTGGTTGCCCCCTAGTTTGTATAGGTCTTCAGTTCTTGAATGCCTGGGAGAAATGCAGGATGAAATAGCGCATGTTCTTAGCTGCTGGGGCGATGAAGATACTGCGGTGTACTGGCTCCCTGTCTGTGGCTTCCTCTCTCATGGTTCCTCAGATCACGGCTCATGGAACTCTGAATTACCAAGGTGAGGGGGGACCAACAGGAGCCTCTTTTGACTGGTCAGCCAGCCCAGAAGGTTGGCATGTCTACAGCATGTGAAAATGAATGTAGAATTTCCAAATTTCATTAAGATTTGGAAACTAATCCTTTTGTATTCCTGTGCTGTCTGTTTAGTTGACCTTCCAGATTTGATAGCAACTGGAAAGACAGTAAACACACAAATGGGTGTGTACTTATTAAATTAATACTGGATGCTTTTAATAGGGCCAAGTGACAGGAGTAGTGCTGGTATTGTTACCTGATTAATGAGCTGAAACAAATTTGATGCTCTAAGAATTCTCCCGGCCACCCAGAAGCCTTTTGTTTTCTTTTATGTTGAAGTACTTTTGTTTTAGTGGACCACTACTCTGCGTGTATTTGAGCTTCGTCACAATTACAGCTATGTTCTTGTTATTTTAGGCTTTCTTCGTTTGGCTTCTCTTTGTCACCTCTGCAGAGTAGAGAGTTCACAAGTTTCTTCACTGAGATTACTTGATTTACACCTCAGCTCACTCCGGAGATTATTAATCAATAGTACCCGACTGTCTCCTAACTGAAAGGTATTGGCTTCCCACTGCTGTCTTCTTAGCCATGATTGAAAGCTATGCTAAGACTTACCTTCTCTGTGGGGGGATAGTTGAGTATTACAGAGCTGTTCCATGTTTGGTGCCACACAGAAGTTACCGCTCAACCATGATAGATCAGTTGCCTTTGGACTATTTTTTGATCATGGCTCGTGGACCAAAAGATTTTGTTTCCATTTTGTGCTGCTTTCTTTCTATATTTAACACATTTTTCATTGGATCCTGAACTGTTGGCAATATAAAATATATTTATTTGAAGGCTCTGGGTTGTGGCTAATGTTAGATTGCATCCTTAGCTTGCATGAAACCCTTGGCTCAATCTCTGGCATGACAAACAAAACCAAAACCCGTATTTGAATACATTGTATTTCTTTTTCCACTTTCTTCCTTGGCAGATTCTTCACGTTAGTACATGTGTGTTGTTTTTTTCAGTTCCATGTCATAAATTCTTTTTACTTTTCATGTGTCTGCCTGTATATAGCTTATGTGCATGCTTGTGTGGTGCTGGGGATTGAATCCAGAGCCTTTTCATGTGTGTATTTTGATAGGCGTCCAAGTATAGTAACATATCACTATATGCACATTTTTACACAGATGCCAAGTGTCAAGAGCAAACATATGCTGGTTCATATATGTGTTTTGACATGTACTTCTGAGGGAGTCATCACATATCAGAACATATATATGTTCACATGTGTGTAGTTTGAGTAGACACATATCTTGTAAATGTGTTACCATGCATGCCACTCTAAGCATGGACACACATCATCATGTATGAGCATTTTGATACCTGTGGAAGTTCTGATCCTGATCACATTGGCACATATGTGCATGTTGACACACATGGAAATTCCAAGTATGGTAATATGTTGGCACATATGCACATTTTAACATGCATACAAAGTTCTGAGAGTGAGCACATGCTGGCACATATGCATGAGTTGACAGGTATGTAACTTCCAAGAGGCATCACACGGTGCTTATATGCGTATTTCCACATGTGCATTTCTGAGTGTGGTCACATGTCTACAAATTTGTGTGTTTACAAGCATTAAGTTCTGAAACGAATCACATGCATGTGCTTACATTCACCTGTGTGCATTTCCCAGTGTGGTACATAATCAGCACATATGTGCATGCTCACATACTTGCAAGTTACAAGTGTGGTCACATATTGGTACACATGTGCATTTGCTGAACATGATCATGCCAGCATATATATGCATGTTCACATGCATATACTTTTCCTAGCATAGTCACGTTTGTGATATGTTTGCTTCCCTGTGTATAGTTCCATATGTGATCATATGTCAGTATATATGCACATGTTCATGTTCATGTAGTTCTCAAATATATTAGTTTGTATACACATGTTCACTTGTATGCAGTTGTTTTTGTTTGTTTGTTTGTTTGAGACAGGGTTTTTCTCTGTAGCGCTGACTGTCCTGCACTTGGTTTTTTGTTTGTTTGTTTGTTTGAGACAGGGTTTTTCTATGTAGCGCTGGCTGTCCTGGAGCTTGCTCTTTAGCCCATGCTGGCCTAGAACTTAGACATCTGCCTACTTCTGCCTCCTGAGTGCTGGGAATAAAAGTGTGTGTCACCATGCCCAGTGTGTTATACGCAGTTCTGGATGGTGGGAATATGTTGGGTCATATTGTGAGTGTTCACATGCAGGCAGTCCTAGGTGTTACTTATTACATGTTAACACACACATGCTATTCACACCTATACACTTCCTGAGTACAGTAACATGCCAGTGCATATGATTGTGTCCATACAAGTGCAGTTCCCAAGCATAGCCACATGGTGGTGTATGTGTGTGGTTACACACTGGCAGTTCCTGAGCAAGGTCATATGTTAGCACATGGTGTATTCACGTGCATGAAAATCCCGAGTCCTGGAATATGTTGGTACATAGGCATGTGATCACTTGTGTAGTTCTGAGCATGAGTGGTCATATGCTAGTGTATATGTGCGTGTTCACATGTGTACTGTTCCTGATCATTGGAATAGGTTGGTGCATATGCAAATGTTCACATATGTGGAATCCCCTGTGGTTGCATGTGGGCGCATATGTAGTGTTCATATGTGTACAATTCCCAAGTGCAGTCACATATTGGTGTACATGTGTATGCTCACCTACATGCAATCCTATACAAGGCCATGTCAGTGAATGTATATAGTGTTCACATGTGTATTTCCTGACCATATTTATATGTTGGCACATATGCACATGTTCAAACGTGTTCACTTCTTGGGTTTGCTGACTAGGTTTTTTTTTTTGTCAACTGGATGCATGCTAGAGTTATTTGAGAGGAAGGAACCTCAATTGAGAAAATGTTCCCATAAGATTGGGCTGTAGTCAGGCCTGTAGTGCATTTTTTAAATTAGTGGTTGATGAGGGAGCATCCAACCAGTTGTGGGTGGTGTAGTCCCTGGGCTGGTGGTCCTGGGTTCTATAAGAAAGCAGCCTGAGCAAGCCAGTAAGCAGCACTTCTTCATGGAGTGTGCATCAGCTCTTGTTTCCAACTTCCTCCAGTTTGAGCTCCTGCCTTGGCTTTCCTCAAGGGATGGTGACTCAGGATATGTAAGTAACCAAACCAGCCCTTTCCTCCCCAAGTGGCTTTTGGTCATGATGTTTTATCTCAGCAGTAGAAAAATTAAGACACTAGACAGAGTTACATATTGGCATATATATGCATGCTTAAATATATGTACTTTCCCGGTATGGTCATACATCAGTGCATCTATACATGTTCACATATATGGTCATATGTCAGTGTTTATGTGTGTTTTCATGTATATGCAATTCCTCACTATTGTTATATGTCAATGCATAAGGACATGTTCATATGTGGGCAGTTCCTCAGCATGGGCACGTGTCAGTACAGATGCATGTTTTCTCATATTTACAGTTACTGAGCATGAACATATGCAGACACATGCAGTTTCCAAGCATGGTCATATGTAAGTGCATGTGAGAGTGTTCTCATGTGTGCAGTTCCTGTTTGTGATCATGTGTATGAAGATGTGTATGTCACAAGGCATAAAGGTAAAATGCATTAATTGTTTTTTATTCTTAACCCAATTTAAATTATTTGTTAAAGACTTGAGGCATAACGTATACCTGCTTCTGCCTCCACTCCTGGCTTAAGCATTTCCTTTTTTTAATGTTTGTGAGGCATCAAAAGGAGGGTAAAACGTCCAGAGCAGGATAAAGTTTGGCATTTATGACTTTATTATTATTTTAAATAAAAGCAGATGATTATTTTAAATATATCATTATGATGTAACACATTAAGATTATCTGTAAACTCTTAAAATGTCTTGATCAGCCTGAAAGTATTTTTGTTTATTTTTGCTGCCACATGGAAGAATGATTTATTAGAACAAATTTCATGACAAATCATATAAAATCACCATTTTCAGAAGGACATCCAGAAGACTACCTGAGAACAATGTACAGCGATACCTTCCAGAAGCCAGGGAATTAGGATACCAATGCCAGTTGGAAGGCTGGAGGGACGAAGGAACTAAATGTGAGGAGGTACACCACTTTGTGCATTGAAAAAAACTGTACAGTGATAACCAGGGGTGGGAGGCTGGACAGCCGTTTACTATGGGGAGCAGGCTGTGGGCAATGTGTGGGACATGCAGGGGAGAAGGCTGGGCTGGCACGTCCTCCAGACAAACGCATGTAAACATCAGGTGGGCTGGGCAGAGGCACACAGGACCCATGCATGACACTCTTATCAGTTAAGTGTAAACAGAGAGACCCATGCTACCCCTGAGGGCTCTGGATCTCCCACCGCAGTTACCTCTCCCCCAGCAGATAGTCCTGAGCAGTAGCTACACCCCCATCACATCTGACAGGGCATAGAGCACACCCATGCTTTCCTGGTTGATATGGGACATTCTTCATCTCATTCCAGCCAATGGGCTCTTTGGCCTAGTGACTCCAGAAACATCAGCAAGGGGCAGCAGCCGGGCAGCAGCCGGGCAGCCACACTCTGTTCACCTGGCAGGCCCCAGCTGAACAAATCCTGAGAAAGCATAGCCAGTAGTGGGCCTGTCCCTGCCAGGCCCCCACAGAGGATCAGGCCACAGGAGCCTCCTGCAGTCACCACTTTGTGCCCACAGTGCCCACAGTGTCTGGGACGACAGGGCACATAGGGACGGCCAGGAGCTTCCAAATCTTTTTTTAAGTGTTTTTTTTAATGACAATAAAAAATATGTTTAGGGTTTTCTCTTCCGTAGGCTTGGCTAAGACATGACTCTTGAAAAACTCATTTGTTTTTAAAAAGGCAGTAGTTGTATAAATATTCTTAAAACCTTTTAAAAATTTTTAATGTTTTAAAATTGTATTTATTCACATATAAAACATATCTAAAGGCACACAGGTGAGTTATCCTCTTAATCTTTAAACTAAGGAGTTTAATATTTCAAAGGAGGACAATTAATAGGTAAGAAAACATATCCTAGAATATGAGAAATCTTCTCTTAAAGTCAATCAGTAGGGACCGTGTTATAGAACCAGAATTGAGATAAGGATCAAGGAGCTAACATCTTTATCAGAATTGTATGATTATGTATATCTTGTTTTTTAAAAAAATAAAATTTTAAAAATTCATTCTAATTGTATCAAAGAAATGTTTAAGACCATTGGCCATCTCTGTAAATGTATTCCTTTGTATTTTGTCATTATTTTGTTCCTAAAATTTTAACTTTACTATAAGCCAAAATGAAGTTGGGCCAAGTTAATAACTTTAGTTTACATAAGCACTTATTTTATTTTTATTTATTCTCTCTTACAATATATCCTTACCACAACTGCCCCCCATTCTTCCCAGTCCTTTCCCCCACCTCTCTGCTCCCCAGATCCAGGTCTTCCATCTTCCCCCAGAAAAGACTAGGCCTCCCAGGGACATGAACCGAACATGGCACAACAAGATACAATAAAACCAGGCACAAACTCTGTCACATCAAAGCTGGGCAAGGCAACCCAGTAGGAGGAAAAGGGTCCCGAGAGCAGACAGAAGAGTCAGAGACAACCCCACTCCCACAGAGCCTCTAAGGTAGCGGCCATAGCATACTGAGGGACCTAGCACAGACCCGTGCAGGCTTTGCGGTCTCTGTGAATCCCCATGACCTATTAGTTGTTTCTGTGGGCCATGTTCTCCTGGTGTCCTTGCTCCCTCTGACACCCTCTATTTCGCCTCCCCATCTTCTGTGGGGTTTCTCGAACTTCAAGGGAGGGACCTTATGGAGATCTCTAATTTGGGCTCACTCTCTATCTAATGTTTGACTGTGGGTCTCTGCATTTGCCCCCTTCAGCTGCTGGCTGAAGCCTCTCTGATGACAACTGGACTACGAACCAATCTGATCTGTGAGTATAGCAGAATATCATTCGGAATCATTTCACTGATTTTTTTTTTGTCCAGTCACATTTGGAAACACTTACTTATAAACCAGTCTTGTATTGAGTAAATTATGTTGAAAAATCACATGTAGACAGTGTATATATTTATAATCATACATAAGGTATTTTTATACCAAGATTTTAAACATTATTGTTAGTTGGGATTACATTTCTTTTTTCCTTTCTTGTCTCTGATCCAATCCTTCCTTCATCTCTTCCCTCTCACCATAACTTCCAAAACTTTCTTTAAGTTTCTGCTACTATTGATGGTACACGGCCAAATAAGTTCCTCAATTTTTGTGGGAGCTTTTTCCCACTGTGGTCCCTTGATGGCCAATGATTATGAAACATCTCTTTAGAGACCAAATGTTTTCATCTTCATGTTCCTTAGTATTGAGAGATGGAATGAAAATCCTTGTTCCTCACTATCTCCTCCAAAATATCCTGCACACACACACACGTGTGCGCAAACACACACGCACGCACAGGATCTTGTAAATTGGATATTCCTTTTTTCTATTCTTTGACCATCATATTCTGAAGTAGTCATTTAGTACTTTCATTTCATTTTCCATCTGGCTCTGTCTCTCATTTCTACCCAAAAGGTAGATCCTAGTTTCATTTTTGTTTTTGTGAGAAAATACCCTGAGAAAAACTGAGGCAGAGAAAGGGTGACTCAGCTCCCAATTCTAGGTTCCAGTCTAGCATGGCAGGCAATCCCAGGGGCAGGAGCTTGGCACATCCAACGTGCTTGACTGCTTATGCTCGATTTGAGTTTTCCACACTATACAGTTCAGGGCTATCTGCAGTCTATTGTAATCCATATGAATTTTATAACACAGTGAGCTGGGCAGTATTATACCAGGTTACAGGTGTAGGGGAATGTGTTACAGTTAGAGTTGGAGAGATATGCTGGCTTATCAGGTAGCCAGGTTATACTTAGAGCCACAATACTTAGAGCCTCCACAGCTCAGCTCTGGAGGAAAGGTGTCCTGACTATCTGGAAGCCAGGCTACCTGGAGCTGGGCTGCGGTGGGGGATGGTCTTCCGGCAGGATATAGTAATCCTACTCTTCTGGAGAGCAGCTACAGCTGAGCTCTGCTCTGCTCCCTTAAGGGAGCGTCCTAGCAGAGCTATCTGCTTCTTCAGCCCATGGTGTTTCTTCTCTTGCTAACACTCTGCTAAAGGAGCCCCTGCTCCTTTGAAAAGTTGTTACTTTTACCTGCCCGGCCTTGCTCAGCCTCCTTTAAGGAGCGTCCTAGCAAGGTTCTGTGCTACTCCACCTTGCTCAGGCCCCATAGGGGGTATCTCAGCAAGGTTTTTTAGCTCGGTCCCCTAAGGGACATCCCAGCCAGGTTCTTCTAGTCTGCTCAGGCAAATGAAGGTTATCACCCAAGACTCTTTGGAGAAAGAGATTTATTTGGGAAGAAGGAGTTCAGGAGAGTGGCTGCCTCTGCCAGGGAGGGATAAATGGTGGCCTTTAACTGAAGGGGTGGAGACACATACAGGGCTTCTTAGGGGTGGAGTTTTCCCAGGGAGAAGAGAGATTGGTTAGTTTTTTCCTGCACAGGGATTGGTCAGTTTAGCGGGTCAGGGGCAGAGATGGCTCTGCCTTCATGGCCAAACTGTGTTTCTTTCACTGGTCCTTTTTAGTTTTTGACTCTAATCTTAGGACCAGGGCACATTTCTTTCACTGATTCTGATTCTAGGGACAAAGTGTGTTTCTTTGACACTAGTTTCAGAGCCAGGGCACACGTCCTTAGTCCTGGGTTCAGGGATAAAGATGTTTCTCTCCCTGGTCCAGGTCTCAAACACAGGGTGTGTTTCTTTCTCTGACTCTGGGTTCAGAGTCAGGGTGCTCAGTGATTGTTTGGTTTCCTGCTCCAGTTGTCCCTTTTACCCTACAACAGGTCTGAAGACATGAGACACAGAATGGTTAAATGAGTTTTTCTGTGTCATAGCCTGAAAGTAGCAAACCTGTACAATGGAATTATTTTAAAGCACAGAGCTGCAGCCCTTGCTCTGTGTTACTCGTCCTCTTTAAAATAGTCTCTTTTGCTCATTTCGTTCCATTGATTTCTTTTTACAGAAAGTGCCAGGAATGTGTTTAGATTCTTACATATCCAAATCCACCGTGTCCTCCTTGTCTAGGCCAATATTATCTCTGGCCTGGGTTGATCTAGTAACATCTCTCATACTCCATGCATCAATCCTTGCTGGTTTCATGCTTGTAAATACGCCCATCTGCAAATAAATCCTTTTAAGAACAATATCAGTACTTGATATCTTTCATTATGTTGTGTTCCTATGTATTTTAATACGCATGCATATTTTTAAAGCTGTAGTGTATAGGACACATATGAAATAGCCAAGAATTTCTACAAAGAGATCCACAGGTTATCATGGTAACTCAGAACACATTTTTATTTTTTTTTATTAAATCCTTCTCATTTTAATTGTTTGGATAGGAATATGCTATACCTTTTTCCCCACTCCCCTTCCACCCTCTGCCTTCCCACCTCCTCCCCCTGTCCTTCATGCTCCCAATTTACTCAGGAGATCTTGTCTTTTTTTCCCCCCTTCCTAGACGGATCCATGTATGTCTCTCTTAGGGTCCTCTTTGTTACCTAGGTTCTCTGGTTGTCTTTTGTATTATCTACATATGAGTGAGTACATATTATATTTGTCTTTCGGGGTCTGGGTTACCTCACTCAGGATGGCTTTTTTCTAGTTCCATTTGTCTGCAAATTTCAAGTTGTCATTGTTTTCAGAACACATTTTTAAAAGAACATTCATTCATGCATCCCTAGATGTTGTGGTAGTGGTACAGTGAACATGGGCACTAGACTTTTATCTGCAATATTGATTGCATTTCTTTTCAATACATGCCCAGAAGTGGTATTGCTGGATCATAGGTTAGTTCTATTGTTCCTTTTGTAAAGAAACTTTATAGTGCTTTATATAATACTCCCACCTATAAAGCATAACAGGGTGCATTGGTATTCTATACAATTAAGCACACTATCTGTGATACTGGCAGGGTAAAGCCTTTGGATGAAATCATAAGGAAAAATGACTGCTCTCTAAAAGTCATCATGGATGTGGAAATGGCATTTAGCCTGGCAGGGTCAGGTGATAGGGATTATAATTTATTTTTTACTCTTTTTTCCAAATCTTATTTTGCATTTACTTATGGGAGAGTGAATGCCAGAGTTCATGCGTGGAGGTCAGAGAACAGCTTGTAGCAGTCATCCACTTCCGTCGTGTGTGGCGTGGGGACGAAATGTGAATCATCAGGCTTGTCCACAAGCACTTTTCCCTGCTGAGCCGTCTCGTCGGGCCTCAGTTAGTTTCTAATCCCATCATGACGCACAAACTGTCTTTTTCTTTTTTGTCTCTTGTTAATTCTTCTGTGCTGATAACAAAGTTTTATAGTCAAAACTAATATCTCTTATTAATAGTTAATAAAGGAGAAACAAATTCTTGTATCCTCAAGAGGCTGGCATAATTGAATTTAGTTTGAAGTCTAGAAGTTCTGTTAGTAAGGATCAGAGACGATCAGACATATAAGTGGCGTTTTACTCCAAAATGAATCTAGATTTGGGTAAAAACAACGTTCCAGGGAAATATAGACAGGGCGAAGGTTTTGAAGAGTTAAATAATACTGGGCATTTTTTTTTTTATCCTAAACGGGGAAAAATCAGACAACAGGCTCTGACAGTGTATACCTCTGATTCTCTTTTGTTTTGTCTACAAGCTGTTTATTTGCCTATATCTGAGAACACTGATGGCTGCCAGGTTTGTTCGTGGCTTTAAGGATGGTGAAGGGCATTTGGAACATGAACCTCCCACCTCATTCCAACATCTGGTTCTTTCAGTTCTCGCTAAAGACATGAATAGAGTTTTTTTTTTATTTTAGTTTTCCTTTTTATTGAAAATAGATTTTTTTCTCACATAAATAATATATCCTGATTACAGTTTCCCCTCCCTCTACTCCTTAAGGGTCTTCCCAGTTTCTAATCTATTTGGATCTGATTAGAAAAGAACAGGCTTCTAAGAGATAATATTCAAATATAACATAAAATATAATAAGATAAAACAAAAGCTATCACTTTAGAATCTGACAAACAAGCAGAAGGAAAAGAGCCCACAGAAGGCATAAGAATCATGTCCACTTATTTGCCCACGTGGAGTCCTATAAAAACACTAAACTGGAAGCCATAATGCATATGCAGAGGACCTGGTAGAGACCCGTGCAGGCCACAGCTGTAGTGTTGCTTTAGGCTCTCTGAGTTCCTATGTGCTCTATCCAGTTGATTTAGAGGGCAGTGTCCTCTAACTCCTGTGGCTCTCACGCTCATTTTGGGTCCTTAGACTTGTCTGCAAGCACTTTTACCTGCTGAGCCATCTCACTGCTCCTCAGTTATTTTCTGAACCCCATAATGATGTATGAACCATCATTTTCTGAGCCCTGAGGGGAAGGATTTGATGGATACATCCTATTTAGGACTGAGTGTTCTAAGGTCTCTCACTTTCTGTATAATGTCTGGCTGTGACTCTGTGTTTGTTCCCTTCTGCTGCAGGAGGAAGCTTCTCTTATGATGGCTGAACGAGGCAATGATTTATAAGTGTAGCAGAATGTCATTAGGAGTCATTTTGTTACCACCTCCCCTCCCTTCTTTTAGACAAGTAGTATTTGATTTCACCTTAGTTCATGGGCTATCCAGTCTCTGGTTTTTGGTTACCCTAGTAGTATCGGTAGTAAGGGTTCAATCTCATGGAGTGGGCCTTACGTCTAATCAGAATTTGGTTTGTTATTCCCACAAGCTGCAGAACACTATTGTAGATCAGAGGGTTTATGACTAGGTTACTGTTTACGTTTCTCTTTTGTTAGTATGCAGAGTACCTTCCCATAGCAAAGACACTAGAACATAAGAATGGAAGTTCTGTGCAGGCACCAGCTGGACCTCTCCATGTTCAGTGAGTTGTGTGGGTGTTGTGTTCAGCAATAGGGCCTTGTCATCAGTTTGTGGAGAGCAACCTATTGTCTTAGCAACAGCCTGGGCTGTTTGGGGGTTCCCATGGGACCCCTTTGGCCAACAATTCAACTCGATGTAATGTAATGTATATATATATATATATATATATATATATATATATATACACATACACACACACGCACACACACACACACACACACACATACGTTTCTACTGTATTAAGTTTCCATACCACCCGTTAGATGTTCCTTCATTTTAACTATCTCTCCTCCTATTCCCTCCCTCAACCCCTTCTTCCACTCTCCCCACTTGCTTCTCCAGTTCCAGCCCACCCCCATCTATCCATAATTATCTAGTCTATTTCCCTTTCCTATCTGTTTCTCTAGTCCCTTAATGTCTCTATACTTACCCTCTGAGGTTCTGTCTTGTAGCGTGGTTGTCATTGATCTAACAGCTAATATCCAGATATAAGTGAATACAGTCGATATTTGTTTTTCTGGGTCTGGGATCCTTCACTCAGGATTATTTTTCCTAGTTCTACACATTTGCTTGTTGTTGTTGTTGTTGTTTAATGTCTGAATAATGCTCCACTGTGTAAATGTACCACATTTTTAAATCCATTCTTTTGTTGAGGGGCATCTATGTTCCAATTTCTGACTATTAGAATAAAGCCGCTATGAACATAGTTGAACAAATGTCCTTGGGGTAGGATGGAGCATCCCTTGGTTATATGCCCAAGAGTGGTGTAGCTGGGTCTTATGGTAGACTGATTCCCAGTTTTCTGAGGAACCTTCATATTGATCTCCATAGTTGCTGTACAAGTTTGCAATTCCACGAACAATGGATGTATGTATCTCTTACCCAGCATTCTCGCCAGTGTGAGCTGTTACTTTTCTTGATCTTAGCCATTCTGACAGGTGGGATTACATTTCTTGTAATCCCCATTGTGAAAAGGTAATTTAACAGATCTTCAGTGTATATATATATATATATATATATATATATATATATATATATCCTTAATACAGAAAACTTATATTTAACAATTTGGGAAAGAAATCATGATTATTATGTTACCCATGACACAATTGAAAAAATTAATATATATATTTACAATCTGTTTTAGAAGGAAATCTTTATCAAAGTATAGATAAATAATGATAATAAGTTTAATGAAATCTTTATGGCCCTAATAAGTATTGTTTTATAAAACTGCTAATAAATAATTAGCAGTTTAAGATTTTATAAACAGTTACTATACCCAAAGTTATAATTTTTAATAGGTTTTCGGATGTTTAGAGTACCAAAATTTATAAGGTAGTATGTATCTATCAAGCCTTTGAATATAATCATAATATTAAGTATGTAAATCTACAAATTTATTTTAATTGGGTGTGCCAAAAATATTTTTGCACACAATAAAAATTAATTAAAAGACAACTGAAGTGGCCATGGTTTGTTAAAATTATGACACAAAAACTTATGAAAACAACACAATTATCATAGACACACATGACACATAAAGTTTATATCTCTCTAAGATGTGAGAAAAGCTTATTAACACAAAGGTCAAAAGGTGAAGTTTGGTAATATTTTTCTCTCCCCTTTCTCCTCTTTCTCTTCTTAGTTAGCTGAGAGCGAAGGGGCTTTTTTATTGTGCACCAGGCTGCTTTACTAGGAGGTAAGAAATTGACTTAGGGTGTGCAGGTGTTAAGGAACTTGGAGGTCACAATTTGTACCAAGTCAGATCTGGTCACTCTTCCTCAACAAGGCAATTAAAAGAGTCAAACTAAAAGTGAAAAGCAGAAAAGGCACATTTATTTATTCAATGGAGTCACATTGGAAAGAGGGGCAAAGAAATACAGAAACCTCTTCACATCCATTTTTAGGGCCTCCAAGTAAGGTCAAGATTTAAAGAGAAGGCCAAACATGTGCACATCTAAGCAGTCCTGGCCAGTGTGTGGTCAAGGCCACTTGTGGCGGCTTCAGTCTCCTCCTGTAAGGTGGTCTGACAAGTTGTTAAAACTGTGAAAATAATCTCTTTCCTAAGACAAGTTCCCTCTCTGCCTGGTGCCCTTTTCTTCTCCCAGCATGAGATTTCTGGGGAAATTTTCATATTTTTTAGGGTCTGTGTTTCAACAGTCTGATAGCCAGATTGTGCCTCTTTATTATATCTTTATTTCTGCCAGACCAGTTATATAGGGAATCAGGTTTTAGGATGTTACCCCCATGCCAAGCCCCCCCACAAATGTGCTATTACATATGACCCAGGAGCAGAGTTCTAGGCAATGTCTGTTTCTGGTGGGAGTATCATTCAGCCATTTAGTGGGTTTCTGGGTAGAAAAACAGAAGCCAAGGAACCCAGAACCCACATTTAACAGGATCCATCAGACACATGACAGAGAAGGACCCCCGCCCCCCAACTTTTAGGATGGATTTCAGCATAAATCTCCAGGAATGTTGTGGTGGGGACACAGACCTAGCTTCACTTGGTTATCTTCAACAGTCTGAGCAGTTTCCCTAAGCTTTAGGGACCTCCACTCAGGCCAGACAGAGACTTTTGGTTTAAGACTGGAAGGAATTTTAGTACTTGTTTGTACAAAAACATCATTTTAATGTAAACATGGGAGTTAAAAGGAGAAAAAAGCTGCTCAAGAAAAACTGTAAGACATATAAGACATAAAGAAACAAGGGCAGAGAAAGAGATGAGTGTTATGCCCAGTCCCTAGGGACCCCAAAAGACCACCAGGGAGACTGACTCACCGAAATGCAAAAGCAAGGTTTATTGTGTCCACATACAAGCTGGCAGGGACCTCACCAGCGCAGCAGTGGCAAGAGGAGGTACCCTGGTCTTCTAGAGGACATTATTTAAAGGCAAAAGCCAGAAAAGTTACATTAGCAGAGTGTGGTGATGGGTTCAATCCTGATTGGCTCATATCTGGGGACTTCTCAGAAATTTTATTTTCAAACCTTGCCTGTGACTTGTCAAGTATGCTTATCAGCTGACCTTTGGGTGGGGACATTCTGCTGTTATCTGTACTTTCCAGATGGCTACCCTGTTACTTTTGCCCCTAGCCATTTCTGAAGACTGGAATGTTTTATAGAAAATATCTTACACAGGACACAAGATGGAGGCACAGGACAAAGTGGAGGAAATTTGGTTCTTCAATGAGCAGGGAGCTGTTTTAGAATTTATCTTTAGTTTTGATATAAACTCAAATCCTAATTTATTTTAGCATCTAATTTAACTCATGTAGTTATTTGAAAAACTCTTTATTATGAATTAGCAGTTTTATCAGTATCTTACATTTGAATTAAAGCAGGCTATTTGTGTTTTTAGAAATTTTTATTGCCTAGGACTTTGTTAAGTGTACGAGATAAAACCAGTTTGGAGGTAGTAAATGGTATTTTATCTTTACTTCAACCATTTGTGAGTTAGTGAGTAGTTATATAAACTGACTAGAATACCAGATGATGGTTTATCTTTAAGCATTCAAACACTTCCTCCCTTTTGGAGAGAGAGAAAGAGAGAGGTGGAGGAAGAGAGGTGGTAAAGTATCTCTTATGTTGAAAAGACTGGAGCTTTTGCTGGACCTCACAGCTAGAGTTAATAATATACTTTGAGCTTACTTAAGACTTAAGACTGCTATCCTGCTCTGTACTCAGCCTGTTTGTTTAACCTGCCTTTAAGAAAAGAGTGTAACCACCAACCTTGCTTGCCTTGGATTTTCCATGTAATCAACTTTTACAGCCTAAGCTAATGTATAGCCATAATCTTAAAATATACAGTTTTTCCATTCCCCTGACCTAGAGTAATATATGTGTGCCATTTGCTGAAAACAGCAAAGGTAGAGGTTAGAAGCCCTTTATAAAATGAATAGCTACAATGAACACAACATTTGGATAGTGATTTACCAATCACTATCCAATAATGGTGCTTGTAATACTGTTGGTTATCTGAGTTGGTTGGACTTTGTGACTTAATCCCTTGTAAAACACCTTTAAGGATTCCTGTAAAGTGCCCCTCATTTCTGCCTCATGAGGTGTTTCTGCTAGAGCTTCCAGCAGCCCCAAAGCTAAGAATTTCAGCTGATAGTAGCTGAGACAGACAGTGCAGAATGCCCCTGCTTTGCTGTAATGTGCTGTTCTGCCAAAGTATTTGAGAAATGTTCTGATTTATGACTTTGTTTTGTTCCGTAACTAAAAACAGTGTTGGATTCAGAGTGCCCTGACTGAGTACTATAGTCCCAGGCCATGAGCACTTAGGTTTTGCTTAAGAGCGAACTATCTCATACTTGTTTTGAGGTGAGCACTGTGTGTTTTGTGTGGACACTTTATAGATCTAAAAGGCCCAAGGGGCAGTCATCCCCAAACACAAAACAGAACATAATATTAACAATGAAAGAAAAAGGGGTCATGAACTTGAGACAGAGTGGACAGTGGGCATGAAAGGAAAGGGAATGAGAGATATGATATAATTATATTTTAATTAAAAATTAAGATACATAAATGGATGGTAGGAGTGTAGCATGATTTTTTAATATTAGGTGTAGAACTCAAGTACTTGATCATGCTTCACTGCTCTGTGTGTGTGTGTGTGTGTGTGTGTGTGTGTGTGTGTGTGTGAGACGTGTCTGAACTCTTGATCCTCCTGCCTCAAAGGTTCCATCTACTAGTTGAAAGGATGTTAGGTCAGAGGCAGAAGGGAGGCACTGATGGCTATTTAAGGGGACTGAGATAGTTTTGACTATGAGTTTATAACATTTCAGCTCTCCACAGTCATGAATTCATACCACTCAGCCTTGCAGAAGTTATTTCTTCCCAGCTACTTCAGTTCAGGGTCGACTGGGCCACATAACTGAGGATAATTTGAACTCATGATCCTTTTGCTATCACTGCCTAAGTGCTGGGATTACAGGTGCATGTCACTATGTTCAGCTTAAATATGTAAGATTTCATGTAAGAGACTATGATTTTTTAGAGTGAGTACTTTGTGACTGGGGATGTAGTTTCAACGTACAGCGTATACGTGGTATGGGGAGACCTTGGCATCAATCTCCGGCACTAGGGAACGTGATGAAAGAAAGACGTTCTCAGGATCATTCTGGTAGCCAGAAACTTTCCAGTATCTCTAACCGGTTTCAAAAGCTGGGACTCTTCACAGCTGCATGCCATACTCCTTCCCTAAGTAAATTTCCACCCTGCATCAGCCCTGGTGTGGTCTGGCCTCATTGTCCTCTTTGCTGTGCGTCAGATGAATAGCCCTTAAACTTTGAATCACTCCGTTTTTGCCTTTGACATGACACCTTGCCCTGGATGACCTGAACAATTTGTCCACACTAAAATGTAAGACAAAGGCAGAGCATTCTGGAGCACCACTGTCAGGTCACAACGTAAGGCCTCCCCCTCACTCTGTTTTGGTGTCTTCCTGCATCCGGAAGCATGTAAGCTTTGGTTCTTAGAAGTACATATTCAACCCTTAGTCACATAATGGTATAATGGGTAAGATTATTTTTAAGCCCTGGAATCCTAATTTTAGCAGGAGAGTTTCTCTGCATCTTCAAACATGGAAGCAAAGGGTCCTGCAACAAAACAATTTTTAACATTCGAGTAGGAATTACACATAGGAAAAAATATGATGAGCTATTTGGAAAAATATGTATATACACACAGATGAAACAAATGTGAAAATATATTCATATTTTTAAAACTAACAAAATAGGACTAAAATTTCTGTGAAACTTAGTTTTCAATGATGCACTTTTGTACTTGCTTCTGTGAGCCACAGGCTATTTTGCAGGCAGCAAATGAGATTTTTAAAAGGTTGACATTTCCTTACAAATTCTTGCTTAAGTCAAAGGGTGGTGCAGTAGCTTGTCAGTACTGTGGATTGGAGCTTAGAGGTTAAGTTGGGGTGACTGGTATGCCTAAGGAATGCTAACTTTACTCGGTTTCCCAATTTCCTTTGTCTTCGCAGCTTCCTTTGCTTTCTGGAGCACTGAACACAGAGAAAAGCTTAGAGATCATATAGGCCAGGGGATGCAACCTCTTTTGTTTATATAAGCAATGCTTTCTTAGGGGCAGGACTCCCGCCCAGCTCAGATGCGTGCTGGCGACTGGCCACTCCTGGACAGCACAGAAAAGCAAGGTCTCCTGTGCTGCCCAGGGTCCGGTTGCAGGTGGGGAGACTTTAGAATGGATAAGCAGAATGCCCTTGAAAAGGAGAGACTGCAGTAGCAGGCTGCCCACTCATGTGGGCTCAGAGCTAGGTTGTTAGGGTCCAGAAGTGAGCACCAATCCAGTGACTTGCTGGCTTGTGTACTTCCTGTGTGTCTGGCATGGTCTGCTGCTGTTGCTATGGCTCCAAGGGCGGGACTAAAGGCTGCGTTTCCGGGCATGTTCTCTAGTCCGGCGCACTTAGTGCATGAAATCTTGTAGCCTCTGACCCCTTCATTTATGCCGTCTGGCTGCCACATCCTTTCTCACTTGGGCGGTGGGTCGAAGAACGAAGAAAAGTTAGATTTTCGTTCACTGTGGTTGGATCTAGGGTATTTTTTTTCTGGCCGGTAGATGGTAGTGCTGCTCCTTGCTGCTGCCTGCTGCCTGGCTTCTCCCCCGCCCTTTGTACTTGAAAAAAAAAGAATGTGACTAAGCGAAGCTGTCTTTCCCTTTACCTGTTTCCTCCCCCCCCCTCTTTTTCTTCTTCCTTAAATGCTATAGATTCCATGGGATTTTCATGAGGGTATTTTCAGGGTTCTTTTACTAAAATGCAATATATGGTTTCGGGTAACTCCAACTACTTATATTTTCCCTTTATTAGTTGTCTTGGCATGTAAGGATCTGATTTTGTATTGAGGCCATATACTGTTTGATTCATAGACATCAGTTAGCATCACTGTATAAAATTTGGAATCCAGATAAGGTATCCAGTCACCATGACCACAGTATCTTATATTTTTCCTTACAAGTTTTTCATTCCTAATGGTACATTTTATTTTTCTTGAACTGTATTTTTCATACTTTAAAATCAATATTGAATATATTTATGAGGTGTGTGAAATTTTGTTTATTCATTCATTGTGTAATACTCAGTGAAATATCTATCCATTATCACCACAAAAACATAACTGTTACCTCAAAGGGAAGAAGAGAGTTTGTTATGGAGATGAGTAACCCTGACCCTGGAACATAGATTTGGGTTACCCCAGATACCATGTTAAGATGTGGTAATGGTTTCATGAAACTTTATAGTAACAGACAAAGGAAATCCTATTTGAGGACCCTTTTCAAATACATCCGGATAGCCAGATGTGAGAATTCTTTGAAGAAGCCTAGTCTGCAAAGGCTTATTGACTGTTTAAAACCTTGTGGGTTATAGTGGTGTCCGCCTTAATTCCAGCAATTGTAGGCATATCTCTGTGAGTTGGAGGCCAGCCTAGTCTACATAGTGAGTTCTAGAACTGTCAAGAGAACCTGTCTCAAACAAACAAAGAAACAAAACAACCTACCTCGTTGTGGAGAGGCTGGAATGTTGCCATTCCAGGGCCTAATTACAGTTTATCTTGGGTGATCTTTAGCCTATTGAATGGCCTTTTCTTTCCCCTCTTAGGCTACCATCCTGACAAACAGATAAAACCAACCAAAAGGCGAGCAGTATTGTTAGGTGCAGTATTGTTAGGTGCATCGAAGCCTACAGCAGGGTTCTCTCAATCTCGCTATAACCTGCCTGCCTGATGTGCCCACTGATGTATTTGGAAAAGAATCTTGATTTATGGATTTCTTTGTTCTGTCACTATAAAGTGTATGAAATTGCTACCTCATTGGAACATGGCGTTTTGGGGAGATCTAAATCTCTGTTCCTGGGCCATGGCAACTCATATTTTCATATTTGACTCCAGAAAAGCCACACTTTTTTTTTTAACTTTGAGGTGAGACTGGTTTCTTTCCTTGACAGTGGTTATAGTGAGAGAGTGGGGGAGCTCTACTCTAGGCCTCAGATACTGTTCTGAGCTTTGGGACTTAACTACTGGTCACAAGATGTTGAATCACATCTATTGGGTGGAACTCTGTTTAGGAGTTGTGGTAGCCCAAGATAATTTGGCTTTGGTCCTGCAACATTCCACCTGTTCTTAGCTTTGTAGAGTGTTTAAAGTAGATGTAAATTTTCCCCTGAGCACTTTAGTTCACACCATTTATTATGGCTTAAGGGTAGAAAAGTTGAAAATAATTTGAAAACAAAAGTACATGTTAAACACAGTGAAGTTCATATTGCATAGTGATTTCAGCTTTTTTTTTAAAAAAAAATGAGGTTGGTAACACGAGATACTTTTCCTACTTTATTTTTAAAAATATATGGTCGCACTATGTAGCCCTGGATGGCCTGAAACTCATTTTACAGTCCAGACCTTGAATTCTTAGTTCTGGGAATAAATGCATGTACCACCATGCCCTGCTTATCTGTCTTTTGAAACACAGTCATTGGCCGTTACTCACTTACTTACTTTAGTTAAGGCGTAGTCTATTCTAGAAGAATAGATGAACAGCACTTGAACATGGGTCAGCCAGTACTGAGAGACTGGCCAATGCCGTTCTGAAGGGACAGGAGGTGGCCTCCTCCCTTGGCAGATTGAAAGGGAGACAGATTCAGATCCCTAAACCTGGATTATGGAGATGGGGGCCAGGAGGCATCCAGTGTGGTCATAGACCCAATGAAGGAGAATCGTGTAGGAACTCTGGAGTGGGTACACTCACACAGAGAGAAGTCATGCCTTTAAAAGCATTGTGGTTCCAGCAGCATCCACTGATCGAAGCAGAGGCTATACATCTTGTGCCAGGCCAGACACATATGTACAGCAGTTCTCTGAAGTGCACGGCCTCTGGCATGTTTGAAAGTGAAAGAAAACAAGAATAGTAGGAATTTCTAATGCTTTTAGAAATGACCCTGGACACAATGCTGCTACACTTACACTTTGATGTGTATCTCTAGAAAAGTAATATTTTTGTGTCTAACTTATTTGATTACTATAGTGATTCTTTATATAATTATGAAATACCTTTCAATGCCATGTAAATACCAAGAAATACCCTAGTCATTTTGTAGCAATATTGACTTTTCTTAGAATAAAATGACAAACATTCAAAGGGAGATGTTCTTTCCTTCACAGAGATAATATAAATGCTGCAGTTCAACTTCCTTTCATTTTGGTGTTGTTTGTACTTGTCACCGGTAATTTAATTCCTTGATGCCTTACATTAAGTTACCACTGTACCTATGCCTTGGCAGGCTGGTCATTATTATAGCTTGCAGGGTTCACAGCTGGGTAGGGCTGTTAACAGCTTCTCTTTCCCAGAAGCCTGCACAGTATCTTTCATTAGTATGAAAGCTAGCCCGTAGGGGGGAAGCTCCCCACTCAGTACCAACTTGATTACTCAGAATCCTGTGGCTTTTCATCAATTAGGCTCTGCATCCGGAGTCTTCAGCACTTAGGCTCTGACCACCAAGTTCTAGTGGGCAACCAGGAGCAATAGCAGCAGCCTGTATTGTTTGAGAGATATCTGGAACAGTCCAGACAAATAGCTTGAGGGGAGGAATCTCATGCCTGCCACTGCGGGATTTTAGTTGGCAACCTCTGGCTTCTGGGAGAAACATTATCATTTCTGCAGGGTAACTCCAGTTAAACTATTTTACACTTGCTTATATCAGTTTGCACACTAGTTATTGAGGGCTCAACTCTTCTCACATCCTCACCAGCCTTTGTTGTCACTTGTTTTCTTAATCTTAACCGTTCGGAATTGGGGAGATTAAATCGAAATGGCATTTTAAGTTGTGTTTCCCTGATGGCTAAGTGTATCAAAACTTTCAAAAATATTTGTAACATTTTGTGTTTGTTCTTTTGCTAATGATCTGTTCCATAGCCAATTTTAAAATTGAGTTTGATTTCTTGGTGTTTAATATTCTGAGTTCTTTCTGTACCTTAGATACTAACTCTCTGTAACGCATAGTTTTGAAGACTCATGCCTCTGTCCTAGGATTCTGTATGACTCCAGTTAATTGAAAGTTTATCTTGCAGTGTAGACACCTTTTAAGTTGATGAAGTCCGACTTGCTGATTGTTGGTTCTGTTTTGTGAGAGTCCTTGTCTCTGAGCCTGTGCGGAAGTAAGTTTGCTCCCAGAAGTTTCAGAGTCTCTGGGCTCAGGTGTCACATTAACATCTTTGATCCATTTGGAGTTGATTTTTGCACATGCTGTCAGATAAGAAGCAAATTTTAATTACATTTAGATACCCAATTTTCACAGCACCATTTGGTAAAGATGCTGTCTTTTCTCCAATGTCTAGTTTTGACATGTGTCAAAAATCAGGTGACTGGGCTAGGGAGCCTGCATGGGACTAGACTAGGCCTTCTGCATGTGTGTGATGGTTGTGTGGCTTGCTCTACTTGTGGGACTCCTGGCAGTGGATACGGGGCCTATTTCTAATGCCGGGTTGTCTTGCTTAGCCTTAATACAAAGGGAGGAGCTTAATGTCCTACCTGAACTTGATATGCCATGCTTTGTTGGCACCAATGAGAGGCCTGCCCTTTTCTGAACAGAGGTGGTGGAGGGAAGGAATGGAAGGAGGGGGAGGGGAAGCTGCAGTCAGGATGCAAAATAAATGAAAACATTCAGTTAATAAACAAATCAAAAAAAACAGGTGGCTGTAGGTGTATGTTCTTTTATCTGGTCTTCAGTTCTATTTTCACGGATAAATTTGCCCATTTATTTGCACAATACTGTTTTCATTACCGTGCCTCTGAAACCTTTGAAATCAGGCATGGTTATACCTTCAGTAGTGTGTGTATTGCTCAGATTATTTGTGCTATTCAAGATCATTTGTACTTTCGTGTGAAATTCAGATTGCATTTTTAATATCCATGAACAATTCCTCTGAAATTTTGGTGGAGATTACAATGAATTTGTAGATTGCTTTTGGTAGGATGGCCAATTTTTTGTTTTACAATATTAATCCTATTAATCAATCCATGTTCATGGAGGTCTCTCCATCTTCTGGTGTCTTTTTAAATTTCTTCATCTTTTATTTCCTTGATGTATTAGTTATTTTTCTGTTGCTGTGATTAGATACTATTCCCTAAAGTAACTTATGGAAGAAAGAATTTATTTTGGGTTTATGGTTCCACAGGGATAAAGAATCCATCATGGCAGGGAGGCATAGCAGCATCATGGCAGCTGGAGCAGGAAGCTCACATCCTAGCGATAAGCAGAGAGAGTAATTTGGAAGCAGGCCAAGACTTTAAACTCTCAAAGCCTTACCACAGTGACATACTTTCTCCAACAAGGCCATACTTCATCAACCTCCCTAAACAGTGTCACCAACTGGGGACCAAGTATTCAAAACTCAGAGCCTATGGGGGACATTTCTTATTTAAACAGGCACAGTTGGTTAGGTTTATTCCATGGCATTTTATCTATATAAGTTAAGGCTACTGTGAAGGTATGTTTGCCTTAGGTATTTAGCAAGGGCATTGATTTGTGTATGTTGATTCTGTGGCCTGCCACCTGCAAAGTGTTTGTCAGATCTAGGGGAGTCTTTAGGGTCTTTCAGTTGCAGAAAAAATTATATGCAAATGGGGATACTTGGACTTCTTTTCGATTCCTTCATTTGTCTTAATGCTCTAGCTAGTACTTTAAGTACTGTGTAGAATTTGAGTGGGGAGCATGGATACTCTTGTTTTGTTCTGATTCCAGTTGGACTTAGTCCAATTTTCATCCATTTAGCTTTATGATGAATAACATATTATGTTGAGAACCAGTCCCTTCACCATAGTTTCTCCAGGGTGATCAGTGTTAGTTTTTGTATCAGTTGAAACCATCATATATATGCTACATAAATGTATTTTATGGAATTTTAGGTAAATACAGCATAATATGATTCACTATTAATTTTTCAAATATTTGCTGTTGTTTGTACCCTGTCCTTCTGCATTGTTTTTTCTCCTCCTTCCCCAGTGAAAACTCTGCTCCTTGTTTTTCCCATTTCCCTCTTCATAGCACTCATGTCCTGCTATTTCCCTCTCTAGGGATCGTTGGCCACCACATGTGCTTCTTAAAATTCCTGGTTACTGCAGTTACTCAAGGTTACATATTCACATCTGAAGATTTGGATCTAGGAATCACAGTTAATAGAGAACACGCAGTGTGTGTCTCTCTGGTCTTAGTTACTCCTCTCAATATAATATTTTATAGTTCCATTTGCTGCAAATTTTCATTACATATAGTGTCTACATTTTCATTGTTCATTCATCAGTTACAGACATTTAGGATTTCCTAGCTGTCTTAGTTTGGGTTTCTGTTGCTGTGAATAGATACGATAACCACAGCAACTCTTATAAAGAAAAGCATTTAATTAGGGCTGGCTTATAGTTTCAGAGGTTTAGACCATTATCTTTGTGGTGGTGTGCAAGCAGACATGGTACTGGAGAAGGAGCTGAGAGTTCTAGATCTTGATTCATAGGCAGCAGAATCAACTGTGTCCCACACTGAGCATAACTTGAGCCTATGAGACCTCAAGTCCAACCTCCATAGTGAGACACATCCTCCAACAAGGCCACACCTCCTAATGCCACTCCCTTTGGGACAAGCATTCAAAGACATGAGTCTATGGGAGCATACCTATTCAAATCATCACCCTAGCTTTGTGTAGAGAGCAGCAGTGAACGAGGCTGAGCAAGCATTTATGGACCAGGATGTTAAGGATTTTGGACATATGCCAAGGGGTGCTGTAGTTGTATAATATGTTAGACTTATTTCTAGACTTTTGAGAATTCTTAAAATTGTTTCCAGAGTGGCTTTACCAGTTTTGAATCCCCCCAACACTGAATGAGGGTTCCCTTTTCTTAAATTCCTCAGTGGTATGTTTTGTTGTTTGTTTTGTTGATCCTAGCTATGCTGACTGGGGTAAGATGAAATCAGAGCTGTAATTTGAATTCCCCTAGTTACTAAGATTGTGAACATTTTAAGCCATATTCATTCCTTGTGAAAATTCTGTTCAGATTCATAGTCTGTTTTAATTGTTCATTTGTTTTTGTGACTCTTTAAGTTCTTTATGTATTTGGGGTATTAATCCTCGGTCAGATGTTTAGCTGGCCACGACTTCTACTCTGTGAGTTTCTTCTCCACCCAATTGGTTGTTTTCATAACTGTACAGAACCTCTTTAGTTTTATAAGGTGCCACTTGTCAATTTTGGGCCTTCATTTCTGGGCAAAGGGAGTCCTTTTCAGAAAGTCATTTCCCGCACCTAGCTCTTGTAGGGTCCGCCCCAACTTTCTTCTATATGTTTTAGCATTTCAAGTTTTACATTGAATTCTTTGATCACTTGGAGCTTTTGTTGGTTGGTTTGTTTGTTTGTTTGTTTGTTTTTGACCAGGGTGATAGATACAAGTCTAATTTCATTCTTCTGCATGTTTTCCAGCACCATTTGTTGAAGAGACCGTCTTTGTCCAGGCTGTTTCTGGCATCTTTGTTGTAATGGAGATGTGACAGCTGTCTAGGGGATTGATGAATTTGCTCCCTGACTCGAACAAAGAATTGAATGACTAGGAACACAGAAGACACAGCTTTATCCTGTCAGGATGGGAGAAGTCTAAAGCTGGAAGTCCATTAAGTAGAGGCTGACTTGGGTACTTTACAGTTCCTCACAGAGCCTGCTTTTGTTTTCCCTGTTCACCTGTGTCCCTCTAGCTCTGCTATGCTTAATACCCTGTGGTTTGCTTAAGAATGGTCCCCCATAAGCTCATATTTGAAAGCTTAATCACCAGGGAGTGACAACTATTCAAAAGGATTATAAGAATTAGGAAGTGTGGTCTTACTGGAAGAAGTGCATCACTGAGGGTGGGTGTTGAGGCTTCAAAGGCCCATGCCAGGACTGTCCCTCTTTCTGCCTACAGATAAGGATATTGCTCTCAGGTACTGCTCCAGTGCCTGCCTGCATGGTGTCTTGCTTCCTACTATGGTGACTTTGGACTAAACCTCTGAAACTATAAAGGAGCTCCCAACTAAATAGATGCCTTCTCTTCTAAGAGTTGCCCTGCATAGCAATAGAGCAATGCCTAAGACATACCACCCTCTCAGAGATTGATACTGCCTGCTGTTGGAGGAGTGTTTTACTTACTTTCTGCTCAGAGGAGGTAGAATCTAGGGGTGTCAGTGTAAAGGAAAAATTAAAAATGCTGTGGGTCTCCAGTGGCAGCAGGCAGCAGAAATGCTGTAGGTCCCTAAGTGGTGGCAGCAGGCCATGTGGCAGCAGGCAGTGGGCCTTGAGAGAGGCCAGTCCCAGGCAGAGATGGCTGCAGGTCCCTGAGCTGTGGCTGGTCCAGGGCAGGGAGACACGCGGCTGCTGGGCAACAGAGACATGGATAGGCATACCATGCAGAGTGAGGTTGGATATTTATTCAGGGGGTTAAGGAGGGAGAAGGGAAGAAGAACAGAGAGAGAGAGAGAGAGAGAGAGAGGGAAGAAGAAGAAGAAGAAGAAGAAGAAGAAGAAGAAGAAGAAGAAGAAGAAGAAGAAGAAGAAGAAGAAGAAGAAAAGAGAGAGGGGAGAGACAGAAGGAAGAAAGGTGAAAAGTGTGGGGAGAGGGAGACTGAAAAGAGAGAAGGAACTCAGACTGGAAGCTGAAGATCAGCCTGTCTCAGCTGACAGGGGGAGGGAGTGGGTGTGACTTGTCTCTTAAAGAGACAGAGCAGATCCAGGGTGTTGTGGCCAAATTCTAGTGGACAGTGTATCTGGGACTTCATCTGTAGGACCTCTGTCTTCATCTGTAGCAGGTATATGTGTCTGTATGTGTGAATAATTTCAGTGAAGTTATGTCACTTGTGGTACTAATTGTTTGGTTAAAAGCCTCATCCCAGTCCCTGTCATCCCTATACCCAAAGAGTCTGGGATGTTTGGGTGGAAGCATCACCCCAGCCCCTGGCATTCATATATCCAAAGAGTCTGGGATGTTTGTGTGGAAGCATCACCCCAGCCCCTGGCATCCATATAGCCAAAGAATCTGGAATGTTTGTTTTAAGTTCCATCCCAAGCCTCCTCCCCTGGGAGTTGCCTTAGCCCAGACTCCACCTCCAAGACAGCCTGCCAAATGATAACCCTTCCCCAGAAATGCTCAAGACCACTCCCACAGGGTATTTAAACTGCCCCCCAGAGAACAAACACGTGATTTTCTGGTCTTCCTTCCCCAGCTCTTCTCTAGGGGGATGGAAATTCATCCGGGAGCATTGGTATCCATTAAACCTGGGTCTTTTCTAATTCAGTTTGATTTGGTCTGATTTGGATTATTGCATTAGCAGAGAGAGGCTTATCGGGGTGCAGAAACTTTTCACTAATGCTTCCTCGAAGAACCATAGACTAAAAACCCCCACCCCCGGTACAAAGTCTGAGAAACCTCCTTTCCTGTTGTTGGTCAGAGGAGTCCAAGATACTCCAAAACAATATAAACTATTGCTATTGTCTCTGTCCCCCAGAAGTAAATTCCTAGTGTTGACGACCCCTTGCTCTTCAGACACAGGACTTAGAGGATTTGAGCTGAAGTCGACCTGAAAGCCTCTTCCCTGAGGACTAGCTTTCCCAGTAATGGAAGGCGCTGTACCAGCTGCTGGAAGAGGGAAGCCGTCAACAGTCCTACCAGTCTGTGAGGCCTGTGACCAAAGCATGAGCAGCATTGGTAAGATCTAGAAATATAATAGTGACAGTTATATTTTGGTGGCAGCCAACTGCTGTCTAATTGGACTTATGGCTCTGGTAAACAGTGGGAAATCATGCCTGGTACTGGAAACCCAACCAACTACCTGTTGCTAATGAGCTCATGGATCTTCAAGTAGAACCTACTGGTGCCATGTCTGGTAATAGTAATTAACCTAACTGCATTCTGAATATTTGTCCTTATACCCACAGATATGTATGGCTTTCACCCCTCATCAAAGAAGCTTCCCTTTGCAAAAAGACAGAGACAATCCAAAAACCCCCAACTGGTCACAATGCAGAGAACGACTGATGGTAGGTGCCAACCTGAACTGATCCATCTACCTAGAACCCCCAACTCTAAAGTTCATGGGACATCGGAGAGGGCACGGAAAGATTTCAAGAGCCAGAGGACGGGTAAATTTGCTGTGAGATTGTGTCTACTAGAAGTGACGGGGAAGTCATCCATGATACCATCAAAAATATGGCTGCCCAAATGAACCCGAATAATGACTACAATAGGCATGCTTACTTTGAAGGGGGAAATCTCGTGGGACCGTACCCCTAGACAAAGAACTGCAGGCACCTGAGAATGCTGAAAAAGGGAGAATTAGTCTCCCCAGGACTGAGCCTCCAAATCGCTTATCCACAAGGGGTCAACCCTGAAAATCATATACACACACGTAACATTACATAGACTCAGAAGATTTATTTATATATTTATGTATGTACACATACATGTACATGTGTAAATATATATTTATGTATATAAAAGAATAATGAAGAAAAAGGGCCATGAATTTGAGAGAGAGGGGCAGACATGAGAGGTGCTGGAGAGAGGAGGAAGAAATGATGTAATTATATTTTAGATTTTTAAAACTTGCAAAAAAACAAAAAGAAAGAAAAAGCATGACAGAGATGAAGCTCATCTCATGACCCTTATCTCTTGCATTACTTTGTGGTCTGCCTTAGCGGGGATTCTGTCATAGAGTTAAATAGTCCTATGTATGCCTATAGATTTGGAACTTGTGTAGTTATTGATGTCTATAAACATACAAAGTTTTGTTTGTGTGTGAACTTTACATAAGAAGATCTAAGGAAAAATGAAACAGAATTCAGAACAATATATCTTAAACAATTTCAATTATTAAACTGCCTCTTTTCTGTCCATCTTTCCCACCTCCCTTCCTTCCTCTCCTTTTCTCTGTTCATCCATACCTTCCCCCCCCCCCCTTCTCAATTTCTTGCTGCCTTACTCTTTGCTTAGTGATGTGGAAATAGTTGTGTGGTTGTTCACCTGTTTTCTTCATTGGTATCCTCTTGCCTAAAAGATCTCTTGTGCCAATGGAACACTTCTGTGGCAAATCCCTGTGACTTAGGAAAAGGCACTGGCAGCAACATAGAGTTTTGCTGAAATGTTTGCATATGCCAAAGATCCTGATATGTACTTAAGAGATACTGACTGACTTTGGACAGAATCCTGTTGTATTTTCCCATTTTCCCAGGGTTGAAGTGTGCATCTTGGCTGTCTCTTGAGAGCGTGTTGGCATCAGGAAAGGTATGAGCATCGGTCTCTGCAAGGCTCGGAATAGCTAACGGAGATAGTGCCTACAGAAGGCAGGTATGCTCTGCGTTGGCTGCTTACTGTTGCTGCCCTTGTCTAAATGGACATCATGATGTGGAGATGGAGTCATAGCTCTTGAGTGGGGTATGTTCGTGTTTTTGAGGTGAGCAAGGACGTGTATTTGATCTAGTACAAAATAGCCCATTGAGCAGCACGTGACAGGTGAGAAGGTTGAGGTCAGTGCTTACCTCTGTTGAGCTGTGCATCCTTCCTCATCCCATATGTGGGAGCGGAGTCAGGTCTCTATGGGGGAGCAGATGTCCAGAAAATAGGGTTTGCTGAGCTAATTTTGGGCAGTTGAAAGTGCCACATTATTGCTGCAATGAGTGGAGACTGAGTGTGCCTTTCTGTCTGCTTTCAGCCCTCTCTTCCACGTGATCCTGCCTTTTTGCTGCGGTACCAGCAACAGTGAAGAAGGAGGTAATATCTGGCCTTCCAGTGGGACAGATTGGAAGCAGTAGAGATACAGCAATCTAAACCATATTAGAAGACACTTTCTGAGAGCAATTTTAGGTTATTCTTAAAGATACTCACTAGAAAATTCATTGGCGTACATTTCTATTTGACTTATTTTGCTGCTGTAATTAAGAAAAATTTCTAGCAGCAGGTATACAGTGGTGTCAAACAGAAACCCTTCTGATATTACCAAACCAAAGTCCGAGAAATGCTCCTCCCTCGCCTGGACTTCTTGATTCCCTTTAGTGTGTTCCACCCTAGAGTAACATGGCACCAAACAGACAGTTCCTTGGCATCCAGGAATTTTATGTTCTATTATGTGTGTGTATGTGTCTATTTATAGATCTGTATACAGTTGGTGGGAGTTTTATACATAGCTATAATGAAAGATAATTATGTGTAATCCTCAGTTTCCTTCTCCAACTTCTGTCATGTTCTCCCATCTCCCAGCATGCCCCCTCTTAACTTCATGTCTTTTTTTTGTAACCTCCTCAGCCCAGTTATTGCTCCCTAAAGGAAACCTAGCAATAAAAACTCTCAAAAAACAATGATTCTCCCTCTCCCCACAGCTGTTGGCTATCAGTAGCATTTTTTCTTTAAGGAGCGAATCCAGAAGAGCGCCCCCTCTGAGTTTGGACTGACTTGATCTTCTGCGGGTACACACAGCTCATGTCAGTCCGTGACTCTGGTCACCACATCGTGTCCAGAAGACAGCACTTTTGCGGTGGCAGCAGTCAATGTGGAAATGCCAGATCGGTCAGAGTGCTCAGAGGAAGACTGCTCTGTTTCAGAGAGGTGGTGAGATGCAGTTCGGGTGAGCGGAATCAGTAGCCAATGATGGTGGGCCTGCTGAGGATGATGAGGGATGTTTACTAGCATACATGCTTGTATATAGTTGGCTCCTCGTGCAGTTGATGTGTGTGTGTATGTGTGTATGTGTGTGTGTGTGTGTGTGTGTGTGTGTGTGTGTAATAACAGTTCACAAAAAGCAGACCATGAATTTAAAGAGAGCAAAGAGGGCTATACAGAAAGATTTGGAAGGAGGAAAGTGACTATGGAAATGTTGGAGTTCTATTATCTCAAATATAAAAGAAAGAAGGAAAACTAGTAACAATTAACTTAAGAAGACATTAAAAGTTGAAAAAAGTAAAGCAGGCTGGGCAGGCCATGAGGAGCAAGCACATCGGTGAGCAGCACTCCTCCATGTTCTCTGCTTCAGTTCCTGCCTCCAGGTTCCTGCCTTGACTTCCTTGAATGATGGACTACAAGCTGTGAGAAGAAGGAAACCTTTTCCCCCTCCCAGGTCGCTCTTGGTCATGGTATTTTATCACGGCAGTGCAGACCTGCAGTTCCACGTATGTAATTCTTCCCATGGGTAGGATCCAGAGTTGGGTAAGGGCATTGATGGCTTTTCCCCACAACCTGCATGGGGCCTTCCAGCACTGTGCACACCAGCCAGCAGAGTGGAAGCTTCCAGCTTAGTGCTAGCCTGATTCATTTATATGCTGTGTCCAAAGTCCGTGCTTCCTTCAGTGATGTAGTCTTCCCATCTGGTTCTGGTGGGTGACCTAACAATGGCCTAACAATGGCAGTACCCTCCATTGTTTGGGATCCTCTAGCCAACAACTCAGAAGGAAATAACCCACAACTGGTATTGAGATTTTTATTTCAAAACCTATGGTTTTTGTGAGTGGCATTATCCGTTCATTTAGGGTATTGCCATTTAAAAATTTTGGCTCTCTAATTGGATTTAAGGCCTGCTTAATAGGAGAGAAATCACGGCTGGTACTGAAAACCTAGCCAACTACCCAGGGCTAGTGAAGTCTTGGATCTTGGAGGGGAACCCACAACCACCACTCTACTAAACCATCATAATCCCTAACTGCTCTTAACTCCTTGTATTTACAGATAAGTAGAGTCCTCTCTCATCGATTTTGTTTCTCTTTGCAACAGAGACTATTACAGAAACCAACAAGCAATCAAACTGCAGAGTTGTGGAGCCGGTCCCAATGGATACATCTGCAAAACAACTGCATCTAAGGCTCTGGGAATATTTTAGAATAGGAGGCAGAAAGATTCTGAAAAGTAGGGGATCAGGGAACAAGCTGTGAGGCTCTGTCTCCTAGTGATGCCAGAGGTCACCCATACTGTGTCAGCAATGTGACTGCCCAAGCATAAGCTGACCAAGAACAACAATAGACACGCCTAACCGGACAGGGGGAGCCCACTAGGCCTCAGCCCTATCCAAAGAACAAGGAGACAACTAAGGAATACTGAGAGCTGGAGAAATAGTCTTCCCCAGAGAAGACCATAGCAATTGTTTGTCCCATACCAAATGATCAGTCCTGGAAGCATACGTACAAGTGACGTGATAAACACTGAGCGGGTTATATTTAGAAATATATATATATAAACACATACATATATGCATAAAACCAGTTAATGAAAAAAGAGGCCATAAATTTGAAAGAGAACAAGGTGGGGTGGTATATGTGCATCTTTAGAGGGAGAAAAAGAACGGGAGGAAAGGTGGAATTATAATCACAAAAAGGAACAAAAAAAGCTTTAGTTACCTTCTAAATTTAGGAAGTTTCTGCATGGCTGTTGCCCATGTCCTAAGTGTTGGTTGACCCTTTTCTCAACCCCATTGCCCCGGCACCATCCCTGTTGAAGCCTTTCTAGTCCCTGCGTTCCCCCAATGCCACTTCCATGTCACAAACATTTTACTGCCCCTCCCCTCAAGACTGACTCTTGCTCCCTGACTTCTACAGACAGTAACTCCTACTTAAACACAGATATGTAAAACTATGAAGCTAGGGCCCAAATGTGAGAGAACACATGTGGCTGCTGTGGCCACTGTGACAAAGATGCTCAAACATA
The DNA here is from genome assembly GCF_982192425.1 of Myodes glareolus. Classification (NCBI taxonomy): domain Eukaryota; kingdom Metazoa; phylum Chordata; class Mammalia; order Rodentia; family Cricetidae; genus Myodes; species Myodes glareolus. Next base: position 89,791,092 of record NC_142053.1, on the reverse strand, counting down.
CATTAGAGAACAGGCAGGCATCCTCATTGACGTATAGTCCTGGGACAACTAGATACACACATGTAGAAGAATACAACTGGATTCCTATCATCCTGAAGAAAAATCAGTTCTAAAGGGACAAAAGAACTTCATAAGAGACCAGAAATTCTGAATATGTCAGAGGTAGAGGGAAAGGTCCTCATGAGTGGGTACAGCCAAGAACTTTCTTAAAAGGTTCAATAGCTCAGAAAATGTTCTACATATTTGGCGGATGGGGTTAGATTAATTAACAGTTTTCTCCACAGCAAAAGCAAGCGCACCGCTGGAGTGAAGAGACAGCATTCAGAATGGGTGAAAAATATTTGCTACATATCCATCACGCAGAAAATTAATGAATACGCAGATAATCCTACCAACTACAAAGGAACTAAACAACATAAAAACGAGTCACTAAAACACACACATTTCCCATGCATAATATATGACCTGCATATAAACAAGAGGAGATTGTAATAGGGCAGAATAAGGAGACGAGGAGGAGGGAGAATGTGGATGAGGAGAAAAGTCAGTGTATGCGGCTTGGAAATGGTTAAGGCACACTTCATATTTGAGCATAGAGTGCATTAGACTCCTTGCTGTTTTCAGTGTGTGTACAGCATTTTAAAATGGATGAAGAGGTCTGCCCCCGTCCTGAGGTCATGCTGGTATCCAAGAGCCATGCTGCAGCAGGTTAAGATGACCCGGGAACGAGCTGCTGCAGAGGGCCATGTCTGGGTCCACGGGCCTGCTGTAGCCAAGGTCTGTGCGAATGTCCATGGCTCATGTTGCCCCCCAAAGATGGATACGCAGGTGTGGGTTGCCAGCTCTGGTCACGTTGGTGCCTGAGGGCCCTGCAGCTCTGGGTGACCTGAGCTGCCAAACAAGGTCATGATGACATCTGGGTCTGAGCTGGCGCCAAGGGCCACGTCTGGGTCTGTGGGCCTGCAAAGACCAGGGCCTGTGTTGACATCCTGGGTGGCTCCAGTTGTGACCGATGTCCCCGCAGATGCCTGGGGTATAGGCTACCAAATGAGGGTATGATGCTGTCTGCAGACCACGCTGCAGATGGGCCATTCAGATCTGACTGGGTTGCCCAGCTACCAAGTGTCATGGTGACATCTGTGTCAGAGCTGTAGCCGAGATCCTTGTCTGGGTCCATGGTCCTGCTGCAGCTGGGGTCTGTGTTGCTATCTGTGGTCTGTGTTACCACAGGGGCCATAAGAACCATGCACGATGAAATCCAAGGGCGAGGCTGAGCCGGCCCTGCCATTCTCTAGCCTAGGGAAAACTGACTCTGCCCCTTGCTGGACACTGCAGCAAGACAGCAGGCCCCAAAGACCTGGGAACTGGTGAGCTGCCCCTGCACTTGGGAGAGATAGCCCCTCCCCTCCCCAAGGGGGTGGGAGAGCTGGCCCTCATGGCATGGGCATAAGAGAGCTGGCTCTGTCCCACACAGTAGGGCAGCCCCAGCGGCCATGTCTGACAAGCTCAACTACCACCAGGGCACATTCAGGGCCTTAGGCTGGCCCACCCTAACATCTGCACAATCTATGACCTGCTAGAGCATGTGAAGGAACTGGTCCTGTGGAACTGTAATAACAGCATCTCCATGACTCGGGGCGCCCTCCGGATAGCCGAGAGGAGTTTTAGAGAGGGTCTAGAGATGATGGTGGACCAGAAACTAGAGGTCATGAACCAAACCATTGCAATGAACATTGCACATAAAGCTGATACGACAAAAGGGGATATAATCTGCCTACGTAACACACCTTGGCTCCCAATGTCACTAAGACAAACGTAGAGGTGTTGGAGAGGCAGTAGATACAGAGGAATGAAGTCTTTTGTAAATTAATTTTCTATCCCAACCTCAGTTTCCCCTCCCTCCTCTCCTCCAAGACCCTCCTCCACCACACCTCTGCCTCCTCCCCATCCACCCCTTCTCCTTTCCTATGCAGAAAAGGACAGGCCACCATGGATATCAACAAAACATGGCATATCGAGTTGTAAAGACTAAACACCTCCTTGTGTATTAAGGCTGGGCAAGGTGACCCAGTATGAGGAGTAGGGTCCCCAAAGGGAGCAAGACTCAGAGAAGCCCCTGTTTCCGCTGTTAGGAGACCCACAAGAGGACCAAGCTACAGAACCATCACACATATGCAGAGTGCCCAGGTCAGTCCCATGCAGGCTGCCTGGTTGTCTGTTCAGTGTCTGTGAGTTCCCGTGAGCCAGGTTCACTGTTTCAGTGTGTTGTGTGGTCCTTGACCCATGTGACTCCTACAATCCTTCCATTCTCTCTTCAGTTGGAATCCCTGGGCTCAGCCTGAGGTTTGACAGTGGGTTTCTGCATCTGTTTCCATCATTTGCTGGAAGAAGCCTCTCATAACTTTTGATCTAGGCACCAATCTATGAGTATAGCAGAATATCATTAGACATCATTACATTGACATGTTTTTTGGGTGGAGAGGTCCAGTGGTGGTTGGGTCAATCCTAGGGCTCTGGGCTATTCAGCCTCTGTATTCTGGGACAGTGTCAGGGATGAGCTGACACTTGTGACATTGTTTGGTTTGGTCTTCATTTTTTCAAATTTTCTTTTTGATGGGGGATGCTAACAGGGTGAAGGGTAGATATGGAGAGACTGGGAAATGAGTGGAATTGGGTGGGTGATGGGACATTCCCAGAAGATCAATAAGGAAATTACCTATTAAAATATCCAACAAACAAACTCTGGGCACAGCCCTCAACTTGATCCCAGGAGGTAAAATATAAATAAAACATGACGGTGGAAAATACGTTTTAAAACATGGGAGAATACCATCTGAAGACGTGACTCAGAGGTGGAGGGTACCTTTTCCTCTTGCATAGGTTTTATTCCCAGCAAAATATGACAGTTCACAATCATCTGTAACTCCAGCTACAGGGGATCTGACCTCTTCTGGCCTCTGATGCTATAAGCACTTATGAGTTCGCGTATATACACGAGGGCAAGCAGTCATACACAGAAAAATAAAAATAAATCATTAAGAATGATACCCCAGTGGTTTTCTAAAGAAGGTATACATATGCCCAGGCATAACGTGCTGTTGTCATTGAGCAAGCCTGAGTCTTTGTGTTGTTTGTAACTAAACACAGTGGTTGATGTAAGAAGTGACAAATGTACACGGTGCTTACATTCACAGTGGGAAAATACATCTCTTAGAGGAGAAAACGTGAGAAAGGGAGAGGTGGGAATAAAAGGCCACTTTTGAGAGCACGAAAACATGGGAAGTATGGAGAAGCAGCACATAAGGATGTGCTCGGGCCCCGGGTGCCGGTTGTGGTTGGCATAGTCCCTGCTAAAGAGAGCACAGAACGGTCAGAGGGACCGTGTCTGGTGTGCTCCTTATACAAACTGCCAGCATTATGAAGTAAAGATGTCTGGAGCCCAGAAGGGGACGCAGGACACTTGGGAGGCAAATGGGGAGTAGGAAGCACTGACAACTGATCAACTTAGCAGAAAAGCTTGGCAGAAAAGGGCAGCAAGGAACATGACAGAGAAGCATCTTCCCTACAATGGAGAGGGAAACCGCGCTGCAGGCTGATGGATGAAACCAAACACTGACAAGAGGGTCTGAGAGGAGCCAGAGTAGCAGAGCTCGCTTGCACACGTAAATCTTTGTGGGGGGGGAGGGGAGAGAGAGAGAGAGAGAGAGAGAGAGAGAGAGAGAGAGAGAGAGAGAGAGAGGAGAGAGAGAGAGAGATCAGGGACACTAGAAAGACTGAGCTGTGGAAACCCTACTTAAAAAGAAATACTGACAGCCCCATTTCTGCATGTGGCTACACTGGGGATGAAGGCTTAGTCGAGCCAGAGATACATAGAGCTGAGAACTGAGGTTCGAATCTACGAGATGTGGAATGATTAACACAGGGTGAGCTGGAGTGGAGGGTGAGATAAGACATGCATTCATTGGGGATAATCCCGGATCCCGGACACATGTTTCTGTCCCGTGTCCATATGCTTGGACCTGGAGGAAGGCAAGGGTAGATGGCGTGTTGAGAGAGGAAAGACAAGGAGGTTCTGCAGTAAGGTCCAGTGTTGGAGGGTGTCTTTCTCCTCAGCAGAGGGAGAAAGGGGGATTCTCAAGAAGCAGCAGGGAAGCTGTGGTCCCAGAGTGACTGAAAGTGAAGTCTCTCCTGAGGGCTAGCTTTCCTGTAGTAAGCAGAGGGTGGCTGCTTGGTCTTGGTCTCCGGGAACACACACACACAGCAATCGCTTTCTCTCCATTTGGTTTAATCAGCCTGGTCACTTCCCACTGCTTGCTGAGGTCTGTTTCCCACATAGAGCTTGAGGTCTTGGGAGGGTTGTCTTGTATTGGGGGGCGGTGTTATGAAGCAGCCCGGACAAGGTAAGTTTTGCCCTCCTGGATTGCCATTCCTCCCTGGGATCTTCTCCAAAGGAGCCGCACACCTGGAGTCACTCAGTGGCTGTGAAGCATGGAGGTGTCGGTGGCACACGGTATCTTGGGAGTGCATAAGACGGATGGAAACACCCATTGTGAATACTGATTGGAAGCCTCACAAAGAACCCGAGGGTCGAAATGGTGGCAAACATTGTAGTGGCCACCATGCAGAAAGGGCATAGCCAGGAATGGAGGTGGCTCAACTAGAAGGAGTTTCTTGGTCTCTGGGAGCCAAAGTCCAGGCTGAGGGAAGTTCCGGGTGGGCAGTTGAAAGCCAGGCAAGCACAGCGTGGCTGGACAAATGGACGTCCAGACAGACACTGGAATCATGGGAGCGCAGGGAAGAGAAACCAGGGACTCGGCTCAGCTTTGGTGCCCTGTCTCGTGACAAATCCAAGCTGTCAGGCCTCTCATGCTGACCAGGCTCTGAAATGGTGCAAGAAGACCAAGGACAAAGTTGTCCCCTCAGGATAAGAGGGTAGGGGGTGAAGGGCACACTGAAGCAGTTGGTGCGTTTTCTACAAGGGGGGAAAGAGCAGCCACCCCCTCCCCTCGCGTCTGTCTCTGTAAAGCCCTGGAAACTAGGAGCCGGCAGGAAGTGAGAGCCTTACAGATTGATCCCCTCATCTGGACATCAGGTCTCTCAGGCCAGAGAGGAGAGGAGAGACACCCCTCATGTCCCCCATGACACCATGGTGAGGACTGAAGATCACCTCTGGGGGAAATGCTGAAACTAGGCTGGGATGTGGGCTTTCATCCTAAAACTGACTGGAAGCCCCACCAATATGGCAGAGGCTACAGGATGTGGAAAGGGGGAAGCAACTTGAGAGAGGCAAGGAGGCTAGGGGTAACGGCCATAGTTTGGGTACGAAGCCCCTTTTGGTAAGGGGGAGTCAGGGATGATGTCTACAAAGCGTTCTGCCGCAGTGTGCGGATGTAGAAATTCACCTCAGAGCTCTGTACCTTCTTACCTGCCCCCACTAAGCAGCGATGGGAGGGCAGGGTGGAACTGCGCAAGCTTCCATTTTCTCCTGTAATAGAGGCTTGTTGTGTACCGCAGAGGAGCAGAGAACACAGGCACTTCTCTGCTTCCTTTTGTCTCATATTTAGTCCCTAGATCATGAGCCTCAGTTGCCATGGGAACTGAAGCTAAGTGTGTGATGCATTCGCTGGGCTGTGGGAGAAAAGCAGAGCTGGTCCTTGAAATAAAGCCCTCTGGGAATAGAGATTTTAGCAAAGTGTTCCCGTTAAAAGAATTAGTAATTTCTAGAATTCTATCGATCTCTGAGACTAACAACAGATAGGAGGGGTGGCAGGAGGGAGAACAGGAGGGAGGGAGAGAGGGAAGTAAGGGAGATGGGAGAGGAGAGACAGGAAGAGGGATAATGGGAAGGAGGGAGGGAGGGACACTCAGAGAGAGGGGGGGAGCCTCCACCTTGGATGTATCCTGTGATGTGCCCCTCTGACAGACACTACCTGGACCGCAGGATTCCAGTGGGTTAGGCTACCATGACAAGTCGTGGGAATGGAATTAGAACCAGTGCTCCCAGGGGTCCCCTGAAACTTGCTGCTTCCAGCCATATGTGCAGAGGAAGCATGGACTAGGCCTAGCCAAGACCCAGTAATGTGTCCGGTTAACAGGCATGGTGAACTGTAACGTGACAGGGGCAGCAGAGAATGAGGCATCTCGTGTCCCTTCCCCTTGGCTTCCCAGTCTGCTTTCAGAGAGTCTTTGCAAGGAGACCCAGGCTGGACCTAGATGGAAAGTCTCCTGTGTTCTTTGTCGCCAGCAAAATGAAAATTCAACCCATAGTTCACGAGAATTGAATCTCTGCAACACAAACACCGGCAATGTAACAGTAAACAGATAAGCCATTTGAACCTGTCTCCATGGCAACCTGAGAAAAGATGCACAGGCGGCCAGGAGAAGAGGCTGGGGTCAAGCTCACCGACGCATTGGCAGAGCTGGGTCAGTGATCTCTGCCAGCTCATGCTCGCCTCTGTTTTGATTTCCTCCTTTCAGTCATGAAGGCAGGCAGGAGCGGAGAACGTTGGTGAGAATGAGATGTAATTAGGCGTGTGTGCTTAGGTAGATGGGGGAGGCTGGAGTGAGAACACAGAGTGATGCGTGGGTGGGAGGTTTTGCCTGCTGGACCCTACGGCTTCCTCCGTGGCGGTGACAATACGCTGCAAGGTCCATGGTAGGCATCATGTCCTTGGAGGGTTCTAGGTTTGAGTCCTCACACTGCTACCTTCTGACTATGGGCCATCAGACAGAGCGGCCTCCCTCCCGTGGCTTCTGCTTCCTCATCTACAGGATGGATGAAATGGATCGCTCCCCTCTCTCTGCAGTGCAGATACATGAAACATAGGCCCGACAATGAATTGCATATGAACGGACAAATTAAAGTCCTCCAAAGCCAGTGAGCACTGGATGTCCGTGAACCCACATTTTTTCCTCCTATTTGAAAATGGGAGAGAGCTGGAGGAGGGGTGTGAAGGGGAGCTGTGTTTGATATGTAAAAATGGATAAAAAAATTCAGGAGCAAGTGGCAGAGGGGTCAGGGAAACAGACCGGTGTGGAGGAAGAAGCCGTGTGGGAGCAGTCAAGCATCAGAGGTACCACTGTCTGAGACCCGGAACCCCCAGACATCTGGCCAGAACCGGGTGCCACTGTGGGGGTGGTGGTGGTGGTGGTGGTGGGTCAGGGTCAGAGCAGCAGGCGTGTGGGGGCCTCTGGCCCCTGCTGATGATGAGAGGGAGGAATTGAGGCCTCCATGTGACCTGTCTGGCCTTCCTATGGGACCCACCACCTTAGTCAGGGTTTCTATTCCTGTCCTAATCGTCATGAACATGAGTAACTTGAAGAAGAATGGCTTATTTCACCTGAGTTTGTAGTGTGTCTTCCGAGGCACTCATGGAAGGAAGCTGGAGGAGGAGGTGAACTGAAGGCATGGAGGAAGGCTGCTTACTGGCTTGCTCACCATGGCTCCCTCAGCCTGCTTTTATATAGCACTGTGGACCTCCAACCTAGGGGTGGTACCACCCACAATGATGTGGGCCCCTTCACATCATCCATTAATCAAAAAAATACCCAGAGCTATTTTTCCCATATGAGTTTCCCAGAGGCCAATATTGTGGGGGAATTTTCTCAATTTTGGTTCCTTCTTCCCAAGAAACTCTAGTTTGTCTCTAGTTGAAATTAAACTAGCCAGCACATCCACTCTATGAACACTTGCCATGGCTATCTCATTACATTTTCTCTGCCTGCCCTGGCTGCTCCCCTTCTCCTTGCCCTGTCTGCTCTCAGCACCACTCCCTGGAGAGTAGTAGCAGGTGTGGATGCCCGGGGAGGCCTTTCTGGAAAGGTGTTTTGGGAGGCAGATGGGTAGCAGCAGCCAGGACGGTGAGCACCACTTCTTGGAGCTGTTTCTTCCTCCCTTCCGCATGTGCTGTCCTATCTCAAGCACCCTCTGCACACGGTGCTCTTACTCACACTCACGGCTTTTGGTTAGTGTCCTTGCCTGTTGCTGGAGAAGACGTGGACCAACTCTTTTCAGGAATGTGTCACGAGATCCTAGTCATCATGTGTACAACGGAGCACACCTAGCCTGGGGTCCCAGGCATCCCTCCTGTCTGTCACAGTCCCGAACAGAGGTGGGGACACTGAAAGGGAAGGCTCCGTTCCTCTGTGTGTGTGTCTCTGCATGTGTTTATTCCAGCCAAACATTGCAAACCAGTGATTGTCAGAGCCCCACCATGTCCAAGTGGCCAAATGCCAAGCCCAACACCAGAGAATCAGCACAGGCCACCAAGGAGGGTTCCATCCCAACCTCAAAATCTGTTAGAAAACATTAGAGCACTGTACTGAGCTCCCAAGGTCCTAATGAGGAGCAGAAGGAGGGAGAACATGAGTAAGGAAGTCAGGACCGCGAGGGGTGCGTTCACCCACTGAGACAGTGGGACTGATCTAATGGGAGCTCACCAAGGCCAGCTGGAATGGGACTGATGGAGCATGTGATCAAAATGGACACTCTGAATGTGGCTGACGGTGGAGGCTGACTGAGAAGCCAAGGACAGTGGCGCTGGGCTTTGATTCTACTGCATGGACTATAAGGCTTTGTGGGAGCCTTGTCTGTTTGGATGCTCACCTTCCTGGACCTGGGGGGGAACAACCTTGGACTCCTCATAGGGTAGGGAACCCTGACTGTTCTTTGGCCTGGAGAAGGAGGAGGAGGGGAGGGGGGAGGGGAGGGGAGGAAAGTGGGAAGAGGGGAGGAGGTGGAAATTTTTAATAAAAAAAAAGAAAGGAAAGAAAAAAATCTGTTGGAAAAAACACAGTTGGGTCCTAGGTGTGGAACCTTTGCAAATCCACCCCACGCCCCACACTCTAAAGGGCTCCAGGCTGGTATACTGCTCTCCTGTCAAATTCATAACCATATTTTTGTCAACAGACCTGAGTTTCACTTTCCAATAGGCCTTGCAATTTATACAGACACTCTAAGTCATGATTTCAATGTAGCTTACGTGGGTGCTTCTTGAGAAGCAATGTGGAGGCAGGGACCCTGGAACTACTGGATTCCTTGTGGCTAAGTGGGGCTCTGTCAAGTTTGTCTGTGGACATTCTTGAGACAGTCCAGGAATCTCTGGACACTGTCCCTGTTTGCTACTTAACCCCTCCAAGGAGATCAGTCTGTCTCTTCCCTTATGGCCTTGTACCTGGACAACTTGTTTCCCTACAGCCATCCTTGGCAAGTATCCCCTTGCCCTGGAGATACCAGCATCAAGGCCTGGTCTTGGCCTCACCAGGAGACATCACTGTCCAGGAAGAGCCACATCAAAACTGGCTGGGTGGGTGCTCAGAATGTGTTGCTCCTACTGTATCTTTCTTTGTCAACAGTACCCAGCCCTCTTAACGCCTGCAGAAGAATACCATGGCTGTGGGCTGGCCTCATTTGTCTTAAGACCCTGTCCCATCTAGGAAGACTATCAGAGCAATAAGTGAAAGCTTACAGAACCTTGTCCCCACAAAGCGGGACCTGAGAACAAGTAGGCTTTGTGGTGACCGCTTGTGCATTCTGTCGCTGGAGACAGGGCAGTGGTCCCAACCTCTGGTCCTCCGTACTGTTTTTTCTTTGTGTTCTTAGCCTCTAGGCAGTGCTACAGAGCAACCCTGGCATGACTTCATCTAGACTCTGCTCCGAACTCAAGTTCTCCCCACTCACTTGAACCTCCATACCACATGCCATCCCACACACACCCAAGGTCCTTTGTCACAGTGGCGTCCCCTGAATCTGGGTGGCCTGTACACGTGTCCTAGTCAGAAGCTCAACCATCCACAGGCCTGCTACAGCTCACACATGGGTAAAACAAGGTATCCACATTAATTCTACAACTTCAATGTGACACTGATACCAAAATCACAAATACACAAGAACACAAAACACAAAGGGCAAAATAGCCTTTCTCACACATGACCTCTGACCCACAGGGAGAAAGGCCAGGGTGCTACATGAGAGGAACTCTGAGTGACACAGTGTAGCCGGGTATGGAAGATGGCTTCATGTCCTCAATGCTGCCAGGAACACAGGGAGCAAAGAGAAGAACATAGATTTACTCCATGGCAACAAGGAAACATGTGTACTTCCCCACCATCAGGGCCACCCTTCACCAGGCCTGCCTTGAACATCTCTAACCAGCTTCTCAGCCCTTCCTTAGAGCATCATGTCCCTTTGATGACATTATTGGATATAGGAGAAGCTGGTGCCACCTCTGGTGGCATCTCTGGTCGAGATGGTGAAGCAGGTGCTGGGGCTATCTAGGATGCTGGTGCCTGCCCCACCTTTGATGCTGCCTCTGACACCAGCTCTCCATATGGCTCTCCCATTGGCACGGTAGGATGATACCTGGCCCAGAATACAAAAGGGATCCTGGCTCAAGTATTACTAAAATCTCTGTCTTCATTGCAGGTCAGCAGCTCTGCCTGGATATTGTTCCAGTTCTATGGTCCAATCCAAGCTTCATCCCCAATATTTATCTGGGTCCTCATCTGGGCCCTGGCATGTTGCTTGATCATATCCACATTTATCTTTCGGAAAGCATCATCCACTGCTTTCAAGAAACGAGCCTTCCACTCCCAAGGATCCTGGTTCTGGTACTGATGTGGGAAGCAGAAATTTAAAGACAGAACATCCCCCATTCAGGGAGCACTTGCTGCCTGCCACAGCCTCCTGTGTTAGGCATAATGAATCAAGTCCCTACTGTTCTATGCCAGGACTGGGAATCCCCCTGCTCCCAGAACACATCGGATGACGTCTATGAATTTCTGGCTAAATTCTTCATGGACCTCTAAGAGCTTCCTTTGTGATAGGGTCACTCACTGTATGAGGTTTCAGCCAAGGACCGCAAGGCACAGAAGAGCTCCTGGACCTGTGCCCTGAGTCTCAGGCCCCCATCTTGCTGGTCTCAAAGACCACTGAGGATCTCATACTGCAACCAGGTGATGTTGGGGAATCTGCTGGCATTCCAGGTTTATTGGCGCAAGAAGAAAACATCCTTTTCTTCTAGCCAAGCAGACCTGTTGCTGACTCAATGAGTTAGTTCCAGGAACCCTCTTCTACCTTGGTGATATTCCTCCGTTAGCAGAAGGTAGTCTACACTGCCTCTCCCTCTCCCAACACCTCAGCATCCAAGAGTAAGAGCGTCACGACCTTACGCCAGTGGGCTAACTCAGAATGTGGGTAGGGTATTTGCTCACAGCAAAGCCACAGTTTTTGCTTCTTATCACAGTGGCTCCAGATTTCTGTCGAAAGCATTGTAAACAGAAGAGTCATTCTTTAAGCCCTTTGCTCCGAGCACACCCGGGTGCAAGGGTCCCTGGCTAAGCCATACAGACAATGACTAGAAAGGAAGAATCTGGAGCTCTTAAATCCCTGTACTTCTCTGTGGACTCAAGCACCCGTGACTGTGTGACTTTGTGCACTATGGCACGTACGCACACTTGCCTGTGTTTGCATTTGCACATTCTCCAAGTACCAAAGAAAGGGTGTGTCCTGCCTTTTTCCCACTATGGAACATGCTCAGAGCCTTCGGATCTCAGAGCCCAAGTCTCCTCACACATAAGATAGGGGAATTTTGTGTGTGAGTCTGCAGGGCAAGTGCTTAGTGATATGGTGGTCTATCACACTCTACTCCTGCAGAGAGTTCTCAGCTAATCGGTGCTCCTTTTCCCCCGAGAATGCCCCTAAATTTCTTCCTCCTACATGCCAGCTGTAGTGGTCTGAATGAAAATGACTCTCATGGACTCATAGGGAGTGGCATTATTGGATGGTGTGGCTTCATTGAAGTAGATACGGTCTTGTTGGAGGATGTCACTAGGAGTGGACTTTGAAGTTTCAGAAGCTCAGGTGAGACCCAGTGGCTCACACTTTCTTCTTGCTGCCTGTGTATCCAGATATAGAACTCTCAGCTACCTCTCCAGCACCATGTCTGCCTGCATGCCACCATGTTTCCCGCCATGATGATAATGGATTAACCCTCTGAACTAGGACACAGCCCCAATAAAATGTTTTCCCTTATAAGAGTTGCCATGGTTGTGGTGTCTCTTCACAACTATAGAGACCCTAACTGAGACACCAGCATGTATTTGGTCACCATGCATGTCCACACCAGAGGCCAGAGTTCCTATACTTTGCACTTTGACCCAAGGAATGGTCTTCCCCACCTTACCAGAACCAAGGCTCCCACATGAGTGAAACAAGCTCATGCAATCCTTACTTCTGCTTTACAAAGCCATCACGATGACTTTTTTCAGATCACAAAGAAATGGGCATTTGAGTCCCAGGGCAAGTGAAGACCATGCCTGCTGGTAGTGGTGGTGAGAGATATATAGAGTACTCCCTGCAGGAGAGCACCTCAACAAAAGACCACCCCCTCACAGCAGATGCCACATGAACGCTAGTCCCAGACACCTGACAGAAAGGATGGCCACTGCCCCCAACTCGCACTGTCTGAGGTCTCATCTGGAGACAATGGGCTATGAAGGGGCTGGGAGCTCCAGACAGCTACCCATCTGTTGTGGTGAGACCCCTCTGCTGTCTTTCTAGCTCAGGAAACCAGAGTACCATCTCAGACTATTGCAGTCCTGGAGCCTATTCATCTGAGAGCACTGAGGCACAGGAACTGTCCCATTTGGGGGAGTAACTCCCCAAGGATAGCAGCAAAGAAAGTTGGGGAACAATGATTTAACAAACGTGGATGACAACACAGGATGGGCAGAACCCCATCAATGGGCTGAGGACTCACTTTTGCCACCTCAGTTGCCATTCATGGAAGTGATACCCAAAATCACCAAGAGGAAATTCAGCTGGGGAGTGTCCTTGGTTCTAACGAGGAGGAGGAAGAGGAGGAGTAACACTGTCTGGACGCTGCTTCCCCCACACTGTAGCCAGCTCCCCAATAACCTCTTTCCACAGAAGGACAATTCTTCCCCAGCACATGAAGAGTCCTCTTTCCCATCCAAGAAAATTCATACTTCTACAACCTGAGATTGAATTGTCTCATCCCTAAGAGGGCCAAGCTGACCCTCTCTTCCCTGGGTTCTACATAGTATGGGATAAGGCAGGGAACAGGAAACATCACTGTATAGAGATGAATACTTTGCATTGGTATGGATCTTGGTCTATCGATACAAATTTAAGGTCAATTTTGTTATATATATATATATATATATATATATATATATATATATCTGCTCTTGATTAAAGTATTGTGTTTTTGCAGCTCATTTAGAAATGTAATGTATAATTAAGAAATACAGGTTAATAGTCATCTATAACAGTCAAACTTGTAGTCATGTTAATTAGGTTTTCTAGATGTACAGAGATATATTTCAGATGGATAGGTATTCTTCAAACCTTTCAAAGATTAACAGAATATGACATTTAAAATGGTCTAAGAACTTAGGACTTTTCATGGCAATGAGACTCATCTGCTCCTGGAAGCACCAATCTGTAGTGTCCATGCTACTACGTGTACTACAGTCCTGTAGCACCTGTACTACGTGTACTATGTTACTAAGCCTGTAGCGTACCATCTGCTCTATGAGACAGTTCAAGAGTCAGGCAAGGGCCTGGAGATTAACACACATACACACACACACACACACACACACACAGAGGGGGGGGTCATCCTTAAATTCCCCAAGAATGCCCCCTTTATTGTGTTCAGAGGCAGCTTATATAGTGTTCTAGCCACACACCAGCTCTTGGGATCTTTCAGCTGCAGGCCCACCAGAAATCACTCCCCTGCCATCAGGCTCTCGTGCTCAGAGCAGCTGCAGGCTGCTCAGAGCAGAGGTAAACAAGTTGTTTACAGGAAATTCGGGGTCTGGTGGTCTGCAGTCCCCAACACCAATCTACTTCAAGAGGATGATGGATATTGAAGAGGCTCCTTATGGAGTTGATTAGCCATTTGGGCATGAAACTGCTCTGGCCTAGAATACTTTATGGTTTGCTGTATAAACTGGGCATGCAGGACCCACAGAAAAAGGACTGCTGATCTTGCCTAAAGGTGAGACTTCAGAGTTCCTGCTTCATGAAAGGGTCTGCCAGACATTCTGCAGGACACAGAAGAAAGTAACTGACAAACTGCCAATATAGGCAGAACTATCTTTGAAATTTCCTGCTTCATTGAAAAGTCTTCCAGATACTATGGGTCTGTAGGCTGAAGATGGACATGCTCCAATGTTACAGGGCTGGGAGCAGAAACTTTGCAGAAGGCCATAAGATGTACAAATACAGATGCAGGGTTTGTTGGTCCTGTTTGCCTCAAGATCTACATGCAAGCATCTCCACGGAGGACTGACCTGTCAGTTCTGGACCAAAGAATAAGCTGCTTTTCCTCCAAGCTATGTGTGTAGGTGTGCACCTGCATGGGTGCATGCCTACAAAACCCAAAATGCAGACAGGCCTGAGCCCAGCCTGAGAGCATTGGGACAGGGACAGGGCCACGACATTTCCTTTCCCTTCCTTACTTCCCCCAAAGGCAGCAGAAAAATCCCTCATGTAGATGAGAATGGATGTTCTTGTCTATTTCCTTCAGGTGGATCCCAAAGTTCTTCCTGAAGAGAAACCAGTGAAGTCAAGCCCTATGCTGGGAATTGATGCACCCAGTCAAGCCTTGGTAGGACATTTCCTCAGCTCCCAGTCAGGAGTCCACGCCTGAGTGAAACTGTAGGAGAAACTGGAGCAAGCAGGGACAATGAGTAGCATCTGCCTTAGGAGACAGAGACTCTCAGAGGGCAGGGGGTCACTGGGGGGACACGTTCGCACTGCACTGCTAGTGTAGAAATTCAAGCAGTGAGGGCTAGAGGAGGCTTCTAGAGCAATCAGGAGGGGAAGTCGGACTCGATGGCCCACAGCCTGGCCGAAGGTTCTTATAGCTTGGAGTTTCTCCCCTCATTACCCTGCATTTCCAGAGTGTAGGTGTGTCTTGCAATGTCCTTAGGCAAGTGTTAATTATATTCTCTGATGACATCCTTTGCATGTTTACGGGGATGGGATGACAGAATGCTTGGCAAATGCAGCTCGTCTGAGCAGGGCCTCGGAGACTAGGCATTTTGGCCATTCCGGTTGAAGGCAGCCATTCTGAGCACCATGCTGAGAGACAGAAGCCACTGCAGCAAGAACAGTGGGGTACATGTTTATAGAGATGTTAAAGGGATGTTTACAGAGGCACAGACTGTCTACCTGCCTGCCTGATGGGTACCTCTTTGTAGTCCTTAATCATCAGGTGTTTCACCAGCTTACTTGCCTGGAGTAGAAGGAGTTACACCAGAGGAAATCAAGGCATGGGTAGCCACAGAGTGCTAGGAGAAAAAAAGACAGGAGGGATGGGCTTCTTACTCTTTGACAGAAGGGTCATGGTGCTCAGGGGCCGGCCCAACACTTGTCTTGATGTATCTGTGAACTTGGGGCCGCTGGGGACCTAGGTGCTAACTGAGCCCAAGGTGCCAGTGGGGGCTGAGCTACCATACAGGTGGAGGGGACCAGAGCAGAATCGCTTTCTTCTTCACCGCTCTCATGTCCTTTATCAGGTGCTTGGACTACGTCAGAAATGACAGCCACATGCAGGGTTTCCAGATGCTCTCTTCAAGAGGGCCCCATGCATACCTTACCCATGCAGACTCTTGGCCGCAAGAGAAGTACAAGCAGTGACTGGTGCACTCTCCAACCAGACCAGAGAATAGGAACCACACGGAGTCACCGAAACATGCTAAAAATGTGTAGTGGAGGAACATGGACACACAAGGGAAAGTGTGAGGAGGGGAAGAGGGGGAGGGACAGGAAAGGAGAAGGGAGGAAGAGGGCAATAGACAGGAGAAGAGAGAAAGAAAAGAGGAACGAGAGACTCCAAATGACGGGGAAGTCTTTTGCCTTTTTGGTTCCCTTGCCTCCCATCTTGAGCCAGGGCTCAGCACTGTGCTGGGCAACGGTGGCTGCCCTCACACTGTAGGGTGCTTGTGACTGTTTTGGCCTTGGCAGCAGCTGTGGCCACAACATTCTGAGGCTCCACCCTTCCTGTCTGAGCCAGAGCCTCCCCAGACTTGGTGGTCTTGCCCCTTCCCTGGCAGGTAATGTCCGGGGCATTCTAGAAGCAGCACTGAGACTCTCTGGCATGGCCTCTTGGGCCCTGTAGATCTCATGGAACATGAAAAGGCCATTGCACTGATAACTTCTGACTGAGGGATATCAAAGATTTAATTCTGGTCCAGGAAGGCTGTTGAGGCTGGATGGCATCTACCTCTTTGACTCTTGGAGGCTGAGAGAAATCACAGGCCTTACTTGGCCCCTTGGTAGCAACCTCCTGGGCTAGAGGTATTGTGGGATTATGCAGTTGTTTCTGGTGTCCCCAGGGCAGCCATGCCACTGTCCACTAACCCCTGGGAAATCTGCAAGAAGACAAAGATTATCTTCGGTGAGTCTGCTGCCAAGGCTAAGCTTCAACTCCTGGGGCCTGCTGTGGAGTGACCCGATGGCTGAAGGACCTACAAACAGCAGCTGGAGCAGCCTATGCAGCTGGGCTAGAGGCCAAGGCTATATTGGCAGCATAGGCCCTGGTGCCCCCGCCACCATCCAGGGTTTCAGAATCCAGCTGGAGTGCCTGCGCCACTGTCTGGGCCAGCACAGGGCTTTTTCAGTTCTCAGGGTTTATCCTGCCCAGTCAGAAGCCATGGGAAGTGAGGGGGGGGGGGCAAGCATCATGCTCCCCGGAAAACCTAGTCTTTTTCTAGCACCTAGTTTGGGGCTCTAGGAAGCTTGTGACTGCCTGGTGCCCCCAAGGCCTTCCCCGGTAGGACAGGGAACCTGTGCAAGCCTACGCCACTCTTGCCTCCCTTGCGTCTGTGCCACTAGAGCAGGGACGAAGACCAGAATGAGCAGGTGGACAAGGAGTGAGGCTCACCAAAAATGGCTGAAAGCTATGACCCCAGCTACCAAAGGCTCTGAGGACATGGATGTCAAAGCTGTTGGAGATGCCAAAGCCACCAAGAGCACCAAATTCTTCATAGCCATTGTCTCCTTCACTTTCTCCCTAGCATGGTCTTGAGCTCCGTCCATGTCTTTCGCCTAGTAGTATTCTGGTTCCACACTGAAGCTTGCTCCAGCCATTCTGAGGAGAGAGCTCAGTCTGAGAGTGAGAGCAAGGGGGATGATGGGGTGGAAGCAGGGCCTCTGGTGAGGTGAGGGGAGCAGCATTCATCAGGTAGGTAGCTATGCAGGGCATAGGCAGGACAGGGCAGGAGACTGTGTGTGAGAGGCTGGTTCATCGGTGACAAAGACTTGGCTAAGGTACTCACAGAGGAGACACCATGATGAAAAGGAACTTTAGAGGGGGCATCTGAATGTCTAGATTTGATTAGTATGTGAACTGGAGGAACCAATCACAAAAATCCTACGAAGAATGCACAGAAAGAGGGTGGGCGTGGGGCTTGAAACTGAGACGCAAGGGCTGGAAGAAAACACACACGGATACAGGTACCCAGATGCAGACACACACACGCAGAGGCACATGCACAGACACACAGAGCCATGCTCACACACAGTGGATCGGTGCTCAGACAACAGGGGCAGAGGACAGCTCTGAAAACCCTGTCTCGAGGAGCCACTCTGGCCAAAGTCAGGAGGAGATACGTGGAGCTGGTGGAGCGGAGGGGGGCGGGAAAACTCAGCTGACTCGGTCTGAGCTGAGACTGGGACTGAAACACTAATGGGGGCTTGGATTAAGACGCCTGGAGGGGGAGCTTAAGTCCAAGATCTGGGTATGCGACAAGCAGTCTGTTTGCCTGGAGTAATCTAAAGGAAGCGGGGTGGGGGGGGGGGAGGTGGCTAGGAACTCAGACACGGTTGGCTACAGGGGTTGGAGACTTGGACTCTGGCTCAGATACTATGCCTGGATCTAATCGTCACGTGGGAGAGCAGGCAGGGACTTCCATCTAGACTGTGTAGTTAAAGGGACTCTAGTTGACAGTGTGCTGGCCTTTTTTTAATCCAGAGGGCTATGGAAGCGGGCAGTGTGTCTAGTTGTCCCTTTGCTCCTCCCATGGAGTGACAGTTCACCCATATCACAATATCTGTCCCAAATGAGCAGGATTCACCTTCCAGGAGATTTATGTTTCACATCCAGGACTCAGACAGAGATACTCAGTCTCACCCCAGGATGCTCGATGTGAGACCCACACCTTAGGGGCCCACTCTGCAATACCATTGGACCACTTCCCTAGGACTGGCACCATCATGCTGCCCAATGGGCCTTCCTGGTGCCAGCTAGACTCAGCAAGAACTATCAGAGCATGAGTATCCGCTAGGGTAAGCCATGGGTAAGAGGAAATACTGTCCCCACTTCCCTCCACTGGAGGATTTGGGGGCACAAATGGCTATGAAAAGAAGTGAAATGGACTTTTTGTACCCCAGAAAAAAATATCGGGCTGCTCTGCTGGTGGTCTGCAGTGCTATATAAAAGCAGGCTGAGGGAGCCATGGTGAGCAAGCCAGTAAGCAGCCTTCCTCCATGCCTTCAGTTCACCTCCTCCTCCAGCTTCCTTCCATGAGTGCCTCGGAAGACACACTACAAACTCAGGTGAAATAAGCCATTCTTCTTCAAGTTACTCATGTTCATGACGATTAGGACAGGAATAGAAACCCTGACTAAGGTGGTGGGTCCCATAGGAAGGCCAGACAGGTCACATGGAGGCCTCAATTCCTCCCTCTCATCATCAGCAGGGGCCAGAGGCCCCCACACGCCTGCTGCTCTGACCCTGACCCACCACCACCACCACCACCACCCCCACAGTGGCACCCGGTTCTGGCCAGATGTCTGGGGGTTCCGGGTCTCAGACAGTGGTACCTCTGATGCTTGACTGCTCCCACACGGCTTCTTCCTCCACACCGGTCTGTTTCCCTGACCCCTCTGCCACTTGCTCCTGAATTTTTTTATCCATTTTTACATATCAAACACAGCTCCCCTTCACACCCCTCCTCCAGCTCTCTCCCATTTTCAAATAGGAGGAAAAAATGTGGGTTCACGGACATCCAGTGCTCACTGGCTTTGGAGGACTTTAATTTGTCCGTTCATATGCAATTCATTGTCGGGCCTATGTTTCATGTATCTGCACTGCAGAGAGAGGGGAGCGATCCATTTCATCCATCCTGTAGATGAGGAAGCAGAAGCCACGGGAGGGAGGCCGCTCTGTCTGATGGCCCATAGTCAGAAGGTAGCAGTGTGAGGACTCAAACCTAGAACCCTCCAAGGACATGATGCCTACCATGGACCTTGCAGCGTATTGTCACCGCCACGGAGGAAGCCGTAGGGTCCAGCAGGCAAAACCTCCCACCCACGCATCACTCTGTGTTCTCACTCCAGCCTCCCCCATCTACCTAAGCACACACGCCTAATTACATCTCATTCTCACCAACGTTCTCCGCTCCTGCCTGCCTTCATGACTGAAAGGAGGAAATCAAAACAGAGGCGAGCATGAGCTGGCAGAGATCACTGACCCAGCTCTGCCAATGCGTCGGTGAGCTTGACCCCAGCCTCTTCTCCTGGCCGCCTGTGCATCTTTTCTCAGGTTGCCATGGAGACAGGTTCAAATGGCTTATCTGTTTACTGTTACATTGCCGGTGTTTGTGTTGCAGAGATTCAATTCTCGTGAACTATGGGTTGAATTTTCATTTTGCTGGCGACAAAGAACACAGGAGACTTTCCATCTAGGTCCAGCCTGGGTCTCCTTGCAAAGACTCTCTGAAAGCAGACTGGGAAGCCAAGGGGAAGGGACACGAGATGCCTCATTCTCTGCTGCCCCTGTCACGTTACAGTTCACCATGCCTGTTAACCGGACACATTACTGGGTCTTGGCTAGGCCTAGTCCATGCTTCCTCTGCACATATGGCTGGAAGCAGCAAGTTTCAGGGGACCCCTGGGAGCACTGGTTCTAATTCCATTCCCACGACTTGTCATGGTAGCCTAACCCACTGGAATCCTGCGGTCCAGGTAGTGTCTGTCAGAGGGGCACATCACAGGATACATCCAAGGTGGAGGCTCCCCCCCTCTCTCTGAGTGTCCCTCCCTCCCTCCTTCCCATTATCCCTCTTCCTGTCTCTCCTCTCCCATCTCCCTTACTTCCCTCTCTCCCTCCCTCCTGTTCTCCCTCCTGCCACCCCTCCTATCTGTTGT
Organism: Myodes glareolus; assembly: GCF_982192425.1. Classification (NCBI taxonomy): domain Eukaryota; kingdom Metazoa; phylum Chordata; class Mammalia; order Rodentia; family Cricetidae; genus Myodes; species Myodes glareolus. The sequence goes on along the minus strand of NC_142053.1, from coordinate 89,770,910 downwards.
TAGTCTCAGAGATCGATAGAATTCTAGAAATTACTAATTCTTTTAACGGGAACACTTTGCTAAAATCTCTATTCCCAGAGGGCTTTATTTCAAGGACCAGCTCTGCTTTTCTCCCACAGCCCAGCGAATGCATCACACACTTAGCTTCAGTTCCCATGGCAACTGAGGCTCATGATCTAGGGACTAAATATGAGACAAAAGGAAGCAGAGAAGTGCCTGTGTTCTCTGCTCCTCTGCGGTACACAACAAGCCTCTATTACAGGAGAAAATGGAAGCTTGCGCAGTTCCACCCTGCCCTCCCATCGCTGCTTAGTGGGGGCAGGTAAGAAGGTACAGAGCTCTGAGGTGAATTTCTACATCCGCACACTGCGGCAGAACGCTTTGTAGACATCATCCCTGACTCCCCCTTACCAAAAGGGGCTTCGTACCCAAACTATGGCCGTTACCCCTAGCCTCCTTGCCTCTCTCAAGTTGCTTCCCCCTTTCCACATCCTGTAGCCTCTGCCATATTGGTGGGGCTTCCAGTCAGTTTTAGGATGAAAGCCCACATCCCAGCCTAGTTTCAGCATTTCCCCCAGAGGTGATCTTCAGTCCTCACCATGGTGTCATGGGGGACATGAGGGGTGTCTCTCCTCTCCTCTCTGGCCTGAGAGACCTGATGTCCAGATGAGGGGATCAATCTGTAAGGCTCTCACTTCCTGCCGGCTCCTAGTTTCCAGGGCTTTACAGAGACAGACGCGAGGGGAGGGGGTGGCTGCTCTTTCCCCCCTTGTAGAAAACGCACCAACTGCTTCAGTGTGCCCTTCACCCCCTACCCTCTTATCCTGAGGGGACAACTTTGTCCTTGGTCTTCTTGCACCATTTCAGAGCCTGGTCAGCATGAGAGGCCTGACAGCTTGGATTTGTCACGAGACAGGGCACCAAAGCTGAGCCGAGTCCCTGGTTTCTCTTCCCTGCGCTCCCATGATTCCAGTGTCTGTCTGGACGTCCATTTGTCCAGCCACGCTGTGCTTGCCTGGCTTTCAACTGCCCACCCGGAACTTCCCTCAGCCTGGACTTTGGCTCCCAGAGACCAAGAAACTCCTTCTAGTTGAGCCACCTCCATTCCTGGCTATGCCCTTTCTGCATGGTGGCCACTACAATGTTTGCCACCATTTCGACCCTCGGGTTCTTTGTGAGGCTTCCAATCAGTATTCACAATGGGTGTTTCCATCCGTCTTATGCACTCCCAAGATACCGTGTGCCACCGACACCTCCATGCTTCACAGCCACTGAGTGACTCCAGGTGTGCGGCTCCTTTGGAGAAGATCCCAGGGAGGAATGGCAATCCAGGAGGGCAAAACTTACCTTGTCCGGGCTGCTTCATAACACCGCCCCCCAATACAAGACAACCCTCCCAAGACCTCAAGCTCTATGTGGGAAACAGACCTCAGCAAGCAGTGGGAAGTGACCAGGCTGATTAAACCAAATGGAGAGAAAGCGATTGCTGTGTGTGTGTGTTCCCGGAGACCAAGACCAAGCAGCCACCCTCTGCTTACTACAGGAAAGCTAGCCCTCAGGAGAGACTTCACTTTCAGTCACTCTGGGACCACAGCTTCCCTGCTGCTTCTTGAGAATCCCCCTTTCTCCCTCTGCTGAGGAGAAAGACACCCTCCAACACTGGACCTTACTGCAGAACCTCCTTGTCTTTCCTCTCTCAACACGCCATCTACCCTTGCCTTCCTCCAGGTCCAAGCATATGGACACGGGACAGAAACATGTGTCCGGGATCCGGGATTATCCCCAATGAATGCATGTCTTATCTCACCCTCCACTCCAGCTCACCCTGTGTTAATCATTCCACATCTCGTAGATTCGAACCTCAGTTCTCAGCTCTATGTATCTCTGGCTCGACTAAGCCTTCATCCCCAGTGTAGCCACATGCAGAAATGGGGCTGTCAGTATTTCTTTTTAAGTAGGGTTTCCACAGCTCAGTCTTTCTAGTGTCCCTGATCTCTCTCTCTCTCTCCTCTCTCTCTCTCTCTCTCTCTCTCTCTCTCTCTCTCTCTCTCTCTCTCTCTCCCCTCCCCCCCCCACAAAGATTTACGTGTGCAAGCGAGCTCTGCTACTCTGGCTCCTCTCAGACCCTCTTGTCAGTGTTTGGTTTCATCCATCAGCCTGCAGCGCGGTTTCCCTCTCCATTGTAGGGAAGATGCTTCTCTGTCATGTTCCTTGCTGCCCTTTTCTGCCAAGCTTTTCTGCTAAGTTGATCAGTTGTCAGTGCTTCCTACTCCCCATTTGCCTCCCAAGTGTCCTGCGTCCCCTTCTGGGCTCCAGACATCTTTACTTCATAATGCTGGCAGTTTGTATAAGGAGCACACCAGACACGGTCCCTCTGACCGTTCTGTGCTCTCTTTAGCAGGGACTATGCCAACCACAACCGGCACCCGGGGCCCGAGCACATCCTTATGTGCTGCTTCTCCATACTTCCCATGTTTTCGTGCTCTCAAAAGTGGCCTTTTATTCCCACCTCTCCCTTTCTCACGTTTTCTCCTCTAAGAGATGTATTTTCCCACTGTGAATGTAAGCACCGTGTACATTTGTCACTTCTTACATCAACCACTGTGTTTAGTTACAAACAACACAAAGACTCAGGCTTGCTCAATGACAACAGCACGTTATGCCTGGGCATATGTATACCTTCTTTAGAAAACCACTGGGGTATCATTCTTAATGATTTATTTTTATTTTTCTGTGTATGACTGCTTGCCCTCGTGTATATACGCGAACTCATAAGTGCTTATAGCATCAGAGGCCAGAAGAGGTCAGATCCCCTGTAGCTGGAGTTACAGATGATTGTGAACTGTCATATTTTGCTGGGAATAAAACCTATGCAAGAGGAAAAGGTACCCTCCACCTCTGAGTCACGTCTTCAGATGGTATTCTCCCATGTTTTAAAACGTATTTTCCACCGTCATGTTTTATTTATATTTTACCTCCTGGGATCAAGTTGAGGGCTGTGCCCAGAGTTTGTTTGTTGGATATTTTAATAGGTAATTTCCTTATTGATCTTCTGGGAATGTCCCATCACCCACCCAATTCCACTCATTTCCCAGTCTCTCCATATCTACCCTTCACCCTGTTAGCATCCCCCATCAAAAAGAAAATTTGAAAAAATGAAGACCAAACCAAACAATGTCACAAGTGTCAGCTCATCCCTGACACTGTCCCAGAATACAGAGGCTGAATAGCCCAGAGCCCTAGGATTGACCCAACCACCACTGGACCTCTCCCCCCAAAAAACATGTCAATGTAATGATGCCTAATGATATTCTGCTATGCTCATAGATTGGTGCCTAGATCAAAAGTCATAAGAGAGGCTTCATCCAGCAAATGATGGAAACAGATGCAGAAACCCACTGTCAAACCTCAGGCTGAGCCCAGGGATTCCAACTGAAGAGAGAATGGAAGGATTGTAGGAGTCACATGGGTCAAGGACCACACAACACACTGAAACAGTGAACCTGGCTCACGGGAACTCACAGACACTGAACAGACAACCAGGCAGCCTGCATGGGACTGACCTGGGCACTCTGCATATGTGTGATGGTTCTGTAGCTTGGTCCTCTTGTGGGTCTCCTAACAGCGGAAACAGGGGCTTCTCTGAGTCTTGCTCCCTTTGGGGACCCTACTCCTCATACTGGGTCACCTTGTGCTGTGGGAGTTCCTTCAGCTCCTTCAGCCAATCGCCGTTGAGTTACCAGCCCATTGGGGCGTGGTCTCTCCCTTTAAAAAAAGCAGCGGCTGTCCTCCACTCTCTCTTTGTCTTCCGGCTCCGTTTCCGGCCCCTGGACTCCTTTCCTGTTCGCGCGGAGGGGCTGTTGTCTGGGACGGTAATCTGTAAGTTTTTTCCCCTTTGAATAAATAACCATTCTATTAATCATAATTCCAAACTGGTGTGGGATTGTCTGTGACTTACGCCTTCATCTGGCGCCCAACGACTGGCCTTTGGGTAAAAAAAAATGCTCATACCTCAACTACTGACAGAATTACAGAATATCCGTAAATGGATAAAACAAGACTGTCATATCCTGCCAAGACAGGGTAAGATAGTTTTGAAGTTTCTTGCCTTTGAAAATGGTATGTCAGTTACATCAGGCCTTAGCCAAAGTTGGTTGCTTCAACGCTGCAAATGTGACTTTGGGTGTTTGTCCAGGTAGCCAGTTGTCTCTGCGATTTGGTACATGTTCTGGAAGTTGTTTGATTGCACTTCCTAATTACTCAGATAACATTATTTCCCTTCTCAGATCTTCGATGGGATTGAAGATTATATAAATGTAGTTACTTTCCTTTCATGACTTGGCCAAGTTATTTGTTATACAAGACTTAAGCTAGTTAGAATAGGATATTTGTATTTATTGTATATAATTTCGTAGGTTTGTACTTATTGTATATAATTGCGTAGTAGGCTTAGAACTCTCTTACTTAAACAAAAGGGGGAGATGCTGTGGGAGTTCCTTCAGCTCCTTCAGCCAATCGCCGCTGAGTTACCAGCCCATTGGGGCGTGGTCTCTCCCTTTAAAAAAAGCAGCGGCTGTCCTCCACTCTCTCTTTGTCTTCCGGCTCCGTTTCCGGCCCCTGGACTCCTTTCCTGTTCGCGCGGAGGGGCTGTTGTCTGGGACGGTAATCTGTAAGTTTTTTCCCCTTTGAATAAATAACCATTCTATTAATCATAATTCCAAACTGGTGTGGGATTGCCTGTGACTTACGCCTTCAACCTTGCCCAGCCTTAATACACAAGGAGGTGTTTAGTCTTTACAACAACTCGATATGCCATGTTTTGTTGATATCCATGGTGGCCTGTCCTTTTCTACATAGGAAAGGAGAAGGGGTGGATGGGGAGGAGGCAGAGGTGTGGTGGAGGAGGGTCTTGGAGGAGAGGATGGATGGGAAACTGAGGTTGGGATAGAAAATTAATTTACAAAAGACTTCATTCCTCTGTATCTACTGCCTCTCCAACACCTCTACGTTTGTCTTAGTGACATTGGGAGCCAAGGTGTGTTACGTAGGCAGATTATATCCCCTTTTGTCCTATCAGCTTTATGTGCAATGTTCATTGCAATGGTTTGGTTCATGACCTCTAGTTTCTGGTCCACCATCATCTCTAGACCCTCTCTAAAACTCCTCTCAGTTATCCGGAGGGCGCCTTGAGTCATGGAGATGCTGTTATTACAGTTCCACAGGACCAGTTCCTTCACATGCTCTAGCAGGTCATAGATTGTGCAGATGTTAGGGTGGGCCAGCCTAAGGCCCTGAATGTGCCCTGGTGGTAGTTGAGTTTGTCAGACGTGGCCGCTGGGGCTGCCCCACTGTGTGGGACAGAGCCAGCTCTCCTATGCCCATGCCATGAGGGCCAGCTCTCCCACCCCCGTGGGGAGGGGAGGGGCTATCTCTCCCAAGTGCAGGGGCAGCTCACCAGTTCCCAGGTCATTGGGGCCATCTGTCTTGCTGCAGTGTCCAGCAAGGGGCAGAGTCAGTTTTCCCTAGGCTAGAGAATGGCAGGGCCGGCTCAGACTCACCCTTGGATTTCATCGTGCATGGTTCTTATGGCCCCTGTGGTAACACAGACCACAGATAGCAACACAGACCTCAGCTGCAGCAGGACCATGAACCCAGACAAGGATCTCGGCTACAGCTCTGACACAGATGTCACCATGACACTTGGTAGCTGGGCAACCCAGTCAGATCTGAATGGCCTATCTGCAGCATGGTCTGCAGACAGCATCATGCCCTCATTTGGTAGCCTGTACCCCAGGCATCTGCGGGGACTTCGGTCACAACTGGAGCCACCCAGGATGTCAACACAGACCCTGGTCTTTGCAGGCCCACAGACCCAGACGTGGCCCTTGGCGCCAGCTCAGACCCAGATGTCATCATGACCTTGTTTGGCAGCTCAGGTCACCCAGAGCTGCAGGGCCCTCAGGCACCAACGTGACCAGAGCTGGCAACCCACACCTGCGTATCCATCTTTGGGGGGCAACATGAGCCATGGACATTCGCACAGACCTTGGCTACAGCAGGCCCGTGGACCCAGACATGGCCCTCTGCAGCAGCTCGTTCCCGGGTCATCTTAACCTGCTGCAGCATGGCTCTTGGATACCAGCATGACCTCAGGACGGGGGCAGACCTCTTCATCCATTTTAAAATGCTGTACACACACTGAAAACAGCAAGGAGTCTAATGCACTCTATGCTCAAATATGAAGTGTGCCTTAACCATTTCCAAGCCGCATACACTGACTTTTCTCCTCATCCACATTCTCCCTCCTCCTCGTCTCCTTATTCTGCCCTATTACAATCTCCTCTTGTTTATATGCAGGTCATATATTATGCATGGGAAATGTGTGTGCTTTAGTGACTCGTTTTTATGTTGTTTGGTTCCTTTGTAGTTGGTAGGATTATCTGCGTATTCATTAATTTTCTGCGTGATGGATATGTAGCAAATATTTTTCACCCATTCTGAATGCTGTCTCTTCACTCCAGCGGTGCGCTTGCTTTTGCTGTGGAGAAAACTGTTAATTAATCTAACCCCATCTGCCACATATGTAGAACATTTCCTGAGCTATTGAACCTTTTAAGAAAGTTCTTGGCTGTACCCACTCATGAGGAACTTTCCCTCTATCTTCCTCTGATAAGAAGATGACATCCAGGGCCAGATACCCAGCTACACAGCAATCCACAGAGAACAAAATAAAGAAAGTTCTACAGGAATAGAGAAAGATAAAAGCCCAGAGGGAAAAGATAGTCGGGACAATTTATGTTAAGAAAAACTGGCAAGGACAAGCTCAGCTGAGGGTGGACACTCAGAACTAATAATAAGTCCCCGTGTGCGATCTATTTGGGAGCTGAATGGTGTACCCACCAAAAAGCCAAAAGAACAAAAGATCGCACAGTAACTTGTTAACTAAAAGATATAATTCATTTATCATTTTTATCAGAGGCATCGTCCATGAATGGGTAATGCTACTGCAGAAAACCTCAATGGAGGTTATTTCCACTGGCCTAGTAACCCATCAGAATTAGACGGTAACACCCTATTACTGAAGAAACCACAGACATGGGATGCAGCACATTGATAAATTAAGCAAGACCCAAGCTGGAAGCTTCTACTCTGCTGGCTGGTGTTCGTTCACAGTGCTGGAAGGTACCATGTAGGCTGTGGCAAAACAGAAACAAAACAAAAACAAAAACAAGGCCTCACTGGCCTTACCCAGCTCTGATTTCTGTGTAATATGATCGTATCCCACCGGGCAAGATGCTATCACTCTGCAATAGTGACACAGTTGCTTTTGAAGTAACCAACTATTTCATGACTGAATTTGAGGCTATGCCAATGGGAAGAATAATATACCTTGAATCTTAGGTACTCTCTTGCTGTCATAATACACCAAAACCAAAAGTGACTTTGGGAGGAAACTGTTTCATCCTACATCCAGTAAAATCAGAATAGGAACATGGAGGCAGGAGCTGATGCAGAGGTCATGGAGGAATGCTTCTTACTGGCTTGCTCATTATGGTTTGCTCAGACTGCTTTCTTATGTGACCAGAGCTACCTGCCCAGGATTGGAACTGCCAGCAGTAGGCTGGGACCTCCTATATCAGTCATTAATTAAGACAATACCCTGGAAACCTGCCCTAGGCCAATCTTTGGAAGACTTTTTCCTCAGTTAAGATTCACTCTTCTCAAATATACTTAGGTTTATGTCAGGAAGACAAAAAATTTTTCACAATCTTCCCCTTGACAACTTATCACCAAAACACTTCACTTTTTTGACTTATCAGGTTGCATTTATATATTTATGCATTTTATATGTAACAATAACAATGAAAGAAGAAATAGGCCATGAACTTTTTCATTTTTCTTTTTTTGTTTATTTACTTATTTTTGTTTTTACATCCCAATTAAGGTTTATCTTTCTTCCCCTTTTTCCAGTTCCTTCCCCCTTCCCTTTCCCCAACTCATCCATTCCTCCTCCTCTATTTCTCTTCAGATATAGGTGGGGCCCCCATGGATATCAGCTGGCCATGGTATATCAAGTTGCAGTGAGACTAGGCACCTCCTCTTCTATTAAGGCTCTTCTTCTAATCTGGTAGGAAGAAATGGGTTCCAAAAGCAGGTAACAGAGTCAGAGACAGTCCCTACTTTCACTGTTAGTAGTCGAACATGAAGACTAAGCTACACAACTGTTAACATATTTCCAGAAGGCCTAGATAAGTCCCAAGGAGCTTCCTGGCTGCTGGTTCAGTCTCTGTGAGACCCTTTGAGCACAGGTTAGTTGATTCTGTGGGTTTTCTTGTTTGACACCACTGGGTCTTACAATTCTTCCTCCCTCCTTTTTCACAGGGTTTCCCGAGACTCACCTAAAGGTTCCCTGTGGGTCTCTGCATCTTTTTCCATCAGTTGCTGGGTGAAGAGGCCATGAATTTGAGAGGGAGGAATACAGAGGATGGAAAGGGTAGGTGGGAGGACAGCGGAGTATGAAATGATGTATATATGTAAATATATTTATTGAAATATATGTTTATTGAAAATAGGTTATTTTCTCATGCAATATATCCTGGATATGGTTTCCCCTCCCTCTATTCCTTCCAGTTCCTCCCCATCTCCCCTCTCATCCAGATCCATTCTTTTTCTGTCTATCATTAGAAAACAACAAGCTTTTAAGAAGTAACAACAAAACATAACAAAATAAGATGTACTATGATAAAACAAAAACCAACACATTGAAGTTGGACAGGGCAAACCAACAGAAGGAAAAGAATTCAAGAGAAGGCCCAAGAATCAGAGACCCACTGGTTCATACCCTCAGGAATTCCACAAGAGCACTAAACTGGAAGTCATAAGTGCAGAAGACCAAGTGCAGACCCATGAAAGCCCTGTGCATGTTGCTTCAGGCTTTGTGAGTTCATATGAGCTTTGTTCATGTTGATTTAGGGGCCCTTGTTTTCTTGGTGTCCTCCATCCCCTCTGGCTCTTCTACTCTCCATGCCTCCTCTTCCGCAGGGTTCTTTGAACTATGAGGGGAGGGATTTAATGGAGACCCCCATTTAGAGCTGTGAAAACACACCAGTTTTAAGCCATAAACTTTTCTTTCTTGTTTATCCCCGTGATTTCACATCAATATCACGATCCCAATAGAAAACATTCAAACTTTTACAAGTTCCACACTCTTTAAAAATTTCAACATTTTGTCCAAAGTCTTTGAAAAATATTCCAAGTCTCTAAAAATACAAAGTCTAACAGTATAAAGCTAGGCACTTAGTGTATGGGATGTACTCACGATCCTCTTGGTTCCAGAGGCTTGGCAACAGCACTTCTCTGGTCCTGCCACCCCCAACATAGCATGTCTCTTAGGCTCAGGTCGGCTCCACTCCCTGGTTGTTGCTGCCCTTTTATTCTTTTAGTGAAACTTTCCATTGAGGTTTTGCTTGTTGGCTTATTTCTTTTTCTTTATTTTTCATACAATATACTTTGGTCATGTTTTTCCCTTCCCCAATTCCTCCCAGATCCTGTTATTATTGCAAAAACAGTCTCTCTATGTAGCCCTGGCTGTCCTGGAACTTGTCATGTAGACCAGGTTGACCTCAAACACACAGAATCACTTGCCTCAGCCTCCATCCAGTATGTTGGGATTAAAGGTATGTGCCTGGCGAATTTTATTTTAATTTGCTTTACTGAGCTACTCTTTTTAAAATTTCAGTTTTACTTTTTCCTGTTTCTATTTCCTTATTGAATTCCTCTTTCATATCCTGTATTAAATTCCTGATTACATTCAATGATTTGTTTGTATTCTCTTTGAGTTCATTTTGAAGTTTGTGTCCTCTGCTTGTATTGACCATTCATCATTTTAAATTCTTTTTCTTTGTCGAGTAATTGGTCATTTTGGAAGCAGTCATGTTGCTGGATATTTTTGTGTTTTTTTCTTATATTTATGTGATGGGACTTAATAAATTTTAGATTCTTTTTTGATTACTTATTTTCTTTAAGTTCAAAAACTTTCAATTTCTAAATGAGACTATGTTGTAGTAGACATGAGGTTTCTTCTCCAGTGGACTAGGGGTGAGGCTCAGTAGCTAAACCTTCAGTTCATATACTCAGGGCACAAATATGATCTAAACCCCTAGACTAAGGGGAGAATGCTAAATGCAGAAGTGACCAAAACTGATGGGTAAGCAAGCTAGCTATAAAAATACAGTAACTCCAATAATCTTTGTGGAATATAGGAACTGTGTCCTAAAATATAAGTTGATGAAAGTTTAAAAATTAAAAAACAAGCATAATAATAGTGATTTCTATTAAAGTAATAGAGAAAAATGTAAGAACGTAAAGGAAATAGAGACAGGAAACAATATAAAAGAAGAAAATAAGTTTAAGGTTAGTCTCAAAAGAGAAATGGTAAAGAAACACAGTTACTCGGCCTCAGTACTTGGGAGCATGAGGCAGGCAACTCCCAAACCAGACTATATAGAAAGGCTATATTAGGAAAACAGAAAAGAAAAAAGAAGGAAAGAAACAAAAGGAAGAAGAGTATAGGACAAAGCTTTCCACAGAATTCAATTTAGATATAATACAATATCTCTATGCAGTGACTCTCCTGGGTCTAGGTGCAGACTTTTTATGTGGTCGTTTGCCTGAGCACAGGTGCAATATGTCTTTATGTGGCCAATTGCATGAGTTCAGGTGTGTTTGTGGTCACACACCTGCTCTTATGTGTAGACTCTCTCACACTTATGCGTGACCAGGTACAGACTTCATGCGGTCATTTAACTGAGTGCAGGTGCAGATGTCTATGTAGCTGATAGTCTGAAACAAGGGGCAGATCTTCCTTCGTCACCTTCTTGCTTATCTTTAAAAGTCTGGCAACTCACAGAGCTTTGTGCAATCATCATTCCTATGCCCATCTCTTTGTTTCTTGTAACCAGAGGGTGTAGTTCATGCACCATGCAGAGAGTCTTATAACTGGGGATGTTATTTCAAACTGTATTAACTGGATAGGGTTCTCAGATTCAGAGGTTTCTCTGTGGTGGTTACTTTTGACTGTCCACTTAACACCATATAGATTCACCTGAGAAAGGAATCTCAATGACAAATTGTCCAGATTAGGTTGGCCTATGGATATGGTTGTGAGCAATTTTTTCAGTTGAGTCAATGGAGATAGGAAGGTTCTTTCTGAATTTGGGAGGTGTTGTTTCATGGGCTTGTGATGCGGGAGAATTATCTGTATTCTGTCAATCATGTATTTTAATAAAACGCTGATTGCCCAGGCAGGAAGTATAGGCAGGTCAACCAGACAGGAAGTAGAGGCGGGGCGATGAGAACAGGAGAAGGCTAGGAAGGAGGAAGCCCATTCCTCCCATTGCTGCCCAGACCACCAAGAAGCAAGATGTAACCTGCCCAACTGTGAAAGGTACTGAGCCGTGTGGCTAGCATAGATAAGAACAATGTATTAATATAAGTTACAAGGTATAATAAGAAGCCTGACCTAATGGGCCAATCAGTTTACAATCTTATGGAGTCCTCTGTGTGATTTTCTTTGGGGCTTGCCGGCTGTGGGTTACTGAGTGGGACAGAAACTCTAACAAGCCAGTCCTCATGTTACAGGCTTGGACTTTGAGTGGATTGAAACTAGAGAGACAGATTGGCATACTTGTGACCATTGCTCTTTTCTGACTATAACTGTAATGAGCGCAGTTCTTTCAAGCTTTGGCTACTGTGACTTCCTTGCCGTGATGGACCTGGAATGGCTAGCCAAATAAACTTTCTCCATTAAGTTGCTTTTGCCAGTGTATTTTTATCACAGTAATGGGAAAGGGACATGAGGCAAGTGCCCTGACATTTGCCTTGATTCCCAGAGATGACTGTGAAGATGCTTCTTCAGATGCCTAGCCACTGACTCTGAAGGGGTTTTATTAAATGACTTCTTGCCCCCGATACTATTAAATGCTGAAAAGAGAGGATGTCACCAGAAACTGTATAGTATGCAGACCCAATATTACTATTGTCTCCATGTACTGCAAATCTGCTAAGTGATCATGTTGGTTCTGCTTTATTTATTTGTATCCATTCATTCATCCATGTATTTATTTGAGACAGACTCTTATGTGTTTCAAGATGGCCTCCTACTTTGAACTTCTTGTAATCATCACTTACTTGCTGGGATGGCAGTCAAGGGTCTTCTTGCTCAGTTTAGTGCATCCTAGGCAAAACGCGGTGCTAACTGAGCTATAAATTCAGCTGGTTGCTGTGCTTTTGGAGTCTTCTGCTTTTGATTTTGTTTGCTCTGAATATGTCTTTCTGCTGCCAGTTGTAATTCCATGGAGTTGTGTGACAAAACTTTTCTTGGGAAGATGCAGCACATATGTCTACCCAGCCCAGACCAAAGTACAGAGGCCACTGAAGTCCAACCGTTAAATCACAAATTTTATTGAGGTTACTTACAGGAATATGGGTGAGGGCTACTTACAGGAGCATAAACAACTCAATAACAACTTCATCACCAAAGCCCACCTGAGATGAATGACAGCTCACCAAAACTGGAAACCCGGAACACATTGCATAGCCTGCAGGCAACTCAATAGGTTGGTGAGTGTTCTTTCTAAGTTGGTCTAAACCTCTTCTAAGCGTTTCTGCTGGTCTCTGCTTCTTTCAGGCAGCTGGTTTGGCCTCAGAATCTTCTTTGCATCATCTATCATCTTAGAGAGACTCTCAGTAGTCTTCATTATTTACTCTTGGGTAGAAGGGGCCTAGTGAATTTGGTCATTTTCAGGGACTTCCTGAAGGTATCTAGAATTATTCACCTTCATGCTAATGGAGCTTCCCTGAAGGATATAATGTTCTTTTTTTTGTTTCCTAGTTTTTAATGATGTATTTTTTAGTTCATGTGCATGGTATTTTATCAGCATATATGCCTATATAAGGGTGTTGGATCCCCTGGACTCGAACTTATAGATTAGATAGTTGTGGGCTACCATAAGGGTGCTGGGAATTGAACTCAGGTCCTCTGGAAGAGCAGCCAGTGCTCTTAATCATTGAATTATCTCTCCAACCACAGGACGGAATGTTTCAATCTTAAAGGAAAAACTTTGTGTAACTCATGGCACTTTTTCCCCTCCTTCAATCAGTCGGTCAGTCAGTCAGTCAATCAGTCAATCAATCAATCAATCAATCAATCAGTCTCCCTTTCTTCCCTCTCCCCATCTCTTCCCATCCATCCCTTCTGCTCACTCTCCACTCGCTTTCTACCTCCTCTCTTTCTGTAAATTATCTGGTACTGAAAGTAAAGTATGCATTTTCCTGGCCCCTTGCTTTGTATTAAGCCATGATTCTAAACTTTCACATTTGTGGTCACTTTGTACTAGGACCAAGTCTCTCCCCAGGTGGGTTTGAACCTCATGGAATGGACTCTGAACTCCCTTGTTCTGATTTCTAATATACTCTCCCTTTTTCCTGTTTTGTTACTGAAACAAATGTTTTCTCCCACTTCATAGAATAGCTTTTTCAAACTACCCCTGATTTATTTCCTATAAGTGTAAGCAGTAAAGGTACAGGGTGCCACCTTCCAGGCCATCCTGTAACATTTAATTTCCAAATTGAAGTCTCCATATTTCTTTGTTTTGTAATAATTCAGTTATCCCCTCTGACTTGTAGGCTAATATATTTGCACATGCATATGCATGTTAATTTTAGTAATAATTGATGGGTATTTGAGATTTCTTTGGATTCATTTTTACTCATTACAATTTTTCTTTCTTGCTGGGTATTGGAAGTGAGGCATGACTTTTTTTTTCCAGCACAGGTAGACAGATGTCTGAGTTCGAGGACAACGTGGTCTACAGAACAAGTTTCAGGACATCCAGAGCTACACAGAAAAATCCTTTTGTTTTGGAAAACAAAAACAAAAATAATAATAATAATCCTTCTTGAGATGCAACTCAATAACCACAAAACCCACTCTTTAAAAAGATGGACTGATACTCGGGTACAGGACCCTTGCTTTACCAGAGGCCATGCCTACTGCTGGAACTCTGGGTAGGTAGCTTACCCACAGAGTCCCCCTTTCTTTCCATACATGCCAACCTTATTCCCAGTCCTCCTCCACTCTTTGCTGTGTCCCTGTCTCAGACTCAGACAGAGGCCCCTGCTTGACCAGAGTCCATGCTGGTCACCAGAATTCCAGGTAGGCTGGTTACCCATGAAACTACTCACTCTCTTTGTGACTCCCCCGTCCCCAATTCCACTACTCCTCCTTGTCACTGTGTCCCAACCCCCACCTCTGGTGGAGACTCCTGCTCAACCATAGGCCACACCGGCCAGAAGACCAGAGAGGAAACAGAGACCATGAAACAAAACATGCACCCAATAAAGACAAATTCAGAAGTTGGCACCTAGGCCTACAGTCACCCCCAAACCAGATGCCTAGATACCACTGTAAGAGCACAATCAACAGCCAGGGTGATATGTCACCACCAGAGCCCAGCTAGCCTACTACAGCAAGCCCAGAATATTTCATAACAGCTGAAACACAAGAAAAAGACCTTAAAACAAACTTTATGAAGAGGATAGAGGTCCTTAAGGCAGAAATGGATAAATCCCTTAAAGAAATTGAGGAAAAGACAAAAAAATTGGAGGAAATGAATAAATCCCTTAAAAAAGCCAAGAAAAAAAATATGAAACAGTTGAATTCTGGAAATGGAAAATCTAGATAAGCAAACAGGAACTACAGACACAAACATCACCAATACAATAGATGGAAGAGAGAATTTCAGGCATTGAAGGTATGATAGAAGAAATGGATACATCAGCCAAAGACAATGTTAAATTTAAAAAATTCCAGACACAAAACATCCAGGAAATCTGGAACACTATAAAATGGTCAAACCTAAAAATAATAGAAGGGGAAGAATCCCAACTCAAAGATTCAGAAAATGTATTTAACAAATTCGTAGTAGAAAAATTTTCTAACCTAAAGAAGGAGATGCCTATAAAGGTACAAGAAGTTTATAGAATAGCAAATAGATTGGATCACAAAAGAGGTCTCCCTATCATATAATAATCAAAACACTAAACATACAGAACAAAGAAAATATTAAAAGCTGTAAAGGAAAAAGATCAAGTAATATATAAAGGCTATTAGAATTACACATGATTTCTTAACGGAGACTCTCAAAGACAGAAAGGTCTGGACAGAGGTCCTGTAGACTCAAAGATGCCATCCAAAACTACTATATCCAGAAAAACTTTCAATAACCATAGAGAAAATAAAACATTCCATGATAAAATCAAATTTAAACATTTTTTTTTCAAATCCAGTACTACAGTAGATACTAGAAGCAAAACTCCAACCCAAGGAGATTAACTACACTCATGAAAGCAGGTAATATTGCACCAGCAAAACCAAAAGAAGGGAAGCATATACACACACCACCACCACCACCAACGACAACAATAACAACAAAACAGGAACACTCATTGACCATTGATATCTCTCAATAACAATGGACTCAATTTCCCAATAAAAAGACATAGACTAACAGAATGGATGTAAAATCCATCCTCCTGCTGCATATAAAAAGCACACCTTAACTTCAAAATTACACATTACCTCAGAGTAAAGGGTTGGAAAAAGATAATGGATCTAAAAAGCAAGCTGGTGTAATCATTTTAATATCTAACAAAACATACTTCAAAACAAAATTAATCAAAAGAGACAGGAAATGGCACTTCATACTCACAAAAGGAAAAATTCACCAAGATGACATTTCAATTCTTAATATCTATGTCTAAATGCAAGGGCATCCACATTTGTGAAAGAAACACCACTAAAGCATAAATCACACATTCATCCCTATACATTTGTGGTGATATTTTGTTTGTGCTTTAACAAATTAAACTTACCTGAAGATCAGAGTGTGGAGCTAGCCACACTAGTTAGCCATAGAGTTCAGGCACTTGAGAGACAGAGGCAGACGGACCCTGGACTACATGAGATGGACTCAGTGTAAAAGAAAAACAGAGCCAAGTGGTGGCAGCTCACACCTTTAATTCCAGCACTAGGGAGGTGGAAATGAAAAGTGAAATGGTTGGGCGGAGAGAGAAATACAAGGGAGGAGGAGACAGGAGTTCAGGATCCCGTCTGAGGTTTTGTAGAGAAGGCATTCAGTCTGAGAACTTGTAGAGACAGAATACCCCATTTGTTCTTAGGATTTTGTAGAGGTAAGAACTAGTGGCTGGCTGCTCTGCTTCTCTGATTTTTCAGCTTTCACCTCCCAATATCTGACTCTGGTTTTTTATTAATAAGACCAATTAGAATTCGAGTTACATACACTGATAGTGGGAGACTTCAATACCCTACTCTCACCAATGGACAAGTCATCCAGAAAAAACTAAACAAAGAAATATTGGAGCTAACAGATGTTATAAACTAAATGGACCTAAGAGATAGCTATACATTGTTTCACCCAAACTCAAAGAATATACCTTCTTCTCAACACCACACAGACCTTCCTCCAAAATTGACCGTATTCTCAGTCACAAAGCACATCTCAACAGATACAGGAAAATTGAAATAGCCACCTGCGTCCTATCAGACTGCAAAAAATTAAAGGTGAATGTCAGCAACAGAAAATTGACAAACTCATGGAAAATGAACAATTCTATACTGAATGATTATGGGTTCAAGACAGAAAGAAATTAAAAGACTTTCTAGAACTCAGTGAAAACGAATGCACAACATACCCAAACTTAGGAAACACAATAAAAATGGTGCTAAGAGGAAAGTTCATAGCATTAAGCGCCTTTAAAAAAATTGGAGAGATCTCATACTAGCAACTTAACAGTATATATGCAAACTCTAGAAGAAAAAGAAGTACACCTATGTCGAATAGGTGGCAGAGAGTAATCAATAAAATTAAAAACAAGAAGACTAATACAAAGAATGAAACAAGTTAGTTCTTTGAGAAAATCACAATATAAACAGACCCTTATCCCAATTAACTAAAAGCTGGAGAAAGAATACCCAAATTAACAAAATCAGAAACCAAAAGGGGGACATAACAACAAATAACAGACACTAAGAAAATCCAAAGAATCTTTGGGTCATACTTTAAAAATATGTATTTCACTAAATTGGAAAATCTAAAAGAAATGGTTACTTTTCTCAGTAGATATCACTTACTAAAGTTAAATGAAGATCAAACAATTTAAATAGACTATAACCCACAGTGGCATAGTAGCAGACATTAAAAGTCTCCCCTGCTCAAAGCCTACAGCCAGATGGTTTTAATGCAGAACTGTAAAATTATACCAGACTTTCAAAGAAGAATTAATTACAATACTCTTTGAATTATTCCACAGACTAGAAAGGAATATTGCCAAATTCATTTTATGAGATCACAGTCACCCTGATATGGTGTGAGAAGTCCTTCTGTCGATGTGTTGCTTTTATTGGTTAATGAATAAAGAAACTGCTTTGGACCTATAGCAGGGAAGAACAGAGCTAGGCAGGGAAAGCTAAACTGAATGCTGGGAGAAGGACGGCAGAGTCAGGAGGAGCCATGTAGCCCTGCCAGAGATAGACACTGGAACTTTTCCTGGTAAACCACAGCCTTGTGGAAATACACAGATTAATGGAGATGTGTTAATCTAAGATATGAATTAGCCAGAAAAATACTTAAGCTATTGATCAAACAGTATAGCAAATAATATGGTTTCTGTGTGATTATTTTGGGGCTGAGCAGCTGGAAACAAATAAGCGGCCTCACACAACACTGATACAGCAGAAAGGCTCAACAAAGAGAAAGAATTACAGACCAGTTTCCTTCGTGAACATAGTTGCAAAAATACTCAACAAAATACTTGTAAATGGAATTCAAGAACACACCGAAAACATCATCCACCATGATCAAGTAGGCTTCATCTCAGAGATGCAGGGATGGTTCAACATGATAAAAAAAAAAAAACCCCAATCAATGTAACCCACCACATAAAAAAACTGAAAAAAAAAATCCCATGATCATCTAATTAGATGCCTAAAAATGCTTTGACAAAATCCAACACTTCTTCATGATAAAAGTCTTGGGAAGAATAGGAATACAAGGAACATACATCAACTCTCACTGGAGCTTGGGGATACCTACAGAAGAGGAGGAAGAATTGTAGGAGTCAGAGGGGTCAAGGACATCAGGATAACAGGGCTCACAGAATCCACTATGTCTCGTAGGGGCTCACAGAGCCTGAAGCAGCAATTACAAAGACTGTATGGGTCTGTGATAGGCCCTCGGCAAACATATTATGGTTATTAGTTTGGTGTTTTGGGGACTCCTAACGGCGGGAGTGTTGCAAGAGGAGGCTGCTAGTTAGTTCCCGGCCTCTTAGAACCAAAATAATCACACAGAAACTATATTATTTAAATCACTACTTGGCCTGTTAGCTCTAACTTCTTATTGGCTAGCTCTTACATTCTAATTTAACCCATTTCTAGTAGTCTGTGTATCGCTACGTGGCTGTGGCTTACCAGATAAAGTTCCATCTGTCTCTGGTGTGGCTACATGGCTTCTCCGACTCTGCCTTCTTCCTCCCATCTTTTAATTCAGTTTCCCCCGCCTACTTAAGCTCTGCCCTGTCAAAAGGCCAAGGCAGTTTCTTTATTCACCTATGGTATTCACAGCATACAGAGGGGAATCCCACATCATGGGAGTGGGGGTGTCTTTGACTATTTTACCTGCTCTTGGGATGCTTTTTTTCCTACCCAGTTTCCTCGTGCAGCCCTGATATGAAGGTTTATGTCTAGGCTTATTGTAACTTGTTATGCCGTGTTTGGTTGATGTCCTTTTGAGGCCTGCTCTTTCCTGAAGGGAAATAGAGGTGGAGTTGATCTGGGGAAGAGGGGCTTATGGGGGGTACTGGGAGGAGTGGAAGGAGAGGAAACTGTGGTTGGGGTGTATTTATTGTATGAGAGAAGAATAAAAAAAGGAAAAAAGATGTAATGTAATGATCTTTGGTATGTTCAATGAGTTGCACACCCCCCCAGTAGGACTTTTTAGAATTATTTAATTTGGTTTTCAGAAATTCCCTTATTTTGTAGTGTTTATTATGAAATTTAGGGCAGCACACATGGATCAGTAAGTACATTAATACTTAGCTACACTGGAGTAGCTTTTTAGTCTGAGTGTTGTTCTACTTGCCTAATTTTAATTGTCTTACTTATGTTTTCCTTTCATATCTAGGAATTCATCGTAAAGCTCAAAGTCATGAAACTTTGGCATCCCTGCATGTGTCATGGCAGGCAGTGAAACAATCTATGAAGAAGCGAGAATGAAAACTCAGTTCAGCCTGACTTGGGCTGGACCAAACTTTGAAAGTCTGATACCAGGCCGTTTATTGCCAGCATATTTAAACAGTGTATTTGGAAAAAGTTTCCTGGTGTAATACAATCTCCAGTACATAAGGAGACATAATTACATTGAAACTCAACTCAAAATACATGTCATTTCTTCCAAGATGGCTTCTAGAGGTAGGCTACCTTTAATAGCTTAAGGGCCTAGGGAAGGATTTGACGTGATCTCAGTCATACGGATAGTGTAGAGGTCATTTGGGCTATTCTCCATATCCATATAGTCTTGATTGTGGTAGCTTGGGGGAGACCCTGGCTATGCAGATAATGTAAGGGTCATATAAATTACTAGCCATCTCCAGACCTGGTTGTGGAAGATTGGTATGGTCTGTCTCAGCAGGTAGCAAAGATCACCAAGCTGTTATTCACCTCTATTTCCCAGTCTTTTCTATGGAAGAACAGGTATTAATTTCCTCCTTTGAGGAGAAACTCCTGTGTGATTAACATTCCTGGTTTCCTTGGTGATCTGTGTGTGCAAGAATGTTAATGGACCTTCATACCTCCCCACAAAACTTTCCACCCATGTTTTCCGGAAAATCCTTTCAAACAATATATTATCCAGGATTGACATACAAAGTACTTAATGAATTCTTACAACTTAATACAACAATTCAACAAATAAACTGATTTGAAAATAGAAAAGAACTCAAATAGGATTTTCTTTTCCAAAGAAAACTAATGTAAATCTACCAGATATATTAACAGTTAATCATTATGATTAATCAGCATGGAAATGCAAATTAAAGCCACAATGAAATATCATTCCACATTCATTAGGAGGAAAGCTCTGAAAATAAAAAAAGAAGACAGCAAGTGCTGGGGAAGATGTCACACAACTGGAACCATAGCACACTGCTAGTAGCAATGTGAGATGACATAGCCACTTTTGAACAAAGGGTGATGACTTCTCACACAAAATCGCTCTTGTGGGGAGATATCCCCAAGAATTGAAATCACTATCTTAAAGTGGCATACATATTCCGACTTTGTTGCAGCATTATTCCTAATAGCTAAGATATAGAAACTATATGAAAAATCCTAAATGCCTAATGACAGTTGGATGGATAAAAGCCGTGAGGTTTGAGCAACCTTTGGCATAAGTCTCATGTTTGGAACTTGAATCTGTCTGAGCAGCAAATATGCTCAGCAGAGGCGAAATTGACACAAGAACCTAGCTATATAATGTCAGAAGTACCTCTGTAAGTATGTTAGTTTTGATTTATTTTAAAGAAATTAACACCAAGATTTTATTACACTATTTAATAAACGTCCTCTTTCCTCTTTAAAGGAAAAAAAAAACTCTGTGGTCATGCATTCAATGGGATGTAATTCAGAGTTAGTGAAGTATATCATTGCCACATGTGATAACACAGATGAACTGAAAAGGCAGCAATCTAAAAAGAACACTTCTGAGAGCGTTCAACAAAACCAAGGGGGCTACAAACAAACTCCCGAATGAACTCAAATGCATTACAAGTAAGCAAATGTAAGAAGGAAGTCAGTCGTTAGCAAGCTTAACTCTGAGGATTATTTTGACACCCAAAGTTTTCATTTCCAGTTTTATTTCAGTTAGAGTTTTCTTCAGTGATTCTACTTCTTTGTTAAATTCTACTTTCACATCTTGGGTTGTTTTCATTATTTCACATAACTATTGTGCTTTCACGATCGTCATTAAGGCATTTATTCAAATCTTCTTTAAGGTCCTTGAACGTATTCTTAATTACGATGTTGAAGCCCTTGTCTTGTGCTTCAGCTCAATTGCCTTCCCCAGGGCATGTTGCAATAGGGTTTCTGGCCTCTGGAGGAGGTGTATTGTCTTGGCTCTTCTTGTTAAAGTTTTGTACTGGGATCTAGGCATTTGGAGTTATGTTTGAAGTGTTTCTTGGTGTAGATAATCTGGTCTCACTTTTGTTAGGTGGGTGTTCCACTCTTTGCTTATCCTTGTCCAATCTGGGTCCTAGCCAAGTGTGGCAGCTGTGGGGTCCCCGAGTCTCAATCAAGTGTGGTGTCTGTGGGGTCCCTGGTAGGGAGCTATTCTATTTGTGTGTGGGAGTCTCAGAGGAATCGGGGCGGGCTAGAAGGAAAGCCTGAAAGGGCAGCAGGGAAGAATTAAAGGAGATCTTGGATCTTCACCAAGAGGCAGAGCCCCAAGGAGATAGAAGCAGGCTCAGGGGAGGGATTCAGATAGGTGGATAGCAGGAGCAGGTCTAACAGTAATTCTGGGGAGACCAAAATGGAATATCGGAGGGCAGGGGATAAAGGTGATGCTCCCGAGTCCCAGCCAAGTGTGTTGGCTGTAAGTCCCCGATAGACAGTGGTTCTGCAGCTTGGCGGGGAGTTAGAAAGCAATGGAGATGGGCTACAAGGAATGGCTGAAAGGGGAGCTGGGGAAGAACTCGGGGGTCTAAAGGTGATGGAGGTGGCCCAGAAGGTGACAGGCTCATGTTTTAACACGTGCTTACCATCTCTATATAGTCACATCGTGTATTTTTCAGTTCAAGGACTTGTTTGCTTTTTAAAGTGCTCCTGTGCTTCTATTTTTTCTTTAGAATGCTGAACTTTATCTTTAATTAAAATTTATTTTAACATTTTAGTTTAAAAGACTCATTGTGCTCTATGATGTGTGTGAGAGTTCATGTCACACTGGCAGAGGTCCGAAGACAACTTCGTGGAGTTGGTTCTCCCCTTCTGTCTTTATGGGTTTCCAGGCATTCACACTCAGGCCACAGGGCTTATGTGGCAAGCACATTTGCCACCTCTCCAGCCTTATTTGTGTCTTCTTTAGTTCATTGTTTTCTTTCTTCTTTTTAAATTATGATTTTTTAGAAATGTATTTATTTTTATTTCATGTGCATTGGTGTTTTGCCATGGGTGTCGGAAGCCCTGGAACTGGAGTTAGAGACAGTTGTGAGCTGCCATGTGGGTGCTGGGAACTGAACCCGGGTCCTTTGGAAGAGCAGCCAGTGCTGAGCCCCCTCATTGTTTTCCAACAACAACTATTTTAACTTTTTTGAGACTTGTGATTATTATGTAGCCAGTGTCTGGCACCTTATTTTAACTGATGGATGAGGTCATGACTTCCTCTTCTTCTTCTTTAAAAAAAAAACTCACAATTTTTGTTTGTGTGTAGTATTTTCTGCACATCATAAGATCAACTATTATTCTAGCCTTCCTAATTTGACTCTGTGGCTGTTTCTCTAGAAATTCTAAGCAAGCGTCTGTCTTTCCTAAGGCTGCCATTACTTCTACTATTTGGGGCTTAGGAAGCACCTACCCTAGGTTATGCTTTGCCCTGACTTTATTAGTGTGTTGTCGTCATTTCAGCACTAGAGAGCAGTCCGAGTTTAAGATTGTCCACAATCTGTAGTTAGTCTGGTTCAACAAGAATTGGGGGGGGGGGGATACTTGACTTCCTTAATGTGTCTAAATGTAGTTTTAATGTGTCTAAAAACAGTTGCATCTGTTAAAATTGGTGTGGTTGTGGGGATACTATTTGTTTACTCTATTTACACTTAAACCATTGATTGCTATTGGCTTATTATTGTTATTTTATTTTAAGAAATTAGGTATATGTGTGTGTTTGTGTGTGTGTAGGCACATGTGGAGTTCTGAGGATAATTCTTGAGAGTTGGCTCTCTCCTGCAATGTGGGTTCAGGGGATAGAACCCAGGTCATCAGGCTAGGCAGCAAGAGCTTTCTTTTAATCGTGGAAGCATCTCCCCATTTCTTATTGCTATTTTAATTGTTTTCTCTATTTTTATTTATCTTGGTTCTCTTCTAGTTGTTGTTTTTGAGGTTTGATGATATTTTATAGTGGTACACTTTCATTATTTTTACTTTATTTACCATTTATTTTTGTAGTTGCCCTGAAGTTTGCATAAAGCTTGTGATAGTTCTTATATCCTATTTGTAACTGGTAAGTATTTCAATCCTTTATGAAACTATGCACATCATACTCTATACTGTGGATCCAGCCAATTTTATGTCTACATCAGAAACTGTATTCTGTCAATGTTTGGATTCCCTCTCTATCATATTGTGTATTCACTAACCTAGTTTCGATGTTAAGGTTATTGTGTTAGTAGGGTTTCGTTGTGATCACACACATCTGAAAGTCTATTTAAAGCGACATTTATTTTGGCTCACAGTTTCAGATCAGCACTTATTGGTTTGTAAGCCTATTTTAAGAAGAAATATAAACTGGGTACTACTGCTGCACGTGTTTTATCCAAGCACTTGGGAGGCAGAGGCAGAGGCTGGCAGATCTGAGTTCAAGGCCAGCCTGGTCTACAGAGCACATTCCAGGACAGCCAGGGCTACACAGAGAAACTCTGTCTTGAAAAACCAAAGAACCAAGAAAGCAAAGACAAAACAAATTGAGAAAAAAACCATCATGGTGAAAGGGAAAAGATGATAGAAAAGAGAAAGTATGAAAACATGTCTGAGCGGCGGCCCAGAGGTGCAGCCTGGGGCAGAGACCTTGAGGTGTTCTCGCATAGCTGCCACCACCCCATCTAATAAATAAAAAAAAAAAACCAAAAATGTCTGAGCAAGATTTATCTTTTAAGAATGTACTCCCAGGATACGGTTTCCTCAAAGCAGACCCCCACCCTGTAGCTTTGGTTATTTCACGGTAAAGCCAACAGATCATGAGTCCGATGAGGGAGCAATGCATTGCTCAGTTCACAGCTTGCATTATCCATAGTCTCACTTCTGCACATTACCTTGGAGAACAAGTCTTCAGCACATGAACTCATAGGAGACCTTTTGTTCAACCCGTGGCAGTTATTGCCAATACTTTTGTATGTCGATGATTACGCTTGGACTTTATTATATTTAATTCTATTTTATTCATATACCACCATTGCAGTATCACATTATTCTCTATCTTCTGTATATTTACACCTTCCAACTAGGTTTTTTTTTATTTGTTATGTATGCAACTTGTTTGCCTGTACACCAGGAAAGGGCATCAGATCTCATTACAGATAGTTGTGAGCCAACATGTGGTTGCTGGGAATTGAACTCAGGACCTCTGGAAAAGCAGTCAGTGCTCTTAACCTCTGAGCCATCTCTCCAGCCCTCCAACTAGGTTTTTATACTTTTATATACTTTTCTTTTACTGTTTAGCCTCTTTTCATTTTAACTTGAAAAAAATCCTCCTTGCACTTCTTATGTCTCGTGGATCGATTCTATTTTGTTTGTCTAGGAATCACGTAAACATTCATGCTTATAGTTTTCATAACTATAGTGTACTTAGTTCATGGGTTTTTGTTTTATTTTCTACAGGCACTTTAAATACACCGTCTCACTCACTCCTCGTATTCAAGTTTTCTGTAGAGAAATTGACTGACAGTCTTATGACTGTTTTTGCTGCCTGTCTCCTCCTCTCGGCGCTTACAAGTGTGTGACGCCGTGATGCTTAACATTCTTATGTGAATTTTGGGAAATCAAACTCAGGCCCTCATGTGTACAAGGCAAATACTTGACTTACTGAAGTATCACCATATTCTCCAAGTATGTATTATTAAAAGTCATATATATAAAAGGATATATATATATATATATATACATCCTCTTCATCATTATTTTCATTTTATCAATACTTGACTTTTTAAACATGATATTTGGTTGTTACACTAAATGTCTTAATAAGCAGAGCATAGTAGCTAGCTCCAGCACTCAGGAGGCAAAGGCAGGAAGATCTAAAGTTCAAGGTCATCTTTAGCTACATAGTGAATTCCATGGCACCCTGTGGTACACAGACTCAGCTCAAAAATGTGCAAACAATTTTCAGTTGTTTTTCTTCTTTCTCTTATTTTCCCTTTTCTCATTTAAAAATTGTGAATTTTTATTAAAATATGATCACGTAATTTTCCCCTGTATTCCCTTTATCCTTCCCATACTCTTCTTCTCCTTCTTAAATTCAAGACCTCTTTTGCCTTAAGAATATATATGATTAAATAAATATGACCTGCTGGCTCCATTCAGTGACCCTTGTGTGTATATGTTCTTATGGGTGATCAGTTGGTATTGGATAAACAATTAGGATGTTGATCCCTGGTGAAGACTAGCTCTCCATCTCTCAGTAGTCATTAGTCGCTTGTCGCCCTGCTTGTAGGGGCAAGTCCTCTTGATATTTCTCCCACCCATGTTGGTATGTCAGTTGGCATTAGAATTGTTTAGGTTTCATTTAGGCAGTTTTATTGTTGAGCTTTCATGGGTGTAGCTGTCCTTTCATATCTAGAAGGCACACCCCAACACCAGACTGTCTGGCTTTCTGGCTCTTACTTAGCCTTTCCACCCCCCTCCAGGCTGTAGATGTAGAGATGTGCGGCAGGTGTATCAGCTGCGACTGGGCACATCCCAGTTAGTTGTTCTCTACATTTTGACCAGCTGTGACCTTCTTTAATTGTCTCCATGTGAAGCTTCTTTGATGAGGGGTGAGAGCTATACTTCTGTGAGTATAACGATAGTATTTACTGGCCCAGCCATTAAAGGTGAAGCTCATAACCCAAGAGCACCTTTAGTAATTTTTTAAAAAAATTTTAATTTAATTTTGACAATTTCAAACACGTATACAACATAGTTTGGCATATTTACACTCTTAACCTTCTCTTATCCCCCAAACCTCCCTTCTAGTTCCCCTCCTAATTTCCATGTCTTTTTTTCCCTTGTATTTTGTGTGTGCAGGTAGCCATAGCTGTTGTGTGTTCATGATTGTAACAGCTACACAGTAATCTAAAAGAATGGCATTTCAAAGCATTTGGCCCTATCCTCTGCCACTTAAATTCTTCCACCCCCTCTTTTGTGATGCCCCCCGAGCCTCAGAAAGGATGATATTGGACGAGGACTGAGGAGGCACTTCTTTTAGCGCTTTGATCAGCTATGGATCTCTGGTTTGGCTTCTGTCCACAGCAGCGCAGCTGTGAGCAGCAGTAGTCTAAGTAAAACCTTAAGCAATTAGAAGACAGTTGGACTCTGTGTCTATTTAGCAAAATATCAGTAGCAATTCCCCACCTGGGACCTGTAACCAGCCCGGCCATATAGCTTTGACCTGGTCTGCATTCATTCCCTCCCTATGGACTCTCAAATATAGTCAGAAAGCAGTTGACTACCCCCAAATAGCCATGCCATTGCTGCAGCAGTGGGAAGTTTCTGTTTCTAGGTCAGTATTGTAGCATTTGGGTCCACAGTTCAGTAATAGCTTTGTAGATTTTCTTCTACATCAGCCTGAGTCGCATTCTTGCACTGTGGACACCAAACAGCAGAGAGGAAGCTTCACGTCAGTTCTAGTCTGATTTCTCTCTGTCCTGTATCCAAAATGGGTGCTGTCTTCACCAATAGGGTGTTATCATCTAGTTCCGGTGGGCGACCAAGAACAATGACAATTTTACTGGCAAACAACTCATAGAGAGGTATCCTGACCTGCTATTGGGATTTTTCTTTCAAAGTCTACGGCTTCTGGGAGAAGCAGCATCCACCCATGTAGGGTACCTCTACTCAAACTCTCTTTTAAAAGATTGTATGTTTTAATTGTTTTTATATTAATGACTTCTACTTGGGTTGTTTCATATAGCCCGACTTTTGGTTAACCCTCATCCCTAAGCCGCCATCCCTCTTTGAATCTTCCCACCCGCATTACCCCCCCCCCCCGCCTTGTTTATGCAGCAGGCGTTTTCCTACCCAACTACTTCTGCTTTGCTCCCTGCTTCATACATATACTCATTCAGACTTCAATATGGAGATTAAAGCATTTGAAATAAAAATCTACATACGAGAGATAACAGATGCTTTTGTCTTTCTGGGTCTGTGTACCTTACTCGATAAACTTTTCAGTTTTATACTTTTCCCCATAAACTTAAGAGGTCACTTTTCTTTGTGCTGAGCAGAATTCTGTTGTGTTTATGTATTGTATTGCCATTATCCATTCTTCAGTTCACGGATATTTTCCTTTTTCTTTTTCTTTTTGTTTTTCTGAGACAGGGTTTCACTGTAGCTATCAAGCCTGTCTGTGGGTCTAGCTCTTGTAGACCAGGCTGGCCTTAAACTCACAGAGATGCCTCTGCCTCCGGAATCCTGGGATTAAAGGTGTGCGCCACCACTGCTTGGATGCTAATTGCATTTCTTAATTACTGTGAATATAGCATCAGTAAACACAGATTTTCATTTATTCATAGACTTTTGGTATATATTCAGGTAAGCTTGAGAGCTATATCTGGGTTATGCTGAAGCTCCCCCTTTCCCCCCCACACCATTACCAGCATTGTTATTTGTTTCCTTCACCATAGCTATTCTAATTGCAGTGAAGCTGAATATCATAGTATTATTAATCTGACTTTCTCTGATGGATAAGAATGTTGAATATTTTAAAAAATGCTTGTTAGCAACTTGTACATTCTCATTCATGATACACTTTACTAAATAGATAATTAAATAATTAATTAAATAAATAAAATATCTAAGAATAAGCCTTGCCAAGGTGGTAAAATAACTCTTCAATGAAAGTTTAAATCTCTGAAGAAATATTTGGAGGATGAACTAGAAGACAGATTAGTGGAATTAGTGTTGTGAAAATGACCATCATGCCAAAATTTACAGATTCAATACAGTTCCACTCAAAATCCCTACAATATTTCTATAGAAATAGGAAAAAATTCTAAAATTTGTATGTGTATGGTCCTACGAAAACCTCAAATAGCCAAGCAACCCTAAACAATAACAATAATGCTAGACAGATTATCATGCCAAATTTCAAGCTATATTACAGAGATATAGTGCTGAAACCAGCATGTAATTTGTATAAAACACAATGGAACAAAATAGAAGACTCAAATATAAATATCCATATAATTTTTAATGTGTATATTTAGAGGTATAAATTGCTATCTCTTTTTATTTTTTAAAAAGATGGGGTTTCTGTTTTTCTTTCTCTCTTTCTCTCTTTCTCTTTTTCTCTCTTTCTCTCTTTCTTTCTTTCTTTCTTGTTTTTTGAGACAGGGTTTATCTGTAGCTGTGGAGCCTATCATGTAACTCGCTATAGACCAGGCAGCCTTGAACTCACAGAGATCACCCTGCCTCTGTCTCCTGAGTGCTGGGATTAAAGGCGTGCACTACCACTGTCCGGCAAAAAGACAGGGTTTCTCTGTGTAGCCCTGACTGTCCCGAAACTCGCTCTCTATTCCAGGCTGGTCTCGAACTCAGAGATCTACCTGCCTCTGCCTCCGAAGTGTTGGGATTAAAGATGTGCACCACCACTGTCTGGCTCAGTTAATCTCTAAGACTGTATTCCCTGTACCTCAGGTTTTGTCACACTGGGTTTCATTTTCATTCAGTTCTAGGAACATTTTAAATTTCCTTCCTGATTTCGTAAATAGCTAATTCATCAGTCTAGAAAATGCTTTTAAATTTCCAAGGGTTTGCATATTTTCTGTAGTTTCTCTTGTTGGTTTCCAGCATTATTCCATTGTGATCCGTTAAAATACAAAGAGTTATTTCAGTTTCTTTATATTAATTGTCTTGCTTTGTGCCCCAGTATGTGATCTTTTGAGTAAGTTTCATTGGCTGTGGAGAAGGTTGTGTAGTCTGTAGTGCTTGGTTGAAATATTCTGTAGATTATCATTAGGTCTATTTGATCCGTGGCATCATTTAACTCCAATGTTTCTGTTTTTTTTTTTTTTTTTTTTTTTGTCTAGATGACCTGCCCACTGGCAAGATGGGGTTTTGAAATCACCCACTACTATTACTGTATTTGTACTAAGTTGTGACTCTGTATTTCATAGTGTTTCTTTTAGGAAATTGGGTGGACCTGCATTTTCTTCAGATATGTTATAAGAATAGCGTCTCGATGAATTAGTCTAATCAATATGAAATGAACTTCTACATCTCTCTCATCTAAATTTTGTTTGACAACTGTTTTGTCAGACATTACAATAGTAACACCTGCTTGTTTCCTGGTTCCAGTTGTGTGGAATAACTTTGTATACTATGCCACACAAAGGCAACGTCTATCTTTGATGGTGAAGTATGTTTCTTATGGACAGAAAAAAAAAAAGATGTCTGTTTCTTTTGACTGAGGAATTGAAACCATTAACATTCAGTTATTACTGAAATGTGTGTTGATTCGTATCATTTTGTTGACTTTGTAGTGTTAAGTATTCTCTTAGTCGTCATTTACTTAATATCTATTTTAGCAGCGTTTGTTTTCTCTACAACCTCTTGGGTGTGTTTATCTTTCTTCTAATTCGAAAGCATCCCATCCAGCTTCTTGTTCTCTATTTGTTAACTAGCTATGGGTCTCTCTGTTAGTTGCCAGTTCCTGTGAGAGGAAGCATCCTTGAAGGTTGGTAGATGCGCTGATGATCTGTGAATATGGCAATATGTCACCAGGAATCATTTTCAGTGTGCTGCGTTGTTTGCATGAGGTTGTGTACTCTCTGTCGTTTCTCTTGCTAATATCCAGTGCTGTTTCTTTGTTGTCATATGGGATGTGTGGTGTTATTTCAGGTTTTATATATTTGTTGAGACTAGCTTTGTGTTCTGATGTGTGGTAAATTATGGAGAAAGTTCCATGGGTTTCTGAGAAGAGAGTGTATTTTTCACTGTTTGGATGTAATGTTTAATAAATGTAAATTAAATCTATTTTATTCACGATGTGATTTAACTGAAGAGTTTCTGTATTTGTCTATTGGTAAATTAAAGTTTAAAGTCACTCATCATTACGTAAGGGCTGAGATCTGATTGTAGGTCTGTTGTGTTTCTTTTATGAAATTGGGTGCCCCTATGTTTGGTGCATAAATATTTAAAATTGTAAGATTCTCTTTGCTAATTTTCCCTTTAATTAGTATAATGTGTCCTTCCCTGTCTCTCTGACTAGTTTTGGTTAGAAGTATATTATATCTGAAATTAGAATAGCTACGTCTGTTTTCCTCCCCAGTTTCAATTGCTTAGAATATTCTTTTCTATCTATTGCTGATGGCAAGGTGTGCCTCTTGGAGGCTTCAAAAATATAGATCCTCACCTTTGTTCCCCTCCCAGGGCAGTCTCTGGGGACCTAGTGAATCCAGATCCGTCTGTGCTGCCTGGACTCCTCAACCCATCATAAACACATTTTTTTACTCTTTTATGGTGATGCTTCTTTCCTGAGGAGAATGTTCCAGAATTTAAGATCCAGGTCCCCAGTACTGTGGGATTTTCCTATCGCTTCTGATGTTTCCGGAAGGAGGAAACACAAATGTGTCAGTGAGGTTCTATATATGCTGCTGGAGAACAAGTCAGCTACGGTATGGGCCTTCCTTTCTGATGGAATTTTGGAGACCTGAGATTAAATTATTGGATTTAGTGTACAAGAGTGCAGGGGGCAAGCCACCGACCACCTCAGTTATTCTGGTACTACACCCACGCATACTCCAGAGGCTCAGAAGTGGAAGTGATGGACAGGAGGCACTAAAGCCTCTAAACTGCAGAATCTCCTCCTAGGAGCTAAAAGATCATCCCTGGCATAGGAGGCATCCCTAACATCATGTTTGCTTCTCATCTCTCCTGCTGATGCAGCTGTCTGGCTCTCCCTCTCAAGGAAAGAGCTTTACACACACACACACACACACACACACGCACGCACACACACACACACACACACACACACACACACACACACAGAGAGAGAGAGAGAGAGAGAGAGAGAGAGAGAGAGAGAGAGAGAGAGATCCTCTTTTCTAATCCAAACTTTTAGTCTATTTCTTTTTACAAGGGAATTTAGGACCGTTAGGGAGGTGGTGGTGCACACCTTTAATCCCAGAACTAGAGAGGAATATAAAACACAGGAGAGACAGGTCTCACTCTCAGTCTCAATTTGAGAATTCATGGAGTCAGGATTGCCCATTTTCGGTCTGAGATAGAGGAAAGAGCCAGTGGTTGGTTCCTTTGCTTTTCTAATCTTCAGGTTGAACCCCAACATCTGTCTCTAGGTTTTTATTATTTGTGCTACAACCTAACCTCAGCAGTACTGGTGGCTTCATAGTGCCCCGTAGGTCCTGTGTGTTCTGTCCCTCAGTTGTTTTGGAATTAGCATTTTCTTTGACTAAGTACTCCATTTCTTCCATTTAGTCTTCCAGACTGTACTCTGCCTTTCACTTGATCCAATTTATTGGTGTGGGTTTCCTCTGAGCTTTTTGTCTGTCTTCTTAGTTTTTAGTTTTGGGCTTTACTTCAGTTTGGCTTTCCCCCAGAGATTCTCTTTATTAAATTCTACTTTCATATTTTGAATTGTTTTTTATCATTTCATTCATGTATTTGTGTTTTGAACTCCAGAAATTTATTCATATTATTTAGTTTCTTAGAAATATTTATAATTGCTCTTTTGAAGTCATTGTCTTATGCACCAACTAAATTGCTTTTCTCCGGGAATATTATGATGGGTGTGCTAATTTCTGGAGCACACTTATGGCCTTCATTATTCATGTTGTTTGTATTTTGTGATAGGATCTAGGCATCTAGAGTTAAGATGTTTGTGGGGTTTTTTGTATGGATATTTTGTCTTGCTTTTGTTGCATAAGTGTTTGGTCATGGCTGTTACTCCACTTGTCAAGATTTTCAGTCTTGGGACCATTTTGGGGTTCTGGGTCACATTCCACACAGTTCTACTGCATTGTATTTGAATATTGATAAATTATAAAAATTTCAAGTATTTTCTCCAATTTCATAGCTTGCCATTTCATTTCACTGATCGGTTCTTTTGCTGTTGTAGATTTTACATCTCCGCAGTCCCATTTATTACTTTTGTTTTTGTTTTCCATAAATTTAGAGTCACATCTAAAATGTAAGACAAAAGTTTTCTTTAAAGACGTTTAGAATTTCAGGTATGTTTAACTGTTTCATTTATTTTGAGTTGAATTGTATGTGTGTGCTTAGTATAAGAATTTATTTTTATTTTTTGTACCGGTTTCCCCAACAGTGTTTATTAAACACAGTTCCTGATCATATATTTTTGATAATCCTGTAAAAAACATTAGTCTAAAGCTGGGCAGTGGTGGTGTAGACCTTTAATCACAGAACTTTGGAGGTAGAGACAGACAGAGCTCCAAGTTTAAGGTCAGCCTGGTCTACAGAATGAGTTTCAGGATAGTCAGGGTTACACAGAGAAATTTTGTTTTGAAAAATCAACCAACCAACCACCATCACCAATAACAAAAACAAAACATTAGTCTAATGTATACCCTTTGTTTGATTTCTTGACTCTCTAATCTCTTTTATTATTCTGTCTATTTTCCCGGGAATATCATATCATTTTGATTCCTATAGTTTACTGGTATATTTTTTTCTGCTTTTGCTTTCTTTTGTTTTGTTTTGAGGCAAGATCTCACTGTGCAGATCAGGACAACCTCAAACTCTCATTTTTCCTTCTTCACTTTCTTTAACACTAGGATTACCTGGTATGTGACTTAATTTGAAATGAGAAAGTGTTATGTCAAGTTGACCACGGAGTTCTTACAGTCCCAGCTGAAGATATACCACTTCATTCCAGGAACTCGAGATCATCCTGGGCAGCATAGCAAGACTCATACTCACAAAGAAAAGAAAAAGAGTGAGAAAAAAAAATTATTAATAAAAAATGTTGGCTAGCTGCAGATCCAGCGTCCACAAACCCTCTTTGTTGGCAGGCCATCTTCCATTTTAATCCTTCTCCAACCCTCTGTCATCTGTCTGCTCACAAACCTAAACCTGCAGTCCTCTGTGTGAGCGTCTCCTTTCTCGGGTAGGCAATGCCTTCCTTTTCCCTGTTTTTACCCCAACCTTTGCAATCTGCAAACTCACAATCCTAGTTCCAGACCTGTGGCCATGAACTCTCTACTTTTGTAAACTCATATTGCTTGGACTGGCTCTAGACCATGGTTTAGGAGGCATCTTTCCATAAGCTGGTTAAACAACTCACCCACCAGCTTTACCTGAGTTAGTTCAGTCCCACATCTCTGCACTGGCTCAGTCTAAGGAAAACCAGATTATTACATGAGACACAGAACCAAAGAAAGAATTCTGCATGTCCAAGCCAAACAGCACAAACAAAATCAACATGAATGGCTAAAACAGCATGCCTGCCATCTAACTCACTAGTCCTCTGGAAGTGTTCTCTAATGAGAACTAACTAGATAAACCCCAGGAAACAGGATTTAAGAGATCAATAATAGATTTTATCAAATAATTCAAGGAATTTAAAGAAGGCATGAGCAAACACTTCACTGAATACAAATAAGACAACAATAAATAATTGAGTGATGCCAAAGAAAACACAGTTGCACACTGAACAAAATAACAATGATAATTGAGAATTTGAAAATTGAATTCAATAAAGAGATAGAAATATTGAAGAGAACACAAACTGAAATGAAAATGGAATTAAAACCTCAATATCTCAATTAGAAAGAGTCAAGCAGAATACATATCAAGACTGGAATATAAAGTAGAGAATCTAGATGAAATAACCAAAAAATAAAAGAAAAGAAAAAAAGAAAAGAAAGAAGAAAAATTACAAGGACAGAATAGGAACATACAGGAAATGTGGAATACCATTAACAGACCAAATCTTTAAATTACAGACCTAGAGGAGGGAGGAAAAATTCCAGGGTAGTAGCATAGGATCTTTAACAGGATTCAAGAAGAAAACTGCCCCAAAGTAAGGAAATACACACCCATGTACATCCAAGAAATACATACTAGATAAGACCAAAAAAAAGAAAAGGTAGCCTTGGCATATCATACTGAAAACACTAAATATACAGAATACAAAAGATACTGAAAGGTGGAAGAAAAGAAGTTATATGTAAAGGAAAACACATCACAATAACACCTGGTAATAATAATACCTGACTTGCAGATGATTGCTTCTTTGTATAATTTTCTTTATTTCCATTTAATTGATTTTTGCTCTGATTTTCCTTGAAAGATGGTAGAGCAGCATGGCATGATAACTTTGAAGGTGCAGTAGTGATATACATACCTGGGTAATAACCAACAGCTCTCTACTTGGGCTTAAGACCCTTAAGGCTTAAGACTCTTTTCCTTTATAGAACAAGATAATTATGTTTGTACCGTGACTAAACAAGTTCATTAAGAACTTAGTGCTTGTCCCAAATATATTTTTCTCTCTTGGATTTTATAGTGGGGAAACATTATATGAACAATCAACATATAAAGGAATTGAAGTATATAATACATTTCTAAATAAAAGTTTTAAGGGAAAAGTAGAACAGAGAAAAGAGAATCAGGTTAGTATGGGGATGCTCACTTGAGTAAAAACTGCACTACGAGGCCATTAGTCGTGCAGCTTTATCATAAGAGTATTCTTAGCCAGGCAAGGTGGTGCACATCTTTAATTCCAGCACTCGGGAAGCAGAGGCAGAGGCAGAGACAGATGGATCTCTGTGAGTTCAAGGCCAGCCTGATCTACAGAGTGAGTTCCAGGGCAGCCAGGGCTACACAGAGAAACCCTGTCTCAAAAATGAAAACAAACAAACAAACAAGAGTATTCTTGGCACCAGAATCAACTGAGCAAACACCTGCAGTGGAAGTATGATGTAGATATGTTTAAATGTCTATGAGGAAGTCAATATGACTGCAATGAGCCAAGGAAGCCAGATATGTGATTAATGAATTGTCTTTTATTTTATGGACCAACATAAGAATTGTGATATTAGTTTGAGTTTTATAAGAAATGTGGAAGAGTTGTGCGAAAAGGAGTGCATTCATTAATCAGGGTAATCTAGAGGAACAGATGCAATAGGAAGAATGAATATGTCTGAATAAATAAATACATATATTCATACATACATTAGGAAGAATAAGAATATTGTGTGAGGAATGTGTGTGTATGTATAAATAATGTATTAAAATGCCTTACTTTGAAATAGCGACAACTAAATCACATCTGAGAGGCTGAGAACCTGGTAGTTTCTTGATCCTTGAGACTCAAGGTCTCAATGGTTGGAGTAGTCCTGCAGTGGCTGTCTCATATGGACAAGGCTGAGAACCTAGCAGTTGAGAACACGGTCCACAGGACTGGGTGCCACAATAGTCCCAAGCTGGTGTTGCAAACCAGTATTATCACAATCCATGTTATATTGCCTGATAAAGACATAGAAGAAAGCACAAATCTATTTAATGTATACTCAAGTATATTATATTCTTTTTTATTGACTTTTATTGAGCTCTACATTTTTCTCTGCTCCCGTCCCTGCCTCTCCCCTCCCCTTAAACCCTCTTTCAAGGTCCCCATGCTCCCAATTTACTCAGGAGATCTTGTCTTTTTCTACTTCCCATGTAGATTAGTTCTATGTATGTCTCTCTTATGGTCCTCATTGTTGTCTAGGTTCTCTAGGATTGTGATTTGTGGGCTGGTTTTCCTTGCTTTATGTTAAAGAAACCACTTATGAGTGAGTACAGGTGATAATTGTCTTTCTGGGTCTGGGTTACATCACTCAAAATGATGTTTCCTAGCTCTATCCATTTTCCTGCAAACTTCAAGATGTTGTTGTTTTTTTTCTGCTGTGTAGTACTCCATTGTGTAAATGTACCACATTTTCCTTGTCCATTCTTCGATCAAGGGGCATTTAGATTGTTTCCAGGTTCTGGCTATGACAAACAATGCTGCTATGAACATAGTTGAGCACATGTCCTTGTGGCACGATTGAGCATCCTTTGGGTATATACTCAAAAGTGGTATTGCTGAGTCTTGAGGTAGGTTGTTTTCTAATTTTTTGAGAAATTGTCATACTGATATCCAAAGAGGCTGTACCAGCTTGCACTCCCACCAGAAATGCAGGAATCTTTGTTTTACCCCACATCCTCTTCAGCATAATCTGTCATCAGTGTTTCTCTATCTTGGCCACTCTTACAGATGTAAGATGGAATCTCAGGGTTGCTTTGGTTTGCATTTCTCTGATGACTCAGGATGTTGAACATTTCCTTAAGTGTCTTTCAGCCATTCTATATTCCTTTGTTGAGAGTTCTTTGTTTAGGTCTGTACTCCATTTTTTTAAATTGGATTATTTATTCTTTTGGTGACTAATTTCTTGAGTTCTTTGTATATTTTGGAGATCAGACCTCTGCCTGATGTGGGGATAGTGAAGATCTTTTCCCATTCTATAGGCTGCTGTTTTGTCTGTTGATCATATCCTTTGCTTTACAGAAACTTTTTAGTTTTAGGAGGTTCCATTTATTGTTTCTCTCAGTGTTTGTGCTACTGGGGTTATATTTAGGAAGTGGTCTCCTGTGCCAATGTGTTCAAGTGTACTCACTTTCTCTTCTATGAGGTTCAGTGTGGCGAACCCCTTGACCAGCAAGGAAGAAACGACCACGAGTCGAGGATTCTTCTCAAATCACACTTTATTGGAGCCTCTTGGTTGAAGGGAGAGCGGGAAGCGAGAGAGAGCGAAGGCCAAGCGGCATCTGCTTATATAGGTTGAAGGGACTGGAGTACTGTCCTGATTGGTGAATACCAGTCTGCTGATGCCCAAAGCCTCGGGATTGGCCAGGGACAAGGCTCAATTGCGCATGTACAAGCAAAGGGCGCTCAGCCCCACGCGACAGTACCAAAGAAGGATTTGTTTACCTCCAAGCTGCAGGACCGCCAGCACCATCTTGTAATGGCGATATCCGGACGGCTCCTTACAGTTCAGTGTGGCTAGCTTTATATTGAAGTCACTGATCCATTTGGAATTGAGTTTTGTGCATAGTGATAGATATGGGTCTATTTTAATTCTTCTACATGTTGATATCCAGTTATGCCAGCACCATTTGTTAAATATGCTTTTATTTGCTCCTTTATCAAAATCAGGTGTTCATAGGTGTGTGATTAATATCTGGGTCTTTGATTCTGTTCCATTGGTCCTCCTATGTGTTCTTATGCCAATACCAGACTGTTTTCAGTACTGTAGCTCTGTAGTAGAGTTTGAAGTCAGGGATTGTGATGCCTTCTGAAGGTCTTTTATTGTACAGCATTGTTTTGGCTATCTTGGGCTTTTTGCTTTTCCATGTGAAGTTGAGTACTGTTCTTTCAAGGTCTGTGAAGAATTTTGCTGGGCATTGCATTGAATCTGTAAATTGCTTTCAGTAAGATTGCCATTTTTGCTATGTTAATTTTACCTACCCAAGAGCATGGGAGATCTTTCCACTTTCTGGTGTCTTTTTCAATTTCTTTCCCTTGAAGGTCCCAGATTCACGTCCAGACCCCCAGAGGTCTCTGGCTCTGGCTCACTCGCTCAGCAGTTGTCCCCTGTACCTGTTTCTGTGGAGTTCTATGTCTCAGGTCTGCTCTGGCCCAGGTTTCTGGTTCAGTCCTCTCATGTATATTCTTAAATAGGACAAAAGCACTGCCAGTTAAATCCTCAGTTCTCTAACTGGCAGCATGGCCTTAGCTAGTATTTACAACTGCCTCCTTTTACTCCTCGTTCTGCATTTCCTCCATCCTCAGTCAGCATTTGATTCATTACCTGGAGGGATGACCTATACCTCCATTCCCAAAGGGAATTTATCATCCTGTTTGAATTGGGTTGTTGTTACCGTTCACTATAAACTGTAAACACAGGACATGATAATACCAGCAGATGCTCTGTGCTGGTTAGTTTCCATTACCTCAACACAAACTAACCTGGGAACAGGGAAGATTGATAAGGAAATTGATTCCATCAGATTGGCCTGTAGGGGTATCTGTGGGGCATTCTCTTGGTTAATGATTGATGTGGGAGGGCCCAGCCCATAGTGAGCAGGGCCACCATGAGGCAGTTTGGTGCTGGGCTGCATAACAAAGGAAGTGGAGCAAGCCATGAAAAGCAAACCAGTAAATAGAATTTCTTCATAATCTCTGCTTTAGTTGAGGTCCTGAGTTCCTGACTTGACTTCTCTTGTTGATGGGCTGTAACTTGTAAGCCAAATAAATTCTTTCTTCCCCCAAGTTGCTTTCAACAATGGTGTTTATCACAGACTAGAACACACTGAAAGGGAACTGCCTTCCAGACAATTCTTTCTTACTTCTATTAGGGAGAAGCAGACTAATTTCTTCTTGGTAGTCTGGTTCAGTTACACTTGCTAATGATATTACTTCTTTCTTATTCAGTTGATTCCAAAATCTAAAGTGGCCAGAAGGAAGTCTGAGCTTCTAGTTCAATGGAATGCTTGTTGTACCTCCTGGCAGAAGCATCCTTCACTCTAGAGACAAAACTTCTAGACCTAGAGAGCACAAGGTCACTGGAACAGGAAGCAAACACTTTCCTAATAGGTCACACAGGGTGATCGCGAATGGGATCATTCTCATTTCCACCCCTTGATTCTTGAACCTGTGAATCCTGGTTATGGTTATGGAAGAAACACTATTTATTTAATTGGATACTGATACAAAGTATATACAGAACCCTGCCGCATCCCTCCAGGCTATGGCACTCAATTCATTCCTTAGTTGTGTCTTTAAGGGGCTGTTCTACCACTCTATAAGGGCAGCTGTTTCAGGTAAGACTGGTGAATCCCATGAGTAGAGGTCCCTCACTCCACGTCCTTAGTTGGGAAGTGGGTTGGGTCAGAAGGAATACTGTGTGCAGTATTATGACAGGATCTCTCTGGTTGTGTCATAAATTGCTTGTCCGGGACAAGGTGGAAATGTTGATACAAATGAGAGTTTAATTGTAATGATCAACAATGCATAATAATAGTGTTTAGAACAGAGAGATAACCATGACACTGGCAAGAAGTGGTCACATTTTAAACATATTTTGAAGCTAGAACCTAAATACTTGCTTGACAGATTAGTTATATGTAGAATGTGAAAGAAAGGAGTAAAAGGGAAATAAATAAAACAAAATATTAAAAATGACAATAGTCTTTATGTTGATGTAGGCTGTTTTATTTTGTTCTTCATTGTCTTATGTGTCTTCCAATTTCCTACAGAAGGTATATTTCTTTTCTAATTAAAAAGAAAGACATTTTAAAAAGAAACCTATTTAACTCAACTACTTTTCAAATATAAGCAAAATTTAAGTGCAGTCATTCTAGAGAGAAATGCCCAGAGGGCTTTAGCAATGTTCATATAAACACATACCAGCAATTGATTACTGAGAAATTCATTCTAAGGAAATCACCAGAGATTTGCTGTAACATTTAGAACTAAGTTAATTTACTTTTTCATATATAATACGAAAACTGGAGGATATTTAAACATTAAAAATATGAGATTTTTAAAATTTTTCTTTTTATTATATTTATTACTTAAAACAATATTTAAATTTTAAAAATTATATATACATATATATGCTAGGATTAAAGACATACACCACCACTGCCTGGTTGAATTTAAATATATTTTGACTATATTCTTCCCCTCCCCCAAGTCCTTTCAGGTCTTCTCCTCCACCTGTTTAAGTTCTTTCTCAAAAATAAACAACCCCCCCCCAGTACAACAGTAAAACCAAGAAAACAAAATAAAATGACTCCTTCCCCTAAAAAAATAAATGGGCTGGAGAGATGGCTCAGAGGTTAAGAGCACTGACTGCTCTTCCAGAGGTCCTGAGTTCAATTCCCAGCACCCACATGGTGGCTCACAGCCATCTGTAATGAGATTTGGTGCCCTCTTCTGGCCTGCAGGCATACATGCAGACATAATAAATAAATAAATCTTAAAAACAAACAAACAAACACCTCACCAAACTGTAACCAAAGA
The DNA here is from genome assembly GCF_982192425.1 of Myodes glareolus. Lineage (NCBI taxonomy): Eukaryota > Metazoa > Chordata > Mammalia > Rodentia > Cricetidae > Myodes > Myodes glareolus. Next base: position 89,730,783 of record NC_142053.1, on the reverse strand, counting down.
AAAGTAGACAAAAAACAAACAAACAAACAAACAAAAAACTGTGGAGTCTATTGCATGTTGGTGAACTACTCCTGAACATGAGGCTTGCTCTGAAGTGGTCAATAAAGTCCGTGTTAATCCATTGGAGGAAACTGATTTTCCCAGCAGGTAGAAGTGACAGTTCAGTTGTTAATCTTTACGTAGTAGCTAGGTTTTCATTTATTCCTTTTTTAAAAGATAAAAAATAATATAATAAGATAAAACCAAAATGCTACTGCATCGAAGTTGGACATGGCAAACCAAGAGAAGGAAAAGAGCCCAAGAAAGGATACAGGTATCAGAGAGCCACTCATTCGTATCTTCAGGAATCCCGTGAAAACACTGGAAGTCAAAATATACACACGGAGGACCTGGTGCGGACCCGTGCAGGTCCTGGGAATTCTGTTTCCATTTCTGTGAGTTCATATGAGTGTTTACCATGGTTTAGAGGCCCTTGTTTTCTTGGTGTCCTCTATCTTCTCTGGCTCTTACACTCTTTCTGCCACTTCTGTGGGGGTCGCTGAGCTCTGCGGGAAGGGATTTGATAGAGACTGCGTGTTCTATGGTCTCTCACTCTCTTCATAATGTCTGGCTGTGGGTCTCTGTGTTTGTTCCCATCTGCTGCAGGAGGAAGCTTCTCTGATGATGGCTGAACAAGGCACTGATCTCTGAGTATAGCAGGATGTCATTAGGAGTCATTTCAATTACTACATCCCAGTATGGTTTGGTTTTTACCCTATGTCCCTGAGCTATCTAGTCTCAGGCTCTTGGTCACCTAAGTAGTATCAGGTACGGGTTCCTCTTGGAGAGTAGGCTTTAAGTCAAATCAGATATTGGTTGGCTACTCTCACAAGCTTTGTAATCACCATTGCCCTAGCTTATCTTGCAGGCAGGACACCGTTGTACATCAAAGGGTTTGTGGCCGGGTTGGTATTTATGTTTTTCTTTTGGTAGGGTGGAGTGTAACTTTCTGTTTTTTGTTTTTGTTTTTTTTCCGAGACAGGGTTTCTCTGTGGCTTTGGAGCCTGTCCTGGAACTAGCACTTGTAGCCCAGGCTGGTCTCGAACTCACAGAGATCTGCCTGCTTCTGCCTCCCAAGTGCTGGGATTAAAGGCGGGCGCCACCACCGACCGGTGGAGTGTAACTTTCTGTACCAAAGATGCTAGAACATAGGAATGAAGGCTCTACATAGGCACCGGCTTGACTTCTCCATGTTTGCAGACCTGCGTGTGTACTGTCTTAAGCAGTGGGGTCTTCCCATCAGTTTTTGGACAGCAACATATAGTCTTGGCAACGGCCTAGATTGTTTAGTGATCTCCATGGGACTCCTTTGGCCAACAACTAAATTACATGTAACAATCCTGGTACTGGAAGCTTTGGTAACAAGACCTGGCCAGCTGGAGCTCTGTCTTCTCCATTATTTGATGATTTCATTTAGATCATATTAATACACACACACATATACACACACACGTGTGTGTGTGTGTGTGTGTATGAAGTTTCTACTGTGTTAAGTTTCCATGCTACCTCTCAAATGCCCCTTCGTTTTAGTTGTCTTTCCCTGTATTTCCTCTCATGACCCCTTATCCCCTTCCCATAATACTCTGCTGGGAAGCACAATGAGATGCAGAACTAGAAATTCCCTAAAACAGCCATCTGCAAGAATTTGAGGCACTGCAATGAACAGCCAGCTGCTCTCACTCACGTGCCAAGGCCTCCGGCTTCTCCACAGCTGCTTTTCTTGATGACGTTAGAAGGTGCACAGAGGTCAGGACAGCTACCGGAATGAGCTGATAGGCAAACCTCGGCTTCTGTTCTCTGAGTCTGCTTGTCACGGCTGAGTCTGCCGAGATTGGGCCTGTGCTGAGTGTTCACATCCTGAAACGTGGTGACTAACAGGTCTGGCCGGCAGGGTGGTGGGGGAAGGGTCATTTAAGAAACCAGCTGCCTTTCTACCATACCTCTCTGAGAGTTTCTAACCAGATGGGACAGCTGCTACACTAAATACCTACTGAGCGCCTTGTCAGCTCCAACTTTGCGATAAGGAAAGCTGGAAAAAGATAACACATTAATGAGGACGGGTGCCATCACTAACTGAAAGAACACCCCACTCATGAGTTGACTATGTCATCTTTGCTTTTGCCTGAATCTAGTCATAGACTGCTTTTGTGTATGTTGGAGGAGTACGGGGAGTGAGGGACGGAGGGAGGGAGGAAGAGAGGGAAGGAGGGAAGAAGAGTGCAACTTGCATATTACAGGATAGTCTATACTGGGGTTTGTTGCTCTCTCACAGAAACCCCGAAAGGCAGAGATCAGCGCTCTCATTCTACTTGCTAAGAAGCTGAGTCACAAATGCAATGTATGACCCCAAAGGCTACTGAACCACTAAGCAGAAAAGACAAAATGGGAGTCCGGATCTTTTGGCCTGCGGTTCACATATTCTACTAGTGCTGGTCTGGGGAGTAAGACACCCTCACCCACCACTGTATTGAAGCCACTGATTCCCTTACCCCAACATGTGCCCAAGTAAACCTGATTTTTGTTTTAGGGGGCCTAACCCATGCTCTGAGATGTATGTGGGCCCATCTAGATACGAGACTCCTCCTTTGGGATCTATTCTGCTCCCAATGACTAGCATCTTTCTAAGGAGTAAGAATGTCACGCTGCCTTTTAGGACTTCCGGGTGCTTTCTGAAGCTGCCAGAATCATCAGGTGGTTGTGTCTCAGCCACAGCGACCTCTGAGTCAGAGTAATTATCTGTCCATGCTCCCTTCAGCTCTACGCCTGAGGCAGCAATAGATAGGACTTAGCTGGGCTTCCAAGTTCCAGGGAAAGAATGCCTGTCTTATCTGATTGCTTGCTCAAGTCATTTGCCTTCTCTGAGCCTGGCTTACTCCTTACACAAAGTAAGAATCACAGAAAGTGGGTCCTGTCCAAGGACACAGAACCTGCTGTGTTTCCAAGATGGCTGAAGGAACAAACGCAGGAAAAAAAAAATGACACCCAGATACGAAGTGACTCAAACGAAACCCATACGGTTCCAAAATCCAAGGCAGCTTTGAGCGCATTTCCCATTTATTCTGGCGTCAGCTCCTGCCAGGAGCCTGCATATGAAAGAGGGCTAATGCTGGGAAGGACTGCAGCATTTAGTCCCCAAGGGCCAACATCAATTCTGCCAGGCTGGATGACTTCCCTCATCTGTTGCATAGCAACCTCCTCTGTCAGCTGCCTGTTTTTCCTCAGCACTTCCTCTGTAAAGCGTCTGCAGTGGGACGTGATCAGACTCGGGAAAGGAGGTCTGAGGTGCCATTTTATAGAGTATCTGCTTTCATGTCTGTATCTTCAGTCATGACCCAGACTCTGACTTTTACAGACTCCTCTCCCACTGCCCCCTCCCTTCTCCAGCTGGATATCTCCCAGTTCTCTGCAAATTAGCATCTTAGAATGTCTTTTCATAATGTATTCCTCTTACAAACGTCATGCCTTCTCTCACTTGATTTTTTTTCCACCTCAGTAAATACTACTAATATGTATTCTGATTTTTGAGTCAGGAACTTCTGAGTCATCCATCACCACCCCCTCTCCTTCCTTTTCTAGTCTGAAAGCACCACACTCCTGACTATGCTACCTCACCGTATCCCAACATCTTTTTCCCAGCATCCCTGCTTTGTCTACTATTGTCTCCCTTCCAGCGCACCCATGGTCTGGCCTCCCTCTTCAGATCTTTCTCCCACTACAGTAAGCTCTCGACTACTACTAAACTAATCTGAAAGTCTATAGCAAGTCGTCCTACCTCTCCACTTGTCTCGCCCATGTCTTTGAATGATGTTCACAATCAGAGTCATCCTCTTGACCCTGGTCACGTACGACTTGACCAGAACTTTGACTAATTGTTTTCTTCTTTCCTTTCCCTCACTGTTACTTTATTCAAACACTGTTAATATCATTATGGAAATGAGTTAATGTTCTTGAGTAGTCATAAGCATCTTTGTGAAGCAGTGATATTTTGTTGGCCTTTAACATGCATTTATAAATGAAATATGTACGCTTGCTTAGAAAAATAGAAATAGATTGCTGCAAATGATCTGTTACAACCATGCCAGTCTAAATACAAGGCCTCTCATCCCAGCATCCCTTTGTCACATCAGAAATTCTGGAAACCTGCATATTTGATACCTGCCTCGATCTGACTCTTCTCTACCAACTCTTCCATCCTCGAGCCATGTGTCACCGGTCTCCCTTCTCTGGTGACTAGAAACTTCTCTCCTCTCCTTTGACAGCCTCTGTATTCTGAGTAATTCTGACTGTCACTTGATTTTTCCTACTCCTCACCTAGCCAACTCTTAACCATCCCATAGAAGCGAATCTAATGGCGCTTGACCAGAGTGGTCGCCCTTGCCCATGGTGACCTGTTTACACTGGGACCTTTTCTTAGCCAGAGTGACTCATTTCCCAGTTTTTCTAGATAGCACTGGTCTGTACTTAGGTCATTAGTAAAACCACAAGGCTAGCACTTCAATTTCTCTCCACAGTGACAGGTCTAATGGAGGTCCTTTGTGTTCCAGAAAGCAGTAGACATGAGCAGACAATAGGAGGAAAGGAAATGACAGAACAGGGCAAGACGACACAAAAGTAGGAAAAGTGGAAGAATGCAGGCAGAGAAGCGATTATCAAAGATAACGATTGAGAACTTGAGAGAATAGGTTAAATGCAGAGAAAAAATGGGTTAGTTACTTTTCTATTGCTGTGCTAAGACACCATGACCGACCTAGGCAAATTACAGAAGGAAGGGTTAATTTAGGCTGCTGTTCTGGAAGGATCAGCGGCTCCCATGGCTGGGAAGTGTGGCAGCAGGCGTAGTGGCTGAACAGCTGAGAGCTCATGTCTCAAATAACAAGCAGGAAGCTTAAGACGTGCACTGGGAATGACACAGGGCTTGGAAACCTCAAAGCCCACTCAAAAGGCATATTTCCCCCAGCAAGGCCACACCGCCTATGCTTCCCAAACAGCTCTATCAGTTGGTAACCAGGTATTCAAATGCCCAAGACTATGGGCAACATTTCATTCAAACCACCACAGCAAGGCTGAGAAACAAGCGCAACCATAGGGAAGAGGAATAATAGTTGAGGAAGTTATATCTTTTGTTTAAATTTCTAAAATTTTACATACTAGCCCCAGTTCTCCCTCCCTCCCCTTCTCCCACTCACCTTCCCCCATCCCACCCCCCATCCACTCCTCAGAGGAGGTAAGGCCTCCCTTGGGGAGTCAACGAAGTCTGGTAAAGCAACTTGACCCAGTACCAAGCCCCTTTCCCCTATAGCAAGACTGAGCAAAGTATTTCACCATAGGGAAGAGCTCCAAAAAGCCAGCTCATTCACCCGGGATAAGTCCTGGCCCCACTGCTAGGGGCCCCCGACAGAACAAGCGACACAACTGTTGCCCACATTTAGAGGGCCTAGTTTGGTCCCATGCAGGTTCCCCAGCTGTCAGTCCAGTCAGTGAGCTCCCACTAGCTCGGCTCAGCTGTCTCTGGTTTTCCCCATCATGATCTTGACCCTCCCTTTGCTCATGTGATCCCTCCTCCCTCTCATCAACTGAACTCCAGGAGCTCGGCCCAGTGCTTGGCTGTGGATCTCTGCATCTGCTTCCATCAGTTACTGGATGTAGGTTCTACGATGACAGTTAGGGTAGTCATCAATCTGATTACAGGGGAAGGCCCTTCAGGCACCCTCTCCACTATTGCTAGGAGTTTTAGCTGGGATTATCCTTGTGGATTCCTGGGAATTTCCCTAGTGCCCGGTTTCTCCCTAACCCCATAATAGCTCCCTCTATCAAGATATCTCTTTCATTGTTCCCCTTCTCTATCCCTCCCAAAACTCGGCCATCTTGAGCCCTCATAGTCCCGTCCCCCATCCCCTCCCTTTTACTCCCCTTCTCAGTTTACCCAGAGATCTTAACTATTTCCCTTTCCTAGGGTCCTCCATGTGTGTCCCCCTTAGGGTCCTCCTTTAACCTAGCTTCTCAGGGTTGTGAATTGTAGCCTGGTTATCCTTTGCTTTATGTCTAACATTCTCTTATGAGTGAGTACATGCCGTGTTTGTCTTTCTGGGTCTGGGTTACTTCACTCAGGATGTTTTTTTTTCTAGTTCCATCCATTTGCCTGCAAATTTCAAGATGTCATTGTTTTTATCTCTGAGTAATACTCCATTATATAAATGTACCACATTTTCTTTATCCATTCTTCAGCTGAGGGGCATCTAGGTTGTTTACAGGTTCTGGCTATGACAAATAATGCTGCTATGAACATTGCTGATCAATGTCTTTGTGGGATGATTAGAGGATGTCATATCTTAACTGCGATGATTCCATTAAGGATTTACAGTCCGTTGGAAAGCAATCACAAGTATAATAGAAATAAGGCACTGTCCAGGACCTTAAGAGAAAATCACAGCCATAAATTGGCAAAGAACAATTCTGAATTGATGTGCGTGTGTTAAGAGGAGAAGACAATGTTTATTTACTTATTTTGATTTTTGAGCCCCAGTTTCTCTGGAACCCCCTATGTAGACCAGGTTGACCTTGAAGCCACATAGATCTGCCTGCCTCTGCCTCCTGGATGCTAGGGATAAAGGCGTTCATCACAACCCCTTGCAGAGCTGAAGGTAACCCTTAGGAGGACAGAGATGGGGATGTTAGGGAAATTCGGTCAGGATACATAAAGTTTTGTTACTTGTTTTCAATTTTCATGGATTGTATTTTTATTCTATTGTTTCCCATCTCTCCCCTCCCAGGCTCTCCCCACCTCCTGACCCATCCAATTTTATGTTCTTGTTCACTCTCTCTTTTAAAAGAAAAAAAAAACATGAAAATCAAAACTTTAAAAAAAACAAGATGAAAAATACTAAAACAAAGGAAAAAGACTGTGTGCAATCATGCCCATGTGTGCGCACACAAAACTCATGAAGTCTATTTTATGTTGGCCAACAACTTCTGGTCATGGGGCCTGGCCTGGAGTGTGCTTGATATACCCAGTGACATTCCACTGGAAGAAACAAAATTCTCTTTCCCAGTGGGTATTAATCGTGAGTAACTTCTTGGCTAGGGGTGGTACTTTATGTCCACTCCTGTCTCAGATTCTGTCTGGATCTAAGCACTGGGGGTCTTGGGCCTGCTGCCACAGTCTCCATGAGTTCATAAGAACATAGAAAGTTTTTAATCTTTATTTTATCTAAATAACATTTTTCATTTATTTTACATTCCAACCGCAGTTTCCTCTCCCTCCTCTCCTCCCAGTACCCCCCTCCACTTCCCATCTTCTGTTCTCTCCTTCCACTCCTTCTCTGTCTCCACTCAGAACGAGGCAAATCTCCCATGGGTTTGAGAAAAGCATGGCATGTCAAGTTTGGAAAGTCACATTTTATTTTTTTCTGTAGGTAATTATTGAAGGATATTTTTATATTTTATATACATGTTACTATATACAATAATAGGTTTCATTATGACATTTTAATACATATATATGTATTAAATTAAAAACTTTATATATATACATATTCATATATAAAATGGACTTTAATCATGTTTTCCCCACTGTTACCTTCCCTTGTCCCCCTCCCACTCTGGCTGATCTTCTTCTTTCCAAGTAGTCCCTTGCTGAAGAATGAATATTTGCACTAAACTAATGCTGACGGCACCATAGGAACTGACAACAGTAGTAAACGCCTCTTCTCTCACGTAGTGAATAGCAAACTATGGCACTTGTCACTGCTAAAATGTTTCTGTTGGGAATATTTTTCATGATGACATATCCATGTCCTTTTCTGAGATGCTGGCATGTCTGTTAATCCTCCCTCTTAGAAAACTATTTATGCTTATATTTTAATTCATTGAAAAAGGAATACATTAAACGGGGAATTTAGATGTAGGAATAATCAAAACACTACACTTCAGGCACAAATATATACTTATCACTCTGCTCTTTAAATGAGATAGCCTGGACACAAAACTGAAAGATGGCATTTATGTTTGCATGTTGTATTATAATTCAGCATGATCTACTATTATGTACACAGACTGGTAAGTTTCAAAGCTAAAAATTTCAGTATTCAAATGAATTAAAATGGAAAAGTACATCCTATCCTGAATCTATTTTACTTCATCAATTTTAACTGTGCCATGGGATTTTTTTAAATTCCTTTTTCCCTTTTCTAAGTGTGTATGAAGGAATTTTTACTTTTTGGTCATTCCAGTAGGGCTCATATTGAATGATAGTACAATGTGATGTGGGGTTTGGTCTTAACATCTGGGGATGGTAGAGGAATACAACTTTACTAGAGTTTATGGGAACACAGAATTGATTTTCCAGTGGTAGAGAAAATTTTATATAACAAATAGTTGAAGAATGATTACTGGACTATAAAGTAGACTACCTGCTCATAGGGGGGAATATTTGGAAACTGACCACCATATATAAATCTAATAATCCCATTTGATTGTGCTTATAATGTACATGACTTTCAAGAATGTGAATTTTTGTGTGAGAAAAAATGATAGCAGTGTTACAGGACAGAATTTCAAATAGATAACCTATTCAAAGATGAAAGACCCTTTTTTTCAAGAGGTTAGAAGATAGTCCTTATTTTAATGAAACTGTAAAATATGACATATATGAAATAACATCGTGTGCAAGAAAAACCAGTAATTAGGTAGATGATAATAATTATGAAAGATAAACTGAAATGACCAATTATAACTGCCAGACAAATAAGGAATGGAAGAAATCAGCAATTTTCTCTGGCATGTACTCAGTGATTTGGATGCTTGTCAAAGTCAAATTTGCAAGAGATAAAATGATATCTAAATGAATACAAATTGCTCACTGAAAGAACAGAATAGAACCAGAAACTAGTTTCAGAAACTGGTTTCAAGATGCAGAGTTCCAAGAAACACAAAAGGAAAAACACAGAGTTGGAAGGCTGCAAGAATTAAGGTTTCCTGTTAATCAACAGCTCATCCCTCTTTCTACTTACCTTGTTAGTAGATTGTTTTTGGGTCATCATAAACAAGGCATAGAACAATGGATTACTTCCTGATATGAAATCAAAAAGCCCAGAATGGTCAAAGAGTACAGAACTCCTAATGAGTGAATGAGCAAGAAGCAGAAAATTAAGAAAGGAGAGATGATTCTGCACATAGGTGAAATAATTAAGAAACATCGAAACTTACGTCGGTACACAGAATCCACTAATCATGCCTGCAAACATTCAGTGCTAATTTTGGATAGGGACTTTTCAAAACCTCAGGATATATTTATCTGAATCTGTAGTAAGAGAGATGTCAGTATTTGTAGTATTAGTAATGGGAACCTAGCAGGTGTTGGGTTAACATTTGTCTAGAGGTCCCAAGAATACCTCACTCCTGCCCCACACAGTTCTGTCACTCTGATTCCTCCAAGAACTTTCCATAAAGGATACATATACACAGGAAACATATTGATTATATTCTCAGCCGATTTTCAGTACCCCTTCAATATAGAGGCCTCGGGTCTAGCTGGGTTGAAGCACAGGCTGAGGCAGGAGAATGAAACAGAGTCTCTGATTTAGGACAGAGCTTCAAATCCCCAGTGAGAAGAATAAAAGACATGCCCAAGTCTTGACTTAACAGGCAGCATTGGTTTATCATATAATTTTGTATATTCCTTGTACCATTATTCTCATTATCCCCAAAATGGCTATTTCATTGTTATATATGCAAAGGAGATGAAATTTCCACCTTGTAAAGATATCTGCGCTCCTATCTTCCTTGTACCATTATTCCCATTATCCAAACTTGTTATGTCATTTAAGTAGCTGACAACTGTCAAATGCATAAAGAAATGCATATAAACAATATCACTAATACATATGCAAATTTAAACCTCAACATATTGGAACAATTAACATCACACAAACCATATTGTCTTACCAAAAAAAATAGTAACAGAAAATCAAATGGAAATATACCCATGCTTGAAAATTAAACAGCATAATTTTACACAGTCTGTGAATCTAAGAAGATATCTTAAATGAAGGAAAATGAAGTCAAAATATCCTAATGGGAGTACAATGCAAAACAGTGATGAAAGAAATGTTCATAAAAATAAATTCTTGTTTAAAAAGTAAAGATCTAAACCAGTTGTCTAAGTTACCATCTTAAGAAAGTTGAAAAATAGATCAAAGCAAAGAAAACAATAAAAATAAGGAAACAAGGATAAGAAAACTGTAATATTGAAAATAGAAAGTCAATGCAACAAGTGATTGTTAATATCAATTTTATTCACATTTATACTTCATTCTTATATCAATTAAATTGATAAAAGTATACATATATATGTAAACTGATAAAAGTATATATAAAATATAATTATAGCTCCTTCATAAAATATAACAAAGAATGTGACAAGTTAATGTTCATTAAATCTATACCTTAGGGGAAAATGGGTCCGATTTGGGAAACACAAGTCACCAAAAATCCAACTAAGATAAGAGAAATAGATAACTATTTGTAGAAGTGACTGTAACTTAAAGGCTCTTTAAAGAGAAATCTATGGGCCCAGATGGCTTCAAATGAGGCTATAACTAACTTTTCAAACAACTAATGCACATTTTACACACTCTCCTTTAGATCATGTAAGAATAAAAACCACTTTCAAGCTAATGATACGAGCCAACCATTTCCTTTAAGATCAGGAATAAGACAAAAATACCTCCTCCTCCAATCCTACATCTTCAACACGGTGTTAAAAGTCCTAACCAGGGCAACCAGGTAAAACCAAACCCAAACAAAAAGTAAAAGGCATCGGTACTGGAAATCAACAGAAATATCTTTTATCTTTCTTTACATGCACATTCTTATATGCAGAAAATTCTAAAGATCTCTCTCTCTCTCTCTCTCTCTCTCTCTCTCTCTCTCTCTCTCTCTCTCTCACACACACACACACACACACACACACACACACGAGAGAGAGAGAGAGAGAGTCCTGTTGTGGGTCAGAAATGAGGAGTGTTTAGTAGTGCATGCCTAGCATACACAGAGTCCTAGCTTGAATTCCCAGCATTGCATTAACCAGGCATGGTGGCACAGCCTGGAATTCCAGCACTTGGGAGGTAAAGGCAGGTGCATCAGAAATTCACAGCTAAGGCTGTCTTCAGCTACAAAGAGACTTGGAGGCTTGTTTGGCCTATAGGAGACCCTGTGTCACAAAACAAAACAAACAGATCTACTGTACTGGCCTAAACAAATTAATTAAAGTTGCAGGATACAGAGCCTATATATATATATTACATTTTTAAGTAATAACAATGAAAAATTAAAGAAATTAATAATTGCATTTATGGTGCAGAGAAAATAAAGTACTTAGGTTAGTCCTAATCAAAGTAGTGGAGGAAAATAAAAAAATATTAAAGAAATGACAGATACACACCAATGATGTTTTTCATGTTCATAGATCAAAAGAGTTAATGAGCTGGGCGGTGATGGCGGCACACACCTTTAAACCCAGCACTCAGGAGACAAAGGCAGGTGGATCTCTGTGAGTTCGAGGGCAGCCTGGTCTATAAGAGCTAGTTCCAGCAGGACTGGCTTCAAAGCTACAGAGAAATCCTGTCTCGAACTGCCCCTCCACAAAGTTATTGCATTTTTCCTTTTTTTATTTATTCTTTGTGTCTTTCTTGAGTTAATTAATGTATTTTCAGTGCTTTTAGTTTTGTCAAGTTCTTCATTAGTGTATATTAATTATACTTCAGTGGGGTTTATTCATGTTGCATTTTCAGATGTACATAAAATATAATTTGATCAATTTGACCCTTTCTTTCCCATGTCTCCCTTCTCTTCCCAAATAGTTCCCTTCTACTTTCAAATAAAAAAACAGTCAACAGATTCAACATAATCTCAACAACATTTTTTGCACAAATAGAAAACTATCGTTTTAAAAAACATGTGGAAATTCCAGGGACCTGAAACAGCCCAAGTGTGTGAGTGGCGGGGGGGGGGGGGGGGGGGGGGGGAAGCGGGGACAAAACAGGAAATCAGCTTTCCTGAATTCAAATGACTGCAGAAATCAGTGTTCAAGCAGGCAGGACAGTAGATGTCCAAAATCCCAGTACTTGGCAGGCACAGAAGAGGGCATTACAACCTCAAGGCTTTTCAAGCCTGTCTCCAAAATCTAAGCGCTGGGAATGCAACCGATGTTGTACAGTGTGGTTATTTAACAAATTCAAGGCCCCCGAGGCCATTCTCCGGAATCAGAAAAACACAAACACAGTGTGGTACTAGCGTGACGATAGACGCGCAGACTAAGGACACGGGTTAAAAAGTTTAATCACACTGTGGTTAAATGAGCCATGACACAGTGCTAAGATCACTCCGTAGAGAAAGCACAGTAGATACACACAAACGGGAAGTGGATTCTAATCCATACCATAGACAAAGTGGGTTAACAATGTAAGGGTGATACTTTAAAACGAAAAAAGCTTCGTGACTTTGGGTTTTGCAGTAAAGTTTTGGTTATGGTACCAAAAGCATGAGCAACAAAAACAAATGCTACTACACTGAACTTAAATATCTTTGTTCATGAAAGGACAAAGAACACAGCAGATCATCAACATAAAGAATGGAGAAATATACTTGAAAATCATCTATTGAATGATAGAACATATAAGGAAGTCCTACAACTCAGTCACAAGGTAAAATAAGCTGACTTAAAAAATGAACAAAAGATTTAAATATACATTTCTACAAAGAATATGCAAATGCCCAAAACATATTTAAAGTTGTTCAGTATCATTTATCTTCAGCAGAATGCAAATCAAAGCCACAGTGGAATATCACCTCATGTTCAAAAAAAGAGAAACTGACGAGGGAAGGATTGGAGCTTTTACTCAGCACTGGTAATGCTGCAAGTACTACGGAAAACAGTTTGATGGCTGCACTAAAACATTAGAATACAACTACCATGTGATTAAATAGTCTTGCCTCTTGGACATATTATTCACAGATGAATGGGTAAAAATGCAGTTTGTACATGAAACAGAATGTTGTTAATCTTTAAAAAATAATGGAATAATATTCAGATTTGGAAAATAATGGGGGATCAATCATTCAAGTTTTTAAAATTATTTTTGAGACTACCATAAAATGTGACCATATCTAGCCCCCATTTGGCCTTTCCAATTCCCTACATATTTTCCCCAAGACGTTCCCCCCAACTTCTTGTCTTTTTCTTATAACCGACTCAGTTCAGTTAGTGCTGTGCATGTGTGCACAGGTGTGGACACAGGTAAGCGATCAGTGGACACATCTTTGCAGATGATCTGATGGTGTGTGGAGAAAAATTCCAAAACTACTGCAAAAATACCTTGGAAAAAAATAATCAATGACTTAGCAAATTCATGGTATTAGATCAGAACCTCTGCTACTTCGGGGAGACTTGCAGACTCAGCCCCAACCACCCTCAACCTTTACTTTCCCAGATGCTCAGGCGCTGCTCTGTGTAACTTTCCTGATATGAGCATACACACTCGCTTTCATTCTGTCTTTCTCTTCTCACGGCTATCAAAGAGCTAACTGCTGCCTCCCTTCTGTGGCAGGACATTTCCAGACAGCAAACCCCAAATGGATGAGGGCTGCAAACATAGCAATCTCATCACATAATAGCTAGGCCCATTGTTCTTTCAGATTGCTCTATCTCCATGCACGCCCTTGGAACTCTATAAATGCCCGTTTCACCCAGAAGTACAATAAACATTATATCTCTAAGTCTGATTTGGTGAGGGAAGCTAACCTTGGACCTATTTTCTGGGTACAACGCCTTCTTCTGTCCTATTTTCTCCCAAGGGAACTTAACAGAAGTCCTTTTGCTCTGTCAATGTGTTAAAGTCCTTCCCTTACCCTGCTCTGGTCAGCTCTCTAATAAACCCCTTTCTAAAGGGGCTCTAGCTCTGCTTTTTTCTTGTATCCTCTTTCCCCTAAAACCTAACATTTTGCTACCCAAAACCCAGGAGAGAGATATCATTGAAATGGATCTGTCTGTGGGGTTTCTTCAGTCTTGCTTCTTCTCTCTCCATATCCAACACCACACCTTTGTCCTCCTGCAACACTGGACTTCAGTCCCTCTCTGACACTGGATCTTTGTCTTCCATTGCGTATTTCTGAGTTCTCTGCCTGATCCCCAAATCCTAGACTTGGATCTGTTTCCTTGGTCAGATCCGTCAAGTCCAGGGACAACTGTCATCAGCTGTGGTCCATTGTCAGTGGCCTCTCCATACTTCCAGAACAAAGCCAAGGAACTTCCTTTCTCTGGACCTGCTCAATTCACCAGGCTTCATGATGGGGAACACTCAAACTTACCCACAAACTCACTTCATCTCCTAATCTTCCCTAGAAATTAAGGAAGAAAATCTCCAAAAAACCTATAGGATCTCCCAATCCCTTCAGAAAGACTTCATTAAGTCACTCTTTAAGGTTTTTAATAGTAGAGACAACAAAAATGGAAAAGAGATCAGGTCAAATATCAATTAATTGCAGCCACTTTTAGGACAGTTGAAGAAAACGTATCTCTCCTGACAGGATTCCACCAGTATCTTGCTCAAGTGTGGCCAAGAGCAATACCTGACCAGAGCTTGCTCAAATCCACAAATTCCACTGGAACGCTGCCCAATATGTAAGGTTAAGGGACGTGGGACACCTGGCTATCCTCAAGCTATCGGTGGGGCCCCATTATTCTTAACTTTGAGCTGGGTTTTTCAATGCCTGAGCCCTCAGGATTTAGCCCTGAAGATTTATGCTCTGTCTACATTCAGAAGCTTCCATCAGCATCCCTAATGCCGAATCCATGGTAAACATCACAGTTGCAGGTGGGCTGATTGATTTCCTTTTAGGCATGAAACAGTCCAGTTTTGCCTTAAATGAATACCGAAGACCAATGTTCCAGTGTCCCACTTCTGTTACTGGGGTTGATGGCTTTATCCACAAGCTCGTTCAAAACCAGTCACTTTCCTATTGTTTTAGAAACACTAACCCCTCTCACTCCTACTAACTCTTCCTCCCTGACTCCACTTCTGGGATGATACGTTCTAAACTCCTTTCTGCCATCTCTGTTTACCTGCTCACAAGGCAGATAGGAGCAAACTCTCCTCCTCACTGTCCTGGCGCCACCCTCCCCAGCCCTCTCATCTCTAGCCCTGTTAACCGTCCAAGTCTAGGGGTACTAGATATCCCTTGATAGCCTCAAGCCACTCTTCTGGTAAAGTTGACCCAATAGCTCCTCTTCCAGGGCCTCCAACCAATCCACATTCCTCAACTCCAGACTTCTCAGGCCAGTCAGTTCCCAGCCCCCATAATAGGCCCAGCCTAACTAAAAACCAGAGACAAAAAAGCTGACAGCTGATAACTGTGCTTCCAGAGCTCGGGAGCACTAATGAAGCAGTTTTTACAAACTGGGTGTGTGGTTCCTAACCCTTTGCTCTGTCCCTGCCCAAGCTTCTCACTTTACGATGACTGACCTTAACGAGGCTTTCTTTCTTTCTTTCTTTCTTTCTTTCTTTCTTTCTTTCTTTCTTTCTTTCTTTCTTTCTTTCTTTCTCTCTTTCTTTCTTTCTTTCCTTTCTAAACCATTCTACCTGAGCCTTCTTCACAAAGCATCTTTGCCTCCGCCTGGACAGAGCTTCTACCAGGATGGCTCAACAGCTGAAAGGAGAGACCCTTCCTCAGAAGTTCTAAATCAGAACCCGCATCTTTGGGCAAGCTTAGGACTTTCCTACAGCTCTCTGACTCCTAGCGCTCACCTACAGAATTTTGGTGACCTTCCTAGCAGCCCCCTCTCCTCCCTATGTCCTGTGCTGCCCCCGTACCTAATTTCTTTTCCCAAGAAAGGATAAAGAGTTTCCCTTTTAAAGGGACAATCCCTTAAAACTGGAGTTATTTCATGGAGTTCCACGTAAAACCCCCTCACTGAGCCCTCACTCTGAAAATGGAGACAAGTGATTGCAGAAACACCTTCTCTCCAAAAGGAAACTTCTTTTTTCCTTATTAACTTTTGTGCCCCTGCATTTACAATTTCGGCACCCTCATCAGAACATAAAAGCAACTGGCCTCAGAGGACCTCACAAATCGCTTGACCTTGCTGTTCCTAACAGAGGGCTTTCTCGCTCCTTAGAAAAGATTGAATTTCTGCCTTTGCGCTCACTTTGTCTGGCCCATCTTAACTATTTAATCTTTCAATACATGCTCAAAGGTCTATCCATTGACTTCTGAGATAATGGCATGACCCTGATATGAGAGTGAGTATATGTTTTTCCACACAATTAAGACAACCCTAGGATGCTCTCCTTGCCTACAAAGTCTAGAGGCAAAAGCCCATCTGATCCATCTGATCCAAGAGACTTTTAAGCTGGTCTCTACCCACCATGACTGTAGGTCTCATACTTTCTAGGCTCTTTTGACTCACAAGAGATCTGATCCCTGTGGCTTCTCCTTCCTGCCTCCAGGCTGTCTGTGCCGCTCTCCTGCAGACTCTTGAGTCTCTTTCATCCAGGTCCCTTCCTTCTACCCATATCTCCCAGACCAGAAAACTCCTTCTCAGGATTTCTCTGAGAGATTGAATTAGTTCCTCTTTCCTAATCTCCCTGATTCCCTCTTTTCTGGTCTAAACCAAATATAGTTCAGATGAGAGTTCAGCCAAAATACAGGAATCCATCTGAACAGGATATGCTATAGTCGTCACATCAGACTACTTTCTCCAGGTGGGGTCCCTCCCACCTTTGAACACTTCACAGCAGGCTGAACTAATTGCAGGAACCAGATCATTAACCTTAGCCAAGGGATCATCAGTAAATATTTATACTGCCTCCAATTATGGCTTCCGCATTATCCATTCTTATGCTCCCATTTGGAGCACAAGAGCTTTCTGACATCTAAGAGGCTACCTATCATTAATAATACCTTAATCCTATAACTTACAGACTGCCTCCCAAACTCAGCAGGCAGCTGCTCTCCCTTGTAATGGCAACTCAAAGCAGGACTCCCTTATTGGCCTAGGAAATCACAAGGCTGGCAATGAGCCTAAATTCTACATTTTCTCTATGTTTTTACCATTTAACTCTTTTACTCATCTTAAGAAAAAGAAAAACTATCTCAAGAGAGTGACACCTTAACCAGGATTGATTCACAAAGGGAGAAAGATAACTTTACCTAAGAAAGAAAAGTTTGGCATCTTAACAATGCCTCGTGATTGTTGGCCATCACCCAAGAGCTAACCTCTTTCAACAAATTGAAGACGCCTTTCTTATCAGAGATCTCCAAGACTGTTACTCAATGCTGCCACATACATCAGAAGTTTTCACCCTGATGGCACACTAAGGCTTTGTTCTTCCAAACTCATCAAGCCAGAGGACAAATCCTGGCCAAGACTCACACATTGACTTGCCCATTAAGAAGACAAATATTTATTAGTCTTAGTAGATACTTTTTTTTGCATGGGTAGAGGCTTTTCCTGTATATCTGAAGGGGCAGGTATGAGAATTACATTTTAATCAAAGAAATAATACCAAAATTTGGACTTTCCACCTCCCTATAATCTAACAATGTGTTTGTATTCCTATTTAAAATTATATAGGGATCTTCAAACCCCTTTGTATCACTGAAAAGTTAAGCATCTTTTATAGGCACCAACAATAAGATAAAGTAGAGAAAATAAATGCCCTTATGAAAATCGTCTTACCAAATTAGAGACACAAACACAAGGTAACTGGATTAATCTTTTCCTTATCGCTTTTATGAGACTTTGTTCACTATCTCAGGTCTAAGTCTTTTTGAATTGATGAATGGAAAGGTTTTTGTGTCAGAAAATTTTTCTTTGCCCTCCAAAATCCTAGGTAATTATATCCCAGTTCGCTTCCACACACCAACATTCATTAAGACATTTGCTGGGTCTGGGGTGGCTCAGTGGTTAAGAGGCTTCTTTTCCAGATGACCTGGAATCAATTTTTAGCACACACGTGGTGGCTCACAACCTCTGTAACTCCGGTTCCAGGGGCCCTGATGCACTTTTCCGGCCTCTACAGGCACCAGGCATGCATGTGGTGCACAGACATACATAAAGACAAGACACCCATATACATAAAAAGTATAAATAAATAAAAAATTAAGACACATTGCTAATAAACTCCCATTAAGGCATCCCTTTCAGTCATATCTCCAAGTGTACCCAGGAGATTTAAAAACCCTAACCCTCAAACTCTTCCAGCTTCTGTGGTCCAGACACCTCCTGGTCTTTCTCATCATCCCCACTGCTGTTAAACTGCTGGATCTCAGCTCTTGGATTCATTTGTATAGGCTAAAGTCTGCTCATAGATTACAAGGACCTCTCTCCATACTTAAACCAGATACTGGCTCAACCCATAATCATCCCAGAGGATAGGACTTAGAGAGTCACTCTTTGGGCAATTCCACCCACTCTCGTGACCTCCTGGAGGACTTCAAACATCTATTCAAAAAACAACCAGTTATGAGCAGTTCCTTCGTTGTTCCCCAACCCCCGCCTCTGAGGTTGCTGTGTCTCAAGGCAGAGGACCTCCTTCGGCTACTTTCTCAATCCTCTTTTGCAACAAACTTCAGGCACCACAATTCCTGATAAAGGAGGACCTCACAGATTCCACATAACTGAGTTGAGTTCTTTGCATTTTTTGATTCTAGTTTTTTCTGACTGATAACATGTACGTTCTATTTCCTGATTTTCCTTCTCTACTCCGCTTTGCCTATTCAGCTCCAATGAGAGAAGTTTCTAATCTCTAAATTTCTAGAATATTTTTTTTGATTCCATCTATCACTTAATTAATAATCCCAACACCTCTGACCAAGACCTGATGGCTATCTTTTCCTTTCTGCTCTGCACATACTGAAGTCCCTACATCTCTGCTGGGTTGGGTCACTCTGGACCCCTCGACTTGAGGGACATACTTCCTTAATAGCATCATTCTTTATTGATTCTTTGGGAAATTCCCATCAGGCATCCTAGTCCTGCTCACTTCCCAATCCCTCCATATCCTCCCCTCATCCCTGCTGTATCTCCTCAAAAATGATTCCCAAATCAATTAAAAGCAAAACAAAGCAAAACAAAACATAAAAACCACTCCTTTCCTGTCTTTCCAACACCTCTTCATTCATCCTAGAGGCCTCAGCAGCTGTGGTGTGTCACACACACTTTTTGTCCAATCAGCCCCACCTGCAAAATGTTCATTGCAGTGAGTCATTGGTCTGGGTCAAGGGCTCTGGCACTCCATCATCACTGGACCCTCCCTGAAACTCCTCTCAGACATCCCACTGTTGCCCTGAATCATGAGATCCTTCTGCTATTGTTCCTCAGGACCAGTTCCTTCACACACTCCAGCAGGTCACAGATGGGGTAGGTGTGCTTTTACTGACAGGACAGACTCCACTACTCTGACAGGGCTTTCAAATTTTAAGGTACATACATCCAAAATATCTCTACATTTTCTAAACTTATGACATAGGATTCCCATCATTAGCCCCTTTACTATACCTCCTTGGTAACAGAAATCTCTGCTGTATGACACGGTCTTTACAGGGGACATACCAATGGGACAACTAGATCTAACTCACTGTGCAATTTCATCATGACTTTCAGACCCACCTCTGATAAACTCCCCTACCGTGTCAGCTGCTAAATCTTGCCCACTGCAAAAGGAAATACCTCCTACCAGTTCTTCCGTCGGGCCCTATGCCTACCTCACCATCCATCGGCATAATCAGGTTCAACCATTGACCTTTGCTTTTGATCATCAGTAAATAGAGTATCCACAAAAGCTTGGAAAAGGGTCTCTTCCCTCTCTAACACCTTGCACTGACTGGTTTTGTGTCAACTCGACATAAACTAGAGTCATCAGAGAGGAAGGAGCCTCAGTTGAGGGAATGCCTGCATAAGGCATTTTCTTAATTAGTGATTGATAGGGGAGGGCCCAGGCCACTGTGGGTGGTGCCATCCCTGGGCATCCTGGGGTCTAGAAGAAAGCAGGCTGAGCAAGCCATGGGGAGCAAACCAGTAAGCAGCACCCCTCCTTGGCCTCTGAATCAGCTCCTGCCTCCAGCTTCCTGTCCAGACTTCCTTCAATAATGAACAGCAACATGGAAGTGTAAGCCAAATAAACCCCTTTATCCCAACTTGTTTTTTGGTCATGGTATTTTGTCACAGCAATCAAAACCCTAACTAGGAACACCTCTTTCATTCTATTGTCTAGATGCATACATTTCCTGTTTCTCCAAGAAATTGCAAATCCCAGCCCCGCTTTCCTGCTTCTCTTTCAGTGTGTGAAATTGAACCTAGCAAAAAACGAGCAACTATTCCATCTCTCCCCCCTCCACTTTAGTACCTGTCTGTTCAAGTAGGGTGTCTTTCTCAATGGCACCCCAGCCTACCTGTGTCTTCCCACCGACTGGATTGGTATTCGTACCCCAATACACTTATGCCCAAACGTAGACGTGGCTCTCAATAACTGAAGCTTTTCAGTCCCCTTAATTGGTCACACATGCAACCAGATAATCTCCCTTCTTATCCCTCTACTTGTGGCTTTGGGGATACCAGCAGGCATTAGCACAGGAAAAGGAAGCTTAGCTGTATCCTTAACATACTATCATGTTTATCTCAGGATATACAAGAAAGTCTTGGTGAGATCTCTCAAAGCCAGATAAGAATTCAGGATTAGGTAGTCTCGTCAGCAGTGCTTATGATCCAAAATATGAGAGGCCTAACTCTCCTGACAGGAGAAAAGGGAGAACTTCGTCTCTTCTTGGAGGAGGAATGCCAAAGGCGCAGCAAAAATGCCAGCCAGCCTTGCTTTAAAAAGTCAGACAGCAGGCATCAGAATCACAGGCCAACGGCTTCAGAGCTTATCTTGGACTTTACAGTTCATGTCTATTGTTACCTCCTTGATATTAATGCTGATTCTTATATCCATGGAAACCTCCACAGTCTGCGCGCAGATCCCATTCATTTAGACTGCTGTCCAGCATGCTGTATGACTCAAATGCACAACATCCTCTGAACGGCTGCACTCAGATACCAGCCTCTGATGCAAACGCCAACTTCTGACTACTCTTCAAGCAAATTTAGGGAGGGGAACTCCTAGCTGAATAATGCCTTAATCCAGTGCAAAGAAGCCAGACTGGTTAATCCTTTAGGGCCCTCTAATCCCCCTTTCTATAAAAATCATCCCTCAGTCTTGTTTTTGTTCTATAAACAAAAAAACTAGAAATGTTAGGTAAAACAATTTCTCTAGCTGCGCCTCACTGACTCAGTGTCTCTCTGTCTGTCCGTCTCTGTCTCTCTCATGTGCTTCCAGGCAGGCTACCACAGCCCTCTGCAGTCTTCCTTTCTCCTTTCACTGTTCCCACAAGAGCACAGTGTTCCACCTTCCTCCTCCTCTCCTGACTGGGCATTTTCAGATAACAAACCCAAGGCGAAGGAGGGCTGGGAACAGAATCGCTTCACTGAATAATAACTAGGCCCATTGTCCTTTCAAGCACTTCTTATCTAGGGATGCCCTTGGGACTTCTTAATACCCATTTTAGTCAGAAATGCAAAAGTTATAATGTTTTAAATCTAACTCGGTGAGACGAGTCAAGCTTGGGCCCATTTCTTTGGGCACAACCTGCCTACTTTCGCTTGAGGGACTTTGAAAGAACTACCTCTGCGCTCTTTGAGCAGGCAAGAACTCTCTCTTTACCCCTGAAGCTCTGCCTGGCTCTCTACTAACTCTTTACCCAAAGGTTGCTTCTACTTGGCATTTCTTTCTTGGAACTCCTCCATGAAACCTAACAGACATGAAGCAAATTTTGTGCACAAAATCAACCAACTCATATGTAGAAATGGAAACCAGGAATGCAATATCATTTACTGTCAGTTCAAAGCAAAGGGAATAGTGAGGCAGGAACTAATAAATCATGCATATGTACATGGCAAAACTGTGAAATGTATCTGAGAAGATCCAAATAAATGGACAGAATGGGAGGAGGAACACTGTAACGATATACACCCCTTCAGATGATCTCTGGGTGCAGTGCAAATTTACATCTAAATCTAAGCTTTTTGTGGACAGGCTCAAATTTCAGTTTCTATGGATATGCTGGTTTACACTTCTACTAATGCCGTACAGATGCGCTGCTATTCTCCTCATCCTCATTACACTAATTACTGGAGTCATTTGAGCAAATGTGGTTGTGATTTTAGTTTACATTTCTCTGATAATTACTAATAATGGACTTTCAAAAGACATACATTTTCAATATTGAGAATTTCATATACACACATAATGTATTTTGATCACATTTGCCCCTGCTCATCTCCCAACTCCTCTCAGATCTACCTGCTTCATCCCTCCCATCTTCATGTCGTTTCTTTTTTTCTTTCTTTCCTTTTTTATGGTTATTTGAGACAGGATTTCCCTGCATAGCCTTGGCTGTCCTGGAACTCACTTTGTAGACCAGGCTGGCCTCAAATGCACAGAGATCTACCTGCCTCTGCATCTCTGCATCCCAGGTGCTGGGATTAAAGGCATATGCCACATACATAGCTTCTTTTCTTTCTTTCTTTCTTTCTTTCTTTCTTTCTTTCTTTCTTTCTTTCTTTCTTTCTTTCTTTCTCTCTCTCTCTCTCTCTTTCCTTTCTTCCTTTCTTCTCTTTCTTTCTTTTTGTATTTTTTAGGAGCTTGAGTCTCAGTATGTAACTCTGTCTATTCTGAAACTTACCTGTAGACCAGGCTGGCCTTGAACTCACAGAGATCTGCTTGCCTCTGCCTCCCAAGTGTTGGGATTAAAGGTGTGTACTACTACATCCTACTATGTTCCCATTTCTTTTCAATTATCCACAAGTCAAATTTGTGCCGTCCATATCCTCATGTGTGGGAGACCACCAGCTGGAGCATGGTCACCCTATCAGACCATCATACCCTTAAAGAGAACAAACACTCTCTCCCAGCAGCAGTCAGCTGTCAATAGTATCTCAGCCTTTCCACTACATTCTGGAATGTTGAACGGGTTGGTCTTGTGCAAGTAACTCCAGCTGCTGCGAGTTTATTGGTGCAGCAATCCTTCATGTCCAGAAGGCATTGTTCTTCCATGATTTATGGGTGTTACAATCTTTCTGCTTCCCGTCTTGCATTTTTCATGCTCCTTGAGAGGAAAGAGTGCTATCGATGTTTTTTTATGGATGAGCCCTCCATGGACACTTATTCTCTGTACTTCAACCAGCTGTGAATCTCTGTGTTGTCCAATGTCCACTGTTCGAAGAAATTTCTTTTGTGAGGAGTGAAATCTGTACTAAGCAATGGATAAAAAGACACAAATTTAAAGATTTTTTTGACACTATGTCTATTTAGCAAAATAACAGTAGTAGATTCATACCTGGGGTTTATAAGCTCTCCAGTCATGGCTTCTTAGTCAAATTTACTGAAACAGACATGTGTTTCTTCCTCAGGAGCAGATCTCAAATCAAACCAGACAGTAGACTACAGCCGATTACTCCAACAACATCCATGCCACTATTGCGCTCCTGAGTGTCTTTTGCTATGCTGGATAAGACTACTTATGACTTTTCTCCTCCAGCAGCCTGTATAGCGCCTTCTGGTATTATGAAAGCTAGCCAGTGGGGAGGAAGTTTTCTTGTCAGTACCAACTTGATTTCTCCATGTCTTGTGACCAAAGTTTGTAGTATCGTCAACAAGAGGGTCTTACCATCAGGTTCTGGTGGCCAAACAAGAGCACTGACAATAGCCTGTATTGATTTGGGGGTTTCTGAAACAACCGTGGTCAACAACTTGAGAGGAGAAATCCTACACCTGGTATGGATTTTTATTTGGCAACAGACGGCTGCTGGGAAGAGCATTATCCCCTGTGTGTCCCCTCATCAAGCTCTTTTATATGAATATATTATATATTAGTAGGTTTACATGTTGCTTTATCAAACATCCTTAGTGTTAATTATCCTTTCCCCCCACTTTTCCCTCTGCCCTAATCTCCTACTGCCTCCCTTACTTACCCTCCCATTCCATTAGCCCCCCTTTCCTCCTTGCGTCACATGCGTTTACTGTTTTTTGGTATTGAACTTTTTAAATGAAAAATGGTATAATGACTTACAAAAATTAAAAGAAGAACTTCCAGTAATCTGCCTTCTGTGAAAATGAATTAAATTTGTCCAGGTGATAGACATCTGTATGCCAATATCCACTGCAATATTATTCATAATAACACAAATCAACTGTGTTTCCATCAATACAAGAGTGCAGCCGGGCAGTGGTGTTGCACGCCTTTAATCCTAGCACTTGGGAGGTAGAGGCAGGCGGATCTCTGGGAGTTTGAGGCCAGCCTGGTCTATAAGAGCTAGTTCCAGGACAGGCTCCAAAGCTACAGAGAAACCCAGTCTCGAACCGCGCCCCCCCCCCCCAAAAAAAAGAATGGATAAAGAAAACACGGTACACAAACCCAGTAGAATATTAATCAGTTTTAAAATAAGGAAATCTTGGGCCAGTGAGGTGGCTTAGCAGGCAAAGGTGCCTGAGGCCGGTCTGAGAACCCAAGTTCTATCCTTGGAGCCCACATAGTGGAAGGAGAGAAGCAAGTCCTGTACTGTTCTCCGATCTGCATATTATTGTCACGAAGCGAGTGTACCCAAACATGTACTTTTGCACACAAACAGATGAATGTAAAAGAAAATGTAAGGAAATGTTGCTTTTTGCAATAGCATGGAGAGATTGAGAGAATATTATATAAAGTGAAGTGAGCCAGGCATAGGAAGGTAAGTACAACATGATCTCACTTAGATATCAAATCTTTAAAAAGTCAGATCCATAGAAGTAGAGAGTAGAAGGGGGTTTTCCAGGGCCTGAGTTTGTGGCGTGGGGGTGCAGGTGTTATCAATGAGTATGAATTTTCAGTTAATCAGGGTAAATAAGATTCTAGAGAACTAAAAGAGTAGATCTTAGATCCTAACTTTTCTCTTTTTGGGGGGCGGTTATTTGATTCACTCTTCCAGATCATAGTCCATCGTTGGAGGAAGTCAGGACAGGAACTGAATCAGGGCAGGAACCTGGAGGCAGGAGCTGCTGGCACAGAGGCCGTGGAGGAGTGCTGCTCACTGGCTTGCTTCCACTGGCTTGCTCAGCCTGCTTTTCTTATAGAACCCAGGGTCAGCAGCTGAGGGATGGCACCACCCACCCTGGGCTGGGCCTTCCCCCATTGATCACTAAAT
Source organism: Myodes glareolus (assembly GCF_982192425.1). Taxonomy (NCBI): domain Eukaryota; kingdom Metazoa; phylum Chordata; class Mammalia; order Rodentia; family Cricetidae; genus Myodes; species Myodes glareolus. The sequence continues at coordinate 89,705,471 of NC_142053.1, read as the reverse complement.
GAGAAAATGCCTTACAGCTGGATCTCACTGAAGCATTTTCTCAGCTGAGGCTCTTTCCTCTGATGACTCTAACTTATTTCATGTTGACACGCAAAATCAGCCAGTACAGCTGACCCTTGCCAACCTGACACATAAGCACATCACTATTGGGCCACAACTCTTCCTTTCTTATTCATCCCCAAGATCTCACATTAAAATTATAAATAGCTTCAAAAGTCCCACAGTCTTTACAAATTCAAACGCTTTAAAAATTTGAGTCTCTTTAAAATATCCAATCTCTCTTAAAAGTTCAAGTGGGCTCCTTTAAAATTAAAAATTAAGTTAAATACCTTCTTTAAGAGGGAGGAACCAGGGCACCATCACAATCTGAACCAAGCAAAACAAAACTCCAACAGTATAAATAACTCAATGTCCAATTATCTGGGATTTGCTCACAACCTTCTCAACTCTCCTCCAAAGGGCTTGGGTCACTTCTCCAGCTCCGTCCTCTGCAGCACACAGTTTGTCTTCTTGGCTCTAGTTGACTTCACTCCACTGCTGCTACTGTTCTTGATGGTCTTCCCATGGTACTAGCATCTCCAAAATGCCGGGGTCCCTTGCTGCAATGGGCTGCACTTTCCCCAATAGCCTCTCTTAGGCTCTCTTTATGGTGCCAAGCCTCAACTTCTTTGCCCGATCCTTTCAGTCCTGGGCCTTCAACTGCCACTGAGGCTGCACCTTCACCAATGACCTCTCCTAGTGCCAAGCTTCAAATGCTCTCCATGACCCCTTCATCCCTCCAAAACCAGAACCACAGGTGACGCTTACACATGACTGAGTCCTGCTGCCAGCATGAGGTACAACCATGGCCGCCTCTGGAACAGCTTCTCTGTGCTCTTAGAAAACACTTCCCAGAAGATTTCACCTCAATGATGCTGGTCTCTTATTAATCTTTGCTAATTTTTAAGCAGTGATTTCATGTATATGTACATACATACATACACACACATGTATACATATATATGGTGGTTAACACTGTAGTACATATAACTTAACAATTGTGCTTCAGTGAAGCTGGCGAAGAAAACAGAATGATAAAAGCTAAGAAGCATAGATCTGAATGCAGAATATTGCTTAATTGAGGTTGGGAACAGGATCTTCTTTGGGGTGGGTAAGAGGAGGTTGGATTTGATTAGAGCATGTTGGATGCATATGTGGAAATAGAATACCAAACTCTACTAAAATGTGCAATCAGTACGTGTTAATACTAAATTCAAAAATAATAAAATCAAAAGGAATTATTTGATTTCCAAATGATAAAAATGTGCTAAAATGCCTTTTCAAATTACTGTTTCTTCATGACTATTTTTTATTTTTTAAGTTTATTTTTGGGACTTTAACCCATGATAACACTGTATTCTCATGTGTAGTGCTGTGACAGAGACAGAGAAAGCGGAGGCCAGGCCCTGGGCTGAGAGATTACGTCAGTCCTTCCCTGTTTTCACCCATTCTGCAGCAGTCTCTCTCCATCAGGCCATCCAAACAGCCACCCAGACAACCCCTCCCAGGAGTGTGGTTGCCTCATGGTTTCCCTGTAGGTATCTTATCCTGGATGTACACTGGTCAGAAATGGTCTTAGGACCTCAGCACAATAGCAAAGAGAGTTAGGAAATAGAGGTGAGCTGACAGAAATTTAGTTTTTCCTAATGGCTTTAATCTACTTTTATAAACGGGTAAATGAGGATCAGAGAGGGCAAGACTCAAGTCATACCAACAGGCAAGGCAGAATTAGTATTAATGACTCTCTTTTTCTTTTCTTTTTTTTAAAAATATTTTTATGGTTTATTTAACTTTATTTTATGTGCATTGGTGTGAAGGTGTCAGATCCCCTGGAACTGGATCTTCAGACAGTTGTGAGCTACCATGTGGGTACTGGGAATTGAACTCAGGACCTTTGGAAGAGCAGTCAGTGCTCTTAACCACTGAGCCATCTCTCCAGCCCCAACTCCCTTTTCCTTATCTTTATAAATAAAATAATTGCATCAGAAAGATGTCAGAGGATCCCAAAACTGGGGGAAGATTGGAAAAGGTGACTTCAGAACCGGAAAGGAGCAAACCAAAGAGGAACAGTTTGAGGAAGACACTGTTCTGGGTATAAAATAACACAAACTATGGTTTTGTTCTTGTGCCAATCATTTAAGACTCAAAGGCCAAGCAAATATCTGGACAAGCCATTCACAAAGACTACATACTAGTTTTCTGTTAATGCATGACAGATGTTCTCGGACTCAGTAGCTAAAACAGCATCTAGTCCTCATTGCCCTACTTATTTGTGGGTCAGAAGTTCAGGAATGGTTTGACTGGGCTCTCTGTTCAAGAGAGACTAAAAATCAAGATGTTGGTAGGGCCTCTGGGTAAGGAACTAATTCCAGTTTCACTTTATTTTTGGCATTATTCTTGCCCCTGCTGCTGTAGATAACATACTATGTTTTTTTCCCCTTTGATGACCGTTAGCCATGCAGTTATTTGAACTCACAGAAGCTATGCATGTCTTAAAAAAACAAAAACAATAAAAACAAAACAAAACAAAACAAAAAAAACTAAGCAGCTCTTTAAAGCCAGGCAGACTCCTTTAGTCCCAGCACTCAGGAGGCAGAGGCAGGTGGATTTCTATGAGTTTGAGGCCAGCCATGAACTCATAGAAAAACCCTGTCTTGAAACGCAACAAACAAGCGAAAAACAAAGAAACAAAATTCTATGCATCTCTCTCATCTTCAAATACAGGAATGTAGAATTTCTTTCTGTGAAACAAATCTTTCTCATTTTTCAAATTTCTCTTAGAAAGAGTATAGACCCATCTGATATCTTACCTGGCTAGGCCTGCCCTCGCGTCCAGAACATTCTCTACATTCTCCCCCCCACTCCCTCCCTCTTTGTGTATGTGCATCTCCATCTCTCTCTGACACACATGGATTTTTTAAAAAATATTTTGAGACTAAGTTACAATTACATCCTGTTACAAAAAACATAAAAATAAGACCATTAATATTGAAGGCCTTATTCATGTCTTGCCCGCTGTACAACTGCACCAGGATATTGTGGACAGAGAAGGAAGAGAACCAAATCCAGTAGCCAACAGCATACATACATGCATACAGTTCCTGCACCTGGAGCTAAAGGGGCCACCAGCAAACACTGGGGTTGCTCTGCCCGTTCCAGGCCCCAGTGTCAGGCTTCTTAGAACTTCCTGGCAGCCTCCACACCTCATCGTCCTCTGAATCAATCTCTGTATGATGTGAGCACCCAGAAGAGCAGCCCAAGACTCATCTAGCACGGCTTAGAGGATCCACAGCCTTCTAACATTTTTTTTAAATTAACGATTTACTTTTATTTTATGTGTAGTGGTGTTTTGGCTGCACGTGTGACTGAGAGTGTTGGATGCCCTGGAAGTGGACTTAGAGAGTTGCGAGCTGCCGTGTGGGTGATGGGAATTAACCCAGGCCCTCTGGAAGCAGCAGCCAGTGCTCTTGACTGCTGAGCCATCTCTCCAGCCCCTTTCCTCCGTCAATTTCACATACATTAGATCACAGCCTTGGAGACAGGCAGAGTCTGGGGAGGTCTTTCTGCCCCCATGTACAGATGAGCTTCTGAAGCTGAGTGAACGGGTAGGGGAAGAGCTGTCTGACTTCACTGCGTGCTTTCGTGACCTGGAATCCTTTCCACATACCCTAAAGCTCCTCTGAGCTCCCCTCCCTCTAGGGCAGATAGAATCTGGAGAGTGTGGATCTGGGCTGTGGGCAGGGATGAGGGTGGTTGTAGTAACTTCAGGGAAAACCTGTGATTATCTTGAGGGTTTAAGGACATAAGTCGTGGGCTCCAGATGGCTGGAGCTGCAAAGCCACAGCCATTTACCTGGATGCGTAGGCTGGGAAGGCACAGCGCACAGCGCACCAGGCCTGAGGTAGGAGGGGTGCTCTGTCCCCAAACTGGCTGGGAACAAAGGGCACAGTGAAAGCATCCTCCCACACGGCCTGGCTGGCTCCAGGCCCACACATCCCGCTGTTTCGCATCACCCAGTCCTCAGAAATGCTAAGCACCACAACCCAGACTCAAAGAGTCTCAGGGCTGTCACAATCCCTGACAAAGAGGTATCAGGCTGATTCTCCAGGCCTACCTGAGAAGCGGGACGGGACACATGCCCAGCCTAAAAGAAAAAAAGCCTGAAGTAAGGCCAAGAGACAGCACAGGGATTAGAGCCCTATACTTCCTACTAGCCCTGGGCTCCCTTCTCAGCACGTGGGCATTAGCCATGGATCTAAAGAAGCCGTGGGCACTGTCTCTGACCATTATTGAGGCCTTCCCAAATTGTCTTTGCTTCTTTGCTCTTGCTTTTTTCCCCCTACCACCCACATTTTCTGCCCCTGCCATGCTCACATGCCCAGATACCGCAGTTTTTAAGTAAGTGATGGTCTAGGCCTGATTTTGTTCCTGGTGAGAAAACCTCATTAACTCAAGCAGGTCCACTTAGAGGTCAGAGTGGTTTTACTTCCTCAATCGGGGTTTTCTAACTCCTCTTTTTCCCTATGAGAGACTATTTTCTAAAAAAATATTTTTTTGAGATTTTAATTACCTCATTTTCCTCTCCCCCCAACCCTCCTCCCATATTCCCTTTCTTGTTTTTTTCCAAACTCACGGCCTCCTTTTTTCATTAATTATTGTTAACACTTTTGAGGTCTCTTTCATAAACTCTGTGTCTGTGATGAAGCTCCCCAATCCCATGTCAACGGGTCATTGTGATGACTTTTGGAGGGACAGATTGCATTTCCAGAGACGGTACAGGGGTGATCTATTAGCTCAGCCCTTTATGGGTAATGTGGCTATGGGTACTCTTACATCCGAGACTCTGGTACCTGGCTCCCGGGGCTTGTTCCTATGCTTGCCTCTTCCCTAATTATGCTGCTTTCCACACGGACACAAACATCCTGGAATCCTAAACCACTGACATCATCTTCCAGCCTCCAGTTTCAACACCACTGGGTGTTTTATTCCGTCTTCTTACATGGAATTGTTTTGACCACCACACCTCCCATCGCCATTGCATTTCTTATACAGTAGCATTGCCCATCACACGCATTACTTATGTGATATTTACTAAATAAACAATCACACCAGTTCTTAGATCTAATAAACACTTTTATTCACTCATTCCCTTCTTTGGTTCCCAATGTTAGTTGCATCTACCCATATTCCCATATATTGAAAGCTGATCTGCCCTTCAGGTTAGAGCCAGTAAATATGTTGATCCTTCTCTCTGGATATACACACAAAAAAGAGGAGCACATTTAATTCACTTTGCAATTTCAACATTTATTTCTGATACCAAAACTTGACAACACACAAGAAAAAAAAGTAATAGACAGAATAGCAAATAAATTTATCTTGCATGCCACTCAGTCAACAGGATGTGGCTCTCTAGATAGCTGTGTTCTGAAGGAATCTGAGGCTTCAGCCTCACTCAGAGGGAAAACTATTGCAAATGATGAGCAGTATCTGTGAATATAAGAAAAGGGGAAAATAATTCAGTAAGCTGTATCAAGTCATAAGGAACATAAACACCAAATAAGCAGTAGTTTTTTGTACTTCTTTTTTCTCCACCAAGGCTTGTATATCATTACTAGCTCAGGAATGTGACTACAATCCCCACTGACCATGTATTCCCCCAAGAATCCCTTTTGCCTAATTCAGAGTGATTTACTTACTTGACGTTTTACTCAACCCAGAAGAAGCCAATGGCACCGAAGTTGGCGGCGAAGTTGGCAGTAGCTGTACCACTGGGGCCGATAATGGGGCCAGTAAAGGCCTGAGGGAATCTGGAGCGGGCATTCTGGTGGTATCGGGCCCAGAAGGTAAAGGGGATTCTGGACCAAGGATCTCCAAAATCTCCTTCCTCATCCCAGGTCAGCAGCTCAAACTCGATGTCATCCCAGCTCCAGGGCCCAGACACAGCCTCATCTCCGATTCCCATGCGGGTTCTTGCTTCAGCGCGGGCCTCTGCCTCAGCTGCAGCAGCATCCAGAGCATCCAAGGCTTCATCTGCAGCTTCCATGAACTGTGCAGTCCAGTCACGAGGGTCTCTCTTCTGAACCTGCGATGAGGAACAGAAAACCAAATGAAACCTTTTACAGTAGCCAAGATATATAATCAGTGTAGTGCCCATCAATAGATGAATGGAAAAATATTGTTATTACACACAGTGGAATACTATTCAGTCTTCAAAAATGAAAATCCTACTGTTTGTGACGATATGGGTGAAACTGAAGGGCATTATACAGAGAGACTAGATGCAATCTAAATGGCAATCTATGACTGAACTCGTAGGAGTAGATTAGAATGCTGGTAGCCAGGGCTCAAGTGGATGAGGAACAGGGACATATTCATTAAAGGCATGAAGTTTAGTTAGATACAATGAGTAAGTTCTAGATATCTATTATGCACCAGAATGTCTTATAAGTTAATGACTACCACGTATTTTAAATTGCTAAGCTAGCTTCTCGTGTGTGTTCCTGTATGTGTGTGTGTGTGCACATACAAGTGCATGCATGGAGGCCAGAAGGCAACCTTGAGTGATGTTCCTCACGTACCATCCACCTTATTTGAAACAGTGTTTCTCGACAAGTAGGCTCTCCATCTCCCCAGGACTGGACTGTAAACACACACTACCACATGTGGCTTTTCTACACGGGTTCTGGGGACTGAACCCTATTAACCTATCATCAGTTCCTCCATTACCTCTGCAATGAATCTCAGCACTTTCATCTTGCTAGTCTCATGGTAGGAACGCAGGCCCCAGAGGAACTCATACTCAGGAGGGTTGCTGTTGGGCACTCGTCTGTAGTCCAGGTATCTGAGGTGGGGGAAAAAAAAAGGTCTGTGTTTATGGGCAGTCTGTGAAAAATACCTCACAATTCTGGATTTTGAAACGCTTTAATTCAAAGAGAACTCGTCTACTCCAGACTCACTTCTAAGCATAGTCAGGGTATCTACCCTTTAAGAATTCCTAGGCCAGTGATTTTATACCAGGCAACCACTCAGAGCTGCAAGGGACACTTGTATGGGGTCACAGGAAGGAAACACTCATTTTAACCTTTCTGCTAAAGTTGTTGCTTCAGGTTCTTATAATCCTGCCAACGAACCACCAATAGAGCCCTTCCGCGATTCCAACATGACCTACTGTTCCTGAGAATAGAGGAGAGGCTGCACTCACAACTATGCTGCAGAAATGTCCTACCTCAAAGCGTACCTTCAGTACCGCCTTCTGCGTAAAGACGCATTTCTGTGACCCTACATACGGTGTGCTGTAAGCAGTCTGCTTAGAAAGCCCTTTCTGATACAGACTGAGTGCATTCACTTACTTTTGCTTCACGAACTCGTAAGTAAGAAGTTTTCTCAGATCACCAAGGAGGGGGTGTCTGACCCTGATGGTAAAAAAAAGGAAACGACAATCAGAATTTTCCTGAAGAGAAGAGGGAGAGAATTCAAGATGGTTTTCCCATCTATTCAAATAACCTAAACATCCCCCAAAGCACCCCCCCACACACACACACATCCCGCCACTGCCACAAGACCATCATGTAATGCAATTCTGGAACCACCCTTGGCTGCCAAAGGATAATCCAAACAGACAGGAGATGAAAGAGCCTAATCATACCCAGGACGCAGTCCCATCTTGCGCAGCGCCTCCCAAAGGACAGCTGTAACAGGAGGCAAGGGGAGAGATAAGGCACAGAAAGTGAGCATGAGAATCAGGTTGTAGCAATCCCCAGCCGCAAGTCCAGCCGCTCACCCTCACTGGCGCGGTTGCCATTCATGAAGATAATGCCCAGAATCACCAAGAGGAGGCCAAGCTTGGGTGTATCTTTGGTCCTAGAGGACAAAAAGAATATATATACGTATATATAGTCAGCAGCCATTTGCATGAAAACCCCCAGCAAGCTTACCAATTTATCTTTTCCAGTATTCCTCAGTGGAGATCATTATGCCCCCACTCTGCCCATGACCTCCTATGTGAATGAATACTGACATTCTTAGAAAAAAAAGCCATCACTGAGAAAGGCCATATTCCACCTCCTTTCCCATCTTACGTTCCCAGTATGCCAGCCAGGGACTCAGGAGTACTGATGAGAATATACAGGTGCTCTTCTTTGTCAATTTCCTTCAGCTGAATTCCAAACTTCTACAGGGGCAAGAAAACAGATTATGAAATTACAGCAGTTAGTATACTCATCACATAGGCAGGCAGTCACAGCCCTGTTAAGCCTTGCCCTAAACTTTCAGGCAGGAATCTCATAAAACTGAGACTTTCCCCAGCATTCCAGCTTCTTAGATTTGGCTTTTTACCTTCTCCAGGACAAAGCAGGCGCGTTCGATGATTTCTGGATAAACATCAGTGTATTCTCGGATGATATCCCTCAGCATTTCTGTAGGAGACAAGGGGAAACCCTGGGACTGGGTGGGAGTACCGAGTAGCAGTCCCTTTGCCAGCCCTGGTGAGGGTAGCTGAGTCAGGATCTTCAAAGGTACGCACAGAAGCATCAGCTATGGAAGGGAAGGGATGGATGTATATGCAAAAGATGCCCAAAGAGCGCAGGGACGGGCAGGACCTACCTGAGCGCTTGATGGGCACCTTCGTGTAGTCTTTAAGCATCAGGTACTTGACCAACTTATTTGCCTGGGGAGAAAGAAATAATTAAAATTACGCTTGCAGCAAACGTGGCTGATTACAAACGGAAGGACAACAGCAAAAGACGAGAGGTGCAGCGCTTACTCTTTCCTGAAGAAGGGCCACATCTCGGGGCTGTGGTGCACCCTGGTTCTGTGAGGCACGAGAGTTGGGGGAGGATCTCAGATTAGGCGAGGGTCGTAAGTTCTGCCAGTCAGGTGGAATTGGCCAGTCGGCAGGGATCCAGTCAGGTGGAAAAGGCCAGTCGGTGGGAAAGGACCAGTCAGGAGGCAGTGACCAGTCATGGGGTAACTGCCAATCTGGAGGGCCTTGCCAATCTTGAGGGCCCTGCCAGCTGGGGGGAGCCTGCCAGCTGGGTGGGGTCTGCCATCCAGGTGTATTCTGCCAGGCCATTGGGTTTGGCCAGACAATTGGACCAGGCCAGACAATGGGATTTGGCCAGATCACTGGATTCTGCCAGATCACTGGGTTAGGCCAGATCACTGGATTCTGCCATGCAACTGGGTTCTGCCAAGCTGATGGTGTCTGCCTAGCTGGGGGACTCTGACGTGCTGGTGGGGTCTGCCTGGTTGTCTGGTTTTGCCAGCCCGACGGGTTCTGCCAAGCCAGTGGGGTCTGCCACAGCACATTCGGGGGTGCGCCAGGTGGGTTCTGAGTGGTCACTGGAACTGGAGCAGACCTCCAGTTCCCCGAAGCCAGCGAGGCCCGCCTCTGATCCCCACTGCTGTTCTCCTCCACATTTAAGTTATTGATCTGCATCGTAAGAGAAAAGAGAATTCCAGCTTCACTATTACATCCTGAGTCCTTCCAGTAGCTAACCTAGGATGTTAAAGCAAACATAGAGCGACCAATGGCTACTGCGGGGTCATTTTATGCTTCTTTTTCATTGTCTTTCAGGCAGGAGTTTCACCTCCAAACCAGACCAAGGACAATCATAAAGGGGGGGGGGCCCAGAGCGTGGCCTTTCCTATGTGACCACTGCTCCCACCCTGAACTTGAGTCTCATTTCTCCTTGATCGTGTTTTCTCTAGCGAGTGTGGAGACTCTTCAAGAGCCAATGATAACTCAGTGTGAGCCTGCCTCTCTTAAGACCTCACCCATGGTGCGTACTGTCAAAATGTAAAATGACCTATACACAGGGGGTTATGGTGATCCATATGGTCTGTGGCCTTGTATAGACTCACCATCAACCTGTGGCCAATCAGGGGTCAGGAATAAGCATTTACCTTAAACAGCCCCTAGAGTTTAGCCCAAATACAGGTATATACGCCCTTTATTTTGTTTGGAGCAAAGGTACTTCAAAAAAGGCGAGCACCCAGAGCAGACTGAAGCTAGCAGGGATCTCACCTTGCGGGTCCTTTTGCCCCGAATTATAGTCCGGGACTCCACATTCTGAGCCTGGGAGCCATCTGCTGAGGTCTGTGCAGCTGCGCCATCAGTTTCAGAGATACCTGGGCTGGTCCCTAGCTCAGCCATCTTGGCCTGGTTTACATTCTGGATCTGGGCATCAGCTGCAGAGACCTTAGTGGTATCATTCCAAGCCTTAGTAGCTGTCTTAGGCTGGTTGTTGCTCATCTCATTGGCACTGGGAGACTGAGAGAAATTGTACGTGGCACTGGGGCCTGCCTTAGTAGTGGTATTCTGGGCCTTAAAGGCCATTTCAGACTTTTTAGCTGCTGATTTGCCTGTGCTTGCTGCCTGGGAAAACTCAGAGGCAGCATTTGGGCCTTTAGCGGTGCCATTCTGTGACTTAAAGGCCACCTTAGACTGGTTCTTGGGCATCTCCTTGGTATTACGTGTCTGAGAGAAATCATTTGGACCCTTGGTGGTGGTATTCTGGGCTTTAAAGCCTGTCTTAGGCCTAGCAGCAGCTGTTGAAACCTCAGTATCAGCCACCTCATTGGCAGTTGGGGGCTGTGAACTCTGGGGACTAGCATTCTGCCCACTGGCAGCTGCCATGGCCTGGTTGGTGGGTGGAGCCTCGGAGATCTGGATGGCTTCCATCAAGGTCTGCACAAGCAAGGCGCCGTCTTCGACAGAGGCCTCAGCCTGCAAATAGAGGAGGGGGACATTTCAACCTCTGGGCCTTCTAAGCCAGATCAGAAGGAGGGGCACACGCAGCAGGGGAGCTGTAGACAAGAGTCACAGTCCACAGATCTAGGGGCAGAGGAGGGTCAAAGGGGGGCGGGGCGGGAACAAAATTTGGTTAAGGGTAGAGGGGGCAGGGCAAGGTGAAGGCAGTCTGAGGCAGCAGGGGCTGGTGAGGAGCGTGGTGCGACCACTGAACCCCAAGCGTGTTTAGAGCCGGACAGCTTAGGCTTGCGGTGGGGAGCTCAAGACCTGAGGAGAAGGAATGGAGGAAGATAAGCACAGAGGGTGGAGGGGGAGTCTCGCTGCGTGGAGAAAGGGAGGGTGGAGGCGAGAGGTTGGGGGATGGGGCGATAGACGGCTCTACACGCGTCAGGGTTATGGAAAAAAAATGGTTCCTTACCCAACCCGCATTCTCTGGGCAGGATGCCCTGACTAACAGGGTCTCCCCTTTCTCTAAGCAGGGACCGATGGCTGAAAAGGGACGCCCCTCCCCCCATTCGATAAACGCTAGAAATTTGAGAGCCAGCGGAGTCTAGGCCGGAAGAAGGGCAAAATCAGATCCTGGCATTTGCGCCACCTAAGGGGCCGGGGGTGGGCGTCATCTGTCAGCAGGGAAAATGGAGGAATAGGGACCAGGGAATCTCACCTGGAAGCCGCGGAGGCCTGCACCGCCGTCCGGTTTCTGAGCCATAGCTCTTGTCTCGGTGGCAGGGGCAGAGCCTAGGGGGGTGTGGGAGAGGAACGAGGCATTATACTACAGAAGAAAAATACGCAGGACCGAATTGTGTGTGCGTGCGTGGTTTGATTCTGGGGGCGGGGGAGGTGCGGGGTACGGGGAGAAACAGGCCTAACCGGAGCGGGAAAAGTAAACGGCCGTCCCGATGGACAATCTAAAATTTCCAGACGCTGACAGCGAAAACGGTTCAAATCCGCGTTCTGGAATCCGCTAAGAGCTCCGAATGCGGTAATTTTCGGGGGGCGGGGGAGAGGGAAGGGGAAAGATTCGCTCCTGGGAAGTTGAATTACGGTTTGGAATCAAGAGGCATCGTATAACGGATCAAGGTCGGGAAAGATGAGGATTCCGCGAAGGAATTAGATAAGGATTCAGAGAAGGAACGGGGTTCTAAATAAAAAGGGATCGGGAGCGGGGAATGAATCGGGGCTCGAGCAGGACGGGGTTTCTAAATCCAGGGTAAAGGGATTGGGATAAAAGGATGGGGGAGGGGCGCCGCACCAGGGGGCAGATGCCCGCTCTGGGGGTTCATCTCACCTTGCCTCAGGCCCCAACTCCAGCCCCCTCGCTGCCTTCCTTCTTCACGACTCAGAGGATCAGGACTGCTGGGCTCGGCTCTCTGCACCCGCACTCTCTCCGTGTCCAGGAGAAAATGCCAGCGCGGCAGCTCGGGCGACCCCGCCTCTTCGCCTAATATACCACCCACCGCCTCAGGAAGGTCCGCGCCTGCGCACCAGCGAGCTATCCAAATAAGAGTCCCGCTTGCTTTCCCAACAAAAGCTTCATCCCGGAGCCCTTGTGGCGCATGTGCACTTGGAGGAGATCCCGCCTCTTTGCCAGCACACTCTCCCACCGCCAACCAGGTTGACAGTGGACGGAGGTTCCTCCCCCTTCTTCTTACGCACCCACCCCTCCAACAGATGCGCAGCGCCTTTTGGTCCCACCCCCTGGCCCAGCACACCAGCCCCCTACCTTTATCCGCAATGCGTCTCTCCTCAGTCCCTCCCTTTTTCCCTAGGACTCTCTAGCCAGGTCCGCCACTACCGCCCACCCCTCGCTCAGGGCCTCCTAGGTCGGCCTCTGCGGGGGGTCTCTTATTTCGACACGAGCTAGGGCCTCCGCTGAGTTCACCCACTTCGCAACGCAGGAACCTTAAAGGCTTGGGTGGGGGTGGGGGATGCTTTACAGGAGGCTGCGAAGCCAGTGTCGGCTAGGGCAATCTATAGATTGCCTCGGACTCGACTCGGGGAAATTAGCTTTTCTCTTGCCCTTTTTGCAGTTTTGCCATGGAAACGTTTCCTGAGGGGTGGGTCAGACCGGGAGGAGAAAGGCGGAGGGCCATGGGATCCCCCCCCCGCCCCCAGCTTGTTTATCTCCAACAGCAGCCCTAGGAGAGGGATGCGGGGGCGGGGGGCAACATCCTCATTTTACACGCAGGTGGCTAAGTCATAAACCCACTGTCTGAGCCAGGGCACTGAGCTGGTAACAAACAGAAAAGGCAAGATTTGGCACAGCACGGTGGTGCACACTGCTAATTCCAGCACTCTGGAGACTGATTGAGGAAAGCCACGAGTTCCAGGCCAGCGGTAGAACTCTGAGACTTGATCCAAACAACAAACATCCATGTAGGGCCTGGCTTTTCCAGACTGCAGAATCTATATAGTATTAGTGCTGATCTGAGAACTGAGGCACTCCTTAATTTTCCATTGAAATGAAAAGCCTTCCTCTTCCCAATATACGTTCCAAGTGGACAAGGCCTGTATTCTAGGAGGCCCTCGTGTGTGTGTGTGTGTGTGTGTGTGTGTGTGTGTGTGTGTGTGTTCCCGCTGTGCTCCTAGTGGCAGGCACTTCCCAGGAGTGAGACCCCAGGAGTTGGTGCTTGCTGGAGCAACCAGAGCACTCAGGTGTGTCTGTCCTGTTCTTGCAGACTGAAGCTGCGCTGGGTTTTAGACTTTACTGGTTCGTCCATCTGTCCGTGGCTGCCTGAGCCCCTGAGAACATAGTCACTTTAGTGGATTTCTCTGAGCCTGGCTTACTCCCTACACAAAGTAAGAATCACAGAAAGTGGGTCCTGTCCAAGGACACAGAACCTGCTGTGTTTCCAAGATGGCTGAAGGAACAAACGCAGGGAAAAAAAAAAATGACACCCAGATACGAAGTGACTCAAACGAAACCCATACGGTTCCAAAATCCAAGGCAGCTTTGAGCGCATTTCCCATTTATTCTGGCGTCAGCTCCTGCCAGGAGCCTGCATATGAAAGAGGGCTAATGCTAGGAAGGACTGCAGCATTTAGTCCCCAAGGGCCAACATCAATTCTGCCAGGCTGGATGACTTCCCTCATCTGTTGCATAGCAACCTCCTCTGTCAGCTGCCTGTTTTTCCTCAGCACTTCCTCTGTAAAGCGTCTGCAGTGGGACGTGATCAGACTCGGGAAAGGAGGTCTGAGGTGCCATTTTATAGAGTATCTGCTTTCATGTCTGTATCTTCAGTCATGACCCAGACTCTGACTTTTACAGACTCCTCTCCCACTGCCCCCTCCCTTCTCCAGCTGGATATCTCTTGATAGTCTCCAAATTATTATTCCCAAATTTATTCTCTTATGTTTTCCCTCCTCACTACTATTTCCTTTAGTTATGCTCTTTTTGCCATATTAGAATGAAGGTTTCTTTAGGGACATGGACTGTTGTCTGTTTTATTCATTGTTGAATCCTCAGCGTGAAGAACAATGCCTAGTACATATATTTTCAATAAATAATTGTTTGATGAATGAATTAAGGTACCTACCACATTGCTAAAAGCAGAGACTTGAAAGGAATTTTTGCTTGACAAATTCACTTATTTTTTTTTGTCATACACAGACACATATACATCCTCATTACAGGAACAGTTTATATATCATTAAAGATTGAAATACTATATAAATGCTATAGAAGTTAAATAATCATTTGCTAATCTTCACTGTCTTGAGCCACTGGCTAAGGTTTTTATGCTACCTTTCATATAGCATTTTAAGTGCACACACAGCTCTTCTTACATCAATAGGATGACATGCATGTGGAAAATATTTTGAATTACACTCTTTTGCTTAATACTTCACATTCTTTCAGTTCTGTGAGAGGTACATTGTTAACATGATCTTTCTATCCTTGCTTGATCAAACATTCTTGTTTTGATCATTTGACAAGAACTAAGAGCATATGTAATTTTTTGCATCTGATTTACTTATCAAAAATCTAACTCTGAGTCATTCTTCAAAAAAAATTAATATTCATTTTTGTTTATGTTTGTTCACGTTGTCACACGGATCCTGGTGTTAACTGAGCCCACTTTGCGGAACAGGCAAACGACTGACTGTCCAGGAAAGACAAAAGACTCCAACGCAGGAAAAGTCTTTACCAGTGGGTTTGCAGGCTCCTTCCGCGGGACTCAGACGGGAAAGGTGGGAGCCTGAGGGGCGGGGCATGACTCTATTGTCCAGATGTTCGTCCCTGAGCAAGCCTGTCTTTCTAACTTTCCCTCAAAATGTCTGTGGGTTTGTCCCTCTGCGTGTACGCCGCATATGTGCTGGCTTTTGGATGGACTCCCTGGAGCTAGAGTTATATAGGTGGTTGTGTGCCACCTGGTGTGGGTGCTGGGAACTGAACTCATAAAGGTTCAAACTGCTTGCCCATCTCTAGCCCCTAATTTCTTTTCTTTTCCTTTTTTAACGTGTGTGTGTGTGTGTGTGTGTGTGTGTGTGTGTGTGTGTGTGTGTAAACAGATTTCCATTCCTTTGAGTTAAATGTCCAACGGTACAATTTCTGGGTCTTATAGTGTATGGTAGTTTTACAAGGAAGCTATAGATCTTTCCATTTTCCATTCATTAACCACACATGAGCGGTCCAATTTCTCCAAATCTTTGGTGGTATCTGTCGTCAGAAGTTTTAGCAATAGCGTGTAGTAATAGTTCACCATGATTTTAATGTACATTTATCTGATGGTTAACCATACCTAATTTTTGTGTGATAATTTCACACCCATATCTCCTTTCTAATAAAATGTCTATTTTATCCATTTTGGATAAATATAGATTAAATCCAATAAATATAATTGGATTGTTTTATTGCTTTTATAAAATATGCTGGATCTTGGTAAGAGCACTGCCGTGCAAGCGTGATAATTTGAGTTAAAAATCTCTAGCACCCATGTAAAGAGCTGTATGTGGCTATGCACACCTGTTATCCGAATGGAGACAGGAGGATTGCTGGATCTTCCTGTTTGTAGGTTCACTGCAAGACTTTGCCTGGGAATAAAGCAGAAAGCACCTGGCATCATCCTTTGGCTTCTGTGAGCACATGGATGTATGTACCTACACACTAAGGAACACATATACTGCACACATTTGCCATACTTACACTCACACACATATACTCACATACAAAGAAGTAATGAACTTAAGTAATCTTAAAAGTTGAATATTGACTTTTTTCCAGTTTATTCATGAGTTTTCAGGTATGTGGTTTGCATTTTTTTCTGTTTATAGCTTATCCTAGCCTCATTAAAAAAATTATTTCCTTCCTCCCTCCCTCTGTGCCTCCCTCTCTCTCTCCCTCCCTTGCTCCTTCCTTCCTTCCTTCCTTCCTTCCTTCCTTCCTTCCTTCCTTCCTTCCTTCCTTTCTTCCTTCCTTGTGAAGGTTCCTGTGAGTGCTGGAAGAGGATGTCTGGTCCCTTGAAGCTGTGTTCACAGATGGCTCACATGGGTGCTTTGAACCAACCTGATTCGGCTGGAAGAGCAGCAAGCACTGACTGCGGAGCAGTCTCTTCAGCCCCCTTTTTATTCTTATAGTAGAGTCTTTTGCAAAGCAAAAATTTGGATCTCGTGAAAGTCCAATTTGTTGAATATTTTTAAAGGATTGTAGTTTTCTGTGTGAGATACGTACATGTTTATAATTCCAGTATTCAAGAGGTGAGATTAGAGAAGGGAAAATTCAAGACTAGCTAGGGCTACATGGTGAGACTGTGACTCAAACGAACATATAAAATCAAGCGAAAGATGGGTGTTTTATGTCATTTCTAAGAGCTCTTCAACAATATCGAGGGTAGGAAGAATTTTTCCTCTTATCTTCCAGTTTTAATTAGAATGCTTGTCATCCATTAAGCAACGGTCCATCCACCTCCTAAAGGTTCCCTAACCTTCCCAAACAGCGCCACCAACTGGGGACCAAGTCCACAAACAGGAGACAAGAAAAATAGGAGACAGCACAGACCACAGCACCCAGAAAGCACGGAAACAGGATCTAGTCTGAACTTTTGTTTGAAGTATGAACTTTAGGTTGAGGTTTGGTTTTCCCTTAGCTTGGGGGAAGTTAGAGCTAATAAACACAGTTTATTTAAAGTTACTTTCTATTGTCTCGGTTTTACAGTTTGTCAAAAATCAACTGACTTTATTGGTATGAAGCTATGTCTCTGTCCTTCATCCTATGCCATTGTTCTGTGTTTACTCAAAACAGAATCATTTCTCTCAGTTTATTTTTCTTCTTTCCCCAAATTATCCTATTGTTCTATCCTTTTATCTTTTTTGCATATTTTGGAAAAATATTGTCAATATATAAAAACCATCTTGCTTGACTTTTGATAGAAATTTCACTCAAACTGTGTATAAATTTACATGAAATTAATATTTTAATTATTCAGTGCTTCTAATCTGTAACCCAATATGTTACTTCATTTTGCTACATTCTCCTTTCATTTCTATATTAAGATTTCATGGGGGTATTACTATAGAAGTCCTGTACATATTGTTAATTGACACATATACTTTACATTTTAATCACTATAAATACTATTCTATCATTAATTTTGGTTTCCACGAGTTGATTACACACACACACACACACACACACACACACACACTTTTTTAACAAGAATGAAGGAGGCAAAGTGCTATGCTTATTTACTGTTCACATTATTTTATTTATTTTAATTTTTCTAGACAGAGTTTCTTTGTGTAGCTCTAGCTGTCCTGAAACTAGTTCTGTAGACCAGGCTGACCTCAAATTCAGAAATCTGCATGTCTTTGCCTCCCAAGTGCTGGGACTAAAGGAGTGCTTTACCTTGCCCTGTTTAAAATTTACATTATTGATGTACTCTATAGCTATATCAAATGCATTTGGGCAATGATTTAAATCAATATCAGTGAACACTCTACTAGTAAGTAAAGGTTGTCAGAAGACGCGAAGAGAAGAAACCTGCAAGCAGAACCTCAATGCACAAAGTTGGGATGCAATTTTTCTATCTTACTAGATGATCTTATCATATGGTCTTATGACATTTTATAAAACACACTCTGTCTTCCATATGTCCATGAAATCTCCCTCCCTCCCCCCCACTCTCTCATCTATCCATTCATCCTCAGATATTTGTAATATGATTAAAGACCATTAGTGTTCTCACAATGAAAGTTAAAACTTATAACCCACTTAATTTGACAAGGATGGAACATTAATTTTTAATTAATGTGTAGGTGAATTCAGAAAAGTAATCACACACTCAAACATATAACATGTCTAGATTTAATTTTATGGACAGAAAACATCTAAAGATATGGAAGGAATTTTTCTTTTTTAATTGAAAATAGATTTGTTTTCATACAATATATTCTGATTATGGTTTCCCTCCCCCAGCACCCCTCAGATCCTCCTCATCTTCCCACCCACTCACATTCACAAACTCTCTCTCTAGCTCTCTGTTTAGAAAAAAAGCAAGCATCTAAAAAAATAAGTCAAAATAAAAAGGAACAAATCAGAATAGGACAAAACGAACAGAAAGAAGAGACAAATAGTACGATAAACAAATATAGACACAGAGCCACATACATTTACACACTCAGAAATCCCATAAAAGGGACTGGAGAGATGACTCAATGGTTCAGAGCACTGACTGCTCTTCCAGAGGACCTGGGTTTAATTTTCAGCACCCACATGGCAGCTCACAACTGTCTGTAACTTCAATATCTTTTACCGTAACACAGCATACAAGCAGGCAAAATGCCAATACACATAAAAAATAAGTAAAAAAGAAATCCCATAAAACACAAAACAGAAAGACATAATATATGTGCAAAATATCTGTAAAGTTTAAAAAAGAAGCCCAGATAATACACTATGAGTAAAAAAAAAAAAAAAAACAAAAAAACCAAAACCCAATAAAACCCAAAGAAAACAACAACCAAAAAGAAAAAAAAAACCTTAAAAATATCTCTACATTTGTTTTGTGTTGTTTATCTACTATTAGACATGGGGTATGACCGTAAGTGTGATCTGTATGCCCAATTAGACTCCACCGGAGAAAACGAAATTTTCCTTTGTGAGTGGTTATCACTTGGAGATAGCGTCTGGGTTAGGGATGGTGTTTGTGTCTGCTTCCCCTCAGTCATCCAACTCAGTCATCACATACATGCATACAAACACACACAATTTTAAGTAATATAAGTCATTCAAGACTTGCTATTATCACAACATTCTATTACAATTATTTTCACATAGCATTTTTTTGTGCCAAATTCCTTTTTCTAAGGAACTCAGAAAAATATATTTAGGGACTAAAGCATTTATAATTAGACTTGTTTATAAATTCTTTATTTGGAAAATTGTAAAACATTACATTCTTTTCTACTATTATTTTTCCATTGTTTTTAATGCTAGAGATAGTCTTTGATATCCAAAAGCCAAATATATATTAATTCTTTTCCTGGAGGCTATTCAGAAATGAGTAATTAACATATAAAATTATGTGTTCTTTCCCAGTAATTTACCTTTGAGAACTATGCAGTGGAGTCTTACTTATACCCCAATTACGTGCACTGAGGTTATTCAGGCTTTCTCCTTGTCTCTTCTCATAACCTTTTTTTGTTTTGTTTTGTTTTCTTGTTTTTCGAGACAGGGTTTCTCTGTGTAGCTTTGGAGCCTGTCCTGGAACTAGCTCTTGTAGACCAGGCTGGCCTCGAACTCACAGAGATCCACCTTCCTCTGCCCTCCAAGTGCTGGAATTAAAGGCATGTATCACCACCGCCCGGCTTCTTCTCATAACCTTTGTTAATTAGTGGAATGTTCACTGATGTTTAAGTCACTACCCAAACACATTTGATATAATTATAAAATGTATCAGATAATATAACTCATAAATAACACTTTATTTGCTTTCTTATTCACATTGTCACAGAAATTACATATATTATATAATTAATATGCAAATATCTGAGTATAAAATATACTCAGATAATTAATTAATATATTATATAAAATTATATTACTTTAATTTATTCTACAAATTTATCGCGAATATATATTACATTAAATATATAAATAAATAATATATATTTGCAGTGAACTTGTAGAAGCCAAATTAGTGATAAAATAGTATTTATAATGACCAAGGTGACTCAGGATGTTTCTAAAAACAGACACAGACTTTTATTGAAATACTAAGAAAACACATTTTCAGTAAAATATTGAAAGGATTTTTTAGGGTTTCCTCAGAATTTTGGTTTAAACCACATACCTTTTTGTTTTTGCTTTGTTTTTTCAAGATTTATTTTTATTGTTTTTATTGAGCTATATATTTTTCTCTGCTCCCCTCCCTTCCTTCCCATTTCCTTTCTACTCTCTCCCATGATTCCCCCACTCCCAATTTATTCAGGAGATCTTGTCTTTTACTACTTCCCATGTAGATTAGATCTATGTGTGTCTCTCTTAGGGTCTTCATTGTTGTCTAGGTTCTCTGGGATTGTGAACTGTAGGCAGGCTTTTCTTTACTTTATGTCTAAAAGTCACTTATGAGTGAGTACATATTATATTTGTCTTTCTGGGTCTGAGGTACCTCACTCAATATGATGTTTTCTAGATCCACCCATTTGCCTACAAATTTCAAAATGTCATTTTTTTCCCTCTGAGTAGTACTCCAATGTATAAATGCACCACATTTTCTTTATCCATTCTTTGGTTGAGGGGCATTTATATTGTTTCCAGGTTCTGGCTATGACAAACAATGCTGCTGTGAACATAGTTGAGCACATGGTCTTGTGGTATGATTAAGCATCCTTTGGGTATATACCCAAAAGTGGTATTGCTGGGTCTTGAGGTAAGTTGTTTCCTAATTTTCTGAGAAATCACCATACTGATATCCAAAAGGGCTGTACCAGTTTTCACTCCCACCAGCAATGGAAGAGTGTTCCCTTTACCCCATATCCTCTCCAGCATAAGCTGTCATCAGTGTTTTTGATTTTGGTTATACTGACAGGTGTAAGATGGAATCTCATAATTGCTTTGATTTGCATTTCTCTGATAACTAGTGATGTTGAGCATTTCCTTAAGTGTCTTTCAGTCATTCTAAATTTGTCTGTTGAGAGTTCTCTGTTTAGGTTTGTATCACATTTTTATTGGATTATTTATTCTTTTGATGACCAGATTCTTGAGTTCTTTGTATATTTTGGAGATCAGCCCTCTCTCTAATGTGGGATTGGTGAAGAACTTTTCCCATTCTGTAGGCTGCCATTTTGTCTTGTTGACCATGCCCTTTGCTTTACAGAAGCTTCTCAGTTTTAGGAGGTCCCATTTATTAATTGTTGCTCTCAGTGTCTGTGCTACTGGGGTTATATTTAGAACGTGATCTCCTGTGCCAATGCATTCAAGTGTACTTCCCACTTTCTCTTCTATCAGGTTCAGTGTGGTTGGTTTTATGTTGAGGTCTTTGATCCATTTGGACTTGAGTTTTGTGCATGGCGATAGATATGGATCTATTTTCATTCTTCTACATGTTGATATCTAGTTTTGCCAGCACCATTTGTTGAATCTGCTTTCTTTTTTCCATTTTATATTATTTGCTTCTTTGTCAAAAATCAGGTGTTCATAGGTGTGTGGATTGATATCCAGGTCTTTAGTTTGATTCTTTTGGTCCTCCTGTCTGTTTTTATGACAACACCAGGTTGTTTTCATTACTGTAGCTCTGTAGGAGAGTTTGTCCCTCCTTTGTACAGATGATAAATGGACTGAGAAAGAAATCAGAGAAGCATCACCCTTCACAATAGCCACAAATAACATAAAATATCTCAGAGTAACTCTAACCAAACAAGTGGAAGACCTGTATGATAAGAATTTTAAGTCTTTGAAGAAAGAAATTGAAGAAGACACCAGAAATTGAAAGGATCTCCCATGCTCTTGGGTAGGTAAAATTACACAGTAAAAATGGCAATCTTATCAAAAGCATTCTACAGATTCAATTTAATCCCCATCAAATCCCAGCAAAATTCTTCACAGACTTAGAAAGAACAATACTTAACTTCATATGGAAAAGCAAAAAACCCAGGATAGCCAAAACAATCCTATACAATAAAGGAACTTCTGGAGGCATCACAATCCTTGACTTCAAACTATACTACAGAGCTACCTTTTTTGTTTTAAATGAGCAATTACTTCCATGTTCTTTTTGTTTTCCCCATTCTTTCTTTCTATCTATCTATCTATCTATCTATCTATCTATCTATCTATCTATCTATCTATCTTCTATCTATCTATCTATCTATCTATCTATCTATCTATCTATCTATCTATCTATCTATTCCTCCTACTCCTCCCAGATCCTTCCCACCTCCACACTCACCCAACTTAATGTTCTCCCTCTCTAAAAAAGAAAACCCAAACCAAACAAAAGACTAAAGCCCAAGCAAATAAAAAAAAGTAAGACAAAAATTACTAAAAACGCAAACCAACCAAATTAAAGCAAATCAAATCAAACCAAAAAGTATCCCCCTACCAAAAAAAAAATACCCACCACATTCAATCGTTTTGTGGTGATCAACTTCTCCTGGGTTTGGAGTCCGTCCTGAAGTTTGTTGATATACTGAGGGAAACTCCACTTGGAAAAGGCTATCTTCCCTTTCCCAGAAGACATCAATTGTAAATAGTCTCTTGGTTAGGGGTGAGACTTCGTGTGCACTTCCTTTCCTCAGTACTGGGAGTTTGTTTGGTTTGAACCTGAGTGGGTCTTGTGCATGTTCCTATGTGTATCACCCCTTCTGTGCCTCGAGCTGTTTCCTATTGGCCATCCACAACCTCTGGTTATCTCTGACGGTCTTTCTGCTTCCTCTTTCACATAGATCCCTGAAGCCTGAAGAGAGAGATTTAAAGCTGACATAGTTTCTCACTCTCTATACATAGTACACTTGTGGGTGTCTGTATTAATCCTCCTCTATTGCAACAAGAAGCTTCTTTGATGAGGGTTGAGGGCTTGAATGATACACTCATCTATGGATGTAATAATATGCCATTAGGAGTAATTTTATTGCTATTTTTCTTTAGCAGAATCATTTAGTAGGTTTCCCCTAGACTTATGACCTATCTAGTCTCAGGCTCTTGGTCACTTTATCATTGTTAGGTATGGGTTCCATCTCATGGAATAGGTTCTAAATACACTAAAAAAGTGTTTTATTACTCCCACAACATTTCTGTCATGGTTTCACCAGTATATCTTGCAGGTAGGTTGTAGGTCACAGGATTCAGAATTAGGTGATATTGATGAATACATTTTTCTTCTGGTAACATGCAGAGGACCTTCCAGCAGCATGAACACTAATCAGTAGGGGTGAAACGTATAGTGAGATACCAGCTCAATTTATGCATGTTCAATGACACAAGTTAGTGGTGTCTTCAACAACAGGGCCTTACCAATAGGTTGTGGAAAACAACCAATAGTTAGGGGGTGGTGGTCATGGTAACATCTTGACCAATGACTCAACAATATGTAACCCATTTCTAGCACTAGAGGTTTACCTGGTGGCATATAACCAGTTGTGGCATTGTCTCCCTTATTAAATGCCGACTTCATTTAAACTCCTGTCATATATGTGCATATTCAAGTTCCTTTCGTATACATATATATTTGAAAAGATTACACATTAGTAGGTTCCCACATGGCCTTTCAAAAGGCCCTTAATGTTAGTTGTCCCTTCCCCATAATCCCTTTCTTACCCTGATCTCATATTTCTCTCTTCATTTAATTCTCTCGTTCTCATTTCCTCCTTATCTCTTTATAACACTGTATCATGTTTCCTCTTCCTTGAAAGATTTCCCTTTCCCTCCTGATCTTTTACTATGTATCTATCTTCTGTGCTTATTCAGATTGAAGCAAACATGTCTAAAACTTAAAAGCTAACACCCACATGTAAGTGAAATCTAGCTCCATCCATTTACCTGAAAATTTCATAATTTTACTTTTTCTTAACTGTTGAATAATGTCCCATTGTGTAGATGTGCCAGATTTTCATTATCCATTCATCAGTTGGTGGACATCCAGGTTGTTCCCGATTTCTGACTATTAAGGATAGTGCCGCAACAAACATGGATGAGCAAGTATCTCTGTATTAATATGTAGAGTCCTTTGGGCATATGCCCAAGAGTGGTATGTATATCTGGATACTTATTTAGACCATTTTAAAGCCACATGTACAGCTATGATTCTTCAAAAGATCAAGGCAAACTGGTCAGAATCTTGTTTGTGTAGAAGATATGACATGTGATAACATACTTAAAAGAAGGACTATAAAAACCTTGATGGGGAAAAGGAGTCTAATACATTTCTTTTCTGCAGAAATTTGTTGCATGTCCAATATTACCATTTGCATCTCTGAGGGTTATCTAAAGGCATAGAAGCAATAGAATGCGTATGTATATGAAAAGGGGACTTATTAGACCAGTTTAAAGGGTGTGTCTGGGTAGCCCAACAATAGCTGTCTCATGACAGAAAAGCTTAAATCCAGTCATTGTTTAGTCCGTGAGGCTTCATCTCTCTATAGTCCCAAGCTGGTGTCAGAATTCTGAAGGATTCCCAGGGAGCTGCTGCTTTGTAGTCTAGATTGGAATCCTGAAGAAGTTGGATTTTTAATACCAGCTACATCCACAAGCTAGATAGACTTGCCAGCAAGAGGGCAGGCAGGCGAAAAGCAGTCTCCATATAGTTTTATGTGGGCTGCCACCAGATTTAGGGTGTGTCTTTCTGCTTCAAATATTCTGAAATATCCCTCACAAGAGCACTCCGCAGTTTGGGTTTTAGCTGATTCCAGATGCAGTCAAACTGACAACCAAGATTAGCCATCACACCACTTACAAGAATAATGCTACTAATGATAAAGGTTTTTTAGTGCAATGACTAAGAAAAGGCTCAGCCACGTGCCTGTGATACGTGGAAATTCCTGAGGAGAAAGAACATTACAGTATAATTTATGTGACCAGAGCTTTTGCAAATGTTTTAGGAGAATTTCTGATGGGAAGTCTTTTATGTATGATCAACGTCTGAGAGGTTTTTGTCAAGAGTCAAAGTGGAATCCTTGGCGTCCTCAGAGTTAAGAAAATACCTAAAGTGAATACAAAGACATTCGCAGTCATGATGCGAGTCCCACCTGACACGCAAGGACTCGTGCTTGAGCATTTACTGGTCCATTATGGCTGTAAAAGTGTGGAAAACCTCTACATTTTCTTTCAACCTTAGACATTTCACAGAGGAGATTTTTTTTTCAGTGTAGTGGAAATTGCAGTCAGTGGTCAAGCTTTTTCAACAATGCAAAAAATGATGATAAGAAACACTGTGAATGTATTGGTGGTGGGAAAGTCTTCAGAATAATTTAGACTTTTTAAGCATGAGAGACTTCATTGAAGAGAAACATGGCATCCTTCTAATGTATGAAAGAAAGCATTCACCTCCACATCAGAACTTACTAAGCATGGGGGAGTTCAAAGTGGAGGTAAACTGCACAATAATGAATATGGGAAAGGCTTCTGGGTGCATTTATCTTAATGGAACACCAGAAAATTTATAGAAGTAAACAGATCCTTTCAATGTAATCGATATTATAATGCTTTTATCTAGATCAAATTATATTAATCATCAGATAATCTTTTGTAAGGACTATATGAAAACTCTCAAACGGAAATCAATCTTTGCTCATCATCTGTAAATTCATAATGGAGAGAAACACTGTGCCTGTAATGAATAAGCTTTCAATTAGAGACTGAATTTTATCCATCATCGGAGGATTCATAAAGACAAGATCCATTATGTACGTAAAATGGTGGGTATGCTGTCAGCACTATTTCATCTTTATTTGACATCAGTGGGTCCATAGTAGGGGAAAATCTTTTACATGTAGTGATTAAAAAAAGTATTTCAATATGAAGTTTAATCTTACTCAACATCAGTCAAATCACAGTGGCAAGAATCATAATATTATGGTAGTGATATGGTAGTCTTTTGAGAAATTCAGACCTTGGTAAAAATGATAACTTCTCCATGCAAAGTTAATTAAAATACTTTTATTCATTTAATGTGCACCCCCCCCCCCCCCCGTTACCAAGCACCAGACTATCAGCACAGACTTTATTCCAAGAAAAGTCATTCAGGATTCTATACCACTATTTATCACATTTGAAGAAACAAACACAAAAAACATAAGGTGTAGTTATTTTTCCAAGATTCTGTCAGTGGAAGTGTAGAATCCTAAGGCAGTTTAAATTTTCAGGGCTTAGAGTGGCGATGTGTGTTAAAAACACAGGGAGTGTTAACTGTTGTTAATTATTAAGTAACTTCCTCCAGAAAGCACAGTCTCCTGCCTTGGAACATCATACTGCACGTTCAAAACACAATTAAAAGTTAGCCCCTTCCCTGAAAACATTTCCTACTAACTCAATTGGGTTGACTCTTTGATGTAAGTTTACATACCAAACCTCACAGCCCGCTTTCATACCAAACCTCACAGCCCAGTTTCACCGGAGGAATCCCATAGACTGCCGCCAGATCCTATCTAGCACAAGACTTTGTGTCTGACATTCTCTCTTCAGGTCAAGGTTGGTGATCCTTTTTCTTTTATTAGGCTTTTTCTCACAGCTTAAAAATATAAAGACACAAATATACGTTGCTTAGTTTGTATGCGTTCATGGTAATTTTTTTCATGTAATTGTTTATGTGTCATTTTGTCTGTTGGTCAGCTGCTAGTTCATATCTATGATTTAGCATATATGTTGTCCACCTTTAAACAAATGTTATATGGTAAGTTTGTATTGTAAGACCCCGCAAAAGAGATTAAATCAAATTGATTTATAAATAGACAAGAGTATGCGCATGATTAGTTCCGATTCCTTTTAATTAATAAGATAGAGCTATTTAATTCTGAAAAGAAATTTATGTGTATGGATGTTTGGCCTGTACACATGTATGTATGTGTACCACATGCAGCACTGCTTCTGGAGGCCGGAAAAGACTGTTGAAAACCCTGGAACTGGAGCTGCAGACAGTTGTGAGCCACCATGTGGGTGCTGAGAATTGAACCTGGGTCCTCTGGAACAGCAGCAAGAGTTCTTAACCATTGAGGTATCTCTCCAGCTCCAAGACGTGAACATTACTAACAAATTTTAAATTTATGGAAAAGTTACCATGGCATTATAAAAACAATGTCGTCAGAAAATTTAAGCTATTTGTTAACTTTTAACCAATAAAATTTAAACTCTAATCCCATTCCTGGACTCAATACTGAGTCTCCAGCATACAACACCGTGTTCTTTTCCTCTTCTCTTGGTCCTCCAGGAAGTGTAGCCATTGGCTATCCTGCTCAGCCCTTCAGGGACACAAATGTCGTTTGTGTCCAGTACTATAACAATAGGGCTAATGCATAAAGATTTGTGGCCCTCTATTTTCTCTCCTGTTTTTTCTTGCTTTCAAGATAGTTCACTTTCCAAGGTCCTTGGAAGTTTAATCATCATGGCCAGTTTTGCTAAACTATAACATTCAATAACTTCCAGATATTTCTGAGACCTTGAGAAGAGTATGCGAAAGAAAGAGCCTTTTAAAAAATAAAGTCTGCTGAAATCTTCCAAGGACAGGAACTAATTTTAAAATGCACAGGCAAGTAACCTTAGGTTGTACTATGTCATAGATGTAAATTGAATTAAATTCGCTTTTAGCAGGCTGGTAAAAATTGTTTGCTATGTCCCCTAATATTAAGAGAGGAAATCAAATAAAAAGGAATCAATAATGTTTAGAAGTATATAAATTTAAGAGTACCTTTTCGTAATGAAAGGATAAAAAAGAAAGTGCTTTTTGGTTATAAAATATATTAGGTCCTACTTACGCCCTAAAATAAAAGATTTTTTTTTATTTAAAAAAAAAAAGGGTAAGACAAACCAAAAAGTGTAAACATGCTTCAGAGAATCTGAGTAAGTTACAAAGGGTTTATAAGAAATAAGACTTTAAGAAAAAGATGGTAAACTGACTATACTTAAAAAATCTAAGGTCAGATATTTGAGGGGAGTACCAAATCAAACAAATACTGTAAGTTAACTTTTAAATTTGACTTTGGGAATTTTAAACAACAAAGATAAAATGGAAACAATTCCAAGACCCAGGAAAAAAGAATATAGGCAAGATAATACGTCCAACTGATAAAACAGCTTTAGTCCTTGGGAATGATGTATTTTCTTCCGAGGTAGATAATGACCCAGTGCCTTAGAGAAAGCACAGGCTAATGAGATTTTTAAAGGGGCAATGCTTGCCACAGACTGTTGGAAACCAGGGCACTAGGAACCTGGTAAAAGGTAATCAATGGGTACCTCGTAATCCCCGACTGTGGCTGGCTGATAAAAATGTTAACTTTTCAATATGGGAGCTTAATTCCCTGTATTAGTTGATAAGGACTTTTTTAATAAACAAATTTAAGTAATAATATGTCCTTGAGAGACTGACCCAAACCCCCAAATTCATAGTTTTGTATGTTTTAGCCTTGGAGATTTCTGACTAGCTAAGACAGACAGGATAGTTTCAATTCATAACAGTTTATTGTAATAATCTAATAGTGCATACAGATAGGCTTGCTTCTGTTACCAGGTAACTCATGATAAAAGAGCTGTATAGGGTTCTATAGAGGAACAGAAGCCAACAGAATAAATACATATTAAAAGGGGATTTGTTATATAATATGATCTGGGTGGTTCAATGATAACTCTCTTCACATCGGAGAAGCTATGCTCAGTCTACAAGGCTGGATGCTTCCCCACTCCCAATCTGACACTGAAGGTCTGGAGGGTTCTTGGAGAGACATTGGTTTTCAGTCCACATTGACAGGCTGAAGAAGCTGGGTTCTAACGTCAGTGAAGGACAGCATCAGCAGTAGCAACATGGTAGATGAACCCACAAACCTAGAGAGCAGTGGTTCTCAGCCTTCTCAAAGCTGTGATCCTTTAATACAGTTCATGCTATGGTGACCCCATAAAATAATTTTTTGTTCCTACTTCATAACTGTAAGTTTGCTACTGTTATGAATTGTAATGTAAATATCTCATGTCCAGGATATCTGATATGTGACCCCAAAAGGGTTGCAACCTGCTGGTGTAGATGCCCTTGCCAGTAGAGATGTAAAGGCAAACAGGCAAAAGGCAGCATGTCTTGGCTGCTGCAGGAAAGTGCTACCCACACTAAGGGTAAATCTTCCACTTCACTCAATGTAATTAAGAAGATGCCTTACCAGTATGCTTAGAGGTTAATCTACTGTAGATAATCCCTCACATATGTGTCTAAAGGCTTGTCTCCTAGGTGATTCTAGATCTTCTCAAGTTGATAATTAATATAAAACATCACAGAGGCCTCCATGTTTTGGTGCCAATTTTAGTAATAATCTGCTCTGTGCTTTGTTTTATACGTATTTTGATGTTTAGAGTAAGGGCATCCTTTCTTCTAGGCTTCGTTCTAATAATGACCATCTGATCTCCCAGTTCAGACTTCTCATGCTCCCCTTAATTAAGATTAGACAAGGTGAATCTCTTGATACCTGGGTAAGGAGGGTTTGTATTACCATTTTACAGAACATTGACATTTTGTCCTTAGAAACCATGAAGATTAAGGTTCAAAATCTCAAAGAGGAGAAATTGAAACAGGAAAAAAAAAGATTAAAAAAAGGACAGGAGTAGGGAATGGAGTCTTTCACTCTGGGGTCTCATTTAAGTTTCTTGCTAAAAGCAAGACAAAAAGTTTCATACAATTAACATGTAAAGATTTTCTCTCTTTTACCTACACATCTTCAATTTAAGGATCCATTCAATATTCGAGGCCCTGCATGGTCTAAGACCTTTCAAATTTATGTATGGAAGGCCCTTCACGTTGGGAGATTTCTTTATTCCTAGCACCCATTGGAGCTATGTCTGCCACGTTCTCATACTTGTCATTTCATGAGACTCTGTTTCACTAAAGTGGATCCTCTCTTTTTCATGATTAATTTGCCTAAAGTTTTGTCAGTCTTATTAATTTTTCCAAAGAACCAACTCTTCCTTCATTTCATTATTTTTTTACTGTGTTTGTTTGCTTCTATTTCATTAATCTCCACACTGAGATTATTTTTCCCATATCCTCTATTTGGATGCTGTATGTTCTTGATTTTCTAAAACTTTCAGTATATCATTAAGTTATTAACACGCAATTTCTTCAGCTTTATGTAGGTATTTAATGCTATAAGTTTTCATCTTAGAACTGCTTACAGATGCCTCACAATTTTTATGTTTATATTTTTATTCAAGTCTAGGAAGCTTTAGCATCCCTTCTTGATTTTTTTCTTCACCCAATTTTAGTTTAGTAGCATGTTGTTTAGTTTGCAGATATTTGCGTCATTTTTGACATTTATATTGTTGCTATCCAGATCTATTTCTTTGTGGTTAGATAGGAAGCAGGATATTATTTCAATTTCCCTATATTTGTTGAGTTTGATGTCCTAATATGTGGTCAATTTTGAATAAAGGTCCATCGACTACAGAAAAAATTTAGCTTTGGGATGGAATGTTCCACAAACATAAATTAAATCTATTTGTTATGAAGTCATTTAACTCCACGATTTCTGTGTTTAGTTTTTTTTCTCAGATAGCTTGTCTATTGGTGAGAGTATGGTATTGAAGTTACCCACTGTCATGGTGTTTAGGTCAGTCTGTGGTTTGATTGAATAATATTTCTCTTATGAAATTTGGTGCCCCTGTGTTTTATGCATGTATGCTTAGGATTATAATATCTTGTTAGTGGATTGTTTTATTTGATGAATATTACACCCCTCTTTATTTCCTCCAACTAGTTTTTGTTTGAGGTCTATTCTTTCAAATACTAGAATAGTATGCCTTCTTGTTTTTTAGTTGCATTTCCTTGAATATATTTTCTCATTCTTTTAGTTTTAGGTTGTGTTTATCAATGGTGGGGAGGTGTGTTTCTGGAAGTCAGCAAAAAGATAGATCCTCTTTTCTTTTTTTCTTTTCTTTTCCCTTCTTTTCTTTTCTCTCTTCTTTTTCTTTCCTACAACCTCTCTTTTTCTTGACAGGGTTTCTCTTTATAACAGCCCTGGCCATCTTGGAACTCTCTTTGTAGATCAGGCTGGCCTAGAACTCACAGAGATTGGCTTGCCTCTGCCTTCCAAGTGCTGGCACTGAAGGCCTGTGCTACCACCACCCAGTGGATCCTGTTTTCTAGTCCAATTCATTACTCTGTGTCTTTTCATTGGGGGATTGACACTATTAATGTTGAGGGTTATTGTTGAACAGTGTTTATTAATTCCTGTTATTTTGTTTTTGAGGTATTGTTTTCTTAGACCTTGTTTGTTCAGTGTTCTAGGATTATGGGAGCATTTGGAGGACAGAAAGGAAAGGGAGAAATGTTGTAACTATATAATAATCTCAAAAATAAAAGTTCTTGGCTATTCATACCAACTCAAGTGTCAGGCTTCACTCTGTGGGTAGATATCCCCTTTGAAAACTTTGTATACTTTGCAAACTTTGTAAACCCTCAAGGTGCTTTAGGAGAACTCAGGCTCCACCCCAAGACTTCCCTAAGAGATGTAATGGCTATTCCTAGTCCCAAGACTGGAGAGTGGCCAGACCCCACCCTACAAGAAAAAAATCCCACAAATTCCAGAATTGTCCCATAATCTCTCCAAGCTCAGGCCACCCTGGAAAGCTCCCCCCAAGAAACACTATATAAATCCTGCCAGTTCTCTCTGCTCCTTCTTGCTTGAGCAGAGGCAGCCACCCTCCTGGGTTTTTACATTTCCAATAAATCTCATGTGTGAGGTTTGTTATGTGGTGTGACTTTGTGGTATTCCTTGGCTCCTGAATCCCAGGATACCTTTCTATCTGAGCTGTAATGCTTACATTAAAGTATAAAAATTAATCTATAGAAGCAACATTAGTTGAAAAAAATGAAAGAAAAAATTTCATATTTATGTCAATAAAAATAAAATCCCACACTGAGTTCTACAATAAAACCCTGCAAATTTGTTTGTGACAAGAGACTAAAATATAGAGAAAGGGAAAGGAATTGAGAGAGTGAGGTAGGTAACACATTGCTGTTGCTTCCAAGTCAAGCTTTTGTTTTAAACTACTAGACTTTTGTCTTCAGTCAGGAGGGTGAATAAAAAGTTGCCTTCTTGGAAATTCACCATATTTATTACCTAGATATGGCCCCTGTCTGTCTGCCTATCAGGGATCTGTCTCTCACTCTCTCAACATTACAAGCTGGCCAGCACATGACAACCCACTAAACAAACATGTAATATGATTGCATTTAACCATTGAGAAGGGCAAAAGATAGGATGAAGGTCTACATCTGGTCAGAAAATGCAAACATTTTTGATAAAGACAGCACATGGATTTGCTGTGGGACAATGGTTTTGTACCCTGTAAAGATTTACTATTTGTATTGGTTTAATAAAATGCTGATTGGCCAGTAGCCAGACAGGAAATAGACAACTAGAACAGGAGAATTCTGGGAAGAGGAATGGCTCAATCTGCAGTCATCACCCAGACATAGAGGATGCAAGATGAGAATGCCTCACTGATAAAAGTACAAAGCCACCTGTCTAACACAGACAAGAGTTATAGGTTAATTTAAGATGTAAGATTGAATTAATAAAAGGCCTGAGGTAATAGGCGAACCAGTTTATAAATAATGTCGGTTTATTTTCTTTTTTAATTAATTAATTTATTTGTTTATAAAAATTTCCACTTCCTCCCCTGCTCCTCATACCCTCCCATTCTCCCCACTCCCTTTCCTCCTCCCCCTCCTCCCTCTCCTCCTCCCTCTCCAGTCAGGGTTTCCTGCCCTGTGGGAAGTTCAAGTTCCTCCCCTCTCCCTCCAGGTCTAGGAAGGTAAGCATCCAACCAGACTAGGATCCCAAAAAGCCAGTACATGCAGACAAAACAAGACCCAGTGCCATTGTCAATGGTTTCTCAGTCAGCCCCCATGTCAGCCACATTCAGAAAATCCGATTTGATCACATGCTTGTTCAGTCCCAGTCCAGCTGGCCTTGTTGAGCTCTCATTCGATCAGTCCCCTTGTATCAGAGGGTGAACGCACCCCTCTTGGTCCTGATTTCCTTTTTCATGTCCTCCCTCCTTCTGCTCCTCATTTGGACCTTGGGGGCTCAGTCCAGTGCTCCAATGTGGGTCTCCGTCTCTATCTCCATCTATCGTCAGATGAAGGTTCCCTCTGGTCCTGCCTTTTTTGCTCACGTTCTCCCTCCTTCTGCTTCTCATTTGGACCTAGGGAGTTAAGTCCAGTGTTCCAATATGTGTCTCTGTCTCTATCTCCATCCATTGTTAGATGAAGGTTCTATGGTGATATGCAAAATATTCATCATTATGGTTATGGGCCAAGGCCGGTTCAGGCATCCTCTCCGCTGCCCAGGGAACAATCTGGGGACCTCTCTTTGGGCCTGGGAACCCCTCCAGAATCAAGTCTCTTGCAAACCCTAAAATGGCTCCCTTATTTGAGATATATACTTCCCTGCTCCCATATCCATCCTTCCTCCCTTCCCCCCATCCCATTCCCCCAAGCCATCCCCAATCCTCCCCTTCTCCCTTCTCTCTAACCATCTCCCCTTACTTCCACCCTCACCTTCCGTGCACCCAAGTTTGCCTGGCAATCTTGTCTACTTCCAATATCCAGAAGGATAACTATATGATTTTCTTCAGGTTCACCTTCTTATTTAGCTTCTCTAGGATCACGAATAATAGGCTCAAAGACCTTTAACTATGGCTAGAATCCACTTATGAGTGAGTACATACCATATTCCTCTTTTTGGTTCTGGGTTACCTCACTCAGTAAAGCGTTTTCTATTTCCATCCATTTGCATGCAAAATTCAAGATGTCTTTGTTTTTTTACCGCTGAGTAAAACTCTAATGTGTATATGTTCCATACCTTTTTTTTTTTTAACCATTCTTCTATTGAGGGGCACCTAGGTTGTTTCCATGTTCTGGCTGGTACAAATAGTGCTGCTATGAACATAGTTGAACAAATGCTTTTGTAGTATGTATGTTTCTTTGGGACTGAATGGCTGTGGGACCGGGTGGGACAGAAACCTCTGTCAATAGGAACTGATTGATCCAAGCAGTATTCAGTTCCCAAGGTGTGGAGAAAATGAGAAAGAGGAGGTGAAAAAATGATCTTTGGGAAAAGCAGCTCTGAAAGACACTCATATCTGTCACCCTGACTGAACTGGAAGGGCTTTGAGTCACGTCTTGGAGGCTTCAGGGTTGTCTAGATATGATTCACTGTGAGAATTGGTGCAGAGAGTCAGAGGGTAAGAATAAATAACTCTCTATGTGGTCTGAATGTGGGGGAGCATTATGAAGGACAGTGCATCCTACTAGAGGTAGAATGACAGACAGAGACTTTAGGTGGAAAACATTATAGATGCTATGGGAACATTAAAAGAGAGCATGAAGTAAGAAGAAAAGTAGGCACTATGGACAATATGTCAGAGGGACCTAAAGAGTAATAAGAAAGGAAAAGATAACACATAAGAGCACATGATGGAGAAAAAGAACTTCCCCTTATAGCTTTTCTCCAGAGGATGGGGAGCCATAACTCATGTTGCTGAGCAGGCAGAGATCAGGGACAACATATGTTTACAAGTTTCCCACCATATCCATAGGACATAGAGGCACAAAGATAAGGAAAAATATTGTTTACAAATTCCTGAGGAAGGATGTCTGGGCTTGCCTTCCTGTCAGAGCAGAGGGCCTGTCAATTCTCTCTCTCAAGAACCTGACCAGAGGGACAAGTGTGGCTTGACTTTCCTAAACTGTGGATTTGGTCTTAAAGTGGTCAGTCCCCAAGCTAATCCTATGACTGACTACAAGACAAAACCCTGGACACCAAGGTTCAGGAGTGACTTCTTCCTTGACAAACATGAACATGAACAAAATATTTGATAGCTTAGGAAGCTTAATCCATGAATATAATTTTTTTGAGTCCTTATAGCAAATAATCAAGCTTGAGACTGCTCCTGTGGACAACCTGTACTAGAACATACTATAAATGAAGTATAAGAAACTTTTGTAAAAAAAAAAAAGCAAGCAAACAAACAAAAATCACAAACACATTTTACATTTTAGTAGTTTTATTGACATATAATTCAAAAATAGCAATTTTTGATATATTCACATGATTACAAATATGTGAAATAATTATCATTTAATGTTAGAAAATTCTTGTCAATCAAAAAAGGGAAAAAACACCATATGCTTTGACTTTCCCTTCTTACCGCAATAAATGATCACTAGTGAACTTTTGCCTTTGCAAAAAGAGAAGAAAGAAACTTTTGGGAGAAAGCAAAATGTTCCCAGGAGGAAGTTCGCTTCGCTTTGATGTGTCTTGATATGAAATGTAAACAAAGCCCCCTTGACTGCATCTTCCGGCCTTTTTGTTAACTGGTAACCACCTATGCTTTTCACATGACTTCCTAAGTTCTAAGGGCGGCATTCATGACACTTAATGGAAAGAGAATTATATCAGTTTCTCCCATCTCTTTCCTCCCTCTAATGTCCTATTTTACATTCCAGCCACAGTTTCTCCTCTCCTCTCCTTCTGTTCCCTCCCCTCAACCTCTCCTCTGCCCCCCTCATCCACTCTTCTGTTTCTGTTCAGAAAGGGACAGACCTTCCATGGGTGTTGTGAAGTTTTAGTTTAAGATGTGTTACATTTGTTTATGCTATAGAATTTTGTTTTTGTTTAATATTTGTTTAATGATGCAAAATGTGTTGCATTGTTTTATATTGTATTTGCTTCATTCTGTAAAGTTGTGTTACTTTGCTTGTCTAAAACATTTAATTGATCTAATAAAGAGCTGAACAGCCAGTAGCTAGGCAGAAGAAAGACAGGTGTGGTGTGGGAGAATTGTCTGAATTCTGTCAATCATATTTTAATAAAACGCTGATTGGCCAGGCAGGCAGTATAGGCGAGAAAGCCAGACAGGAAGTAGGGGTGGAGCAAAGAGACTGGGAGTATTCTGGGAAGCAGGAAGCTCCCTCCACCACTCCTGTGCAGACCACCGAAGATGCAACATGTAAGCTGACAGCTGAGAAAGGTACTGAGCCATGTGGCTAATGTAGATAAGGATAATGGGGTAACATAAGTTATAAGAGCTAATAAGAAGCCTGACCTAATGGGCCAATCAGTTTATAATCTTAAGGAGTCTGTGTGATTTCTCTGGGATATGCCGGCTGTGGGGTACCGGGCGGGAACAGATATCCCAACAAGCCAGCCCTCATGTTACACAGGTGGGGCTGGCAGGCAGGGGAAATAAATAGGAGGAGAAATCTAGAGAAGAGAGAGAGGAGGGAGGAGCAAGAAAAGGAGGAAAGGATGATGCCAGGGGCCACCCACCCAGCAACCCAGTCACACAGCTAGCCACAGAGTAAGAAGTAAAGAAAGATATATAGACTAAAGAAAGGTAAAAATCCCAGAGGCAAAACAGTTAAAGAGCAATGGGATAATTTAAGTTAGGCGTGCTGGCCAGAAACAAGCCAAGCTAAGGTTGGGTATTCATAAGTAAGAACAAGCCTCTGTGTATTTATTCGGGAGCTGGGTGGCAAGCCCCCAAAAAGTAAAATTATCAACTACACATGGGTGTCAATATCAAGTTGAGGTAGAATTAAGCTACTCCCTGTATTGAGCTACTCCCTGTGTATTGAGACTGGGCAAGGCAGTCAAGTATGAGGAATAAGGTTCACAAAAGCCAGCCCAAGTGTTAGGTACAGGCCCCGATCCCAAGAAATTCCACAAATAGACAACGTTTCATAACATATGTAGAGGGTCTAGGTCAGTTATGTAGCCTTTTCTATGAGAGGCTGTTTCACAGCAGACTTTCTGGTATTCTGACTCTTAAACTCTCTCTGTCTCCTCTTGTGCTATGTTTGCTCCCTCAGCCATAGATGCAGTACTTGTGATGTAGATGTATCCCCTGGGCACGGGCTCCCCATGGTTTGCATTATGTGAAATTGTGGCTTGCTGTGATATTCTCTATTTGTTGAAATGAATGGCTTCTTTGATGAGGGGTGGTAGCTATGCATCTGTATGGTTATAAGGCTAAGATTCAGAATGTAGTATGGAGCTATGCTAGTCTAGCAAAGTGGGTGGCTGTAGTAGATCCTTTTCTAAAGTCCCTGACCTCACTAGATCTAGGAAGCTGGCTAGGTTCTAGTAGTAGGCATGATTTCCCTCCTGTTGAATGGCCCTTGCATTCCAGCTGTTGGTTGCCACTGATGTGAGTGACACTTACTGCACATTTGTGCCTACCTTGCAATGCCAGCGATTACCATGGTTCACAGGTATTGCAACTAGATAGGACTGCTTAGCTGTGGCCCTCCCTTGACAGCTTGCATAGTATTTTCTGGAACCATAAAAGCTAAACTATAGGAAAGAGGCTTACAGGTCAAATGCAGGTCAAATCATGGGAGTTGTGTATCCTAGGTGTATGGTGTCTTCAGCAATAGGGGCCCACCCCCAACCCGAGAGGCAGTAAAGGGCCACATCAATAATCTACATTGTTTTTGAAGTCACTTGTACTACGCTGGCAATCATTCAAAAGAACCTTTCTTGTGCCCAGTTCTAGGTTTTCTGTTAATCTATGCTTCTTCTGGGGATGACTGTCATCTCAAGTGGCTTAACTTCATAAATATGCAGTGATTCCACTTAAGGCAAGAATGTTTCTGGTCTTGAGCTGGGTCTCAACTCCTTGGAAATTTTAAACAAGACTATTTTCCCCCACAACCCCGTGATCTTATCAACCATAAACCTGTTAGGTATACTCAAGAACCATGTTGTGATTATATTTATCTTCCTTAATAGCTGTCAAATGTAATAACCTTAAAATCCACCTAAACCCTATATAAAATTCTCGTGAAGACAATGAAAAACAACTTTCCCCCCGAGAAACCCATACCCACACTTAAATATACATTACTTTGTGAGATGCTCTTTAGAAAACCTCACACTCATACTTTTGTGTGTTTTACTTTCTGAGAACCTCTTTTTTCTCACAACCCTCAAGTTTAATTCTATATCAAAATACCTTTACTAATGCCCCAACTCCATTTCATACCATTAGTTCATGAATCCAATACTGAACTAAATTGAGGTGTCAAATGATTGGGGGAACTGCCTGGGCTGCTGTGGGCAACAGAATACAATTGTTATGTTTTCCTCACCTTCTTTGACAGTTTCAGTTATGGGCAAGCAATTACAGTCTCATACTACATGGGGAGTTTTAGAAATAAGTTGAGTCTCATTCTGAGTAATTTGATGAAATCTCATGCTGTCTCTATTCATTATTACTGGTGTGGCATGAAGCATCACTTTGTTTAGCATACACACACACACACACACACACACACACACACACGTATGATAGCATATATAGCACGTTCTATATGCTACCCACTCCTTAGTTACTTAGGGTCTAGATTATCAGAATCACTGTGTGGCAGTGCTTGTAAGGAGGACTCAGTATTATTCATAGTTTGAGCACCCACTAGTGGTCTTGGAAGGTAGCATCTGGGGCAGGATAGAAAGAAAATTATGAGGACATGTGAAAAAAAGGGGACTCTGGTTAAAACTTCTCAACAGATAAAACTAAAGAGTTGCAACCTAACAAACAACATTTGCTAGCATTGAGACAATGTTTATTTAAAGAATTTTAAAGGGCTGGCAAGATGGCGAAGAGATACCTGACGACCTGAGTTTCATTCCTGAATCTGACCAAGGTTTCAAGACATAACAGATTCCTGAGATGGTTGCCCTCTGACCTCCAGAGGCAACACACACTTACACAAAGTGAAAGAATGTTAAAAAATATCAAATCTGGGGTATTATGCCCTTTTGTGGACATTTTTTGGGAGCATCACAAATGCCACGATTTAGCCACAACCTGGGTTCAAGTCTGGAGATGGGGAAAAAAGCATCAGAGTGAAGAAATGAACTGTTCAACCACGAGCTAAGTTTCACGCAAGTGACTGGCCTGAATTGCTTCAGCTGTCTTTATTTATACATCAAAACAAGCATGGTTTTTTCATAATAACAAACATGTTTTTCCCATCCTCCAAAGTTAACCTCTGGCAAAAAAACAAATATGTTTTTCCCAACTTTTACATCAAAACATCTTTAAAAACAAAACAACACTTATCATTTTGGTATCTTGGACCAGGTACATCCTGTCTTTACAAAACTAAAAGGTGATTGACATAGGCGCACATTTTCAAGAACAACAATCCTGTTGAAAACATATTTACAGAAATAGGGGTGATCTGCCTCCCATCCTGTCAGCAGTGAATTAAAACAGCTCCCAGGGTCTGAAGTGATAGCTGGCATCCCTAGACAAGAAACCTAAGAAGCATCAGTTCCCAAAGAATTTTAGGGACATATGTTCAACAAAAATGGGGTTTCCAGGAATGATCATATATGTCTCATGCATAATTAACAAAATGACACTAAAACCACTAAGAGAACCATCAATATTATGAGAGAGAAGAGAACGTGCAGGCCGGGTGGTCCCAGCAGTATTCTGCGCTGTCCTGAAGTCCACTAGTTCTTGCCAGGTGAGAATGTCCCCATGGGATTTTGCCTCATCTGGAGACTCATTGGACAAGTACTCATATACTGGTCTGAAACTAGGCCACACAGCTTCCAACATACAAACAATAATATTATCCTTTGTTTTATAGTGAAGATATCCTAAGTTCTTGTATTCTGGTGGTATGGAGTTATATCTATCAATTATTATCCTGCCAAGCACAACTTCAGGCACTACCTTATGATCTTACTTAAGTGTCTTATCAACACTTGTGAAATAATGACTTTGGAACTCACCCAAATCCTACATATGACTATTGTCAAGACAGAAGCAGGACTGTCCTTTGAGAAGCCTGCACCCATGATTTCAGAAATGCCAAATTTTAATCCTACTTTTAAGCTACTGTGGTGTTTTAAAAGAGATGTTTCTCATAAGTCTTGGGTATTTGAATAATTGGTCTCCAGCTGGCACTTTGAGGAGGCTTAGGAGTTGTGGTCTTGCTAGCTGGAGCCAGATGAATTGGTACAGAATTCTACCAGACATTCAAACTAATACCATTATTCCGCAAATGATTCCATAAAACAGAAAAAGAAGGGTATTTTCCATGAAGCCAGCATTACACTGATAATAAAACAAGGCAAAGATCCAACAAAAAGAGAACTATATACCAATATACTTGATGAAATCAATATCAAAATTATCAACAAAATATTTGCAGTTTCAAAACACACCAAAAAGATTATCCACAATAATAAAGTTGTGTTGATGGAGGTTTCCATCCTGCCTTGTCCTGCAATAAACACACAGAAACCATATTATTTGCAATACTGTTTGGCCAGTACCTTAAGCATATTTCAAGCTAGCTCTTATATCCTAAACTAACCCATATCCATTAATCTGTGCATCACTGAAGAAGGACACTAAGAAAGAAATCACACACTAGCTCAGAATTGAGTAGAATAGAGGGTTATTTGTTTAGGGGTAGACTCACAGATCACAATCCTCTGCTGGAACAGGGAACAGCAACTAAATCCCATAGCCAGAAAAGAGGCCAGACTTGTGCTTTACATTGGCATATATAGTATAAGAGACCATGCTCAAGTGGGTGGGTAACTTAAAGGCTACTGGCAGCAGGAATTCCTACAGCACCTCCCCCTTTTGTTTAAATAAGAGAGTTCTAAGCCTAATACAAAGTTATATACATTAAGAGCAAATAGCACATATAAAAATTAGAATTACAACCAGCATAAACAATATCAAGCAAGAAACATAAGATAAATGTTTCAAAAATTATCGTATCCTAATGAGTTCAAGTCTTGTATAATAAATAACTTGGCCAAATCATGAGAGGAAAGTAACTACAACTATCTAGTCTTCAACCTCAAGTAAGACCCGAGAAGGGAAATAATATTACTTGAGTAAGCAGGAAATGCAATCAAGCAACTTCCAAAATGTGCAACAAATGACAGAGACAACTGGCTACCTGGGCAATCACCCAAAGTTTCATTTGCAATGTTGGAACAACCAACTTTGGCTAAGGACTAGAGTAACTGACAGACCATTTTCAGAGGCAGAAAATTTTTCAAAACTGTCTTACCCTGTCTTGGCAAGATTTGACAGTCTTTTTTCTTGTATCCTGCTTGTCCTGTCCGGACATCATGCATTTTGTCAGTGGTCGAGGCATGGGCAGTTCCTTGCCCAAAGACCAGTTTTGCCAAGAAGAAAACAAGCTCCAAGTGTAGTGTCTTTTGTGCTCAACATTCTCTCGGGAATAGAGAGTTCCCACAGTGCTGCCAAGAGTAATTGTGTCTCACTTCAACAGAACCTTAAGGAAGGGAGAAGGGAAGGAAGGAGGAGAACTTGAGGGAATGGGATAGTTGAGATGGAGGAAGGACAGAGATGAGAGCAAGGAAAGAGATATTTTGATTGAGGGAGCCATTACGGGGCTAACAAGAAACCTGGCACTAGAGAAATTCCTAGGTATCAACAAGGATTAACCCCCAGCTAAGACCCTAAGCAATAGAGGACAGGGTGTCTGAAATGGCTTTGCCTTGTAGTCAAGTTGATGGATATCTTAAATGTCAGCACAGAACCTTTATTCAGCAACTGATGGAAACAGAGGCAAAGGCTTGCAGTGGAGCACTGGGCTGAGCTCCCAAAGTCCAGTTGAAGAGTGGGAGGAATGAGAATATGAGCCAAGAGGTCAAGACCACGATGGGTTCACCACTGAAACAGTTTACCTGAACTAATGAGAGGTCACCAACGCCAGCCAGACTGAGAAGGAACAAGCATAGGACTAAACTAGTCCCTCTGAATGTGGGTGACAGTTGTATGGTTGAGGCAGACTGAGGGGCTACAGGCAGTGGCACCAGGATTTATCCCTACTGCTTGTACTGGCTTTTTGGGAACCCATTCTCTTTGGATGAATATCTTGC
The DNA here is from genome assembly GCF_982192425.1 of Myodes glareolus. Taxonomy (NCBI): domain Eukaryota; kingdom Metazoa; phylum Chordata; class Mammalia; order Rodentia; family Cricetidae; genus Myodes; species Myodes glareolus. The sequence goes on along the minus strand of NC_142053.1, from coordinate 89,663,599 downwards.
TCCGGCTAGATACAGTAGGGAGGGTCTTGGACATTCCCCAAAGTGATGTGCTTTACCCTCTCTGAGAAGTGGATGGGGGAAATGTGGAGGGAAAGAGAGGAGGGAAGGGAGTGGGAACTGGGATTGGTATGTAAAATGAAAAAAGATGGGTTGTTTTCTTTTTAAATAAAATGAAATAACGGTAGGAGAAAAAAGAGTAGTTTGTTTCCCCAATAAGACGTCCTTATAGAAAGCTAAATTTTCATCTGAAAGTGGTTATCAATTGGAGAGAGCTTCTGAGTTAAGAATGAGGGCATGTGTGTCTACTTCTCCTTTCAGCTCTAGGACCCCATGTGGTGCAGACCTGCGTATACTGCCTCAGCCTCTGTGAATTCATATGCGCATCAATCCTGTTGATTTAGAGGGGCTTGTTTCCTTGGTGTCCCCCATTGACTTTGGCTCTTATATACTTTCTGCCTCCTCTTCCACAGGATTCCATGAACCCTGAGGGGAGGGATTTGATGGTGACATCCTGTTTAGTGCTGAGTGGTCCCAAGATCTCTCACTCTCTTCACATTGTCTGACTGTGGGTCTCTGTATTCACTTCCATCTCCTGCAAGAGTAAGCCTCTTTGGTGATGACTGAGCAAGGTGCTGATCTGTGAGTACAGCAGAATAGCCTTAGGAGATTTTTATTGCTATGCTCTTTTAGTAGAACAGAAAGTAGTATCCGGTTCATGGTCACCCAAGTAGTGTCAGGTATAGTTTTCATCTCATGGAGTGGGCCTTAAGCCAAATTACATATTGGTTGGTTACTCTCACAAGCTCTGTGCCACCATTGCATTAGCATATTTTGTAGGCAGGACACAATTGTAGATCAAAAGGTTTGTGGCTGGGTTGGTATTTACATTTCTCCTTTTGTAGAGCAACGAGTACCTTCTTATACCAAAGACGCTAGCATGTAGGGGTGAAGACTCTGTGTGGGCACCAGCTTGACTTCTCCATTTTCAATGAGTTATATAGGTGTTGTCCTCAGCATTAGAGCTTTACCATCAGTTTTTAGACAGCAACCGCTAGTATTGGCAACAGCCTGAATTGTTTGAAGTTCCCATGGGTCCCCTTTGGTCAGTAACTAATTAGATCTAACCCATTCCTGGTACTGGAAGTTTCATTTGGTGGCAAGAGATGTCCAGTTGGACCTCTGCTTCCCCCATTATTTGGCAATTTTATTTAGATCATCTTCATATATGTACGTATTTTTGGAAGCTTCTACTGTATTAGATTTCCATACTACCTTTCAAATTATCCTTAATTTTAGCTATCTCTCCCTCTATTCCCTCCCTTGTCCCCCTCTTTCCTTCTCCTTCCAATCTAATTCTCCCATTCTAGTACCTCCAACCCCATCTTTCCATAACTATTTACCCTGTTTCCCTTTCCTAGAGAGAGCTATCTGTCCCCCCTAGTATATACCTAGTCTTACTCTATATCTAACCTCTGTGGTTCTAGGGATTGTAGCTTGGTCATCATTTATTTAGCAATTAATATCCATATAAAAGTGAATACATACCATATTTGTATTTCTGGGTCTGGGATACCTCACTCAGGATGATCTTTTCTAGTTCCATCCATTTACTTGCAAATTTCATGATGTCATTTTACTGGCTGAGTAATATTCTAGTGTAAATGTACCACATTTTTGTTGTCCATTCATATGTTGGGGACATCTGGGTTGTTTTAATTTTTGGCTATTGTGAATAGAGCAGCAATGAGCATGGTAGAGCAAGTGTCCTTGTAGAATTTAGCGTCCTTTGGGTGTATGCACAAGAGTGGTACAGCTGTATTGATTCATTACTCTACATCCTCACCAGCATGAGGATGTATTTTATTGATTTTAGTCATTTTTTATTGATCTTAGCCATTCTAACAGGTGTAAAATGAAATCTCATAGTCATTTTGATTTGCATTTACTTAATATCTAAGGATGTTGAACATTTCTTTAAGTGTTTCTCAGTCATTTGAGTTTCCTCATGAGTAGATCTTCATTTCATTTTTAAAATTATCTGTTTTTGTCAGAAGTTTCTGTCCTGCCTGGTTTTTGCAGTCATTAAGTCTGAAAGAAATCATACAGAGGTCTACATTAATTATAAACTGATTGGCCTAGTAGCTCAGACTTCTTATGAATTTTTACATCTTACATTAACCCATTATTCTTATCTGTGTTAGCCACGTGGCTCGGTACCTTATTTGGTGAAGCAATCACATCTTGCTTCTTTTGTGGCTGGGTCATGACCACAGACTGTGCTTCCCTCTTCCCAAAATTCTCGTTGCCCTGCCCCTACTTCCTGCCTGGTCACCCTGTCTATACTTTTTGCCTGGCTATTGGCCAATCGGCATTTATTTAAAATATAAGTGACAAAAGGGGGGGAGTGCTGTGGGACAATGGTTTGTACCCTGTCAATCATATTTTAATAAAACGCTGATTGGCCAGTTGTCAGACAGAAAGTATAGGCAGGAAAACCAGGCAGGAAGTAGAGGCAGGGAAATGAGAACAGAATAATTCTTTATAGAGGGAAGCTCAGTCTCTGGTCATGACCCAGTGACAGAAGAAGGAAGATGTGACTGCATCGCCAAATAAGGTACTGAGCCATGTGACTAACACAGACAAGTATACTGGGCTAATATAAGTTATAAGAGTTAATAAGAAGTCTGAGTTACTAGGCCAATCAGTTTATAATTGATGTAGACCTCTGTGTGATTTCTTTGGGACTGAATGACTGCAGGACCAGGTAGGACAAAAACCTCTGACAGCAATTTGTTTTCCAGATATCTAGGCTTTTGAGTTCTTTTGTAGTTTGGATATTACCCCTGTATTGGATGTATAGTTGAAAATTTTTTTTGAAAGTAATTTTATTAAATTATAAAAGTTTCCATTTCCGCCCCTCTTCCCAACACCCTCCCACTGCCCCCACTCCCTCTCCTCCTCCCTCTTCGTCCCTTAGGGCAGTCAGGGTTTCCTGCCCTGTGGGAAGTTCAAGTTTAGTTGAAATTTTTTTTCTCATTTTGTAGGCTTCCACTTGGTCAAATGACAGTATTCTTTGCCATGCATAAGCTTTTCAGCTGCATGGTGTCTGATTTATCTCAGTGCCTGTGCCAAAGCTATTCTGTTCAGAAGTCTTTCCCTGTGTTAATGAGCTCAAGGCTATTCCCCACTTTTTCTTCTATCAGATTCAGTGTATCTGGTTTTATGTTGATATCTTTAGTCCATTTGTAGCTGAGTTTTACATATGATGATAACTATAGACTTATTTGGATTCTTCTACATTCAGTTGTGCAGTTTGAGCAGGACCATTTATTGAAGATGCTGTCATTTTTCACAGCATGTCTCTCTGGCTTCTTTAAAAAGAATCAGGTGTCTATGTGTGCGGACTTTTGTCTGGGTCTTCAATTCAATTCTATTGATCAATATTTTTATTACTACAGCTGAGTCATATAACTTGAAATCAGGGCTGGTGATACATACAGCAGTTCATTTATTATTCAGGATATATTTTTTAGTTATCCAGGGTTTTGTGTTCCCATATGAAGCTTAAAATTGTCCTTTCAATAATGTTAAATCTTAAAAATAATATGAATCAAAAGTAAAAAATTATTGTTGTACTGGGAAAATGCCAATCTTTGAAATATCGGCACAGAAGGAGGAAAATTCCACGCCAAAGAGAAAATATTCTGAATAAAACTTACTGATGAAAATTTCCCAAAATTATGGATAGTGATTCCCATTCAAATATAAGATGCAAAAAGAATACCAAGCAGAGTTAGAAAAGAAATTACCAATACCATATTACAGTCAAAACAAGAAATATTTAGAATAAGCAGAAGTATTACAAGTGTTGAAAGAGACTTGCCAAGGCACATATAAAGGCAGACCTGATAGAATAACAGCAGATTTTCAATTAAAACTCTAAGAGTCAGAATGGTATGGAAGGATGTATTATATATTTTAAAGATCACAACTACAGGAAAAAGCCTCATAAAATACATAAATTCCTAGATTAACTACTGAATAATTACTTGATTGTTGAAACAATAAAGAATGAAATAAAAGAGTTCCTAGAATGAAATGAAAATGAAAACATAATATATCAAGACCTATAGGATAAAATAAAGCCAGACAATACAATGGAATAAAATCCCATAGGACACAGTAAAGGGAAGTTTATAGTGCTAAGTGTCCACATTATGAAGTTACTGATGCACTTTGAGGCATTGGCAAAACAAGAACAAACAAAAACCCAAACTAGTAAGGAGAATTAGGTAGTTATAAAAAGGAAACAAAATCAATGAAAGAGGAATTTTAAAAAATGAAAAGAGCAGATAAAATGAAGAGATTATTTTTTAAACCCCCCCACCAATATTGACAAACCCTTAGCCAAATTAACCAAAAGAAATCAAGAAAAGACTCAATTTAATAAGATATGACATGAAAAAAAGGAAATAGTACAGTTGATACCAATGAGATCTAGAAAATCATGAGGACTTATCTCCAAAACAAATTGGGAAAAATCTAAAGAAAATGGATAAATTTCTAGATGCATATGACCAATGTTAAAACAAAATGAAGTAAGTAGCTTAAGTAGCCTCACAAAAAACAACAAGACTGATGTAATAAAAAAAACCTGCCTGACAATAAAACAAAACAAACAAAAACAAAACAAACCCAGGTCCAGATTGAGTATAGCAGAATACCATAAGATTTTTAAGGAAGAACTGATTTTAGTAATTTGTAATTTATTAATTTAGTAAAGCTTAATTGATTTTACATAATCAGTTACTTAGATTATTCCATGAAAGAGTAAAGGAAAGTATGTTCCCAAATTCCTGTAACAATACCAGCATTTATCTGATACAAAGTCCAGGTAGCATGCAACAAAAAAGAAACTTATAGACCAATTTCTCTTTTAGACATAAATGTAAAAATTAAGAGCATAATAAGATACATGTAAGCCATATTCAAGAACACACAAAAATTAGTCACCATGATCAAAGTGACTTAATTCCAACACATATAATATATATGTAATATCTATTTATATATAAATTATGAATTTATATATAATATATGCACTAGTTTAAAACACTGCAGAAATGATTAAGGAAGAAAATAGGAGACAGGGAAAATTATGTATTGAAACAATTATGATTGTGAAATGATTCAAAAACTTATCTACCGATTCAACTCAGTCCCAATCAAAATTCCCTCATTATTTATTGAAATAAAAGTAACTTTAGGTTTTTAAAAACATTATTTTTTATTTTATTTATTTCTATTGCTTTAGATATTATAATATAATTACACCATTTTGTCATTCTCTTTCCTCCCTCCAACCTAACCATATGTCCCTTTCTGATGTCCTTTCAATTCGTGGCTTATTTTCTCATTAATTAATTCGTGTGTTATACACACACACACACACACACACACACACACACAAAAGAGGACACTAATTGGTTATCCAACACCAAATGATAAGTCCTGAAAATATACATACAATTAACATATAGACTCAACAGTAGTTAGGAACACACACATACACACACACACACACACACACACAAATATATCAGCAATTAACTAAAAGAGATACCATAAAAAAGTTGAGAGCAAGGAGAAGTAAATGGGAGAGTTTAGAGGGATGAAAGGGAATGAAAAAATGATACAATTTTATTATTTCAAAAAATAAAAAATAATGAAAAGTAAGTGATTGTGCTTATATGTAGATATTAGCCATTAAATAAATGATAAACACGTTATAATCTGTAGACCCAGAGAGATTAGGTATAGAGAGGAAGGGACTTGGGGGGCACATGGTTCTTCTTGGGTTGGAGAAATAGAATAGATTTTATGAGTGGACTGGGAGCAGGAGGATGGGAATGGGAGAATTGGGTGTGAAGGGAGAGGGAAGATGGGGTCAAAGAAGGGAATGTGGGGAGAGACAGCTAGAATTGAGGGCCATTTGAGGGATTGTATGTGAACCTAGTGCAGTGGAAATTTCATAAAATATATGAAGGAGATCCTAATGAAGTCTCCAAATAATGGGGGAGACAGAGTCCCATCTGGCCATCTCTTCACCAAATGAAGCTTCCCAGTACCTGGACTAAGTTACATCTAATTGAGTTGTTTGCCAAAGTAGTCCCACGGAAATCCCAAAACAACTCAGGCTGTAGCCAAGATGGTAGGTTGTAAAAGCCAGAGAGATAGAGGATACTGGGAGAACAAGGCCCTCTGAAACCACCAAGCAAGGCACATATGAAATCACAGAGATCAAAGCAGCAAGAACAGGGCCTATATGGGTCTGTACCAGGTCTGTAACCAACTTTCAGTTATTACATAGGAATATATATCTTGTCTTGGGGTTTATATTGCTATGCTGAAACAGCATGACCAAAAAGCAAGTTGTGGAGGAAAGGATAATTCAGCTTACACTTCCACATTGCTGTTCACTACTGACAGAAAAACAGTGCAGGAACCTAGAGACTATGGAGGGGTGCTGCTTTACTGGCTTGCTCAGCCTGCTTTCTTGTTGTGATCCAGCTGCCCTCACTCCCTCTAACTGGCAGGGGAACTTCCTTGTGGTCTGTAATTGACAAGGATGTTTGTGTTCTTTCTGGCTGGTGGGTCTCCACAGAAGGAGTAGAGGTATAAAAGGTTGCTGGGCAAAACAAAGGTTGCTGTTCTTCCACCAGAAAAGAAGCCTCCCTGTCCCGGCACACACACCCCGCCCTGCCCTGCCAGTCTTGGCTATCCAGGCTGCACTGGCTGCTGCAAGTGGAGGTTCCCACCGAGATCTGAGAAAGAAGGGGTAGCAGATGGGGTCATCCTAGGCCGGTAAGGACGGATTGGGGTAAAATGGGATCCACAAGCAGTAAGAGAGATATCTAAATTGTTAGAGAAACAAGGAACCGCGGTCAAAAAGAGAACTATAGAGGATGTTCTTAAGGATATAGCTGCAGCTATTGTTCTTTAAAAAGAATATGATGATGGGATGCCCCAGGTGGCCTACGAGCCAGGCAGAGGCTGCCACCAGAGCAGTGCAGGGTCCCCGGGCGAGCGGCAGAGTCAGGTGGCTGGATGCGGTGGACGGCAGAGTAAATGGACATAAGGCTATACATAAAGCTAAATATTTATTACTTAGAGAAGAGGGAGATATTTATTACTTAAAAAGAGGAAATCAGAGAGATGTAAAGAGAAACATAGGGAGAGATAGAGACACATGTGTACACACCAAGAGACAGGACAGAGAGAGAGAGAGAGAGTTAAGATGGCGGCGAGGAGGTCAGAAGTCGCTGGGGTGGGTGTGGTTAGTTCTTAAAGGCACCACAGCAAAAGAATAACATTCCCGGATCCTTTTTATAATAAAAAGTAGAAGTTAGACATTCCAGTTTGAAGGAATTGGGGCGGTGAATTCTCAAGGCTGCTTCCGGCTGATTTGTGGGCGTCGTCTTGGGAGGGGTGAGGGAGATCCAAGAGAAGCTGGGTGCTGGTCACATCCTGGCATAGTTGGTCTCTGCTCCCGACAGGACAGGTATCTGTGGCATGGAAATGTCTGGTGTCCCGTGTACCTGGTTAGGGTATTGGCAGAACAGAGGACAAAGTTAAATTGAGAAAAAATTTTTAGGACCAGGGAATTGAGGGGTTTGTATCTGACCTGTTTACGGTGGGTTTTTAAATTCGGCTCCCTGGAACTCATAAGAAAGACAGAAGTTTTATATATATATATATATATATATATATATATATATATATATATATATTGTATTAAGAACTCTTTGGGTTTATAAAAACAGAAATTATAATGAAAAGTATTTTTATTTGGTGAGACAACCTGGCAAAACCTCTCAGCTATCAGACTGTCAGAGATCTTTGAGAAGGATAAGATCTTACTTGAGTTACTGATTAAAAAATGACAGAGAACTTACTTGGTTGGCATCCTAGAGCTACTCTTTTGGGTCCTCCCTGGTCGCTGAAGGTTGCATTTGACCTTTTCTGTTTAATGTAGAGCCTGCCAGGCTTTTGAAGACCCTGTGGACTAAGAAATCTTTAGGAAGACAGGCCTACCTTACCCTGGGCAGCTAGACTGTCGATTCCAGTGATTTTGTCCACGTTTGGAGGTCTCCAGTTTAGGTAAAAGGCAGTTTTTGCCCAATGGTCAGTACTTGGCAAACTGCAGTCGAAGCAAACTGCAGATGGACGGTGGTCAGTGACGTGACCGTTTGTTTTCTGTCTTCTTGGAGGAAACAGAGTGCTTGCTAGGAGCCAACCCGTCTCTTTTTGTTATGAAAAGTTTTTTTTAAATAATTAAACATTTAAATATCACATTCCGGGGGCTGGAGAGATGGCTCAGAGGTTAAGGATGCTGGATGTTCTTCCAGAGGTCCTGAGTTCAATTCCCAGCAACCACATGGTGGCTCACAACCGTCTACAATGAGACCTGGTGCCCTCTTCTGGCATGCAGTCATACATGGAGGCAGAACACTGTATTGTATACATAATAAATAAAATCTTTTAAAAAAAAAATCACATTCCCCAGATCTCTGAGCAGTTGAGGGCTGATTATAAGGTATAGCTACAGTATAGAATCTGTCTGGAAGGTTGGGTCTGAGTTTGACTGTACTGACTCTTAATAGGTAAGATCCACATTTGTAAAAAGACAGAAAGAAAGAAAAAAAACTGTTTGTAACATTAAGATTAGTGGCAGAACTGACAATGGTAGAAAACGGCTTAAAAGTACATACCAGTTTAAAAATATGAGACTTATGATTTTGTAGTCTGAAACAAGATGAAATGAACAATCATTATACATAGAAAGATTGAACAGGAATTAGGCAGACTGCATGCTTCTGATGGGCCCTATCAGAAAGCATGTCACTATGCAAAACACCTGTAATTCGAGTTAACGAGGATTTTAGTGAACACCAAGGAGGGGGAGAGGAAAGGCAGGACATACATAACAGTGGGAGAGCTTGGTCGCATGATCTGGCTTTCAGTGAATCTAGCGATAAAGTCACCTGACCCCAATGAACATGGCGGCGAACACGTGTTGTGGCTTGAATGGAAAAACCTCGGGAATTTTAAAAACCGGGGGCCGCCTGGCTGTTATCCAGAGTCTGAATCGTGAAAAAACCGCATAAACAGACAATTTAAGGCATATTTAGGCTGGTACGACTTGCTTTCCCAGGTCAAGACCGTGAAAAAGCCCTCAAAAATCGTGGTATCTCTACCCTATGGGGAACGGCTCCCTGTTTAGGTGAGATGCAAACGACCATCCGAAAACATGTGCCCAGGCGTCCGAGGTGCCCATGTGGGATGGTATCGGCTGAACCGGATCAGCCAATTACGTCTGTGAGAAAGATAGGAAGGAAGAAAAGACTGAAATAAAGAGGAAGAAAACTGGGAACCCTGGGTTCCCAGTTGCGGGAATGGTGGGAGCTGGCCAGGCCAGCTGTCCCAGTCACGGGCTTAACAGAGGACACAAGCGGTAATGAACGCCAGCGAAGGGGCGGAGAAGTACCCCTCCCTGAGCCCAGAAACACCGGGAGGACCGGTCAATCCCGGGTTAAAAAGGCTCAGATAAGCTGGCTGGACTGAGGAAACCTACAATTAGAAGTCCCGGACGAAAGGTGAAGCTGGGACCCTGGCCCTTGGCGGGTGAATCTCTCGAGTCCACGGCACCAAAATTGTTCTTTAAAAAAAATATGATGATGGGATGCCCCAGGCGGCCTGCGAGCCAGGCAGAGGCTGCTGCCAGAGCAGTGCAGGGTCCCTGGGCGAGCGGCAGAGTCAGGTGGCTGGATGCGGTGGACAGCAGAGTAAATGGACATAAAGCTATACATAAAGCTAAACATTTATTACTTAGAGAAGAGGGAGATATTTATTACTTAAAAAGAGGAAATCAGAGAGAGATATAAAGAGAAACATATGGAGAGATAGAGACACATATGTACACACCAAGAGACGGGACACAGAGAGAGAGAGTTAAGATGGCGGCGAGGAGGTCAGAAGTCGCTGGGGTGGGCGTGGTTAGTTCTTAAAGGCACTGCAGCAAAAGAATAACAGCAGCAAGCCCATGGTTTTTGACAGGTGGAGGTTTGAACATCTCCGAAACATTTCTTGGAAACAGGTAAAAACAGATTTACAGAAACGGCTGCAAAAAGGGGGGTGCCAATAGCATCCCTATATCTACCTTTTTGCTATGGCACCTAGTTTGCGATGCCCTACTTACTGATAAAATGAAAGTGAGACCGGAGGTCATAGCTGCGAAAGAGATACTTGAAGAAATACAGGAGGAGGAGACTTGCCGGTCCATAGGATCGGCAGAGTCGCATTGGGACCAAAAGGAAATGTCAGAGGTACCAGGGAGAACTTTGGAATCTGGTGCAGGCCTAAGGCTAATGCCAAAGTCTACCTGCTTTCGGGTGCAAAATCAGATAGCAATAGCCTCTGAGTCAGAAAATGGGAAAGTCAGCCTCAGCTCCAGTGCAAAAGAGATCAAGTGGGGGTGCGAAGGCCTATCCTCTAGGGACCCAACACTTTCTTTGTATTTTTCTTTATACTTGGCTTTTCTACAGTATACTTAGCCAACTTTTCATTGTCTTTTATTAATTTATTTATTTTACATCTTGGCCACAGTTTCCCCTCTCTCCTCTCCTCTCAGTTCCTCCCACAAACCTTTTTGTTCCCACACCCCAATCCACTCCTTCTCTGGTTCTGTTTAGGAAAGGTCAGGTAGGTAAACCTTGAGTATCAACAAAACATGGCATATCTAGTTGAGGTAAGACTATGTACCTCCCCGTGTATTAAGGTTGCACAAAGTGGTTCAGTGTGGCAAGTAAGGTCCCAAAAGCCAGCAAAAGAGGTAGAGACAGACCCTCTTCCCACTGTTAGGAGTCCCACAAGAGGAGAGGACCAAGCTACAAAACTATAACATATATGCAGAGTGCCTATGTTAGTTCCTTGCAAGTTCCCTGGTTATCAGTTCAGTCTCTGTGAGCCCCTTTGAATCCAGGTTAGTTGATTCTGTAATATTTCTTCTGGTGTCCTTGACCCCTCTGACCCATACAATCCTTTCTCCCCCTATCTGAAGATTCCCCAAGCTCTGCCTAATGTTTGGTTGTGCATCTGTATTTGTTGCCATCAGTTGCTGGACGAAGTTTCTCTGATAACAGTTGGGCTAGGCACCAATCTGGTCAAAGGAGACGGCCACTTTAGCCTACATATCCACTATTACTAAGGATCTTAGCCTGGGTCATCCTTGTAGATTATCAGGAGATTCTCTTGCATCAGCGTTTTAGCTGACCCCCAAATGCTCCCCTTCCAGTAGGCTCTTTCAGCGCTCTCTCACTCCTTCCCCCTACTCTCAACCTGATTGCTCATGTTTCCATCCCCACCCATTCTCAGTCCACTCACGGAATCTCTTCTATTTCCCCTTCCCAGGGAGACCTGAAACTCCATGAGCCTCCTTGTTACCTAGTCTCTCTGGGTCTGTGAATTGTAGCATAGCTCTCCTTTATTTTACAGCTAATATTCACTTGTGAGTGAGTACATACCATGCTTGTCTTTCTCTGTCCTGGTTACCTCACTTGGGATGATTTTTTTCTAGTTCCATTTGCCTTCAAATTTCCTGGTATCCTTGTTTTTTTAATACTCCATCGTGTAAATGTACCACGTTTTCTTTATCCATTCCTCTGTTGAGGGACATCTAGGTTGTTTCTAGCTTCTGGCTATTACAAATAAAGTTGCTATCAACATAGCTGAGCAAGTGTCCTTGTGGTATGATTAAGCATCCTTTGGGTATATGCCCAAGGGTGGTATAGCTGGGTCTTAAAATAGATTGATTCCCAATTTTTCTGAGAAACTGCCATACTGATTCCCATACTGGCTATACAGGTTTGCACTCCCACCAACAATGGAGAAGTATTCCCCTTGCTCCATATCCTCACTTGTCTGAGCTGTCTCTTGTGTTTTTGATCTTAGCTATTCTGATAGGTGTAAGATGGAATCTCAGAGTCATTTTAATTTGAATTTCCCTGATGGCTAAGGATGTTAAACATCTCCTTAAGTGTATCTAGGCCATTTGAGATTCTTTTTTTGAGAATTCTGCTTAGATCTGTACCCTACTTTAAAAATTAGATTATTTAATTCGTTGTTATCTAGTTTCTTTAGTTCTTTATATATATTGGAAATCAGCCTTCTGTGAGATGTAGGATTGGTAAAGATCTTTCCCATTCTGTAGGCTGCCGTTTTGTCCTATTGACAGTGTCCTTTGACTTACAGAAATGTTTCAGTTTTATGAGGTTCCATTTATTAATTATCAGTCTTAGTGCCTGTGATGTTGGTGTTCTGTTCAGGAAATTGTCACCTGTGCCAACGCATTCAAGGCTATTTCCCACTTTCTCTTCTACCGGGCTCAGTGTATCTGGATTTATGTTGAGGACTTTGATCTACTTGCACTTGAGTTTTGTGCAGGGTGATAGATATGGATATATTTACATTTTTCTGCATGCCAACATCCAGTTAGACTAGCACCATTTGTTGAAGATGCTTTCTTTTTCCCATTGTATATTTTTTGCTTCTTTTTAAAAAATCAGATATACATATATGTGTAGATTTATGTCTGGTTCTTTGATTTGATTCCATTGATCTTCCTGTCCGTTTTCATGCCATAACGATATAGTTCTGTAGTAAAGCTTGAAAGCTTGATACCTCTGGAAGTTTTTTATTGTACAGGATTGTTTTAGTTATCCTGGTTTTTTTTTAAAGTTCCGTATGAAATTGAGTATTGTTCTTTCAATGCCTGTAAATAATTGTGTTGTAATTTTAATGGGGCTTGCATTGAATCTGTAGATTTCTTTTGGCAAAATGACCATTTTTACTATGTTAATCCTACCTATTCGTAAGCATGGGAGATTTTACCATTTTCTGATATCTTCTCCATTTTCTTTCATCAAAGACTTGAAGTTATTGCTATACAGGTCTTTTACTTGTTTTGTTAGAATTAAACCAAGATATTTTATATTATTTGAGGTTGTTGTAAAGGGTGTTGATTCTCTATTTCTTTCTCAGTCCATTTTTTGTTTGCATATAGGAGAGCTACTGATCATTTTTGAGTTGATCTTGCATGCAACCACTTGACTAAAGGTGTTGATCAGCTGTAGGGGTTTCCTGGTAGAGCTTTTGGGGTTGCTTACATATATTATCTTATTATCTGTAAATATTGATACTTTGACTTCTTCCTTCCCAATTTGTATCTCTTTACTCTCCTTCTTTCTTTCTTCTGTATGGTTAGTGTTTTGATTGTTTTGTGGTGAGGGGATTTTCTTTTCTGATCGAATCTCTTGTGTTCTGTAAACTTCTTATAACTTTATAGGTATCTCCTTCTGTAGGTTGGGAAAATTTTCTTCTATGACTTTGTTAAATATATTCACTGCATTTTTTTAGCTGGGTTTTTTCTCCTTCTTCTATTTCTATTATTCTTATTTTTGGTATTTTTATAGTGTCCCACATTTCCTGGATATTTTGTGTTAGAAATTTTTTATATTTAACATTTTCTGTGACAGATGAAACAATTTCCTCTATTGTGTCTTCAACAGCTGGAGCTCTCTCTTCCATCTCTTGTATTCTCTTAGTGATGCTTGCATCTGTATTTCCTGTTTGCTTATCCAGATTTTACATTTCCAGGATTTTCTCTGCTTGTATTTTCTTTATTGCTTCTATTTCCATTTTTTAAGGTCTTGAACAGTTTATTCCATCTGTTTGTTTTCTTGGCTTTCTTTTAGGGATTTATTGGTTTCTTTCAATATTTTGTTTGTCTTTTTCTCAATTTTATAAGGTTTTTTCTTATCCTTTTTAAGGAACTCTATCATCTTCATAAAGTAATTTTTTTAAAGTAAATTTTATTAAATTATAAAAGTTTCCATTTCCGCCCCTCTTCCCAACACCCTCCCACTCCCCCCACTCCCTCTCCTCCTCTCTATTCGTCCCTTAGGGCAGTCAGGGTTTCCTGCCCTGTGGGAAGTTCCAGTTCCTTCCCCCTCCCTCCAGGTCCAGGAAGGTGAGTGTCCAAACAGACTGGATCCCCAAAATCCAGTATATGCAGAGGAAACAGGTCCCAGTATCATAGTCAATGGCTTTTCAGAAAGACTTCGGGCCAGCCACAGTCAGAGAATCCGGCCAAATTCCGAGAATCTGGTTAGATCACCTCCTCGTTCAGTCCCAGTCCAACTGGCCTTGGTAAACTCTCATTAGATCCGTTCCCTTGTATCAGTGGGTGATAGCATCCCTCGCAGTACTGATTTCATTTTTCATGTTCTTCCTCCTTCTGCTCCTCATTTGGACCTCGGGGGGCTCAGTCCGGTGCTCCAATGTGGGTCTCCGACTGTATCGCCGTCCTTCACCAGATGAAGGAACTATGGTGATAAGCAAAATATACGTCAGTATGGTTATGGGCCACGGCCGATTCAGGCACCCTCTCCTCTGTCCAGAGAACAATCTGGGGGATCTCTCCTTGGACCTGGGATCCCATATATAATCAAGTCTCCTATAAACCCTAAAATGACTCCCTTAGTTGAAATATATTCTTCCCTGATCCCATATTCATCCTTCCTCCCTCCCTCCCCTATCCCAGGCCACCGAGCTTTCCCTGTTCCTCCCCTACTCCCTTCTCTCTAACACTCTCCCCTTCCATCAACCCTCCCACCCCCCCATGCATCCGAGGTTACCTGGGACTCTTGTCTATTTCCTACCTCCTGGTGGATAGCTAAATAATCTTCATCAGGTTCATCTTCTTATTTAGCTTCTCTAGGATCACGAATAATAGGCTCAAAGACCTTTAATTATGGTTAGAATCCACTTATGAGTGAATACATACCGTGTTCCTCTTTTTGGGTCTGGCTTACCTCACTCAGTAAAGCGTTTTCTATTTCCATCCATTTGCATGCAAAATTCAAGATGTCATTGTTTTTTACCGCTGAGTAAAACTCTAATGTGTATATGTTCCACACCTTTTTTAACCATTCTTCTATTGAGGGGCACCTAGGCTGTTTTCAGGTTCTGGCTATTACAAATAGTGCTGCTATGAACATAGTAGAACAAATGCTTTTGTAGTATGTTAGGGAATCTTTAGGGTATATTCCCAAGAGTGGAATTGCTGGGTCCTGAGGGAGGTTGACTCCCAGTTTCCTGAGAAACCGCCACACTGATTTCCACAGTGGCTGCACGAGTTTGCATTCCCACCAACAATGGATGAGTGTTCCTCTCACCCCACATCCTCTCCAGCATAGGCTATCGTTGGTGTTTTTGACTTTAGCTATTCTGACAGGTGTAAGATGGTATCTCAAAGTGGTTTTGATTTGCATTTCCCTGATCGCTAAGGAGGTTGAGCATGACCTTAAGTGCCTTCTGGCCATTCGAAGTTCATCTGTTGAGAATTCTCTGTTAAGTTCAGTATCCCATTTTTTAATTGGGTTAATTAGAGTTTTAGTGCCTAGTTTCTTGAGTTCTTTGTATATTTTGGAGATCAGACCTTTGTCTGATGAGGGGTTGGTGAAGATCTTCTCCCAGTCAGAAGGCAGCCTTTTTGTCCTACTGACAGTGTCCTTTGCTTTACAGAAGCTTCTCAGTTTCAGTAGATCCCATTTATTCATTGTTTCTCTTATTGTCTGTGCTGCTGGGGTCCTACTTAAGAAGAGGCCTCCTGTGCCTATATCTTGTAGACTACTTCCCACTTTCTCTTCTATCAGGTTCAAAGTGGTCGGATTAATGTTGATGTCTTTAATCCATTTGGACTTGATTTTTGTGCATGGTGATAGATATGGATCTATTTTCATTTTTTTACAGGTTGACATCCAGTTATGCCAGCACCATTTGTTAAAGATGCTTTCCTTCTTCCATTGTATACCTTTAGCTCCCTTGTCGAAAATTAGGTGTTCATAAGTTTGTGGGTTAATATCTGGGTCTACTATTCGATTCCATATTCTCTGTTCTTATGCCAATACCAAGCTGTTTTCAATACTGTAGCTCTATAATAGAGTTTGAAGTCAGGGATGGTAATGCCTCCAGAAGTTCTTTTATTGTATAAGATTGTTTTGGCTATCCTGGGTTTTTGTTTTGCCATATAAACTTGATTATTGTTCTCTCAAGGTCTGTGAAGAAGTTTGATGGGATTTTGATGGGGATTGCATTGAATCTATAGATTGCTTTTGGTAGAATTGCCATTTTTACTATGTTGATTCTCCCAATCCAAGAGCAGGGGAGGTCTTTCCATTTTCTGGTATCCTCCTCAATTTCTTTCTTCAAAGACTTAAAGTTTTTGTCAAATAGGTCTTTCACTTCCTTGGTTAGAGTAACCCCAAGGTATTTTATGCTATTTGTGGCTATCATGAAAGGTGATGTTTCTCTAATTTCCCTCTCTGCTTCTTTATCCTTTGTGTATAGGAGGGCCACTGATTTTTTGGAGTTGATCTTGTATCCTGCCACGTTACTAAAGGTGTTTATCAGCTGTAGGAGTTCTTTGGTAGAGTTTTTGGGGTCACTTATGTAAACTATCATATCGTCAGCAAATAACGAAAGTTTAACTTCATCCTTTCCAATACGAATCCCCTTGATCTCCTTATGTTGTCTTATTGCTATTGCTAGAACTTCAAGCACTATATTGAAGAGGTATGGAGAGAGTGGACAGCCTTGTCGCATTCCTGATTTTAGTGGAAAGGCTTTGAGTTTCTCTCTAGTTTGATGTTAGCTGTCGGCTTGCTGTATATTGCTTTTATTATATTTAGGTATGATCGTTGTATCCCCAGTCTCTCCAACACCTTTATCATAAAAGGGTGTTGAATTTTGTCAAACGCTTTTTCAGCATCCAATGAAATGATCATATGATTTTTTTTCTTTCAGTTTATTTATATGATGGATTACATTGATAGATTTGCGTATGTTGAACCAGCCCTGCATCTCTGGAATGAAGCCGACTTGATCATAATGGATAATTTTTCTAATGTGCTCTTGGATTCGGTTTGCCAGTATTTTATTGAGAATTTTCGCGTCGATGTTCATGAGTGAGATTGGCCTGTAATTCTTTTTCTTGGTTGTGTCTTTGTGTGCTTTTGGTATTAGGGTAACTGTAGCTTCATAAAAGGAGTTAGGCAATGACTCTTCTGTTTCTATATTGTGGAATACGTTAAGGAGTATAGGTATTAGCTCTTCCTGGAAGTTCTGGTAGAATTCTGCATTGAAACCATCTGGTCCTGGGCTTTTTTTGGTAGGGAGATTTTTGATAACAGCTTCTAATTCTTCGCAACTAACAGGTCTATTTAGATTGTTCACCTGTTCTTGGTTCAACTTTGGTATATGGTACTTATCTAAAAAAATGTCCATTTCTTTTACATTTTCCAACTTTGTGGCATATAAACTTTCATAGTAAGATCTAATGATTCTCTGAATTTCCTCTGTGTCTGTGGTTATGTCCCCCTTTTCATTTCTGATCTTATTAATTTGCATGTTCTCTCTCTGCCGTTTGATTAATTTGGATAGGGGTTTGTCAATCTTGTTGATTTTCTCCAAGAACCAGCTTTTTGATTCATTGATTCTTTGGATTGTTTTCACTGTTTCTATTTTGTTGATTTCAGCCCTCAGTTTGATTATTTCCAGTCTTCTAGACCTCCTGGATGAATCAGCTTCTTTTTTTTCTAGATCTTTCAAGTGTGCTGTTAAGTCTCCAATGTGTGCTTTCTCCGCTTTCTTTAATTGGGCACCTATTGCTATGAACTTTCCTCCTAGCACTGCTTTCATAGTGTCCCATAGGTTTGAGTATGTTGTGTCTTTGTTTTCATTAAATTCAAGGAAGAGTTTAATTTCTTTCTTTATTTCTTCCTTGACCCAGGGGTGATTTAGTAGTTGACTGTTCAGTTTCCATGAGTTTGTTGGCTTCCTGGGGGGAGCATTGTTGTTGAATTCTAATTTTAGTCCATGGTGATCTGACAAGACACAGGTAGTTACTAATATTTTTTTTGTATCTGTGGAAGTTTGCTTTGTTACCGAGTATGTGGTCAATTTTCGAGAAGGTTCCATGAGCTGCAGAGAAGAAGGTGTATTCTTTCCTATTTGGGTGGAGTGTTCTATAGATGTCTGTTAAGTCCATTTGATTCAATACCTCCAATAGATCTCTCAATTCTCTGTTTGGTTTCTGTCTGATTGACCTGTCCATTGGTGAGAGAGGAGTGTTGAAGTCTCCTACTATTAGTGTGTGTGGTTTGATGACCGCCTTGAGTTCTAGAAGAGTTTCTTTTACATATGTGGGTGCCTTTATATTAGGAGCATAGATATTCAGGATTGAGACTTCCTCCTGATGAATTGTTCCAGTTATGAGTATGAAATGTCCATCTCCATCTCTTCTGATTGATTTTAGTTTGAAGTCGATTTTGTTAGATATTAGAATGGCCACGCCCGCTTGTTTCTTAGGTCCATTTGCTTGAAAACCTTTTCCCAATCCTTTACTCTGAGTAGGTGTCTGTCTTTGTGGTTGAGGTGTGTTTCTTGTAAACAGCAGAATGTTGCATCCTGTTTTCGTATCCAATCTCTAAGTCTGTGCCTCTTTATAGGTGAATTGAGTCCATTGATATTAAGTGATATTAATGACCAGTGGTTGTTGACTCCGGTCATTTTTTTTTTTTAGGTAGTAGAGTGTATGTGTTTTTCTTCTTTGATTTGTGCTTGTGAATGGTCGCTAGATGTTCGAGTTATTGTAGGCCGTGTTGGGAATGTTGAATTCCTTCGGTAGTGATTTTCCTTCTAATATTCTCTGTAAGGCTGGATTAGTAGCTATGTATTGTTTAAATTTGTTTTTATCCTGGAATATTTTGTTTTCTCCGTTGATAGTGAACAATAGCTTGGCTGGGTATAGTAGTCTGGGTTTGCATCCATTGTCTCTTAGTTTCTGCAGTACCTCTATCCAGGATCTTCTGGCTTTCATGGTTTCCATAGAGAAATCCGGTGTAAGCCTGATAGGTTTACCTTTATAAGTTACTTGACCTTTTTCCTTTGCAGCTCTTAAAATTTTTTCTTTAATATTTATGTTTTGTGTTTTGATTATTATATGGCGAGGGGATGTTTTTTTTCTGATCTAGTCTATTTGGTGTTCTGTATGCTTCTTGAACCTTCATAGGAATATCGTTCTTTAGGTTGGGAAAGTTTTTTTCTATAATTTTGTTGAATATATTTTCTGGGCCTTTGATCTGTAGTTCTTCTCCTTCTTCAATCCCTATTATTCTTAGATTTGGTTTTTTTATTGTGTCCCAGATTTCCTGAATGTTTTGTGAAGAGAATTTGTTGGATTTGCCGTTTTCTTTGACCAGAGCATTTATTTTCTCTATGGTATCTTCAGATTCTGAGATTCGTTCTTCTATCTCTTGTATTCTATTGGTTATGCTTGATTCTGTAGTCTCCGCTCGTTTACCTAGGTTTTCCATATCCAGCCGGTTCTCCGTTTGTGTTTTCTTCATTGCCTCCATTTCAGTTTTCAATTCTTGCACTGTTTCCTTTACTTGTTTGATTGGTTTTTCTTGGTTTCTCAGGGTCTCATTCACGGATTTACTTATTTCTTCAAACTTTTTGTTATATTTCTCATCAATTTCTATACTCATTTCTTCAAACTTTTTGTTATATTTCTCATCCAATTCTTTAAGGGAGTTATTCATATCCTGTTTAAGGGACTCTATTGCTTTTATAATGGCACTTTTTTCCACTTCTTCTGGGTTAAGGTGTTCAAGCCCTTCTGTTGTAGGGTCCTTGGGATCTGGTGTTTTCATGTTGTTTTTCAGATTGTTGGATGAGGTCTTGCCTTGGCGTCTGCCCATCTCTTACTTCAAATGTTCTCTATTGGAACTTCTGTTACCGGGTCAGGCTCCCTTCTTGGGCAGGGACTTCACTGACAGAATGCCCACCTTTCCTCAGGCAGGCTATTGAAGCACAGGCACTCCCTCTTTCCTGGATGCGCTTACAATGCAGGCTCAGCTTGCAAGGCAGCTGAGCTGGGGAAAATTTTATGGCCCCAGGGGGAAGGGAGAAATATAGGAATTCGTACCTGGATGGGAGCCGGGATGGCAGGCGAGAGGGGGTAGCCAGCACTGCAGGGCGACCTGGGCGTCTATGGGGTCGGGGAACGCCCAAGCTCCTCCTCGCCGGGACCCTGTCACAGCCCGAAGCCAGCTCACCCCACAGAAGGCCCTCTGCTAGAAGTCAGGGCCCCTGCTGGTCAGGAATGTGGCTGAGCTGGCACCTGGACCACCTGTCCTCAGGGAGGCCTTTAGGACCCAGGAACTGCCTCGAGCCGAGCTGCGCCTACAGCCAAGGCCCAGCTTGCAAGGCAGCTGAGCTGGGGAAATTTTATGGCCCCAGGGGGAAGGGAGAAATATAGGAATTCGTACCTGGATGGGAGCTAGGATGGCAGGCGGGAGGGGGTAGCCAGCACTGCAGGGCGACCTGGGCGTCTATGGGGTCAGGGAACACCCAAGCTCCTCCTCACCGGGACCCTGCCACGGCCCGAAGGAAACTCACCTCACCGATGGTCCTCTGCTAGAAGTCAGGGCCCCTGCTGGATGGGAGCCGGGATGGCAGGCGGGAGGGGGTAGCCAGCACTGCAGGGCGACCTGGGCGTCTATGGGGTCGGGGAACGCCCAAGCTCCTCCCATAAAGTAATTTTTAAGGTTGCTTTCTTGAGCTTCAGCTGCATTGGATTATACAGGATATTGTAGGATAACTGGGTTCTATCGAGGCCATATTGCCCTTTCTGTTATTGATTGTGTTCTTATATTGGCATTTAGACATCTGTGTTTAGGCTAATTATAAGTCTAGGTATTGATTCCTCCATTTGTCTTTGTTAGATGGGTATTTTGTTCTTTGGTTTCTCTTTCCTTCTGATTTCTGGTAAAGTCAAAGACTCCTTCTCAAGTTGTAGACAAGGATATGGATCCCAGGGGAGGGGTGCAGACTGTGTTCCCTAGATTTGGTTTGACATATGGGGTCCTTAGGGCCAGCCTGGCCTCCAGTACATCTGCTGAGACTGGGGACCTAAACACAGTCTGTGTTCTGGTAAAGCTGAAGTCTGCTTCTGAAGTTGTAGGTCTTGATATAGAGGCCGAGGAAAGGGGTGCAGTTTTTGGTCATTTCCTAGGAACAGACATCTCCAAAACAATGGGCTCTTCTGTTACACCTGGACTGCACTTTCTCCAATTGCCTTTCATAGGCTCTCTTCATGGTGTCAACCCTCAACTTCTTTGCATGACCCCTTCATGCCTGCGTTCTCAACTGCCACTGAGGCAGTACCTTAACTAATGGCCTCTTCTGGCCTCTCATAGTGCCAATCCTTAGTTGCTCTCCATGGTCACTTCATGTCTTCAAAACAAGTACCACTTGGGTGACTCTTACATATTACCAAGTCTGGTTGCCAGCACGAGGTACAACCTTGACCATCTCTGGAACACAACTTCTCTGTGCTCTTAGGAAATACTTTCCAGAAGATTTGACCTCTATTGTGTGGATGGTCTCTTCTCAATCACTGATAATTTCTTAGCTCCAGCTAACCAGCATCAATTGTCCCAGCAACACAAAGGTTTCACTTCAATGGTATTAGTCTCTTGTTAATTGTGGCTGATTCTTCAGCCCCAGCTGACTAGAATGATGGGATCTTAATTCGAAATAACAAATGGCCCTGATAGAGTCTTCATGCTTCCCCCTGAAACTTTACAAGCCAGGCCTCTATCTTCTGCACTGCCCTTGACATTCTTCCAAGCTCCTAAAGGACATCCCACTGAGCTCTTACTTAACACTCAATAATTTTTCTAACCCAAAAGTTCCAAAGTCTTTCTACAATTCTCCCCCAAACAAGGACAGGCCAGTAACAGCCATACCCCACTATGCTGGTACCAACTTGTCTTAGTTCAGGTTTCTATTCCTATGATGAAACACCATGACTAAAAAGCAAGTTGGGGAGGAAAGGGTTTATTTGGGTTACACTTCTACACTGCTGTTCATCATTGAAGATGAAGAAGGACGCTTAAAAGAAATCCCACACTAGCTCAGAATTGAGTAGAATAGAGGGTTATTTATTTAGTATAGACTCACAGATCACAGTCCTCTGCTGGAACGGCAGGGAACAACAACCAAATCCCACAGCTGGGAAAAGAGGCTGGACATGACCTTTACATGGGCATATATAGTATAAGAGGCCACGCCCAAGTGGGCAGGTAACATAAAGGCTACTGGCAGTAGGAATTTCTACAGTAGCTCCCCCTTTGGTTTAAATAAGGAAGTTCTAAACCTAATCCAAAGTTATATACAATAAGAACAAATATCAGGTATAAAAATTAGAATTAAACCAGCATATAAACAATATCAAGCAAGAAACATAAGATAAATGTTTCAATAATTATCCTATCCTGATGAGTTTAAGTCTTGTATATAAGTAACTTAGCCAAGTTATGAGAGGAAAGTCACTACAACTATCTAGTCTTCAACACCATTGAAGATCCGAGAAGGGAAAATAATATTACTTGAGTAAGCAGGAAGTGTAATCAAGCAACTTCCAAAATGTGCAACAAATGACAGAGACAATTGACTACCTGAGCAACCACCCAAAGTCTTATTTTCTCAATGTTGGAGTAATCAAATTTGGGTAAGACCTAGAGTAACTGACAGACTGTAGTGAGGAGCTGCGGGCAGGCCTGCTTTTCATTCTGCCTGGCTCCCACATGACTAGCTTACCCCCGGAAATAACAACACACAAATTGTATTCATTTAAACACTGCCTGGCCCATTATCTCTAGAGAGTTAGTTACTGGCTAACTCTCACATCTTGATTAACCCATTTCTAATAATCTGTGTAGCACCACGAGGTAGTGGCTTACCGGGAAAGATTCAGCATGTCTGACATGGTGGCTGGCTCCATGGTGTCTGCCTCATTGCCCTCTTCCCAGCATTTTGTTCTGTTTACTCCGCCTACATAATTTAAGTTTGCATCAATATATAAGAATCTATACCAATGTAAATTGCCTATAAATAACAGCTCACAAGCATTAACTCTATTACTCATTATTATTATTAGTGTAAGCTCACACTAATCTATTATCCCATCCAAATCCCCCCTCCCTTTTTTCACAAAGAGATCCCTGAGCCTACATAATTTCCTCCACTCCCCAACTGCCAACCCTATACCAATTATAATCAACCCCTAAATGATGTCCCTAACACTGAGAACAAACTTTGTTTGGAGAGGGGACATCATCTTCTAGAATTACTTCTAGCTGTCATGGGGGCTATGTACTTTCTATGGGATCCTGTGAAAGTAAAATGATGGTTAAGTTCCAAGATTACTGTCTAGTATAATTGCAAATAGTCTCTGTGTATTCAGTAGGGTTTTTCTGGCCACAGAATATTTTCTAGCTAAAGAACTTTGTAAAAAAAGTGCACCATTTCAGCTAACCAAGTTGAAACCATATTGAGCAGCTGGCACAAAACAGGTCTTATAGTAGCGCTATCAGCATCATAACGTCATATCAACCAGGTGGAATTGTTGTGAGGCCCCATCTTCTTCCTGGAAACTTCAAAGATTACTGTGGAAAAATTCATAGTTAATTGTGGAAAACTTAAAAATCATTATATAGACATATACAGACTTATATATTCAATGAAAGATATGATAAAGACAAAAATATGTATGAAGAAAAGTAAGATTTTTTCTAAATTCTTTCTGTTCTGTCCCATGTCATGGCTCCTGACATGAGACAGAAACTCTGAATTTTTATTTTAGCAACATACTTAGATTTAGAGAAGGACAGAGCCAGTGTCCAACTCCAAAGCCAGCTTAGATTTTTAAGTGAATAATGATTATTATTTTGGTTTATGTTTTGAGATTCTTACCCTCAGATGACATGTCATCATAAGTCATAATTCTCTTTGCTTGATGGTTCTATCTGGATAATTATTTTTCCTTCTGTCAGCATTCAAACATCCAGGGTCTCTTGAATTTTTGAAGATGAGTATTTTCTTGTAAATACAAGAACAGAACCCTGCCTAAAACCTTATGAGGTTTTCTTACCACCTGTATGATTGTCACCCCTGTGGATGAGCTGTCATTTCTCTTTCTCAAGAGGTTCTCTTTTTCAAAGTGAATCGTTATTAATTTTATGATATCCATAATTTTTCTTCTCCTGTGGAAACAAGAGCAAACCCCCTTCTCCAATGTAGCACATCTCCTGGCTTCCATTGTGAGTTCAACACATTCTTGAAATAAACTGGCTGATATGCAAGATATTCATCAGTGTGGCTATGGGATAAGGCCAGTTCAGGCACTCTCTCCTCTGCTGCCCAAGGAACAATCTGGGAACCTCTCCTTGGACCTGGGAACCCCTCTAGAGTCAAGTCTCTTGCCAACCCTAAAATGTCTCCCTTAATTAAGATATTTACTTCCCTGCTCCCATATCCACCCTTCCTCCATCCCGCCCATCCCATTCCCCCAAACTTTCCCGCATCCTCCCCTTCCCCCTTCTCTCTACCCATCTCTCCTTACATCCACCCCCACACCCTTGTGCACCCAAGTCCTGCCTGGCAATCTTGTCTACTTCCAATATTCAGGAGGATAACTATATAGCCACACTGATGAATATCTTGCATATCAGCATAGAACCTTCATCTGGTGATGGATGGAGATAGAGACAGAGACCCACATTGGAGCACTGGACTTAACTCCCAAGGTCCAAATGAGGAGCAGAAGGAGGGAGAACATGAGCAAGGATGTCAGGACCATGAGAGGTGCGTTCACCCACTGAGACAGTGGGACTGATCTAATGGGAGCTCACCAAGGCCAGCTGGACTGGGAGTGATGGAGCATGTGATCAAACTGGACACTCTGAATGTGGCTGGCAATGAAGGCTGACTGAGAAGCCAAGGACAAAGGCACTGGGTTTTGATTCTACTGCATGGACTGACTTTGTAGGAGCCTGGTTTGTTTGGATGCTCACCTTCCTAGACCTGGATGGAGAGGGGAGGACCTTGGACTTCCCATGGGGCAGGAAACCCTGACTGCTCTTAGGACTAGAGAGGGAAGGGGGAAGTGGGAGGGAAAAGGGAGGCATGGAGGAGGTGGAAATTTTTAATAAATAAATAAATTAATTAAAAAATAAACTGGCTGATTTAATTCAGAAGACTTTTCTATTACCCAATGTCTCTCTGATGCTGCTGTCCCTTTCTCATTAGTGTTAAGAAAATTCAAGGTTAATAAAGCATTATGCAATCTATTTCTGGGGTATTTTCCATCCCTTTCTGTTAGTTTAACATATCCTTTATAGTTCAGTTTGATCTTTCTACAACTGCCTGACCTGTAGGACTTTGTGGTATACCTGTAATATGCTTTATATTATAATAAGCAAAAAATGTTTAATTTTCTTAGAGACATATGCTGGACCATTATCTGTCTTTATTTGTGCAGGTATATCCATGATGGCAATAAGTTCTAAAAAAATGCGTGATTACTGAATCAGCCTTTTCTTAGCATAAAGCAGGTGTCAGTTCAAAACCTGAATAAATGTCAGTGGTATGTTATACATATTTTAATTTTCCAAATTCTGCAAAGTGGTACACATCCATCTGCCATATCTCATTCCCTTGAGTACCCTTTGGGTTAGACCTTGCAGGTAGCAGAGTTTGGTTATAGAAAGAGCAAGTAGGATATCTCTTTATAATCTCCTCAGCTTGTTGCCATGTAATAGGAAACTCTTTCTTCTAACCTTTGCTATTGACATGCTCTTTCTCATGGAATTCTGAGGCCTTCAACACACTTCCAGTCAGTAATAGATCAATTTCTGCATTACCTTGTGCTAGAGGACCTGTGATCCCATTAGGATCACATGTGTGTTATGCATATGGGACAAAGCCTATTCCTGCATGAGGCCCTTCAAGGAGTCTCCTGATGGTAATGTGTTTCTCGTTTGTCTTTTGTTGATCTGCGTTCATTGGTCCAATGTCGGCCTTTGTCACATCTTCTTCATATACCTGAAGGCTTAGTCCTCCTATTCTTGCCATTCCCAGAGGAGGTATTATTCCTAGGATTTTTTTGTCTACAATCCTTTCTCAGATGTCCTATTCTACCATAATTAAAACATTTGGCATTTTGATGTCTCCTCATTCCTTTGGAAATTCCTTCTCCTACCCAAGATTCAGTATTATCTGAGTCAAAAGTCTCAATGTTCATTGTATGCAGGATTCATTCATCCATAGGTGCTGATCTAACCTTTAAAGGCCCAAGTATTTTTTTTGCATTCTACATTGGCATTTTCAAAAGTCCAGAGATTCAATAAGTACTCCTCTAGCATCTGGGTCTGTTCCTCCTATTTGTACAGCCTTAGTTAATCTTTGTAAAAAGTCACTAAAGGGTTATCTCTGGTCCTGTTTAACCCTGGTATATGATTCAATTTGTTTTTCTAGTTCTTGAATCCTGTCTCAAGCATTAAGGCTGTTTTATGGTATAGGGACAAGATTTGTTCATCCTAAAGAGTTGAGCTCGTAGGTCAGCATAAGTGTCCTTGCCAAGAGTTTGATCTTGGGAAGTCTTAAGTCCTTTTTGCTTTTCTCTGTTGTTCTAAAATTTTAGCTTCCTCTCTGAAATAACATTTAAATTTAAATATCAATTGAGACCCATCATCCAGGACTGCTGAAACTAGCTGAAGCTAGTAATGTGGTATTGCCCTAATTGTAGAAGCCCATATCTCTATCATCTCCCTAACAAATGCGTAATGTAAGCCATAAGTTATGACAGCTTGCTTAATTTATTTTAGACCATGCATTCCTATAGGTATCCATCTACCTTCTTTGGATCCTTTTGGGCCTTAAAACTTGATGCTTTGTCAGAGTAGATTACAGGGTAGGAAGCTAAAGCCCTGGGTAAATTATCTCTGACAGCTACTGGTGATGTTGAATCCAGTCCTTGTGCCTTCTTTCCCTGTTCATCAGCTCCAATAATTTCTTCAATCATTTCAAATCTTTTTACTATTTTCTTTTGTAAAGCCTGAATATCCTGGCCTGTATATATTTCTAGTGATTTTATTGAGGTACCTAGCCTTTGGTCCTCATTCTGCAATGTGATTCCAAGGACAGAAGTTTTTCCTTTAAAGATAACACCTCATCCTTGAACATTATTTGAAAAGCATGCAGATTGCCATCCTGGAGGGATACTCTATCTGCTAACCCTATCATAACTTTTCAACAAAGTTTGGTTGTCGAATTCAGCAGCATGAATTCTTTTAGATAATTTCTCAGTACCCTTAGACATGGATTCAAATTAATGTTATTCTTTTCCATTGTATTATTTTTTCAGATAACTTTTGATTCTTAATAATATAAATCCTGTCAGCTAGCTGTTCATCATTAGTCTGTAAAGACTGTATCATTTCTAAAAGTGCCTCATTCTTGGCTCTGTTATCAAATAATTTTCTTAAGGATATAATATGAAGATAAAAACTTGAGTTCCAATATCCAATAAATTGATGTATCACCATATCCATATAAGCCTTGCAGAATACAATCCATAGTATTAGCAAAAAAAGTTATAAAAAGTTTCAATGTTAATGTAGTCTGTCATTATATTAATTTCAAGTTTATTGACTTAATAGTTACCTGTTATGAGATCCGGTAAATTGTTTTAGGTGTATTTATTGTCCAGCAGGTGTCATGGTTGCAGAGTCTGACTAGCAGTGATGCAACTGGTGGTGACACAAACAGTCCTGAGGCACTTTAGTTTCCTGCCTTGGTACTGGTTAAATACTGAGAAATATGCTTTGCTTGACAAATTAAAAGCAATTAAAACAATTCCATACATGGAGCAAGGAGCCCAGAACTCACAGGCAGGGAGCACAAACCGGAAGCTGCACAAGTCGCCACACGGCAAGGAATGCAGCAGTAGGAGAGGGATGTTTGTGAGCTTGGGAAATTTCCATGTCGCCGGGCGTAGTTAGCTCCACTGTGACTGGAATTTTACAAAAAACAGCTTAGGTAAAAGCAAGCCAAGTGGGCAGGTTTGGGAGACTTTCTGGGCTGTGGATCAGTTAGACCTTTAGGCTGTCCACCTGATAAGTGTGGAGTCCGAATCTACATGGGGCACCAGATGAAGAAGGATGCTTAAAAGAAATCTCACACTAGCTCAGAATTGAGTATAATAGACGGTTACTTATTTAGGGATAGACTCAAAAATCAATATCCTCTGATTGAATGAGAACAGCAAGCGAATCCCACAACCGGAAAACAGGCCAGATGCGTGCTTTACAAGGGCATATATAGTATAAGAGACCACACCCAAGTGGGCGGGTAACTTAAAGGCTACTGGCTGTAGGAATTCCTACAGCACAAAGGCAGTCAGGACAGTAACTCAAACAGGGCAGGAACCTGGAGGCAGGAGCTGATGCAGAGGCCATGGAAGAGTGCTGCTTATTGACCTCTTTTCCATGGCTTGTTCAGTCTGCTTTTCTTACAGAAACCAGGATCACCAGCTCAGGGATGGCATGACCCCCAAAGGGCTGTGCTCACCCCCATTGATCATTAATTGAGACAGTGCCTTACAGCTGGATCTTACGGAGGCATTTCCTCAACTGAAGCTCCTTTTTCTCTGAGGACTCTAGCCTTGTCAAGTTGACACAAAACCAGCCACTACAGGCTCTTTTCCTTTTGCTTGTTTGCCTTGTCCAACTTCAGTGCGATAGTTTTTGTTGTATTGCATTATATTTTATTCCCTTATGTTTTGTTGTTATCTCTTAGAAGCCTGTTCTATTGTAACAAGAGGCAGAAAGGCAGTGGATATAGATTGGAGGGGAGGAAGGGAGAAACTGGGAGGAGTGGAACAAGGGGAAATTGTGTTCAGGAAATAATGAATGAGAAAAATAATCTATTTTCAATAAAATGAAAAAAAGAAATAGCAGTTTTTCAAGTACCATGGCAATTAATCTATATCCAGATTATGTAAAAGTTTAGATATGTAGTGGAAACTACTTTCTTTTTTTCTTTTTTTAAAGTAATACTACTTTATTTGTATTATCCAAGACTAAGAAGCATTTCATTTTCTTCTTCCATTTGAACTTTCTCTTTCCCTCTCCCATGGAATTAGAAAAAGCAAAGCCTCAGCCCTATGCTTATGGAGAAACAGCTTTGAAAAATTCACAACTACAATGGAAATTAGCAACTATAACTCCTTCACTTAGATCAGAAAAGCCTATATCAATCACACAGAGACTACAAAGTTTATGTGTCTGTCAATTCAATGTAATAAGATGAAGTATTAATAACATTTAACCATCTCAAGTAACTAAGTAACATGTAGGGGTTCATCAGATGAATTGAAAGAAAATGAGAGGAAAGGGATATAGAAGGTTTATGTCTTTCCTCATGTAAGTTGTGACTTTCATAAAGATAGTCTAAAAGTTTGGTTTTCTTATTTGAAGACTATAGTCCATATGCCTTTTCTGATCGCCCTTGAAGTTGGTGCAGACTCCATGAGGAGTGTCACCTAATCTCCCTGTGTCCTAGTCCCTTTCTCAAACAAATAAACATACTCCAGAGTCTGGAGAGATGGCTCAGCTGTTAAAGGCTAGGCTCACAACCAAAAATATAGGAAACTGCTTTCTTAAGAGCTTACATTTGGTGGTATTTTTTAAAAGAATTAACAATATGAACTGAATTTACCCAATATCTTAGAATGTCAAAAATTTCTTTTTTTATTAGCTCCAAGACTAGAAAAAACATAACTATATTGTAGTTATATCACCTGTGGTCACTTATTGGCTCATATTTTAAATAGGCTTATTTATAAATACTGAAAAAAGTATGTGATTGATTACCTTCCAAAGAGTCATGCCACTGTACCAGTAAGCATAGCTCGCCTGTAAAGTCAATATTGTAGCATGCAATTTAGGTAAGATTGCTGATGAATTTTTCATGCAGGAGCATTCTTAGCACCTTCTGGTGCTGTGTATGCTAGACAGCAAGGAGGGAGCTAATAGTTTATTTCCAGAATGAGTTCTCTATTAAAACTCACCTCAACGTAAACATAGAAATACAAACTACAAGCAACGTATGATTTTCTGGGCCTGGGTTATCTCATGTGTAATATTTTTCAGTTAAACCCAACTCCCTTAGAATATTGTCTTTCATTTTTATGGTTGGATACAATTCCATTGTGTTTATGTATGATATTGTCATTATCTAAAATAGACCCTTTTTCCTTTAGGAAGATTTTGTCAGAGTGTTTTATGACAACATGCTAAAAGAAACTAAGACATTATAGTTTTATGCAGTTGTATCTATGTACTTTATTAAATTAAATTTACCTATGTGTCTGTTTTTGTATCAGTACCTTGTGATTTTTATTACTATGGCTGTGGCATAACAGGAAATCAGGCATGATAATAGTGCCAGCATTCCTATCTTTGTTCAGGATTTCATTGACTGTATGGGAGCTTTCATGTTCCCATATAAATTTTAAGATTGCTTTTCTGGCACTGGAGAGATTGCTTAGTGTTTAAGAGTGGATACTACAAGACAGAGAACCCTGGTTTGGTTTTCAGCACCCATGTTGAAAGACTCACAGCCGCCTGTGACTTCAATTCCAGGACATCTGTCACCCTCTTCTGTCCTCTGTAGATACTGCATCCATGCTCACAAACACATACACAGACATATGTATGTAAATAAATATAGAAAATATTTCTCCCACACTCACCTTCCTTACTTGCCTATAGTTCTTTGTATAGAGTTGAGATCTTTTGGGATTTCCCCTATCCACATGAACATGTTTTTTATTTCTTTTTCTTTTTTGTTTTTTTGACACATGGTTTCTGTGTGTAGCTTTGGAGCCTGTCCTGGCACTTTCTCTGTAGACCAAGCTGCCTTCTAACTCACAAAGATCTGCCTGCTTCTGCCTCCCAGGTACTGGGATTAAATGTCTGTGCCACCACCGCCTGGCCACATTAGCATACTTATTGCTGGTTGTTGTTCTTGTTCATTTCATGTTTAGCTCAGTTCAGGCTGCCATGCTGTTGAGACTTTATGGGTTATTTTTTGGCATTACTGGGAGGCATAATCTCACAGCAAAATCTCTGTTTCTCTAGCTCTTACTGTTTTTCCACCCTCTCTATGGCAGTGCTCCTGGAGACCTAGGTGCTGGAGTTGTCTTGTTGATAAATCCATTTGTACTGCGCCCCACAACTCTGTATTTTAATTGATTATGGTTTTCTGTAATGATCTCCATCTGTTTCAAAGAGAAGTAAACTTGATGAAGGTTAAGGGCTACATTTGTCTTTGGGAATAAGAGCAAATATTTAGAGTGTAGTTAGGGATTATGCTGGTTTAGTAAAGTAGTAGTTTTGGTTCTCCTCCAAGATTCATGACTGGGTAGTTGGCTAAGTTTCCAGTACCAGGCAAGATAATCCTCTTGTTGAAGGGGCCTTTGTTGGGGACCAGCCTCGACAAAAATATCTCTCCCCAGGGTAGAGGTGTGGAGATTTAGAAATATAGTAAAGAATATGAAGACACAAATGAAAATAATAAAATGGAGAAACATATAAGATAGTATTGTGAGGGAATTCCAGTGAGTACTGAAATCACCTGCATTTAATTTCCAATTGCTTTAAATACTCCTGATCCCAAAAGGTAGGAGTAAGACAAAAAATTGCATTAATGTGATGCAAGGAAATGAACATACCAACTGAAGGTCATGGGCTACATTTACAATTTAACATTCTGTTACTAGAGCAAAACAAGTCACATTCACACCCTAGACCAAAATATTCTGTAGGCAAATCATTCCCTTGGTGGGATACAAAGTTATCTCTGTAAAGGAACTGGACTCTTAGTTGGATCCTTAGACTTTTGTTTGAAGTAGGAACACATCTACTTCTCTATTCCTGAAGTACAAGGTCTGGCTATTAACCACACCAGTTGACAATAACCTTGAGAGAGCAGAATTCTCTACTCTAAATCTAGGTGAAAACTTTGATTGGGGTAGAAATACAATAACCTTGAAGGAACTAGAGGTAAGTTCCAACTCTCTGATCTTTGGTCAGTGTGGAAATAGGCTCACGTTTCCGGGCCTCCACAGTCCTTAAGTCCAATTGGTTACCTTCCAGGTATGTATGCATGCCACTATTGCTCCTGTAGGGTTATCATGCCATGCTAGTCATTGTGGTTCATAGGTGCCATTGCTGGATAGGACTGTTGGTTGCTTCCCTCCAATAGAGGTTTGCATGATGCCTTTTGGTCTTAAGAAAAATAAGTCTGGGCATGGTGTCATGTACCCTTTGTCCTAGCACTCGGGAGACAGAGGCAGGTGGATCTCTGAGCTTGAGGTCAGTCTGGTCTACAGAATGAGTTCTAGAATAGCCAGGGCTGCACAGAGTAAACCTTGGCTCAAAAACGAGAGAGAGAGAGAGAGAGAGAGAGAGAGAGAGAGAGAGAGAGAGAGAGAGAGAGAGAGAGAGAGACGCACTGGAAGCTTGCCAGTAAACTACGAGCCTTGTGATAAAACATAAATAATAGAAATGGGTTAATTTGAGATATAAGAGTAAGCTAGAAATATGCAAAAGCTACTAGACCAAGCAATGTTGTAATTAATACAGTTCTGTGTGAATATTTCAGGTCAGGGCAGCCAGGAGCAAACAAGTGACCTCATACAACAGGGAAGCAGGGACTGAAAGTTGTCAGTCTAGGTAGGCAAAATTGCCTAATAAGAAATTTGAAAATGTGGTACATTTATACAATGGAGTGCTACACAGTGGCAAAAAATAATGACTTAATGGACATATTCAATTGGGCATATTGACCTTGAACCAACAAGTGGTTCTGGTTCAGGAGCAAGTGGACTGACTATCTTTGGACTTTTCAATGGCTAACGTGTTCTAGCTTTTATCATGATATGTGTGTTACTCCTGGCACTGTATTGCATACTTCTGCTACTGTTATGGAACTCAACTGTCATATGAGAGGGGTTTGGAATACTGCTTTTGTTAATTTTATCACACAGTTAGTGTATGCTAGATGGTTGCAGCACTGGTCTGGCTCGTTGGCGCTGTCAGTTCTGGGGATACTTGGTTTAGGGCTATGTGTCTGGGTAGCCACAAACGGGCAATTCTTTGGAGTCAGGATGCCACCTAAGACAGGGAATATTAGAGGGCTATTTCCCATGACAGGCAAGGTATTCCACCCAAAGTAACAAGATTTTATAGAATAAAACGGGGAGGGGGGAGTTGTTGTGATCTAGCTGCCCTCACTCCCCCTGACCGACAGCGGAACTTCCTTGTAGTCTGTAATTGACAAGGATGTTTGTGTTCTTTCTGGCAGGTGGTTTTCCACAGAAGCAGTAGAGGTATAAAAGGCTTTATCTTGGAGCAAAATAAAGGTTACTGTTCTTCCACCTGAAAAGAAGCCTCCGTGTCTCAATCCCGGCACCCTCTCCAGTCTTGGCATCCAGGCTGTGCTGGCTGTGGCAAATGACATCTTGAAATTTGCAGGTGAATGGATGGATCTAGAAAAAACATTTTGAGTGAGGTACCCAGACCCAGAAAGACACATATAATATGTATTCACTCATAAGTGACTTTTAGACATAAAGCAAAGAAAAACCAGCCTACAGGCCATAACCCCAGAGAACCTAGACATCCAAGAGGACCCTAAGAGAGACATACATGGGTCTACATAGGAAGGTGAAAATGACAAGCTCTCCTGAATAAGTTGGGAGTGTGAAGGTTATGGGAGAGGGTAGAAGGAAAGAGGGGAGGAAGGGAGAAAAGTGGAAAAAAGTATAAGTCAATAAAAACAATAAAAAGAAATTTGATTAGTAGAATATATAAAATAAGCATAACAAAGTAAAAGTATATAGTGAAGAGACAGTATATAGAATGAGACAAAATACTTGCTAGTTATCTTGACAGGAAATTAATGTCCATCACATAAAAAAATTTAAAAATTATTTAAAAATGAATAGGTCTATAACTCTGTGAATCAAAGCAATGGGAAGTTATCAAAGATGAAGAACTAAAGGTCAACAAATTTTCTTTAAGATCTTTGATATCCTAAGACTTAAAGAAAATATGAATGCATTGATATTACAACTTGCTTCAGTCAGTGACTATCATTAACTCAATAAAGAAGAATAAGTGATGTAACATTGTTGGAGATGAAAATTACTCCAGTGCTTCTGGAAATAAGAAAATAGATTCCTCAAAAAACCAAAAACAGCACTGCTATATGAATCCTGGGAAATAAAAATCAGCAAAGCAGAGATATTTGGATATTCAGGTACTTTGCTGCACCGTTCACAACAGTCAAGTTATGGTGTCTACCAACAGAAGAATGGATGAAAAATGTGTTGCATGCATACATACAATTGAGTTTCATATACCTATAAAGAACAAAATTATGTATTTTTTTAGGAAAAAACTGACAGAATTGAAGATCATAATTTTAAGAAAAATAATTCATATACAAAAAGCAAAGTATAATATTTTCTTTCATAAAAGGATCATACATATACATGTCTGTGAATAGATGAATACCTAGACAACATATAGACAGGATAATATTTAGAAGGAGGTAGGGTGTTAGGGAGAGGGGAAGGAGGAAAGCTAATGGTAATGGAAGATGAACATGTTCAACACATGACATACTTCAATTAAAATGTCATCATAAGGCCCATAATTTTGTGCTATGAAATACAAAATACTTTGTCAAAAGTATCAAAATATAAAATAGAGAAAAAAATTCCTGATATCTACAAAGGGCCTGTTTTGAATAATCAACAGACCATCTACTATTGTATAATTAAAGCAACTATTATGATAGGAGAAAGAATGATTTGAAATAATTATAGCAGTTTTTATTACTTACACTGGGCCAGGACTATTACCAGCCACCAACAAACAGCACAGAATAATTTTCATAGATTATTACTTAGGTTCTATCTAACCAATCACAACTGTTTTAGCACAAGTATATGAATGAATATGGAGGCCCTCTTTGTCTTCTGATTAGTTTTTGTTTAGAGTTTGTCAGATAGGACAGCAATTCCTCCTCCTATTCATTCTTCTCTCATACAATGTACCCCATCCACAGCCTCAGCTCCTTCCATTCCTCCAGTTTCCCCTCACATCTCTTCTTCTCCAGGTCCGCTGCTCTCCATTTTCCTTCAGAAAAGAGCAGGCCTACAAGGAATGTCAACCACACATGGCATAGCAAGATGCAATAAGACTAGACAGAAACTCCTATATTAAGGCTGAATGTGTTGTAAGGAGCTGCGGGCAGGCCTGCTTTTCATCCTGCCCAGCTCCTGGATGGCTAGCTTAGCCCCAGAAATAATAACACATAAGTTGTATTCATTTAAATACTGCCTGGCCCATTATCTCTAGAGAGTTAGTTACTGGCTAACTCTCACATCTTGATTAACCCATTTCTAATAATCTGTATAGCACCACGAGGTGTGGCTTACCGGGAAAGACTCAGCATGTCTGACCTGGTGGCTGGCTCCATGGCGTCTGCCTCACTTCCCTTCTTCCCAGCATTCTATTCTGTTTACTCCGCCTACCTAATTTTCTGTCCTATCAAAGGGCCAAGGCAGTCTCTTTATTGACCAATGAAAATAACACACTAGACAGATAACCCTCCTCCATCATTTCCCCTTTTTCTGTTTAAACAAAAATGAAAGGCTTTCATTTTAACATAGTAAAATTACACATAACAAAACAGTTATCAAACAAGAATTACAATCACAATATTTATAACTATATCTTTATCGTAGTAATGGAAAACTATAACTATGACTATGACTATCCATTCTTCAACTCCATCAAAGACTCCAGAAGGATATATTACCTAAGTAAACAAGAAGTAAGCAACTTCCAAAACTCTAGAAATGACAGAGACATCTCGCTGCCTGGACAGTCACCCAAAGTTCCTCTGTATCGTTGGGGCATCCATTTTTGGCCTTCAGGCCCATAATATCCAGCAGACATTTCCATGAAGCAGGAACTTTTAAAGACAGTTCAGTCACTATCTGCTGTGTCCTGCAGAATGTCTCACAGACTCTTTCATGAATCAGGAACCCCGAAAGATCATCTCACCTTTAGGCAAGTTCAGCAGTCCTCTCTCTGCGGGTTCTCTGTGTCCAGTTTATATAACAGTCCAGGCAAGAGCTGTTTCTTGCCCAAATGGCTAACCAACTCCATAAGGAGCCTCTTCGATGCCCATCTTCATCTTGAAGTAGATTGGTGCTGCCAGGAGCAGACGTGTCTCATTGTCATGAAAAGTCCTAAGTTCTTAAAACATGAAATGCCATGTTCTGTAGTCTTTGAAAGATGTGAATGTCTATCTGAAATATATCTATGCACTTTTAGAAAATCAGACTAACATTACTTCAAGCTTGACTATTTTCGATGATTATCCATTAACAACCTATATTTTTAATTATACATTGCATTTTTAAATGAACTACACAATCAAAATCAGAAATATATACACATATAACAAAATTGACCTTAAAATCCATACCAATGCAAATTATTCATATCTATATCATATCCCCCTTTAAATGTAAAAGAACATTTATAAGCAATATTTGGGAATATGGACGTAGTTATTTCTCTCCAAACTTCTTCCTGCTGTATAGGGGCGCTGTTAATCAGGTCTTTCATGGTATAACCTGTCTGCCAGGTTCATCTCAGTTGGCAGTTGAGTGAAGTAATTTCTTGAGGGTGTTCACAGCAACCTTTCAGGAGGGCGTGGTCTATGATACCATACTGGGATAGAAGCAATCCACAGGGTCTCATTCTCTGTGAAAACAAAAGAAGGACCTCCTTTCCAAAGCATCATATTCTTAGACCCAAATTCTGAAGTCAAGGTATTTTCAAAATATCTATCTTGGATTAGTTCAGCAGCATTTATAAACAAAAGTCTTTTAGCAGCTGTTGCTCCTTCCTCAGCATTCAAACAATTCAAAGAGAGAATAATAGCATACAGTATCAAGATTCTCTTTGTATTTTCCATCTTTATGTGGCTTTATTTTAACCTCTATTTCTTTTATTTTTACTTTTACTTTTTGAGACAGGTTCTCTGTATATCTTTGTCCTGGAATAACTCTGTAGACCAGGCTGTCCTTGAACTCACAGAGATCTGTCTCTGCCTCACAGATATAGGGATTAAAGGTGTGTACTATCACACCTTGAGGTCACAGAGGTCAATCTGCCTCTGCCCCTTGAAGTCACAGAGGTCAATATACCTTTGCCTCCCAGGCATTGGGATTAAAGGCATGTGCTACCACACCTTGAAGTCACAGAGGTCAATCTCTACCTCTGTCTCTTGAAGTCACAGAGGTCAATATGCCTCTACCTCCCAGGCATTGGGATTTAAGGTGTGTACCACCACACCCAACTACTCTCTTTCTTCCTTTTTTTACATTAAAAACTTTAACTTTTAGCCTGCATATATTTTTAACACACTGTAAAATATTTAGAGGTTTTCTTCCTCTTTGAATCTCTCTTTACTGTATATCTCTCTTTTTCTGACCACATGAGCCTTTAATTTACTAAGCAATATGGAGAGCAGTGGCTTTGACGGCTGGAGCAGCCCACTCCTTAGTTCTCCAGTCTCATGGCTGAGATACCAGCCAGAACTGTGTTCACTGTCACAACTCTATGGCATTTCAAGGTCCTTGCCAGCAAGAAAACTGCAGCATTCTGCTCACAGACCACACTCAGTCAGACTGCCTGCCTGAAAGAGTCAGAGTTTGCCCTGGAAGGACAGCCCAGAAAACCAGCATTTTAAAACAGCGCAGCTTTTTTTCCTGCTACAGCTTAAAGTCGAAAAGCATGCGTTCAGCTTTTCATCAACACCATTTAAGTGTTTCATGGCAGGACCTTTTAATGAGCTGCTCCAGGTCCGCTGCTCTCCATTTCCCTTCAGAAAAGAGCAGGCCTACAAGGAATCTCATTGCAAGATGCAATAAGACTAGACAGAAACTCCTATATTAAGGCTGAATGAGGCAACCCAGTAGGAAGAAAAGGGTTTCAAGGCCTGCTTACTTCTTTATCCAATTTTATGTGGAATACCCATACCTACACTTTAAGGTGGTGATCATCTTTAAAACTAAGATGTGTTTCTTGTAGACAACAAATTGATAGATTTTGTTTCTTAATACATTCAGCTAGCCTGTGTCTTTGATTGGAGAGTTGAGGCCATTAACATTTTTTAGGGTTCTTATTGAAATGTATGTGCTGATTGCAGTCATTTTGAAATTTCTTATGGTTTGTTTTTTAGCTGTGGTTTGCTTTTCATTAAGCTATATTTTGCTTTCTTTCTGGAGTCTCTTGGCTATGATCATTCTGCTCTTCAATTCAGAGTATTGTTTGTAGTATTGTGCTTAGTGATTTTGTTGGATATGTTGTTTTTTAGTTTGTTTGGATTATGGAATTTTTTTCTCTCACCTTCAACTTTGGCAGATCATTTTGGTGAGAATAGTAATCTAGGTTGTCAGTTTGGGTGTTTTAGAACCCAAAGCTTTTTTGGCTATTGGAGTTTCCATTGACAAATTAAGTACTGTTCTGATTATAAAAAATTTTTTAGAACATAGGAAAACTCATACCACATGAAAACACAGAATTTCTAGACCAAATAATGAATATAATTGAAAATGAAAATTATGAAGATATATACCTTATTATTTAAATATATTTATTGATAAGTCACAGTTCAGACAATTGAGAATGGATTGGAACATTTATAACATACAAATAAACCATACATATTACAATAAGAAAATGACTGTCAGATAGGATGAATGCGAATATGCTGTCCTAAGCCTGTCATAGTGTGGGACAGTTGGTATAATGTCTCTTGAGGTAAATGATAAATTATGCAAACTTCAAAACAATCACTAAAATGAAGAGAAAATAACATGCTTGATGACAAGATGATGTCTTCAGTAACAGGTTATTATTAGGCTGTGGAAGGTAGCACTGGAAGTATTTTGTAATATTTGAGGGGTCTATGGGATCCCTTTGTTCAACAACTCAAAAAGTAACTTATTTCTGATACTGAAGTAATTTAGACACAGAAGGGCAAACATTGTAAGTTCTCTCATTCACACACATGCATATACACACATGCATATACACATGCATATACACACGCACAAACACGACTTCAGATGTGCATGTTTCAACTCAAATAACTACAAAAGTTAGGTAACTAGTAGAAACCAGGCAGAGAAGAAAAATAGAATATAGTGTTATAAAGTGATAAGCAGAAATTAGGAGGATTAAATGGGGGAGACACATAGAAGGACAAGATAGAGGAGGAGATTTGGGGAGAGATAACTCATGCTAAAGGCCTTTTGAAAAGCCATATGAAAACCTACTACTGTAGAAGTTTCCTAAAGTTTATACATTATATAAATGGAATTTAAACAGTTATCATATAATGAGGAAGACAATGCCCCAACCAGACATTATATGCTGTTTTCCAGTTTTTGAGAAATCTCCAAATGGATCTCTATAGTGGCTATATTAAATTGAACCCCACACCAACAATGAATAAGGGTTCTTTTCTCTCCACACCTTCTCTAAAATTTGTTATCAGATATATTGATAAGCATTCTGACTGGGGTAAGGTGGTATCACGGAGTAGTTTTAATACACATTTCCATGTTGGCTAGAGATACTGAACATGTTTTAAAATAGTTACTGGCCATTTATATATTTTTTGAAAAATATCTATTCACTTTATTAGTCCATTTGTTGATTGACAGTTTTGTTTTCTTGGTACTTACTATCTTTAATTCTTTGTAAATTATGTATATTAGCCTTTTCTCTGAAGTATAAGTGGTAAATATTTTCTCCCAGCTTCACTCTCATTGTTTATAATTGGTCTGTTTAAGCTTTTTGTAGCTTCAGGGCTTAATTTTGATGATAAGATTTTTTGTTTTTGTTTTGTTTGTTTTGGGACAGGGTTTCTCTGTGTAGCTTGTCCTAGAACTAGCTCTTGTAGACCAGGCTGACCTTGAACTCACAGAGATCCTCCTGCTTCTGCCTCCCCAGTGCTGGGATTAAAGGCATGTGCCACCACCACCTGGCCTATGATAAGATTTAAAAAAAATCTTCTATTTCTTAGAATAGATAGTATGGATGACTAGAAGGGCTGGAATAGGAGTGCCAAATGGAGAAGAGGAGGGGAGAAGGGACTGTGGGAGGGAAGACGGAGAGATGGCTAAAATTACGGGGCATTTGTAGGGTAGTATGGAAACTTAGTACAGTAAAAGATTCCTAAAATATAAACAAATAAGAAGGTGATCTAAATGAAATTTCTACATTATGGGGTGGAGAGATTCCAAACTGGTCATCTCTTGTCACCAAATGCAGCTTCCAGTACTGGGAATGGGTTACATCTAATTGAGTTACTGGCCAAACGGACCCCATGAGAACCCCAAACAACTCAGGCTGTTGCCAAGAGAGTAGGGTACTATCCATAAACTGACAAGGGCCCATTGACAAGGCTGAAGACCACACAAACACAACTCATTGAACGTGGAGAAATGGAGCTGGTGCCTACATAGAACCTTCACTCTCACACTCCAGCATCTTTGGTATAGGAACATACTCTGCACCCTACCAAAAGAGAACCATAAACACCAAGTTAGCCACAAAACCTTTATTTACAAAGTGTCCTGCCTGTAAGATATGCTAGGGCAATGGTGGCCCAAAGCTTGTGGGAGTAACTAACCAATAACTGATTTGACTTAAGTAGCACTCCATGAGACGGAACCCATACCTGACACTGCTTGGGTAACCAAGAACCTGAGAATAGATAGCCCAGGGACCTAGGGGAAAACCAAATAATACTGATCTATAAAAAGAAAGAAAAAAATATAGTGATAAAATAACTTCTAATGATATTCTACTACACTCATTGATTGGTGCCTTGTTCCTCCTGAAGAAGATGGGAACACATACAGAAACCCACAGCCAAACATTATACAGAGAGTGAGAGACCTTAAAATACACATCTCTAGATGGGCTGTCTTCATCAAATCCTTCTGAACCTCAGAGCTCAGGGAACTCTGTGGAAGTGAAGGCAGAAAAAGTATAAAAGACAGAGGGGACGGAGGACATCAATAAAATAAGGCCATTTAAAATTAACAGAGCAAAGCACATATGAACACACAGGGACTGAA
Source organism: Myodes glareolus (assembly GCF_982192425.1). Lineage (NCBI taxonomy): Eukaryota > Metazoa > Chordata > Mammalia > Rodentia > Cricetidae > Myodes > Myodes glareolus. The sequence goes on along the minus strand of NC_142053.1, from coordinate 89,622,327 downwards.
GCAGCATTCAGAGCGGTGGCCTGCATGGGTTTGCATCAAGTCTTCTGTGTGTGTGTGAACACTCACACACACACACACACACACTCACACACACTCACACACTGTTTTTCATGGAATTTCTGAGGGTGTGAACAAGTGGGTCTCTGATTCTCGTGCCTTTTGGGGGCTGTTTTTCCTTCTGTTTTCTTGTCCAACTTTTATGCAATTGTTTTTTATCTTCTTATATTACATTTTGTTATCTTTTAAAAAAATGAATGAATGACCTTGGGAGCTCAGTCCAGTGCTCCAATGTGGGTCTCTGTCTCTATCTCCATCCCTCACCAGATGAAGTTTCTATGGTAATATGCAAAATATTCATCAGTATGGTTATAGAACAAGGCCAGTTCAGGCACCCTTTCCTCTGCTGCTCAAGGAACAATCTGGGGACCTCCCCTTGGACACCTGGGAACCCCTCTAGAGTCAGGTCTCTTGCCAATCCTAAAATGACTCCCTTAATTAAGATATATACTTCCTTGCTCCCACATCCATCCCTCCTTCATCCCAACCATCCCATTCCCCCAAGCTCTCCACATCCTCCCATTCTCCCTTCTCTCCTCCCATCTCCCCTTATCCCCACCTCACCCCCACCCCCATGCTCCCAACCCCTGCCTGGCAATTTTGTCAACTTCCAATATCCAGGAGGATAACTATATGATTTTCTTTGGGTTCACCTTCTTATTTAGTTTTTCTTGGATCACGAATTATAGGCTCACTGACCTTTATTTATGGCAAGAATCCACTTATGAGTGAGTACATATCATATTCCTCTTTTTGGGTCTGGGTTACCTCACTCAGTAAAGTGTTTTCTATTTCCATCCATTTGTATGCAAAATTCAAGATGTCATTTGTTTTTTTTACCACTGAGTAGAACTCTAAAGTGTATATATGCCACACCATCTTTATCCATTCTTCTACTGAGGGGCACGGAGGTTGTTTCCAGGTTCTGGCTATTACAAATAGTGCTGCTATGAACATAGTTGAACAAATGCTTTTGTAGTATGATAGGGCATCTCTTGGGTATATATTCCCAAGAATGGAATTGCTGGGTCCTGAGGGAGGTTGACTCCCAATTTCCTGAAAAACCACCACACTGATTTCCAAAGTGGTTGCACAAGTTTGCACATCCTCTCCAGCATAGACTATCATTGGTGTTCTTGATTTTAGCCATTCTGACAGGTGTAAGATGGTATCTCAGAGTTGTTTTGATTTGCATTTCCCTGATTGCTAAGGAGGTTGAGCATGACCTTAAGTGTCTTTTGGCCATTTGAACTTCTTCTGTTGAGAATTCTCTGTTCAGTTCAGTGCCCCATTTTTTAATTGGGTTAATTAGCATTTTAAAGTCTAGTTTCTTGAGTTCTTTATATATTTTGGAGATTAGACCTTTGTCTGATGTGGGGTTGGTGAAGATCTTCTCCCAATCAGTAGGTTGCCTTTTTGTCTTAATGACAGTGTCCTTTGCTTTACAGAAGCTTCTCAGTTTCAGGAGGTCCCATTTATTCATTGTTGCTCTTATTGTCTGTGCAACTGGGGTTCTTCCTAGGAAGTGGTCTCCTGTGCCCATGTGTTGTAGATTACTTCCCACTTTCTCTTCTATCAGGTTCAGTGTGGTCAGATTAATATTGAGGTCTTTAATTCATTTGGACTTTAGTTTTGTGCATGGTGATAGATATGGATCTACTTTCGTTCTTCTACAGGTTGACATCCAGTTATGCCAGCACCATTTGTTAAAGATGCTTTCTTTTTTCCATTGTATAATTTTAGCTCCCTTGTCGAAAATCAGGTGTTCATAGATTTGTGGATTAATATCTGGGTCTTGAATTTGATTCCATTGGTCAACATCCTTGTTTTTGTGCGAGTACCAAGCTGTTTTCATTACTGTAGCTCTGTAATAGAGTTTGAAGTCAGGGATGGTAATGCCTCTGGAAGTACTTTTATTGTATAGGATTGTTTTGGCTATCCTGGGTTTTTTGTTTTTCCATATAAAGTTGATTATTGTTCTCTCAAGGTCTGTGAAGAATTTTGTTGGGATTTTGATGGGGATTGCATTGAATCTATAGATTGCTTTTGGTAGAATTACCATTTTTACTATGTTGATCCTTCCAATCCAAGAGCATGGGAGATCCTTCCTTTTTCTGGTATCCTCTTCAATTTCTTTCTTCAAAACCTTAAAGTTCTTGTCAAATAGATCTTTCACTTCCTTGGTTAGAGTTACCCCTAGATACTATTTTTGGCTATCATGAAAGGTGATTATTTCTCTGATTTCCCTCTCAGCTTCTTTGTTCTTTGTGTATAGGAGGGCAACTGATTTTTGGAGTTGATCTTGTATCCTGCCACATTACTAAAGGTGTTGATCAGCTGTAGGAGTTCTTTGGTAGAGTTTTTGGGGGTCGCTTATGTACACTATCATATCATCTGCAAATAACGAAAGTTTGAGTTCTTCCTTTCCAATTTGAATCCCCTCGATCTCCTTATGCTCTCTTATTGCTATTGCTAGAACTTAAAACACTATATTGAAGAGGTATGGAGAGAGTGTACAGCCTTGTCTTGTTCCTGATTTTATTGGGATGGCTTTGAATTCAAATGTTAGCTGTTGGCTTGCTGTATATAGCTTTTATTATATTTAGGAATGAACCTTGTATCCCTAATCTCTCCAAGACCTTTATCATAAAGGGGTGTTGAATTTTGTCAAATGCTTTTTCAGCATCTAATGAAATGATCATATGTTTTTTCTCCTTCAGTTTATTTATATGATGGATTACATTGACTGAGCTCCCAAGGTCCTAATGAGGAGCAGAAGGAGGGAGAACATGAGCGAGGAAGTCAGGACTGCGAGGGGTGAGTTCACCCCTGAGACGGTGGGATAGATCTAATGGGAGATCAACAAGGTCAATTGGAATGGGACTGATGGAGCATGTGATCAAACCGGACTCTCTGAATGTGACTGACGGTGGATGCTGACTGAGAAGCCAAGGACAATGGCACTGGGCTTTGATTCTACTGCATGGACGGGCTTTGTAGGAGCCTTGTCTGTTTGGATGCTCACCTTCCTGGACCTGGGGGAAGCAGGGAGGACCTTGGACTTCCCATAGGGTAGGAAACACTGACTACTCTTTGGCCTGGAGAAGGAGAGGGAGGGGGAGGGGGAGGAGGGGAGGGGAGGGAAGTGGGAGGAGGTGGAAATTTTTAATAAAAAAAATAAAAATAAAAAATTACCAACACACACACACACACACACACAAAATGAATAAATGAATGAATGAAAACCTAGCCACTAGAGTAAATGTTAGCAACTTCTGTGATAGGAAAAATAATTTTCTCCTAAAGAATGACACTAGGTATATCAACCACTCCAGGGCAGGTCTCATGTTGTCCAACACCTATTGAACTCCACAGTTATTTTTTTGTTTAGTTCCAGTTTGGTATTTTTTTAAAAGAAAATATTTTTTCGGGGGGTATGGTTTTATCTTGTTTTCTTGCTTTTTGGGAGGACTTTGTTGTTTTGTTTATTTTATGAGGAAGAACTTCAAGTTGAGTGGGTTGGGAGGAGGAGAGGATCTGGAAGGACTTGGAAGAGGGAAAGAATATGGTCAAATATATTTTAACTTAAAATTGTTTGAAATAGTGAAAATATAATAATAAAAAGGAGCTACAACACAAACATGGCTTTTTAAATTGATTATCTTTATTGCTGTGCATATGTGGGTGTATGTGAGCAAATCATGGGTACCAGAAAAGAAAATCAGATCATTTGGAGTTCGAGTTACAGGAGACTGTGAGTAGAGTGGCAGGTATGCTTGGGATGTAGCAATGGTCTTGTGGTAGACAACCTAGTGCTCTTAGGCTCTGAGCTATGTTCCCAGTCTTCAGTATGGCTTTAAGTGGGATCTTGGACCTGAACGACAATCTTATGCTTGCATTGCCCGTCCTTTACCCTCTGAGATCTCTCTATAGTTGGAATAATCAATTCATCACCTGTGGTCATAACATTCAGATTCCATCACTGCTTCCTGAGGTGTTAATGACATATCTGTGCCATTGCTTTTTACAAAATATGACACATTTGCTATTTCTGAACCACCTGTGGGTGGAAAGGCATCCTGTCCTTTCTCTGCTGTGAGCTTTTCAATCTTGTGTTAAGTAACTTGTGAAACCTCTGCCTTTTCTCATCTTTCTCTTAAGTTGGCCTTTGGCTCAGAGTTCAAATGAGGAATCATTGCTATCAAGGCTCCTGTGCTGTGTTTCTTCCACTAAATAGAAAACATGGTTCCTTTCATTTGCGGTAAAAGATAGGGCCTGGGAGGGGAGGGGCTATATGAAGATAGTCAAAGACTGGAACAACCACTGGGCATTTGCTTCATATGCCAGCTTCCCCAATGTTTGCGCTGCCTGATGGTGGGAAGAAAGGACTATAACTGAGACAGCATATGTGCAGAGGAGGCAAATACAGCTGTCTGAGAGTCTACAAGGATGTCAACAATATACATTGGAGAAAGACAGAGCTTTCAACAAATGATGCTGAGAAACCTAGACCTCAACATGCAGAAATACTGGATCCTTATTTATCATCTTGCACAAGACTCAACTGAAAATGGATTAGAAAACTCAACCTATAAAGCTTGCTACTTTGAAACTGATAGAGGAAAGAGTAGGTATGCTTCAACGTATGGGTACATTAATAGATGTTCTGTGTACGACTCAAGTAGTGCAGGAAAACCAACAATTGACAGACACAATCTCCTGAAACCATAAAGCTGCACTGTGAAGGAAGCTGTTCAGCAAAGAGGCAGCTGAAAGAATGGGGAAAGATCTTTACAGATCTACTTTTCACAGAGAATTAGTATCTAGATAATAGAAATTAGTACCTAGATGATATAGATATACAATTGGCCGCTGCCCAGTATAATAATGCTCATTCGTTTTTCACATTATATTTTATACTTAAACATATAAAATTATCTAGATACTAAAATTAGTTCTATATCTAATTTATATATAGAACTAAAGAAGCTATGCACGAAGAATACAACTTTTAAAATTGGTCTATGATGACTCAATGGTTAAGAGCATCTGCTGTTTTTCTAGAAAACCTGAGTCCGATTCTGAGCATCCACATTAAGTGCTCCACAACTCCCTGTAACTACAGCTCCAGGGGATTCGATACCCTCTTCTGGACCCCACAGGCACTTGTACTAACACATGCACATACCCTCACACATACGTGCACTTATGCACATTATTTTTAAAATTTAAAAATAAATAAAAATTACGAATTGAATATGGACCTGAATGGAAGGTTCTCAAATAAAATGGCTAGCAAATACATTAAACAGCATCCAGTTACCCATGGCTATCAAGGCAATGCACATTAAGGCCACTTTAAGTTTTCATTCAAGTGGTTATGATCAGGAATGCAAATGACAGCAAATCAAAGGGGAACCTTTGTACCCTGAGGGAGTGTAAACTTAGTGAAGCCACTTTGGAAATCTGGAAGCTTCTCAAAAACACAACACAACAAAAATAGCTAGAAATATGGTGCTAAAAAGATGAGTCAGGGGTTAAGAGCTCATGCTCTCTTGAAGAGACCTCGAGATTTGGTTCCCAGCACCCATGTTGGGGTCACAACCAGCTGTGATGCCAGCTGTATGGGTCTGGTGCTCGTTTCTGGTCTCTGCAGAAACTGCACTCACATGTGTGTGCATGAGCACAAATGTAACTAAAAATAAAAATTATATGTACAAGGCTTTGCATATCCTTATCTGTTAAGTAGGTAATTTTGTTAATTTTCTGGAAATTCAAAAACATTTATACTTATCTTCTAGTTATGATCAGCTTCCTATATGCCTCCCTTTAGTATACCAAGATACTCTGTTCCTTCCAGTTTTGCTTGATTGTATGATTCCTCATAGCTTCTCTACCTTCTTATCTTCTCCACTCATTCAACACCACCTCCCTTTCCTAAACCATTATAGATAGCCTTTTTGTGTTCCTATTACGTGCCATCACATTTGCCTCTGCCCAATATAATAATGCTCATTCAGTTTTCACATTTCCATGAATATTCTTCATGCACAGGGGACAAGTCAGGTTTAACTTCACATACCCTGTACTCAACATAAGACCAGATACACAGCAATAACTTTTCTATAATTTCAATTAATGAATGAATTTCTGTGTATATATGATACATGTGTGAGAGAATATTGGTGTCTGAGTGTCACAACATATGTGTGCAGTTCAAAGGTTCTATGCTTCTATTGTTTGTTCCCAGTACAAAAGTCATGCTGCTCAGCGTGCATGGCTAGTGCTTCTCCCTGTTGAGGCATTTCACTGATTCTTTCAACAAATTTTTGATGGACAAATAGCCTCATAAATAAAGGAATGGAATGCTTGCATAATTTTCAGTAAGATGTTGATGACATCATTAAACTTCAAAACAGCAGAAAAAATATCCTACCAAAAATGTGAGGTAGAATGACTACAATTAAGAATATTGCTGTGACCACTTGTAGTTTAGTTTCTAAACACCAATATTTGTGGGGCAATTCACGAAAGCATGTAGTTCCTTTACAAATGGTCAATTCTTGGACTGATGTGGGAGGTTTGTTTAGAAATCAAAGAAGATAATGACCAATGAGATTATGTGAAAGAATACACGTATCAAAAGAGAAGCTCCTAATTTCTAAAGCATCAAGAAATTGACTACAAAGTATTTAACATATTTTTAAATTATGAATTCCAATTATATTTAGGAAAACAATGACATATCTAAGAAACCAACTCATTACTGAAATTTTATTAACAAAAACAGCAGCATCCTTAACTTTTGTGAAATATATTTCAGCACACACACACACACACACACACACACACATGCACATATACATACACAAATAATTGAAGGCCCTCCACTCTAGTCACACTTCAGCTGCTTGCTAGCACCTCAGTCACCTCCTCCTTCTTTTGGGACTCTCAAGATCACAGACTCTTCCCCATCATGGACCCTCTAGGTTTTGCACCTGGCATAGAGACACAGGTAATCTACCAGTGCTTTCCAGCATAATCCTCGTACTCTGGTGGCCCTGTGGCTGCTTCCGGTGAGCATGACCTTTTCCCAGCCTATATCCTTATCTTTAGGAATGGCCAGATCATCGACCCTGGCTACTGGAGACCCTTTATCCTGCCCACATGACCTGGAGACATAGGCAAACTACTTGCACTCCCCAGCAATGTACTGCTCTGGTCAGCATGGTTACTTGTACCAGATCCATTCTCCAGGCGTGGTCCAGTATGCACATCCTATGCTCTAGCTCAGCCAGGTGAGTCTACCTGACCCTTTCATGCTTGTATCCTCCCCAGTCCCTATCACTAACCCAGGTATACAACAGGAGCCCCAGCCAAACTGGTGAGTCTAACTTATGTCTTTACTGACATCCAGGTTTGGGTCAGGTGGTATATCTTATGCATAGGTGACATATCAGATACATAACCAATAAAGAAAGTCTATCTGTCAGATCTCATTGATATGGGATTCCCCTCTGTATGCTGTGAATATCTTTTACTACCTTGGCATGCACAAGGCAGAATAGTGCTAGGAGAGGAAAACTAAACTGAACGCTGGGAGAAAGATGATGGAGTCAGAGAGAAGCCATGGAGCTTCTGCCAGAGACAAATGCATTGGAACCTTGCCAGTAAGCCACAGCCACGTGTAAATAAATGAATTAATAGAAATGGGTTAATATAAGAGCTAGTCAATAAGAAGCTAGAGCTAATAGGCCAAGCAGTGATTTAATTAATACAGTTTTTATGTGATTATTTTGAGTCAGGGCAGTCGGGAAATGAACTAGTAGCCTCCTTGGCGCACAAACGTGTGCTAGCTAAATTCACATAAAACCAGAGAGAGCTTGGAAAGAATTTCTAGACACAAAAAATAACCAAAGTTTAGTAGAATTTTTTTTGGATGGGCTCTGTTTGCTTGCAGCATGCTGTAGTATCTTTAACAGGGGTTTTCCTGATTCAGCAGTAGTAGCAGAAAAAAAAACTGTACAGTTTCAAAATAGCAGAGAATATAGACAGTTATAAATGGAAATAAATGGTTTTAAAAAATAAAACAAAGTCTTTAAAGAGACAGAGGAAACATGTAGAAAAAGTAATAGAGAAGGAAAAATAAGCCTCATAAAAATGGAATGTACACAGAGAGTATGGATTATGTTTATCATTTTGTTTTTTTTTGAATTTTTTGACTGTAAAGGAGCTAAGTACAGAGAGACATTTCATCATAAGGGCTGCTAAGCTAAGCCAACATATATATATATATATATATATATATATATATATATATTTTAAAGGTATCTTGAAAGCAGATTCACCCAAGAGGAGTAGAAGACTGGAAATAGTCAAACTGAGGGCTGAAATCAACAAAATAGAAACACAGAAAATAATCCAAAGAATCAGTGAAACAAAAAGCTAGTTCCTGGAGAAAACCAACAAGATTGACAAACCCCTATCCAAACTAATCAAATGGCAGAGAGAGAACATGCAAATTAACAAGATCAGAAATGAAAAGGGGGACATAACCACAGACACAGACGAAATTCAGAGAATCATTATATCTTAATACAAAAGCCTGTATGCAACAAGATTGGAAAATGTGAAAGAAATGGACACTTTTTAAGATAAGTACCATATACCAAAATTAAATCAAGACCAGGTGAACAATTTAAATAGACCTGTAAATCACGAAGAATTAGAAGCTGTCATCAGAAAGCTCCCTACCAAAAAAAAAAAAAGTCCCAGGACAAGATGGTTTCAATGCAGAATTCTACCAGAACTTCCAAGAAGAGCTGATACCTATACTTCTTAATGTGTTTCACAAAATAAAAATAGAAGAGTCATTGCCAAACTCCTTTTATAAAGCTACAGTTTCCCTGATACCAAAACCACACAAATACTTAACCAAGAAAGAGAATTACAGACCAATCTCACTCATGAACATTGTTGCAAAAATTCTCAATGAAATACTGGCAAACCGAATCCAAGAAAACATAAAAAAATTATCCATTGTGATCAAGTAGGCTTCATCCCAGAGATGCAGGGCTGGTACAACATACAAAATATCTATCAATGTAATCCATCATATAAATAAATTGAAGGAAAAAACATATGATCATTTTATTAGATGCTGAAAAAGCATTTGACAAAATTCAACACCCCTTTATGATAAAGGTCTTGGAGAGGTTAGGGATACAAGGTTCATTCCTAAATATAATAAAAGAAATATACAGCAAGCTGACAGCTAACATCAAATTAAATGGAGACAAATCCAAAGCCATTCCACTAAAATCAGGAACAAGACAAGGCTGTCCACTCTCTCCATACCTCTTCAATATAGTGCTTGAAGTTCTAGCAATAGCAATAAGACAACATAAGGGGATCAAGGGGATTCGAATTGGAAAGGAAGAACTCAAACTTTCGTTATTTGCAGATGATATGATAGTGTACATAAGCGACCCCCAAAACCCTACCAAAGAACTCCTACAGCTGATCAACACCTTTAGTACTGTGGCAGGATACAAGATCAACTCCAAAAAATCAGTTTCCCTCCTATACACAAAGAACAAAGAAGCCGAGAGGGAAATCAGAGAAACATCACCTTTCATGATAGCCACAAATAGCATAAAGTATCTTGGGGTAACTCTAATCAAGGAAGGGAAAGATTTGTTTGACAAGAACTCTAAGGTTTTGAAGAAAGAAATTGAAGAGGATACCAGAAAAAGGAAGGATCTCCCATGCTCTTGGATTGGAAGGATCAACACAGTAAAAATGGCAATTCTACCAAAAGCAATCTATAGATTCAATGCAATCTCCATCAAAATCCCAACAAAAGTCTTTACAGACCTTGAGAGAACAATAATCAACTTTATATGGAAAAACAAAAAACCCAGGATAGCCAAAACAATCCTATACAATAAAAGTACTTCCAGAGGCACTACCATCCCTGACTTCAAACTCTATTACAGAGCTACAGTAATGAAAACAGCTTGGTATTGGCATAAAAACAGGGATGTTGACCAAGGGAATCGAATCAAATACCCAGATATTAATCCACAAATCTATGAACACCTGATTTTTGACAAAGGAGCTAAAATTATACAATGGAAGAAAGAAAGCATCTTTAACAAATGGTGCTGGCAGAACTGGATGTCAACCTGTAGAAGAATGAAAGTAGATCCATATCTATCACCATGCACAAAACTCAAGTCAAAATGGATTAAATGGATTTCAAAATAAACCTGTCCACACTGAACCTGATAGAAGAGAAAGTGGGAAGCAGTCTGCAGCACATGGGCACAGGAGACCACTTCCTACGTATAACCCCAGTAGCACAGACAATAAGAGCAACATTGAATAAACGGGACCCCCTGAAACCGAGAAGCTTCTGTAAAGCAAAGGACACTGTCATTAAAACAAAAAGGCAACCTACTGAATGGGAGAAGATCTTCACCAACCCCACATCAGACGAAGGTCTGATCTCCAAAATATATAGAGAACTCAAGAAACTAGACATTAAAACTCTAATTAACCCAATTAAACAATGGGGTACTGAACTAAACAGAGAATTCTCAACAAAAGAAATTCAAGTGGCCAAAAGACACTTAAGGTCATGCTCAACCTCCTTAGCAATCAGGGAAATGCAAATCGAAACAACTTTGAGATACCATCTTACACCTGTCAGAATGGCTAAAATCAAAAACACCAATGATAGTCTATGCTGGAGAGGATGTAGAGTAAGGGGAACACTCATCCATTTTTGGTGGGAATGCAAACTTGTGCAACTACTTTGGAAATCAGTATGGCGGTTTCTCAGGACACTGGGAGTCAACCTCCCTCAGGACCCAGCAATTCCATTCTTGGGAATATATACCCAAGAGATGCCCTATCATACTACAAAAGCATTTGTTCAACTATGTTCATAGCAGCACTATTTGTAATAGCTAGAACCTGGAAACAACTTAGGTGCCCCTCAATAGAAGAATGGATAAAGAAGGTGTGGCATATATACACTTTAGAGTTTTATTCAGTGGTAAAAAAAAATGACATCTTGAGTTTTGCATACAAATGGATGGAAATAGAAAACACTGCCCTGAGTGAGATAACCCAGAGCCAAAAAGATGAATATAATATGTACTCACTCATAAGTGGATTCTAGCCATAAATAAAGGACATTGAGCCTATAATTTGTGATCTTAGAGAATCTAAATAAGAAGGTGAACTCAAAGAAAAACTTATAGTTATCCTTCTGGATATTGGAAGTAGACAAGATTGGCATGCAAAAGTTGGGATCGTGGAGGTGGTTATGGGGTGGGGGTAAGGAGGGATGGGGAGAGAGAAGAGAGAAGGAGAAGATTGGGGAGAGCTTGGGAGAATGGGATGGTTGAGATGGAGGGAGGGTGGATATGGGAGCAGTGAAGTAGATATCTTAATTAAGGGAGCCATTTTAGGTTTGCCAAGAGACTTGAATCTAGAGGGGTTCCCAGGTGTCCAAGGAGATGTCCCCAGCTTGTTACTTGGGCATCAGGGGAGAGGGTACCTGAACTGGACTTATCCCATAGCCACACTGATGAATATCTTGCATAGCACCCTAGAACCTTCATCTGGCGTTGGATGGAGATAGAGACAGAGACTCACATTGGAGCACTGGACTGAGCACCCAAGGTCCAAATGAAGAGCAGAAGGAGGGAGAACATGAGCAAGGAAGTCAGGACTACGAGGGGTGTGTCCACCCACGGAGATGGTGGGACTGATTTAATGGGAGCTCACCAAGGCCAGCTGAACTGGGACTGATGTAGCATGTGATCAGACCAGACTCTCTGAATGTGACTGACAATGAGGGCTGACTGAGAAGCCAAGGATAATGGTACTGGGTTTTGATTCTACTGCATGGACTGGCTTTGTGGGAACCTAGTCTGTTTGGATGCTCACCTTCCTAGACCTGGATGGTGGGAGGAGGGCCTTAGACTTCCCACAGGGCAGGGAACCCTGACTGCTCTTTGGACTGGAGAGGCAGGGGGAAGGGGAAGAGGAGTGAATTGGGAGGAGGGGAGGAGGTGGAAATTTTTAATAAATAAAAAATAAAGGTATCTTGATTTCAAAATTTGGGTCTAACGATATGTTACTTTGGAAAGAGGTTCTTCTTTTGTTTCCACAGAGGATGTAAACATGTGGAATCCATCCAGACTAATGCAGTTTGATGGGCCAAGATCCTCAAAAGGTTCCCTTGAACAATCACTAAAATTACTTTGCCCAACAAAAAGCAGGAAACATTTTCGAGAGAGTTATGCCCAAATTCCCAAATTTTGTTTTATAAATGTCTGTTTACATTTAAAGGGTGTTATGATATAGATATGAATAATATATAGTGGTATGGATATTGGTTTATTAATACAAATATTAGGTCAATATTGCTATATATATTATCTATAGATAATATAACTGGATGAAACATATCTCATATATGACAAACTCACAACTAGTATTTTCCTAAAGGGATATAAACTGAAGCAGTTCCATTAAAATCAGCAATTATACAGGACTGTTCATTGTCCTCACTCTTTTTCAATATAGCACTGGAAATTAAAGGGATATAAATAGAAGTCAAATTATATGTATTTGCAGATGATATTATGTTATACACAAGAGATTCCTAAAATTCCATCAAAAAACTTTTGGAAATGATCAGCATTTTCAGCAAAATGGCAGTATACAAAATCAACTTGTAAAAATCAATAAAATTTCTCAAAAATAACAAAGTCTTTAAAGAGACAGAATAGACATGTAGAAAAATTAATAGAGTAAGAAAAATAGATCATGCAAAGATTGAATGTACACAGAGTCTGTATTATGTATATTATTGTGTTTTCTTTGAATTTTTTGACTGTAAAGGAGCTAAGTACAACAGACATACTGAAAAAGACATAATGGACTCATGGACACACTTTTATTCATAATACCCTCAAAGAATAAAATATATTGGAATAAATCTAACTAAGGAGATGAAAGAATTCTACAATGAAAACTTTAAATCTCTGGAGAAAGTGATTAAAGATGCTAAAATCTTGAAAGAAAGACCTCACATACTGTGAAATGGCAGAATTAATATTGGGAAGAAGGCCATCCATAAAACGCAATTTATAAATTAAATGCAATAAAAAATCTTACAATCTAGCTATAACATCCTTTGACATAACCCAAAGAACTCTTTATCTTACTATGAAGATACTTGCTTATCCACATTCATTGGTGCTCTATCCACAATAGTCAAAACTGAAAGCAGTCTAGATGTCTATCAGTTGATGAATGAATAATGAAAATGTTGTTCATTTACACAATATAATAATATTCAACTGCTAATGTTGTAGGAGGCTGCTTGTTTGCTTCCTGGTCCCCCAGACTCCTGAAATTATCACACAGAAAGTATATTATTTAAACCACTGCTTGACCCATTAGTTCTATCTTCTTATTTGCTAACTCTTATATCTTAATTTAACCCATTTCCATTAATCTGTGCATCACCACGTGGTTGTGGTCTAAAAGCAAAGATTCAGCATGTCTGTCTCCAGTGGCAGCTCCATGGCTTCATTCTGACTCTGCCTTCTTTCTTCCAGCATTTAGTTTAGTTTTCCCCACCTAGCTCTACTCTACCCTATCACAGGCCTAAGACAGTTTCTTTATTAACCAATGGTATTTACAGCATACAGAGGGGAATCCCACATCATTCTAAGAAAAATTAAATTATGAAATTTGCAAGTAAATAGATGGAGCTGGAAGCAATCATCCTGAATGAGGTAATATAGACCTCAAAATACAATTGCATGTTTTCCCTTATATGTGGATGTTAGGTAAGCTTTAGATATGTGTTTCAATCCAATACCCACAGAACTTAGGTTAGTAAGAGACCAGGTGGAGGAAAGGATATTTCAAGGAAGGGGAAATAGAGTACAGTGTTCTAAAAACACAAAACGAAAACTAGAGTAGATGATTAAATGGGGAGGAATCGGGGGCAAGGTGAAGTATTAAATATTGGGCAAGACAACTAACATTAAAGGTCTTTTGAAAAGCCATGTTAAAACCTACTACTGTAGAAGTTTAAAAAATATACATATATATCAAAATGATTTAAATGGAATCACCATACAATGGAGGGCACAAGGCATCAGCTAGACATCTTATGCCAACAAGTAAAACTTCTAGGGTCAGAAATGGGTTACATCTTCTTGTGTCATTGATTAAAGGGGTCCCCTAGATCTTCCTAAATATCACAAGCTATTTCTAAGGCTATTGGTTACTTTTCACAACCTGATGTCAGGGACTTATTGCTAAAGACACCTCTTACATGTGTCATTGAACATGGAGAAATTGAGCTGGTGACCAACAAGAAGTTTTACCCCTATTGATGAGCATTCAGGTTGATAGAAAGTACTTTGCATACTACTGGAGGAAAAGAGTAGTCTTTAGTATCACCTAGCTACAAAGTCTGTGACTTACAATAGAAAATTGCCTGTAAGATATACTGCTGCAGCAGTGGCACAAATGTTGTAGGAGTAACCAACCACTTTTTGATTGGATTTAATGTCAACTCCATGAGATAGAACCCTACCTGACACTTCTAAATGGCCAAGAACCTGAAACTAGATAGGTTATGATCTTAGGGGAAAACTTATGATTAACATTCTGCTGAAGGATCATAGAAATAAAATTATGCTTAATGACATAGTGCTATACCCATAGAGATGAGTATTACCTTACCCTTATCAGAGAAGCTTCTTGCAGTAGATTGTAACCAACATACAGATGAACAAATGGACAATGTACAGAGAATGAGATACTTTGGAACACTCAGCTGTAAATGGTATGTCTTCATCAAACCCCATCCCTTAAGTCTCAGGGATCTATGTAGAAGAGGAATGATTGTAAGTCAGAGCTGGTAGATGACTCCAAGGAAACAATGTCTTCCAGGCAAAGCCAGAGTGATGCACATATAAACTCCCAGTGACTGTGACAACATCTACAAGACTTACCCAAGTTCAAATCGGACAAAATCCTAGCACTGAGACAGGGAAGTGGACACTAAACAAGAAGCTATTTGCAATTGATAGCTGCAGGAGAGGAAATATCATTTTCTCCAATGGAGTGTCACTGGGCATATCAACTACATTCTGGGGGTAGACCCTGATCCCAGGAGTGGTTGGTCAACAGAAAATTGTTTTTGTGCATGTATGTATGTGCACTTTTTTTGGCACCTTTTAGTCTTTTCTTTTCTTTTCTTTTCTTTTCTTTTCTTTTCTTTTCTTTTCTTTTCTTTTCTTTCTTCGTGTGTCATCTGTTTTGATTTTTGTTTCTTGTTTCCCCACCTCCCCTCAGTTTTTGAAATAAGGAGAAAAAACATGAAGTTGGGTGGGTAGGGAGGTTGGGAGGATCTGGAAAGTGTTGGGGTACAGTAAAAAATATGATTAAATATGCTGTGTGGTATACATTTTAAATAAAAAATAAAAAGGATTTTTAAGAATTCCCACAATATTCTCCAGAGAAATCGAAAAATAATCTAAAATATCCATGGAACCCCAAAGGAATCTGAATAACCAAAGAAATTCTGAACAAAACCTTTCCAAAAAAATCAAAAAACCCAAACCCAAACCAACCAACCAAAAAAAAAACCTAACTAAAAACAATGCTGGACAGATTAGCAAACCAGATTTAAAGGCATATTGCAGACCTATAATTATAAAACATATATTGTACTGGCACATAGATAGGCATATAGACCAAGGGAACAAAATAGATGTCCAAAGCATGAGTACTCACAACTATTGTCATTTGATATTTGACAAAGATATCAACAACATACATCAGAAAAAAGATTATATCTTCACCAAATGAAACCGGAAAACTGGGTATCCAAATGTAGATAAATGAAATTATGAAACTAGACTCCTATCTATCTTCCTGTACACACACACACACACACACACACACACACACACACACACACACACACACCATCTCTGAATGGATCTGGATCGTGTAAATCAATGTGAAACCTAAAATGCTGGACCTATTAGAAGAAAAAATAGGCAGTATCCTACAATGTATAGGTATAGGGTTTTCTGAATAGAACTTCATTTGCCCCAGAATTAAGGCCCACAATCGTCAAATAGAACCCTATAAAGTTGGAAATTTTCTGTTCAGTTAAGGCAATTGAATGATTAGGAAGCCCATAGAGTGTGGGAAGAATCGTTGACAGCTGTACATCTGACAGAAAATTAATATATAGATTATACAAAGAACTCCCCCCCAAATAACAGCCAAGAAAACAAACAATCCAATGAAAAATAGCCTATGGATTTAAACAGAGAGTTCACAAAAGAAGAATGACTAAGAAATAATTTCAAAGATGTTCATCATTAGCAATTAGGGAAATGAAAATTAAAACAACTGAGTGTTGGTGGGAGTCTGCTTGTTCGTCCCCAGCTGCCCAGAACCTAAATAACCACACAGAAACTGTATCAGTTAAATCACTGCTTGGCCTATGATTTCAACTTTCTTATTGGCTAGCTCTTACATCTTAAGCTGACACATCTCCATTAATCTATGTATTTTAACGTGGCTGTGGCTTACTGGCAAGGTTCCTCAAATCTGTCTCTGGCTGCAGCTACATGGCATCTCACAACTCTGCCTTCTTTCTCCCAGCATTCAGTTTAGTTTTCCTGCCTAGCTATACTCTGCACTATTACAGGGCAAGGCAGAGTCTTTATTCATTAACCAATAAAAGCAACACATATACAGAAGGACTTCCCATACCAACTGAGATTCTATCTTACTCTAATCAGATTGGTTAAGATTAAGAAAACAACTTACAAGTGCTGGTGAGGCTGTGAGGAAAAGGGAACCCTCATTCACTGTTAGTGGAATTATAAACTGGTATAGGCACTCTGGAATTCAGTAACAAGAATTCACAAAAAGCTAAAAATAAACATATCATATGATCCAACTATACCATTCATTGGCATATACCTAAAATATATACCTGTTCCACAGATACTTCTCATCCTTGTTTGTTGCTGCTCTCTATTCATAATAGTTAAGAAATGGAAAAAGTCTATATGTTCTTCAAACAATGAATGGATAATGAAAATGTGGTACATAAATACTACGGAATGTCATCCATTCAGTTATACAGAAAAAAGGAAATAAAATTTGCAGGTATGTGTATGTAAACAGGAAATATTAAATTGAATGAGGTACCCCAAAGTCAAAAAGAAAACTGTTGTATGTTTTCTGTTTCTTTACTCCAAATCTTCAGATATGAGCATATATATAGGAGCAAATGCAGAAACCAGGAAAGTAAAAAGGGACCAAGAGTATGGGGAAAGAACTTGATAGAGGAATTGCAGGGAATAGGTTATATGAAGGGACAAATAGAAAAAACAGAGAAAGCTGTAACTTGGAATGGTGGAGGACAATACAGAAATAGAGGGGAAAGGCGGGACAAATAACACTAAACTTGTTGGCAATAGTGCTACTGAATTATATTATTTCATATTCACCTGAAATCACATAATTACATATATATGCACATATACATTCATACACACATATACATACAAACATACATACAGGTGTATACACATACACACACACACACACACACACACACACACACACACACACCATAAACTATCTAACAGAATCTACAGTGCCAGACAGGGGAAGCCACCTTTTGAGTTGTTGGTCAGGAGTCTGGGATATTTTAAAAGCAATGTGAATTATTGCTGTTGTCTTTGGTTGCTTCTTAGAAGTTGCAGGTAGGACCGTATTGCTGAGGATACTACAGACTTTGGACACAGAACTTGATGGATTGAGCTAGATCTGACCCTACTCCCTTAGGGCAACAGGAAGGTGCTATGCAAGCTGTCAAAGGAGGAAGGCAATCTATAGTCCTACCCAGTTCTGATGCCTATGAATCACAGTAATGACAAACACTGCAAGATATCGCTAAGGACACCATGATGACACTTGGATCTTGGTGATAACCAACAGCTCTCTCTTTGAATATAAGGCCTGGTCAACAGAAAGGACATCATGTCTGGTACTGTAAACCTAGCCACCCTTTGTTAGTGAGATCATTGTTCTTAGATGAGAACATACTTGTGCCACAATGGACACATTCGTAGTACAAGCCTTCTACCTGGGGTATGGGGAATACTGTGGAGTGTGTGTGTGTGTCTGTGTGTGTGTGTGTGTATGTGTGTTGGGGGAGGTGATGTGGGGAGTGGGTGCACTATAAGAGGCAGAGGACCAGGAAGTCTACAAGATTATGCCAGGGAATATACACTTATGAAATGTCAACAATATGACTGCCTAAAAAAGGCTGGGGCAATGATAACACCAGTTTAAATTCCACTGTGCATGAGTGAAAGCTCACCGTGTCTCACACCTTGATAAAAAGCTATAGATAATTAAGTTTGCTGATAGAGGGATAGTTGGTCTTCTCCGGGAATGAGATCCCTCAGTGGTTATCCAAGAATAAGTGGTCAGCTGTGATATCACAGAAAAATAGACAGACAGACAGACAGACAGACAGACAGACAGACACACACACACACACACACACACACAGAGAGAGAGAGAGAGAGAGAGAGAGAGAGAGAGAGAGAGAGAGAGAGGAGACATTTTAAAGTATTAATGAGCTGGAGCTGGAGAGATGGCTCAGTGGTTAAGAGCACTACCTGCTGTTCCAAAGCTCCTGAGTTAAATTCCCAGCAACCACATGGTGAATCACAACCATCTGTAATGAGAAATGGTGCTCTCTTGAGGAAGTGACCTGGTCAGCTGTCCTCATCAACTTATACCATAAAACCCAATATGGACAAGTTCAACAGAGCCACTGTATATAGGCTGCCCATGCATGCTTCAGCATTGCCAGGGCATAAATTTCATTTCAATTTCAAATTTCATGTCTAGAAAACAAATGCTCATTTTAAAAGTTTGTTGTTATTGCATGGAATCTTTATTTTAACTCTTAATTTTTTGAGGGAGGACTATAATTAAACATTTTCTCCTTCCTTTTCCTCCCTACAAAGCCTCCCATGTAACCTCCTGTTGATAGAAGTTTCTGTCCCACCCAGTCCTGCAGCCATTTAATCCCAAATAAACCTGCAGAGGTCTACATTAATTATAAACTGGTTGGCCTGTTCTCTCAGGCTTCTTATTAACTAACTCTTACATTAACTCATAATTCTTGTCTGTGTTAGTTACTGGCTTGGTACATTTTATAGTGAGGCATTCTCATCTTGCTTCCTCTGAATTTGGGTGACAACTGCAGACTGAACCCTTCCTTTTCCCAAAATTCTCCTATTCTTGTCACCCCACCTATACTTCCTGCCTGGATACTGGCTAATCAGCATTTTATTAAACCAATACAAGTGACAAATCTTTACAGAGTACAAGACCTTGTCCCACAGTAACCTCCCACCCTACTGTTTCAAATTCATGGCCTCATTTCTTTAATTATGTAAGTTTTTCATAATGTTCTGTTTAAAGTCAATTTCTTCTACTTCTTCTGGAGTAGGATGTTCAAATCTTCTTGTTGCGTGGTCCCTGGATTCTGATGTTGTCATGTTGCCTTTCAGGTTGTTGAAGGAATTCTTGCATTGCCGCCTGCCCTTCTCTTCCTTCAAATGCAGCTAGGAGAGTCTTGGCGTCTTGATCCAGTCTTTGCTGTGACTGACTCCCTGGGTGGATCTCCTCAGTGCAGGAGCAGGAACTGTTCCTGGGCCAAGGACCAGTCTGGATGGATCTCCTCAGCACAGGAACAGGGACTCCTGGTAGTCCAAAGACAGAGCAGACAAAAGGGCGAACTTGGGGGAAGGGCAGGGTCACTTGGAACAAAGAAGCCCCTGCATTCCCTTGCGGGGACCTTCAGGCCTGCTGAGCAGGCAGACACTCACCCCTCTGGGTGGATAGACTTACTGCAGGAGCAGGAACTGTTCCTGGGCCAAGGATCTTGCAAACAATAGGGCAGGCTTGGGGGAGGCAGAGTCCTGTGTAACAAAGAAGCCCCTGCAGCAGGAGCTGAGGGGACCCTGTGCTCCCTTCCTGGACTGTCCACCCCGGGGATGGCACATATTCCTGCATATACAATCTTAAACATATAAGTATAACCTGTTCAATATTCGTAATGTTACTTTTACATGTGTTTTCAATGTCAAAAACAATAGATATGCTATTTCTGGAAAGACAAAATTCATGAGACCAAAAGCCTACAGAAAGAACTAAAGACACCTAAAGAATGTTGAGAGTGGGAAAGAGTCTTCCCCAGAGAAGAACACACCAACTGGTTATCTAATACCAAGTGGTCAGCTCTGAAAACATATATATACAAGGGTGTGGTGCGTCACAAAAGTTAATGAAAAAAGAAAAGAGAAGCTGATTCTAAAGTATATGTGGAAATTAAAAATTCCAAGAATAATCAAAGCATTACTGAAGAAAAATGACAAAACTACAAGACTTCTATGACCATATATATATTATAAAGATATTAATTAAGGCAGTTATATTCATACAAGAATAGACAAAACAGCAAACTCTAGAACCAACACATGTATCAATAATTTGATTTATGGCAAAGATAAAACCACAAGCAGGAAAATGATATTTATAGTAAATGCTTTGTGATTGATTAGATGTCCATTTAAAAACAAACAAAACCCTAGACTTTTTTACCCATACCAGTACAGATAACATACACAAAAATTGGTTCCAGATGGACTATAAATATACATGAAGGATGGGGAAACAACATAACATTAGGAAAGTATTTTCTTGATCTTGGTAAATATAAAGATTTCTTAATCAAGCCAAAAGTATTAACATAGAGAAAGAAAAATGATGAATTGAATGTTATTAAAATTTAGGCATTCTGTTCATAAAAACTTATGAGCCCATAAATGCAAGTCATTGTGATTTCCAGCTGATAGATTCTCATGTATTTTATACAGAAAATCTCCTCCAGGTAATAACAACATATTCAAAAGAAAAAAGTAGACAAAAACCTTGAAGAGACATTCCATAAAATTTGTACAAACAGCTAATAAACATACAGAAAGGTATATACTCATTACTAGAACAATCTAAAAACAAAGACACAGGTAGTTAGCACTCATGACCTCTAGAATATTCATTTTACTAAAACATGATGGCTAATAACAATATTTTAAAAGTTTGAGCTCTTTTTAATTGATTTTTATTGAGCTCTACATTTTTCTCTGCTCCCCTCCCTGCCTTTTCCCTCTCCACTTCAACCCTCCCCCAAGGTCCCCATGCTCCCAATTTACTCAGAAGATCTGTTTGAACTCTTAAAAATATTTTTAGAAGTTCATTTTTGTTGTTTGTATGTATATAATTTTATATTATTATTGATTATGTCAAATAAGCAATTAGGGGCTTATCACTAAGAGAGGTTTTATGCATATATAAAACCAATAATATTAGCAATAATAAAACAGTAATAATCAAAGAAAAAAAGACACTAATTTGAGGAGTAGAGAAGACATGGGAGGGGTTAGAGTAAGGGGCTGGAGAGAAGGAAAGAAAGTGAAGAACAGATGCAATTTTATCTTAATTAAAGTATTTATAAATCATTAGGAGTTTTTTTTTGAAAAACTGTTTTGAAAAACTTGTACTATGTAATAAACATAATTATGTATATAAACTATGATTTAGCAATTCTACTCTTACATGTGTGTCAAGAAAAAAATTGTACATGCATCACCAAAAGGCATGTACCAGATAGAATCTTCATAGTATAATTTGCAGTTCAAATCTGGAGACAATCATAAAAAGAATATATTATCATAAAAAGAATCATAAAAAGAATATGCCCATCTATAATAAAAGGTCTAATTCTACTGTAATTTCTTCATTTAATGAACTTCTACACCCCAATAAAACAAAAGAATTACTATTATACTCAATAGCAAATGAATTGTAAAAGAAATATTTTTCTCATCTAAATAATTTTTATTTTTTGAAAAATTTAAAAATTATATATAATTTCTGCCTCCTTCCCTCAAACCCCTCACTTGTACCCTGTCGATTAACTCTCTAATTCATGATCTGTTTCCTCTAATTTATTATTGTTACATATACATGTACATAAATATATAAATAGAACCTGCTGAGTCCATGTGGTATTGCTGTGTAGATGGAAGTTCCTCTCCCACACAGTTCTGTAGCTGTCCAGTCCCAAATAAACACACAGAGGCTTATATTAATTATAAACTATTTGGTCTATTGATCAGTTTATTACTAACTGGCTCTTACAACTTAAATTAACCCATAATTCTTACCTACTTTTAGCCACATGGCTTGGTGCCTTTTCTCAGTAATACATTCTCATCTTGCTTCCTCTGCCTCTGCCTGATGACTATGTGCCTTTCCACTTCCCAAAATTATCCTAGTCTGGTTTCCCTGTCTATACTTCCTGTCTGACTACTGGCCAATCAGCATTTTATTAAGCCAATAAAAGTGACAAATCTTTGCAGTATGCAAAAGAATTATCCCACAGTATTTCTCCACAGTATTATTCTTTTCCCACAGTATTATTCTTTTCAAAACAAGAACCCTCAATGTAATCTCCTTTGTTTAGCTTTTTTCTTGATCATTATCAATAACAACTTGTAAAAAACATGCTAAACAAGGACAAACATCTATAACCAATTTTTTTTGTAGATGTGAGCATAGATTTCTAGGGTACTTCCTGCTGATTAGGGTCACTGGTAATCTGTGGGGGATGCAAAGAAAATTTAGGATCATGGTCAAGTCCTGACTAGAGTATTCTGTGAGGCTGGATCATCCCAGTGAGCAGTCTTGAAGTTGTTCTGGATACAGAACTCAGAGGAAACTGCAACAGAGGTGCTCTGAAACATTGGATCATCTGGGCCATCAATCAGTTACCACTGGAGATTTTTCAGGGGGTCTTCCTCAATCAAATCTTACTTTTTGTAACTAAAAATGAATCCACAGCCTCTCATTTCCTGTGGAAACAAAAACAAAACCTCTTCTCCAAAGTAACATTTCTTTTGATTTAAAATTTGAAGTCAAGGCGTTTTCAAAATATATAGGTTGGATTAATCCAGCAGCATTTGTAATCAAATGACTTTTAGCAGCCTTTGGGGGAGGAATTCTATAAGCTCAGGATCTTTTTGCAAAAAACAAAAACAAAAACAAAAAGGAACATTGGATGATGGGATAGTAGATTGGTATTTGTGAGTTATTGTTTATAGACAATTACATTGGTATATATTCCTGTATATGAATATAAAGTTAAATTATATTGAATATTGTATGCATGCATGCTTACATGTATTTTTATGTATTGATATATACATATATTTACCATATTGCAGTATATATTTCTACCTTTGATCAAGATACTTATACATTGTTTACATTTATTTATTGTAAGTTGTTTATTGTCTTAGTCTTTAAGTTAGATAGGTATTAAGAATTATAGATCAATAGTCATCTATGTTTGTTATATTTATAGTTAGACTAATCAGGTTCTTTAGATACATAGAGATTATATTTTGTATAGATAGATAATCTTCAACCTCTTCAAAGAGCTATAGAAAATTGCATTTAATTTAACTTAAAGTTCTGTGATAGTGAGACATGATCGCTCCTGGCAACACCCATCTATTCCCGAGAGAATGTTGAACACTGAAGACACTCCACTGGGAGCTTGTTTTCTTCTTGGCAGAACTGGCCTTTGGGCAAGGAACTGCCCATACCTCAACCACTGACAAAATACATAGTATCCAGAAATGGATAAGCAGAACTGTCAAATCTTGCCAAGACAGGGTAAGATGGTTATGAAAGATTTCTTGCCTTTAAAAATACTCTGTCAATTATTCTAGGCCTTAGCCAAAGTTGGTTGCTTCAATGTTACAGATGTGACTTTGGGTGATTGCCCAGGTAGCCAGTTGTCTCCGTGATTTGTTGCATGCTTTGGAAGTTGTTTGATTGCACTTCCTAATTACTCAGGTAGCATTATTTTCCTTCTTGGATCTTCGATGGGGTTGAAGACTAGATGAATGTAGTTACTTTCCTCTCGTGACTTCGCCAAGTTATTCATTATACAAGACTTAAACTAGTTAGAATAAGATATTTGTTCTTATTGTATATAATTTTATAGTAAGTTTAGAATTTTCTTATTTAAATAAAAGGGGGAGGTGCTGTGGGAAGGTTACAGCTAATACCTACCTGCCTACTGGGGTGTGGCCTCATGGACTATTTACCTGGATGTGGAAGCACATCAGGCCCCTTCCTTCCTCTCTCTGATTGCCCTTGGGCCCCATCTTGGCTGTTCCATTCACTTTGGATCTGATCTTCATCCATCGTTCAAGCAGAACATCCTGACTTTGTAAGTTTACCCTTTAATAAACGCCGATCTGTTTTCTTAGTTCTGAGCTAGTGTGAGATTTTTTTTGTTAAGCATCCGATCATTCTGCCTGGTATAAATTCAACAGTTTCAATATGCAAGACAACTCTTTCTATATATTGTGAATCAGTAACTATATTGACAGTTCCTTTAAAATCCCTTAGCACCATAAGAATAGCATATAATTTCCAAAGTGATTGCACAAATTTGCATTCCCACCAGCAATGGATGAGTGTTCCCCTTACTCCACATCCTCTCCATCAAAGGCTATCATTGGTGTTTTTGATTTTAGTCATTCTGACAGGTGTAAGATGGTATCTCAAAGTTGTTTTGATTTGCATTTCCCTGATTGCTAAGGAGATTGAGCATGACCTTAAGTGTCTTTTGGCCATTTGAACTTCTTCAGTTGAGAATTCTCTGTTCAGTTCAGAGACCCATTTTTAAATTGGGTTAATTAGCATTTTAAAGTTTAGTTTCTTGAGTTCTTTATATATTTTGGAGATCAGACCTTTGTCTGTTGCAGGGTTGGTGAAGATCTTCTCCCAATCAGTAGGTTGCCTTTTTGTCTTAATGACAGTGTCCTTTGCTTTACAGAAGCTTCTCAGTTTCAGGGGGTCCCATTTATTCAATGTTGCCCTTAGTGTTTGTGCTACTGGGGTTCTACCTAGGAAGTGGTCTCCTGCACCCATGTGTTGTAGACTGCTTCCCACTTTCTCTTCTATCAGGTTCAGTGTGTTCAGATTGATATTGAGGTCTTTAATCCATTTGGACTTTAGTTTTGTGCATGGCGATAGATATGGATCTATTTTCATTCTTCTACAGGTTGACATCCAGTTCTGCCAGCACCATTTTTTGAAGATGCTTTCTTTCTTCCATTGTACACTTTAAGCTCCTTTGTCGAAAATCAGGTGTTCATAGGTTTGTGGGTTAATATCTGGGTCTTCTATTCGATTCCATTGGTCGTGTGATGGTTTCTCAGGAAATTCGGGATCAACCTACCCCAGGATCCAGCAATACCACTCCTGGGAATATACCCTAGAGATACCCTATCATACTACAAAAGCATTTATTCAACTATGTTCACAGCAGTATTATTTGTAATAGCCAGAACCTGGAAACAACCTAGATGCCCCTCAATGAAAGAATGGATAAAGAAAGTGTGGAATATATACACATTAGAGTACTACTCAGCGGCAAAAAACAATGATATCTTGAATTTTTCATTCAAATGGATGGAAATAGAAAGCACTATCCTGAGTGAGGTAACCCAGACCCAAAAAGATGAATATGGTATGTACTCACTCATAAGTGGATTCTAGCCATGAATAAAGGACATTCAGCCTATAATTCATGATCCTAGAGAAGCTAAAGAGGAAGGTGAACCCAAAGAAAATTTTATAGTTATCCTCCTGGATATTGTAAGTAGACAAGATTGCCAGGCAAAAGTTGGGTACATGGAGGTGGGGGTGGGGTGGATGTAAGGGGAGATGGGGAGAGAGAAGTGAGAGGGGGAGGATGGGGAGAGCTTGGGGGAATGGGACGGTTGGGATGGAGGACGAGTGGATATGGGAACAGGGAAGAAGATATCTTAATTAAGGGAGCCATTTTAGGGTTTGCAAGAGACTTGACTCTAGAGGGATTCCCAGGTCCAAGGAGACGTCCCCAGCTTGTTCCTTGGGCAGCAGAGGAGAGGGCGCCTGAACTGGCCCTATCCTGTAGCCATACTGATGAATATTTTGCATATCACCATAGAACCCTCATCTGGAGATGGATGGAGATAGAGACAGAGGCCCACATTGGAGCACTGGACTGAACTCCCAAGGTACAGTTGAAGAGCAGAAGGAGGGAGAATATGAGCAAGGAAGTCAGGACTGCGAGGGGTGCGTCCACCCACGGAGATGGTGGGGCTGATCTAATTGGAACTCACCAAGGCCAGCGGGACTGGGAGTGATGGAGCATGTGATCAAACCGAACTCTCTGAACGTGGCTGACAAGGAGGGCTGACTGAGAAGCCAAGGACAATGGCACTGGGTTTTCATTCTACTGCATGAACTGGCTTTGTGAGAATCTAGTCTGTTTGGATGCTCACCTTCCTAGACCTGGATGGAGGGGGAAGGACCTTAGACTTCCCACAGGGCAGGGAACCCTGACTGCTCTTTGAACTGGAGAGGGAGGGGGAGGAGGAGTGGGGGAAGGGGGAGGGAAATGGGAGGAGGTGAAAAATTTTAATAATAATAATAATAATAATAATAAAGAACAGCATATAGTTCTGCCTTCTGCACAGAATTATAAGGGCTTTGTTCAACCCTTTTGGTTGGTTATTATCAGTCTGTAAAGACTGTATCATTTCTAAAAGTGCCTCATTCTTGGTCCTATTATTGAACCATGTTTTTTAAGGAGAAAATATAAAGGACAAAGCTAATTCCCAGAATCAAATAGAGGGATGTAGGAGGGAAATCACATAAACCTTACATAATATCATATGGTATTAGTAAAAAAAGTTGTCGAACTCTTGTGTTATTTAATTATCTGTCATCTTACCTTTTTAAATTATAAATTTATAAATTAGATTTAAATTTTAAATCTCACCTGTAATGAGTTGGAGTAGGTGCAATAACCATTACTGGCCAGTAGATGTCGTGGTTCAGTTGTAGCCAAAAGGCCTGCTTGAACTTGGTTATAGTGTTAAGATACTGAAAAATATGCTCAAATGAAAAACAGTTATTCAGTGTAAATCACAGACTGTGTGCTCCACGGGGGGCCCTGACTGGTCAGCAGCTGTACAAGCACAAGGACAACAAGGCAGCAATGCTGACAGAGAGAGACCCGGTGAAGTCCATGTCCCACCTGAGCTTCCATGGTACTCTGGAAAGCTGGACCCACAAGCCAGCCGTGCAGTCAACGGTGGTGCAGGTGTCTGAGGACCCTGAGCAACTGTGAGACATTACTGAAGCTAGAAGCTACTCAGGACCACTGCGTGGGGATCCTATGTCCAAATGCAGCACATGGAACCCGATGGCAGCTGGCTAGAGCTGCTGGAGACTTGAGCCCCACGATTTGGTGCTAAGTGTTGTACTATCTCGGCTCTAGAAATAACCAGGCTAGCTAAAAGACAAAACAATAATATTTTTATTTATTATAAGGGGCAAACTCACGAAACAGTAACAAGAAGTCCAAGCTCAGCTGTGGTGTGAGGGAACCAGCAAGAGAGGGCACCTGGGCCATTCAGCATTTTTCTCTGGGTCCCAGAAAGCCACACCCTAACTTGGTCCCACCTCTTAAAGATAATTGGTTGACAAAGATTCCCCATCATATCTCGGGTCTTTTTCTGACCACGTGAGTCTTTAATCTGCTAAGCAGCATGGCTAGGATTAAAGTGCTGACCTTGACAGCTGGATCCGCCACACTCCTTGACTTCCTGAGAGTCTAGCTTCACGGTGGAGGTACTGATAGGAGTCACATTTATTGCCACATTGCTGTGTATGTATATGATTGACCACTCGGGACTGTACCTGTCTGCCTTGGAAAGACTAATTCTCCCTGTCTCAGCTGTCAGTATTGTCCACAGCTATGTATTAAGGAGTTGGTCTCGATGAGATTTCCCCCGCTTTCATGTTAGTATATCCATTGATGTTGTCATTGTTCAGGTCTTATTAAGCTAGCCATTCTTTTATTTTTAAGAAATATAAATGTATTATTTTTAAGCTTTTTTATAACCAGCATATAAATGGGCATTGATATGGAAAACAATGTGTTTAATTAAAAATAATGTCAATTAACAATAGGTTTGTATAATATAATAACAATTATTTTTTACATAGGCTAATTACCAGAACTAGAAACTGAAGGCATATTGGAAATATCCTTAATATTATGAGGTCTATTTATTAAAAATATGCCGATTTTTGAATATATTTTATTCTTGGATACTCTTTCTTTGCTGTATTTTGTTACATCTCTTTTAGTGTGAAATGGAATCTTTGAAACTCAGGTGTGGCATCAACGAAGTTAAGAAGTTAATCCAAACTGTCTTTTACAACAGGCAATTTAAATTCAGCAGTCTCTTTTTCAGCTCCCCACTTTGGATGGATTTATTTGTTGGTCTCACCTTTTGTCTTTTTTGGGGAGATGAGGAGCAAACATTTTTCTTTATCACTTCAATTTAACCATACCCTGTCATTTACTCAACTTTGTTTCTAACTCTTCTCCTTTCTCAAGAATTTCCCTATAATACCTATCTTCTAATCCTTAAAGGTCACAAACAGGCTCCTTTTTGTATTTGTGTTTTGTAATATAGAAAATATTCCTATGCATTTGCTATTGTTAGTTACTGATTTCATCCCAACTTTTTGTCCAGTTAAAAATTGCACTTTCCATGCTGTAGATTTTAATCTTGGAAATTGTCTTTTATCTTTTTACCTCTCCACTCTCACTTTATTCCAAAATTACAAGACTCTTCAAGTTGTTTCCATCTATGAAGTTGTTTGTAGCTCAAGATTATATCTTGATTCATTGGTTGAATCAAAATTGAAGTATTACAGGTAAAGAACTTGTATTTTGCTTGACCACCCTCATTGACTAATGCTTCAGCAGAAGGGTGAACTGGAGAATTGTCCAGAAGTAACACTGCCTTGAGCTGTTTTCATGAAATCTTAGATCATTAAGTTAAAAATGCTTGATCTCAGGAACAAAATTTTGAAAGAACCATTCTGAAAATAATTCTCCTGTGAAGCAAACATCCTTACTAGGTTTGTATATCATAGATACTGTACTTGTGTCCTCTTCCACTCTTTTGGGCATCTTTGCTTTTCCAATAATGACTGATTTTAATTTGTGAGCCCCATCTGCATTAGCACATATAAGGGCAGACAATGGTTCTTTGCTTATTTTCCTCCTTGGTAGGCAGGCATCTTTTCAACTTACCTTAATGTTCTCTGGCATTGACTTCCAAAAAAAAGGTCAATCTCATCCCAACTCTATAGCTTTGCTAAATGTTGTTTTCCCTCTTTAATTATCTAGATAGCTTTTGTCAAAACGGCTCAAAGTGTTCTGAAACTGAACCTCGGACATGTTCCTCGCATGCTTTTGGCTTCCCAAAATTGAATGACTATTTCAAAATCTAAAAAGTCAACCACTACTGGCCTTAAAGTCTGCTCACCCAAAGTCGATTCACTGTGTAACTCTTTCTGCAGCCTGAAGTGCCACACTTTTTGCAGAGGAGCGCTTCTATTCATTGCACATGCAAACTGCATCATCCATGTTACCATATCGGGCTCTTGTTGGCCCCTTTCTCTTTCCAGCATAGCATATCCTGTTTCAGCACAAGATTCAAAGTCATTTTTGTTGATAGTAATGCCATAAAATGTTGACTTACTGATATCAAATTCATTCCTCACAATTTAAAGAGATTGCCTAGCTTCAATCCTATGTAGAGCCTTTATTATCTTCTCCAAATTAAATACATTTTGTTCATTTCGAATTTTACTTAAGACATCCAACAGTCAAAAGAAAAGGAAAAGCCTTAGTACACTGGGAAAAGGGGTTTGCTTTAAATTTTTTAGTTTTAGCAGTAGAAAGTAACTGGCTCGGAAGAATGAGGGTTCATGACTGAAGTGTTAAGCTAGAGAGGGAAGAACCTTCTCAAAGCTGTCATTGTCCAAGTACTGTCTGGTTCTTACTGTTGCCAGGCAAAGGAGCCAATCTTCAGAGCGCCACTGTTTCTTCTTCCAGTCAGGAATGTCAGAGATACCTGCATAGTTTCTATAACTCATGGCGGGGAAGAGGGCAAAATAAAGCAGGGAGCAACTCAGAGATGCTCCCACAAGAACAGATCCGAATGGGATGTCAATGAAAAGCAATGCCTGAGAAAAAGCATGGCAAAAGTCCAGTGTGTAGAAGATTTTAGGTCAAGAAAAGTTAAAAGGTTGTACACATGAATGCAGTCTAACTTTTAATTCAGTCAACGCAACAGTGAGCTTTGTGAGGCACTAAATTCCCGAGGTGATCTGTAAATATGGAATTAGTCTTTCACAGCACTTCTCCCTTCTCGAA
This sequence comes from Myodes glareolus, assembly GCF_982192425.1. Classification (NCBI taxonomy): domain Eukaryota; kingdom Metazoa; phylum Chordata; class Mammalia; order Rodentia; family Cricetidae; genus Myodes; species Myodes glareolus. Next base: position 89,591,741 of record NC_142053.1, on the reverse strand, counting down.
TCTTCCTGGGCGATTCTGGATGTGTGTGATCAAGTGTTATTTTTCATGCAATGGTTTCATATTTTGCATCTCATCAAGTTTCAAAATCATGACAGTTCTCACATAGGAGTTTAGAAAGTTTGAAAAATGTTTTACTAGAGGTTTAAAAATTCATCCTTTTGTTTGTATTCCTAAATTTACATTAGGGTGTTAAATGATGTGTTTTGTATTTCAGAGTTGAGTTTTTTTTCACTGCAGATTTTCTTTAATTCGAACCAAGATTTAACTCTCTGAAGATTCACTTGCTGGTGTTTCTGATAAACTGGTTCCCAGAAGTTCTTCAGAGGGCAAATGCTATAGCTCTTTGCCCTCAGTATTCGTTTTTAGCTTTCCTGGTGCTATTGAAATGGCTATTTCAGGTCTTTTGAAATAGCCTGCTCTAGATATTTCACAGCTTTCATTCCAGATACACAACTTCATAGAAAGAACAGAAATTACCACTATAATCCCTTCCAGGTGCATCAGGGAAGTATAATGATGGGAAAAAAGTAGACCTTATGACAACAGGAAGTCCACATTCTGGTTTAGCACCTGCCACTGAGAAAATATGGGGCACTAAAGCAAATTGCTTCTTCGGTCTCAATTTTTTTTTTAAATCAAGGAAAATACAATCTGTTTCACAGTTTAAAACCTCTCTCTCTCACACACACAGAGACACACACAGACACATATACTACAAAACAAAAACTAATTAATGGTTGTGAGGAAAGCATCACAGGACTCAGTAGGCAATCAAAGCCGTCGTCCTCCCAGGAAGCTGAGAAGGATGCTGCAAAGACAGCCTGGGCCACGACAGGCAGGCGGGGCCAGGCAGTGAGCACAGTGTGCAGGGGAGGGGCTACAGACACCAGCGGCCACCAGTGGCCACCAGTGGTCACCAGAGGCCACAAAGGTAAGCAGGGACAATGGAGAAGCAAGGTGGCAATGCTCTCCCTGTCAGTAGGCAGGGCTACTTTAGGCTAAGATAGCCATTCTTAAGGCAAGGAGCCTATACACAAAAACTTGTAAAATCTAAACAACTTGAATTTTTTAAAATAAAGTTCAAAATCAATAAAATTATCATACAGTGATAGAAGCCAGGGCTAGGATTCATTGGGAATTAAGGTGTAACAGGAAATTGACATGCTATGATCAGCATCTTCCTAATGCTGATCATAATCACATAGGTGTGCTTACCCTGATAAAATTATTTGAGCTATGCACTTAGAACATATGACCCTTTCCTGAAACATTTATAAGTACCTAAAAATAATGCTTGTAAATCTCAAGTGGTTCATCCAAAATGGATCAGCAAATGAGAAAGAGAGAAATATAAACTGATATGGCAAAGGTTAGCAATTATTGTTCTTCTAGGTTTTAACTATACAAGCCTTAGTTGCAATCTTCTTTCAACTTATGTTATAATTTTTATTTTTTTTGTCGAAAAATACTACTCATATTAAAAATAGTCGTCATGTTGACTGAGGTTTCTGTCCCACCAGGTCCCACAGTCATTTAGCCCCAAAGAAATCACACAGAGGTCTATATTAGTTATAAACTGATTTGCCTAGTATCTCGGACGTCTTATTAACTCTTATAACTTATATTAGCCCATTATTCTTGTCTATGTTAACCACATGGCTTGGTACTTTTTTTGACGAGGCAGTCACATTTTGCTTGCTCTGTGTCTGGACCATGAAGCTGAGCGATGATGGTGCACACATTTAATCCCAGCACTTGGGAGGCAGAGACAGGTAGATCTCTGTGAGTTTGAGGCTGGTATGGTCTACAAAGCAGATGCCAGGACAGCCAGAACTGTCACACAGAGAAACCCTTGTTGTGGGAGTAACTTCCGCTGCCTCAACCAATAGTCGCTGAAGCAGGAGCCCACAGTGCAGCGGGGAGCGACTTCTGCTCCGTCAGCCAATAGCTGCTGAAATACCAACCCACTGGGGCGTGGTATATTTCTCTTTTAAAAAGAGAAGCAGATCCAGATCAGGCCCTCTTGGTTCCGGTGCTTGCTCCCAGCTCCTGCTCCCGGCTCCTGCTCCTGGCTCCCGCTCCCGGCTCCTGCTCCATCGACTAGGCTCCCTTCCTGATGGTTTATGGTGTATGTAAGTTTTACCCCCCAAAATAAATAACCCCTTAAAACATAACTGGTGTGGGATTGATTTGCCGATAATTGACACCCAACGTTTGGTTTAAGAACCGTCCCACCCCCCCACCCCCAGCTCGGCCTTCCAAGATACACAGGTCCGGACAGTCTCTGCCAGCTTACTTTGCCCTGTTCGGCACGGATTTTTAAATTTTTCCTTGCAACGTGAGCCAAAGAGCTCACAGCGCAAGCTCCCTTTGAAGTTCCAGCAAGTTGTTTGAAACCCCTGCCACCCGCCATAACTGATTAGGAGTGCTGCAAGCAGCTTGACCCTTAATCCCAGCACAGGGACACGGGGCCCAAAGCACTAGGCCTCTTTAGCAACAGCGCAGTGGCTGTGTCACGACCCTCTGCATCGGGTTGAACAGAGCAGCAGGGCCTTGTTTATTGCCTTGTTTATTGGCCACTCTCTGACCTTTTGTGATCTGTGGATTTAACCTCTGGATTTGAGTGTATATATCCTAGAGTTTACTGCCTGAATCTACACCACTGTCATGTGGATTCAGGTACGCCCCACCTCCTACTGGCAGACAACGGTCATTACAGGTAAGATTTTTCTTTTTGGTTGAAAATAAATACATACATACATATATACAAGTACAATTTCCTTTGATTGAAAATGTCAGAAAATATTACTATCCAAAAGTTCAATGGTTTTTTTAATTGCGCTATGGAGGATATTCTGAAGGATGTCTCAGATATTCCTCTTACTTTGTTATTCCTGGGATCTGTTGCTTTTCTGGTGTTTGGCTATTTTATAAGAAAGATACAGTCCTTACAGACTGAATCTACAATGCTGAGGGCAGAGATTAAAACCTTAAGAACACTTCAGACTGATACCAACCTCCTCAAAAAAGAGTTTGGAGATTTCAAGGAAGAAACTAGATCAGAGTTTGGAGATTTCAAGGAGGAGACTAGATCAGAGTTTGGAGTTTTCAAGCAGGAGACTAGATCAGAGTTTGGGGTTTTCAAGCAGGAACTAGATCAGAGTTTGAAGTTCTCAAGGAGGAGACTAGATCTTTGTTTGATGTGACTCGGTCGACTGACCAAAATATCAAGAAGGTACAATCTGATATTGCTTCTTTAGAAGGGAGCTTCACTGCTCTGGAGGAGGGGACAACCAAAATGACTCATAACCTCCAGTCCATGACTGTAAGTGCTGAAACATTAGCTGAGAGGATTATAACCATTGAATGTGAAAATCGAACTTTATCAAAAGGGTAATAGATTAATTGACAGGATTTCCATACAAGAAGGCACAGTACATGCCATGAGGATTATGTCCAAGGAGGATATCGTATCTCTGACGGACAAGCTCCACGCCTTGGAATTATCAATGAAAGCGATTGTGTCCAAGGAGGAAATAGTGTCTCTGACGGACAAGCTCCATGCCTTAGAATCGTTAATGAAGGCTTTGGAGCATAATACTGGACAGGAGATTCAGGACTTACAGAAGGCAATGGTGAGCAGATTTAATAAGATTGAGGAAATCATAGACTCTGATGAACAGGAGCAAAAGGTAGAAAGGCAACCTTCACCTCAAAAAACTCTCAGTCTACATAGATTTAAACCTGCCTTTCCAGTAATAACATCAGAAAAGATAACTGGCTCCAAAAACCCTAAGGTCGTTAAAGAACATACATGGGAGCCTATACGTATGAATGATCTGAAAGAATTTAAACAAGCAATTGTGAATTATGGACTACATTCATCCTTTGTTAGGGAGATGTTAAAATCCTGGGCTCTGAGCAACAGGGCCACCCCTCAAGATTGGAACCAGCTCACATCAGCTGTCCTCGAGAACAGACCTTTATGGCATTTCAAATGCCTATTCAAACAAGAGGCCAGACTTTTACAACAACAAGAATCAGCGAAAGGAATTGAGGTTTCTCTAGATCAAATTCTAGGGGAAGGACCTTACTCTGATCCTCAGGAACAAGCCCTTTATGATGAAAACATTTTATCCATATGTGCTACAGCAGCTCTAAGGGCCTGGGACAGGGTTCAAGACTCAGGTCAGAGAGTAGAATCGTATGTCAGGGTCAAACAGGGTCAGAGAGAACCCTTTAGTGACTTTTTGCAACGACTAACTAAGGCTGTACAAATAAGGATACCTGATCCAGAAGCAAGAAATATAGTAATTGAGTCTTTGGCATATGAGAATGCCAATGTAGAATGCAAAAGGATCCTGGGGCCTTTAAAGCTCAGATCAGCGCCTTTGGATGAGTGGGTTTTACATACAATGAATGTTGATACATTTGATTATGGCAATGAAACATGGGTACAAGAAGCAATTTCCAAAGGTAAAAGGAGACATCAGATTACAAAATGCTTTCATTGTGGCAAAATGGGACACATGAAAAGGGACTGCAGACAATGGAAGTCCAGGAATAATGCCTCTTCTAGGAATAACAGGAATAGGAGGACTCAGCCTTCAGGTTTATGTAGGAGATGTGGAAAGGGCAGGCATTGGACGAATGAGTGTAGGTCAACAAGAGATAAACAGGGAAACCCATTGCCATTGGGAAACTCAATAGGGGGCCTCTCGAAGGCCCCCATGGCAAATGTGGTCCAGTCATTTCCGATCACTGCAGAGAACATGCCTCTTCAGGGAAATTAGAATGCCCCATGCCTGCTGTTAAAAGCAATAACGGCCTGAAGGATGAGTTAAATGTGGTGAATGAATCAAGAAATCTAAGAGGACAAAGTAAATGAATATTCTGGCAGACTTCTATAAATGAACAAAGACCACAGCTAAGAGTGTGTGTAAATGGCAAACTTATTACTGGCTTACTGGACACAGGTGCGGATGTAAGTATCATTACTCCAGAGTCTTGGCATCCGCATTGGCCTCTTCAGGAGGTAGATATTCAGTTCTTAGGAATTGGAACCCTATCTCGAGTAAGACAAAGCACGAGATGGGTCAATTGTATAGGTCCAGACGGACAAATAGGAAAACTAAGGCCATATGTAGCAAATATTGCAGTGAATTTTTGGGGCAGTGACCTATTGCAGCAATGGAATACCCAAATTAACATTCCTGCTGCTTCCAGAGCCTATATTTCTGAGGACAATATTACAAGATATTACAGATGGCGGAAACCAGCCATTAGAGCTATACAAGAACACAGCACAATTGATGGCCCTTCAGAGGTACCAACAGCCATGCCTCTACAATGGTTGACTGAGAAACAAATATGGACTAAACAGTGGCCTTTAGCTGAGGAAAAGTTACAGGCTTTAGAACAGCTGGTACAAGAGCAATTAGATGCTGGACATATAGAAGAATCTACCAGCCCTTGGAACTCTCCTGTGTTTGTTGTTAAGAAAAAATCTGGTAAATGGAGAATGATGACAGATCTTAGAGCTATCAACAAGGTTATTCAACCTATGGGCCCTCTGCAATCTGAAATTCCTCTGCCCTCCCTGTTATCAAAGGGATGGCCTCTTATAGTTATTGATATGAAAGATTGTTTCTTCACTATACCATTACAGGAAAAAGATAGAGAAAAGTTTGCCTTCACAGTGCCTACCTATAATAACTCTCAGCCTGCAAGGAGGTACCAGTGGACCGTCCTCCCACAGGGAATGTTGAACTCTCCCACCCTGTGCCAATAATTTGTAAGCCAACCATTGAAAATTATACGCAAACAATTTCCTAAGTCCATAATATACCACTATATGGATGATATCCTGATATCTGATCAAAACAAAGATACCTTAGAAAGGCTGTTTGAAGAAGTAAAACTAGTATTACCTAAATGGGGATTGCAAATTGCTCCTGAAAAAATTCAGAGAGGAGATTCTGTTAATTATTTAGGTTATAAAATAGGCTTACAAAGAATTAAGACTCAAAAGGCACAAATCAGGAGAGACCGGTTACGAACTCTTAATGACTTTCAAAGATTATTAGGAGACATTTCCAGTCTACGACTAGCTGTTGGGATAACACCTGATCTAATAATTCTTTTAAACAAAACCTTAGATGGTGACAAAGATTTGAATAGTCCCAGAGAGTTAACAGCTGAAGCAGAAAAGGAACTGATGATGGTTGAGGAAAAATTACAGGAGGCACATGTAGATAGGGTGGATCCAAATCTTAGTTGCATTCTAGTTATATTGCCTTCCAGAATTTCTCCTACAGGAATTTTAATGCAGAGGGAAGATACTATTTTAGAATGTATCTTTTTACCACACAAACCAAGTAAAAAATTAAAAACTTATGTGGAAAAAGTCTCTGAATTGATTATAAAAGGAAAATTGAGACTTCGTCAATTAGCAGGTATAGACCCAGCAGAAATTATAGTGCCTTTCACTGCTGATGAGATAAAAAAGTTGTGGGAAGACAATGAACCATGGCAAAGAGCTTGTGCTAATTTTTTGGGAGAAATCAATAACAATTACCCAAAAAGCAAGAGACTTAACTTTATAGAGAACTTCTTGAATCCTCCTTCGAATTGTCCGTGATGCTCCAATAACTGGAGCCCAAACATTTTATACCGATGCTAATAAATCAGGGAAAGCAGGTTACAAATCAGAAGAACTGAGTAAAGTGGAACAAAGTCCTTATGATTCTGTCCAGAAGGCAGAATTATATGCCATCCTTATGGTGCTTAGGGATTTTAAAGAACCTCTTAATATAATTACTGACTCACAATATGCAGAAAGAGTTATTTTGCATATTGAAACTGCTGAATTTATACCTGATGATACAGAACTGACCTCATTGTTCATCCAGGTACAAGACATGATCAGAAACAGGCTCTGCCCTATGTATATAACGCATATCCAATCCCATACGGGTCTGCCAGGTCCTCTAGCACAAGGTAATGCAGATATTGATCAATTATTGATTGGTAGTGTGCTGGAGGCATCTGAATTTCATAAAAAACATCATGTCAATAGCAAAGGCTTGAAAAAAGAGTTTTCTATTACATGGCAACAAGCAAAGGAGATTGTAAAGAAATGCCCTACTTGCTCTTTTTATAACCAAACACCATTGCCTGCAGGGACTAATCCAAAGGGTATTAAAAGGAATGAAATTTGGCAGATGGATGTGTTTCACTTTCCAGAATTTGGCAAATTAAAATATGTACATCACACCATTGACACTTATTCAGGCTTTCAGTGGGCAACTGCTTTAAGCTCAGAAGAAGCTGACTCAGTAATCACACATTTATTAGAAGTTATGGCCATTATGGGTATACCTGCACAAATAAAAACAGATAATGGTCCAGCTTATGTATCTAGGAAAATGAAACGATTTTTTGCTTATTATAATATTAAGCATGTTACAGGTATACCATACAATCCTACAGGTCAAGCAGTTATAGAAAGATCAAATCGTACTATAAAGGATATGCTAAACAAACAGAAAGGGACGAGAGATACCTCCAGAAATAGATTGCATAATGCTTTATTAACCTTGAATTTTCTTAATGCTAATGAGAAAAGAACAACAGCAGCAGAGAGGCATTGGATAATGGAAAAAACTTCTGAACTAAACCAACCTGTTTATTTCAAAGACGTGCTGACCTCTCAATGGAGGCCAGGAGATGTGCTACGTTGGGGAAGGGGTTTTGCTCTTGTTTCCACAGGAGAAAAAAAATTGTGGATACCATCAAAATTAATAAAGGTTCGATTTGAAGAGGAGAAACCTCTTGGAAAGGAGAAATGACAGCTCATCCACAATGATGATATTCATACAGTTGGTAAGAAAAACATATAGAATGGAGGCAGGGTTCTGTTCTTATCTCCACAGGAAAACACTGATTTTTGAAAAGTTCAAGGGACCCTGGATATTTGAATACTGACAGATGGAAAATAATGGCCCAATAGGGACTATCAAGAAAACTGAATAGGTTCTGTAAGTAAAATATACTAAATCATATTTCTAAATTAATAGAGCTGGTTTTAGAGTTGGACTCTGGCTCAGTCCCTCTCTAATTCCAAGCCTGTTGTTAAAAGAAAAACCCAAAGTTTCTGGAGTTTCTGTCTCATGTCAAGAGCCATGATATGGGACAGAAAGAAATATGAGTTTAGAAAACATCTTTACTTTTCTTCATATCTATCATACCTTTCATTAAATATATCTATCACGTCTTTCATTGAATATATGTATGTCTGTATATGTCTATATGATTAATATATGATTATATATTATTATAATCATATAATATATGATATTAATATATGATTAATATATATGATTAATGTTTAAGTTTTCCACAATGAACAATAAGTTTTTCCTGCAGTGACATTTGAAGTTTCCAGGAAGAAGATGGGGCCCCATAACAACAACTCCACCTGGTTGAGATGACATCATGATACTGATAGCACTACTACAAGACCTGTTTTGGGTACCAGCTGCACAAGACGATTCCAACGTGGTTAGCTGAAATGATGCACATCTTGTACAACATTCTGGCCAGACCTCCACAAAATACTCAGAGACTATTTGCAATTTTAAAAGACATTGATCTTGAAATTTAACCATCATTTTACTGTCACAGGATCCCCCAGAAAGAACGTCGCCCCCATGACAGCTGGAAGTAATTCTAGAGAACGATGTCCCCTCTTTCAGTAAAGTTTGTCCTTGGGTTTAGGGACATCATTTAGGGGTTGGTTGTAATTAGTATAGGGTTGAGGGTTGGGGGAGGAATTTTATAAGCGCAGGAATCTTAAAAAAAAGAGGGATAATTGGATTATGGGATAATAGCTTTGTACTTGTGAGTTATTGTTTTTAGACAAATATATTGGTATTGATTCTTATATATTGATACAAAGTTAAATTATGTTGACTATTTTATGCATGCATGCTTCTACCTCTGTTTAAAACATTTTTATGTATTGATATATATATATTGTATTGATATATGTATATTTTACCATATTGCATTGTACACTTCTACCTCTGATTAAGATACTTATATATTGTTTATGTATTGACATATATATTTACCATATTGCTATGTATACTTGCACATTGTTTATATTTGGAGGTAATATTGTCCCCATTTATTGCACAGTTGTTTACTATTTCAGTCTTTAAGTTAGATAGATATTGAGAATAATACAGATCAATAGTCATCTAAGTTTGTCATTTATAATTAGACTAATCAGGCTCTTTAGATACATAGAGATTATATTCAGTATAGATAGATAATCTTCAACCTCTTCAAAGAGCTGTAGAAAATGGCCTTTAATCTAACTCAGAGTTCTGTGGTAGGGAGACACAATCGCTCCTGGCAACACTGATCTATTCCCGAGAGAATGTTGAGCACCAAGGACACTCCACCTGGAGCCTTTCTTCTTGGTAGAACTGGCCTTTGGGTAAAGAAATGCCCATACCTCAACTACTGACAGAGTTACAGAGTATCCGTAAATGGATAAAACAGGACTGTCATATCCTGCCAAGACAGGATAAGATAGTTTTGAAAAGTTCCTTGCCTTTGAAAATGGTATGTCAGTTACGTTAGGTCTTAGCCAAAGTTGGTTGCTTCAATGCTGCAAATATGATTTTGGGTGTTTGCCCAGGTAGCCAGTTGTCTCTGTGATTTGTTACATGTTCTGGAAGTTTGATTGCACTTCCTAATTACTTAGGTAACATTATTTCCCTTCTCAGACCTTTGATGGGATTGAAGATTATATAAACGTAGTTACTTTCCTTTCATGACGTGGCCAAGTTATTTCTTATACAAGACTTAAGCTAGTTAGAATAGGATATTTGTATTTATTGTATATAATTGTGTAGGTTTGTACTTACTGTATATAATTTTGTAGTAGGCTTAGAACTCTCTTACTTAAACAAAAGGGGGAGGTGTTGTGGGAGTAACTTCCGCTGCCTCAACCAATAGTCGCTGAAGCAGGAGCCCACAGTGCAGCGGGGAGCGACTTCTGCTCCGTCAGCCAATAGCTGCTGAAATACCAGCCCACTGGGGGGTGGTATATTTCTCTTTTAAAAAGAGAAGCAGATCTGGATCAGGCCCTCTTTGTTCCGGTGCTTGCTCCCGGCTCCTGCTCCCGGCTCCTGCTCCCGGCTCCTGCTCCTGGCTCCCGCTCCCGGCTCCTGCTCCATCGACTAGGCTCCCTTCCTGATGGTTTATGGTGTATGTAAGTTTTACCCCCCAAAATAAATAACCCCTTAAAACATAACTGGTGTGGGATTGATTCGCCGATAACCCTGACTTGAAAAAAAGACAGACAAACAAAAATAGTCATCAGAGGTAGGCTTATAATTCCAACACTTGGGCAACAGAGGTAGGACGACAGGGAGTTTAAGAACTAGTCTCAAAAAAGTAGAAACAAAAGAAAAAAATTATTTCTTAGCTAGGAAATTAACCAACTGCCTGAGAATAGGAAAGTAAAAATATATCAACACCTAGGTTAAAGGGGATGTGAGAAATCGGTGGGTAGAATGAAAACAAAATATAAATGAAAATATTTGTGAAAATAGCACAGCTAAACCCGTTTATTTATGTGCTAGGCAAAATACAATTTAAAGGATGAAAGAATATGATAGTTTGCAGTTGCAAATGGTATAATTTATCTAAATTGATATTTTAAAAATAATTTTAAGTCTTCTAATTCTTATTTGCCTTGTAAATGATAAAATCACCATTTGTACAACTATTAAAATTCCATTGAGATAATTCCATTGGTTGAAATGGTGTTAACTTTATAGATCAATTTGAAAGTGACTCTCATATTTTTGTATAGAAACTACAAATCAATAATACTACATATTTCTCTACTTTAAAAAAATCAGTTTTGTTTATTGAGATTAGACTTTCTTTGTTGCCCAGGCTAGCCTCTAAGTTCTGGGGTCACATGATCTTTCTGCTTTTATGTCTTCAGTAGCTGGAATAATAGGGATATACCACAGCAGTCTGCTTGCTTATACAGTTTTCAAATTTCTTTCTTTAGTGTTTTACAATTTTCAAATGCACAATCTTTACATTGTGTTTGTAAATTCATGTCCATTCATTTTTAAGCTATCATAATTGTATCACTTCAACATCTTGCCATTATAAATTTTGAAAATTTCAATACTAGTTTATAGTATATATTTTTGATTGTGTCTATTGAACTATTTACCTGAGCCTCTATTAAATTCACTAGGTATCACTAGGGCTTATAGATTTTGTAGATTCCTTGGTAACTATCGTCTAGAAAAATATGAATTTCATTTCATTTTCGTGAGAAGTTTATGGCATTTTTAACAAACTGGTTGTTTATGTAATGCTAAGAAACTAATTCAAGTCCCCACAGGTTTTCCCGTACTTTTTTGAGTACCATGGTTTGTGATACAGCATTGTTTACTCCTTCTTTTATTTTATTTTAATTTATTTTATTTTTTATTAAAAATTTTCACCTCCTCCCCACCTCCTTTTTCCCTCCCCCTACCCACCTCCCCTCCCACTCTAGTCCTAAGAGCAGTCAGGGTTTCCTGCCCCATGGGAAGTCCAAGGTCCTCCCCCCTCCATCCAGGTCTATAAAGGTGAGCATCCAAACAAACCAGGCTCCTACAAAGTCAGTCCATGCAGTAGAATAAAAACCCAGTGCCATTGTCCTTAGCGTCTCAGTCAGCCTTCATTGCCAGTCACGTTCAGAGGGTCCAGTTTGATCACATGCTCCATCACTCCCAGTCCCGCTGGCCTTGGTGAGCTCCCATTAGATCAGTCCTACCGTCTCAGTGGGTGGATGCACCCCTCATGGTCCTGACTTCCTTGCTCATGTTCTCCCTCCTTCTGCTCTTCATTTGGACTTTGGGAGCTCAGTCCAGTGCTCCAATGTGGGTCTCTGTTTCTATCTCCATCCATCGCCAGATGAAGGTTCTATGGTGCTATGCAAGATATTCATCAGTGTGGCTATGGGACAAGGCCAGTTCAGGAACCCTCTCCTCTGTTGCCCAAGGAACAATTTGGGGACCTCTTTTTGAACCTGGGAACCCCTCTAGAGTCAAGTCTCTTGCCAACCCTAAAATGGCTCCCATAATTAAGATATTTACTTCCCTGCTCCCATATCCACCCTTCCTCCATCCCACCAATCCCATTTCCCCAAGCTCTCCTGAATCCTCCCCTTCTCCCTTCTCTCTACCCATCTTCCCTTACAACCACACCCACCCCCGTGCACCCAACTTTTGCCTGGCAATCTTGTTTACTTCCAATATCCAGGAGGGTAACTATATGATTTTCTTTGAGTTCACCTTCTTATTTAGCTTCTCTAGGATCACAAATTATGGGCTCAATGTCTTTTAATTATGGCCAGAATCCACTTATGAGTGAGTACTTACCATATTCCTCTTTTTGGGTCTGGGTTACCTCACTCAGTAAAGCGTTTTCTATTTCCATCCATTTGCATGCAAAGTTCAAGATGTCATTGTTTTTTTTACCGCTGAATAAAATTCTAATGTGTATATATTCCACACCTTCTTTAACCATTCTTCTATTGAGGGGCACCTAGGTTTTTTCCAGGTTCTGGCTATTACAAATAGTGCTGCTATGAACATAGTTGAACAAATGCTTTTGTAGTATGATAGGGCATATCTTGGGAGTATTCCCAAGAGTGGAATTGCTGGGTCCTGAGGTAGGTTGACTCCCAGTGTCCTGAGAAACCGCCATACTGATTTCCAAAGTGGCTGCACAAGTTTGCATTCCCACCAACAATGGATGAGTGTTCCCCTTACTCCACATCCTCTCGAGCAAAGGCTATCATTGGTGTTTTTGATTTTAGCTACTCTGATGGGTGTAAGATGGTATCTCAAAGTTGTTTCGATTTGCATTTCTCTGATCGCTAAGGAGGTTGAGCATGACCTTAAGTGTCTTTTGGCCATTCGAACTTCTTCTGTTGAGAATTCTCTGTTCAGTTCAGTACCCCATTTTTTTAATTGGGTTAATTAGAGTTTTAGTGTCTAGTTTCTTGAGTTGTTTGTATATTTTGGAGATCAGACCATTGTCTGAGGAGGGGTTGGTGAAGATCTCCCAATCAGTAGGTTGCCATTTTTCTGGTATCCTCTTCAGTTTCTTTCTTCAAAACCTTAAAGTTCTTGTCAAATAGATCTTTCACTTCCTTGATTAGAGTTACCCCAAGATACTTTATACTATTGGTGGCTATTGTGAAAGGTGATGTTTCTCTGATTTCCCTCTTTGTATCTTTGTTCTTTGTGTATAGGAGGGCAACTGATTTTTTGGAGTTGATCTTATATCCTGCCACAGTACTAAAGGTGTTTATCAGCTGTAGGAGTTCTCTGGAGAAGTTTCATTGATTCTTTGGATTGTTTTCTGTGTTTCAATTTTGTTGATTTGAGCCTCAGTTTGATTATTTCCAGTCTTCTACTCCTCCTGGGTGTGTCTGCTTCTTTTTTTTTTGAGAACTTTCAGGTGTGCTGTTAAGTCTCTAATGTGTGCTTTCTCTGTTTCCTTTATGTGGGCACTTAGTGGTATGAACTTTCCTCTTAGCACTGCTTTCATAGTGTCCCATAGGTTTGGGTATGTTGTGTCTTTATTTTCATTGAATTCAAGGAAGACTTTAATTTCTCTATTTCTTTCTTGACCCAAGGATGGTTCAGTTTCCATGAGTTTGTAGGCTTTCTGGGGTTAGAATTGTTGTTGAATTCTATCTTTATTCCATGGTGATCTGATAGTACACAGGTGATTACTACAATTTCTTTGTATCTATGGATGTTTGCTTTGTTACCAATTATGTTATCAATTTTTGAGATGGTTCCATGAGATGCTGTGAAGAAGGTATATTCTTTTCTGTTGGGTGGAATGTTCTGTAGATGTTTGTTAGGTCCATTTGGTTCATTACATCTCTTATTTCTCTGTTAAGTTTCTGTCTGGTTGACCTGTCCATTGGTGAGAGAGGCGTGTTGAAATCACCCACTATTAGAGTGTGGGGTTTGATGTATGTTCTGAGTTCTCGTAATGTTTCTTTTACTTATGTGGGTGCTTTTATATTAGGGGCATAGGTATTCAGGATTGAGACTTCTACCTGATGAATTGTTCCTGATATGAGTATTAAGTGTCCATCTCCATCTCTTCTGATTGATTTTAGTTTGAAATCAATTTTGTTAGATATTAGTATAGCCACACCCACTTGTTTCTTTGGTCCATTTGATTGGAAAACCTTTTCCTATCTTTTTACTCTGAGGTAGTGTCTGTCTTTGTGTTTGAGGTGTGTTTCTTGTAGGCAGTAGAATGTTGGATTCTGATTTCGTATCCATTCTCTTAACCTGTGCCTTTTTATAGGTGAGTTGATTCCATTGATATTAAGCTATATTAATGACTAGTGGTTGTTAACTCCGGTGCTTTTTCCAGATGGTATTGTTTGTGTGTTTCCCTTCTTTGAGTTGTGCTGGTAGAGGGTTGTCAGATGCTTGTATTAATATGGGTGTTTTTGGCTTTCTTGGTTTGTGATTTTCCTTCTAGTATTTTCTGTAAGGCTGGGTTTGTGGCTACATATTGTTTAAACTTGGTTTTGTCTTGGAATATCTTCTTTTCTCCATCGATGGTGAATACAAGCTTTGCTGGATATAGTAGTCTGGCCTTGCATCTGTGGTCTCTTAGTTTCTGCAGCACATTTATCCAAGACCTTTTGGCTTTCATGGTTTCCATTGAGAAGTCAGGTGTAATTCTGATAGGTTTCCCTTTATATGTTAGTTGACCTTTTCCCCTTGCAGCTCTTAATATTCATTCTTTATTCTGTATGTTTTGTGTTTTGGTTATTATATGGTGAGGGGATTTTTTTTGATCCAGTCTATTTGGTATTCGGTATGCTTCTTGTACCTTCATAGGAATATCCTTCTTTAGGTTGGGAAAGTTTTCTTCTATAAATTTGTTGAATATATTTTCTGGGCCTTTGAGCTGTAAATCTTCTCCTTCTTCTACCCCTATTATTCTTAGGTTTGGTCTTTTCACGGTGTCCCAGATTTCCTGTGTGTTTTGGGTTAAGAATTTGTTGAATTTGTTTTGTTCTTTAATCAGTGAGTTTATTTCCTCTATAGTATCTTCAGTGTCTGAGATTTTTTTCTTCTATCTCTTGTATTCTGTTGGGAATACTTGTTTCTGCAGTTTCTGTTTGTTTACCCAGATTTTCCATATTCAGCCTTCCCTTGGTTTGTGTTTTCTTCATTACCTCCATTTCATTTTTCAAGTCTTGAACTGTTTCCCTTACCTGTTTGATTGCTTTTTCTTGGTTTTCTTGGTTATCTTTGAGAGATTTATTCATTTCTTCTACCTTTTTGTTTGTCATCTCCACTTCTTTACAGCAGTTTTTTACGTCCTGTTTAAGTTCCTCTATCATTTTTATATAGTTCCGTTTAAAGTCGATTTCTTCTATTTCTTCTGAAGTAGGGTGTTCAATTCTTCTTGTTTCATGATCCCTGGATTCTGGTGTTGTCATGTTGCCTTTCAGGTTGTTGTAGGAATTCTTTCATTGACGCCTGCCCATCTCTTCCTTCAAATGCAGTCAGGAGAGTTTGGTGTCTTGGTCCAACCTTTGCTGTGACTGACTCTGGGTGAATCTCCTCAGTGCAGGTGCAGGAACTGTTCCCTGGTAGGCCAGTCTGAAAATTTGTCTTCAGCACAGGGACAGGACTCTTGGAGGTGTAAGGACCCTGCAGACAAAAGGGAGAGCTCGAGGGGGAGGGGAGAGTTGCAGAGAGCCAAGAAGCTCCTGAAGGAGGAGCTGGAGGTGCCTTGCACTCCCCTCTGGCTGGGCGGGTGTGCACTCACCCCTCTGGGTGGGTAACCTCAGTGAAGGAGCAGGACCTGTTCCTGGGCCAAGGACTTCACAGACAATAGGGCAGGTTTGGGGGGTGAGGGGTGGGCAGGGAAGTGTGGAACAGAGAAGCCCCTGCAGCAGGAGCTAAAGGGGCCCAGTGCTCCTTTCCTGGATGTTCTGCCCCATCCTGCAATGGCACCCACTCACCAGTCTGAAAGGTTGTCCTCAGGACAGGGACAGGATTCTTGGAGGTCAAAGGGTGTTTACGCCTTCTAAAATCAGGTTGAGTAGAGGCGATGAGAAAAACTTCTTTGCTTTGCTGTAGATTAGAGAAAAAACATTAAGTTCTTTGCCATTAAGGATGATGTTAGCTGTGGGTTTGCAGTGGAAGCTCTTACTACTAGCTTGAGGGAAGTCTCCTAAAAGGTTGAATTTGTAGATTGATGCCTTTTCTAAACCACTGGAGACAATTTTCTTATTTTTTTCCCAGTGGACTGTTAATAGGGGTAGTTTACACTGACTTTTTAACTATTGACTTTTTATAACAAGGGTAGATCCATTATGGTCATCATAAATTGTGAATTGAAAAATCCCAGAAGGTCAATTGACTGAACTTGAAGATTATGGAGGTTTAAAATGTAGGTGAGTGTCAACTTACCTTGAGCTACTTTTATTTCCCTTGGAATCCACTCATTGACCACCTGTGTCTAACCTAACATCTTTTTGACTACAAGAATATTTAAAAACGCAAAACACTAGCTTCCACTGAAAGACCCCCAGAGTCGGGAGACTCTCACTCAAGTCTTGGGATAACACGACCCCCCAAGAACTCATGAGAGACCATCCTTGCTGCAATCACACGAAGCTTATTGACAGGAAGCAGCACTCTGGGGCCAAGGCTCATATCTCACACAGGGGAGGAGTTTGACCCTGTGTAGCTGGGAGACGGGATATTTAGGGGAAGAAACCACAATCCAAAAGGGGTAGGGAGGGCATCATTGGAAGATTCCAAAAATACCAGTGATCATTGGAAAATTCTGAAAATACCAGTGATAATCACAAGGGGGGTAACTCCCCGTTTCTCAAGATTATTCTCAAGATTATAATCTAACCTTATGGTCAGCTAGTTTCTGGAACAGAGTCACTGGACTGGCTAACCTAGATTTTTGGTTCTTCTCTCCCTGCTTAGATTTTTGGCT
The DNA here is from genome assembly GCF_982192425.1 of Myodes glareolus. Taxonomy (NCBI): domain Eukaryota; kingdom Metazoa; phylum Chordata; class Mammalia; order Rodentia; family Cricetidae; genus Myodes; species Myodes glareolus. The sequence goes on along the minus strand of NC_142053.1, from coordinate 89,574,644 downwards.
CTATTTTTCTGCTAGATTTTTGGCTCTATTTTTTTTCTGCTAGAGGGGTCTGGATTTATCCAGGTCTTTCACCACCAATCTGAAAGCCAAGGGAGTAATCAGATAACATATGAAACCTATGTTTGGGTGGAAGCCTCAACCTAGCCCCTGGCATCCGTATATGTAGTAAAAGGAGCAGCGGGCTGCTTCCCACTGCTCCTCCTGGCTAGTTTAGCCCCTGAAATAATTACACAGAAACTGTATTCATTTAAACACTGCCTGGCCCATTATACCTAGCCTCTTCTTGGCTAACTTTCACATCTTGCTTTAACTCATATCTAGTAATCTGTGTATCACCACGGGGTTGTGGCTTACTGGGAAGATTCTAACTTACGTCCATTTCGGGTCGGAGAATCATGGCATCTGCCACATTGCCTTCTTCCCAACATTCTCTTCTGTCTACTCCGCTCACCTAATTTTCTGCCATATCAAAAGGCCAAGGCAATCTCTTTATTTAACCAATGAAAGTAAAACATAGACAGAAGACCCTCCTACACCATATATACCCAAACAGTCTGGAATGTTTGGGTTCAGGCTTCAACCAGCCCCTGCCATCCATATATCCAAAGGGTCTGGAATGGTTGGGTTCAGGCTTCAACCCAGCCCCTGGCATCCATATATCCAAAGAGTCTGGAATGCTCAGGTAGAAGTTCCATCACAAGCTCCCTACCCTAGAAGTTGCTTTAGTCCAGACTCTACCTCTAAGACAGCCTGCCAAATGATGACCCCTCCTGAGAGATGCTCAAGACCACTCCACAGGGTATTTATACTGCTCTCCAGAGAACAAACATGTGGTTTTTATGATCTTCCTTCCTCAGCTCCTCTCTGGGGGATTAGAAGGCCACCTGGGAGCATTGGTATCCATCAAACCTGGGCTTTTTCTAATTTGGGTTGATTTGGATTATTGCCTTGGCGGAGAGGTTTGTTGGGGTGCAGAAACTTTTCATCTGAAGGTCCCACCAAGGGGGCTGTTTTTCCCCCTGGTCCAAGGACACATGTTGGGAAAACACCCTCCCTTGCACCTACTCTTCTGCCAGGCTAAGATCCACTTCATCTGGAAAAGTTCCTATTTCCAAGTCATTGCCTTTAGAGGCCCAGGGCCTCATCTGATTTTCAGGCTGTCCTATTGAAGACATGGCCATGCCAGATGCCCAACCTGACTCGAACAAGAACCTGCCTTGTCCCTGTGGGATTCTTTTATCAGGAGCTGTCCTGTTAAAGTATTTTCCATACACCTCTGTTTTTTATTTTTATTTTTTTTGACCCAAAGTCTACCACAGTGGACGCATTGCATTAGGCTTTGAGTTCAGCATAGACTTGCTAAATGGGCATCTGCAATTCAAAGTCAGATACTCAAACACCCTTGGGCTGCCTTTTACAAAATCTTTTTAAATTGGGACTGTCCGATACCATCTGTCCTGAGTGGCTATTTTCTCTGAGCACTAATATCTGGTCTCAATATGACTTTGACAATGAGACATGACCTTGAAAATTTTTGCCCGTGTTGGGATAAGTGGGCAGAACTTTTATATGTCCATGGTTTCTGGGCACCATGCTTCCATCCCTCCCTCAGTAACTAGTATCTTACAGCACTGGTTTTGGTTGCCAGGGTCATGGTGCCTCCAGATTCCCATCTATCTGGGAATCGGGACGCGGAAAGTTCTGCCATGACCATGCTGCCAGAGACACTGGCCCCTTCCCCACTCCCCCAACCTCTTCCTATGGGGCCACATTCTTCATATTCCTATCCCTATCCAGCCCCCTTCCTTTCCAGCCAAAGTAAAGGTTGAAGGCCAACTTCCTCCTCTTTACCTCCCTTTCTCCCCTCTCCTTCCTCTTACTGTCCCTCCCTACTCTTCCATGCCACAACCCACCTCTTGGTCCACCTCTGCACACTGGCCTAATCCCCCCCCCCCGCAAATTCTCCTTGTCTCTTCTCATACCAGGTCTCACCAAACCCAGAGGCAGCTGGAGCTGATAAAATTGTTAGAGTCCATGCTCCCTTCTCTCTTCAGGACATCTCACATTTAGAAAAACAGTTGAATTCCTTCTCTACTAATCCTTCTGTTTATACCAAGGAGTTTTGCTATCTGTCCCAGGTCTATGATTTAACCTGGCACGATCTCTAGGTCATCCAGGCCTTTACTGTCACTCCTGAAGAGCGAAGTCAAGTTTAGGCAGCAGCTAGACAGTACACAGACCAGAATTCATCTAGTGGACAATATAGTCCCTATGGAGGACTTGGCTATGCCACATCCTGGGATTATCAACCAGGTCAAAATGGTAGGCAGAGGCAGGACATCATGGTCTGCTGCCTCCTTCAGGGTATGGAGATGGTCTTGGAAAAAGTTGTTAATTTTGACAAACTCCCAGAGATCACACAGCTAGATGATGAAAACCCGGCCATTTTAAAAACTGATTACAAGAGACCACGGTTCAATATAGTCGACTAGACCCAGCCTCCCCAGTGGGAGCTATAGTTCTGGCTACCCATTTCATTTCTCAGTCAGCACCAGATATTAGAAAGAAATTAAAAAAGGCCAAGGAGGATCCCCAAACTCCCATACAGGAATTGGTGAAAATGGCCTGTAAAGTTTTTAATACTCAAGAAGAGGCAGCTGAGTCCTCCCGACAGAAGGCTATGCTCCAAGCCCAAGCCCTAGCAGCTGTCCTGAGGCCACTGGGACCCCCACAAGGGGAACGAGGGAAGTTGACCATGAGACTCCGTCCTGCTGGAGCTCAACCTAAGTCAACTCCTCCAGGAGTCTGCTACAAATGCTGCCATAACAGTCATTTGGCTCAATATTGTCCCTAGCCTCAGCTGCCTATGAGGCCATGCCCTATCTGTTGGCAGCCTGGATACTGGAAATCACAATGCCCCTGTGCAGGCTCATCCTCTATGCCACGCCATGGAGGTTCAGCCTTGCCAACACTGGCAAGTGAGACTGTGCCAGCCTTCAAACTACTCAGACTGGTAGAGGATTGACATGGCTCAGACTTGGTGACTCCCATTGCCCCCTCTGAGCCTAGGGTAACAATGCAGGTACAGGGTAAGTCCATTACCTTTCTTTTGGACACGGGAGCTACTACTCTGTCTTAATATCTCATTCGGGTCCTACAATTCCCTCACCAATTTCCATCATGTGTGTGTGGGGGGACAGGACCCTTTCCTTCCCACTTAAGACTGCATCACTGCCCTGCATTCTTGCAGGGTGATTCTTTTCTCATTCTTTTTTCATTCTTTCCTGGTCTTACCTGCTTGCCCTGCACCTCTACTTTGTTGTAACATTCTCAGTTGCTTGGGGCCACACTCATCTTGGCCCCCACACCCTCTCCTGAGTCCCACTTTCTTCTCGCCTTAATAGCCTCACATGTTCCTACCCCAGACTGTCCTGTCTCTACACTCCCTTATCCAGTGGATCCCCAACTATGGGATATCTCCATCTCCGTGGTTGCTACTCACCACCAGCCAGTTCTAGTTCATCTTAAGAACCCCCCTTCCTTCCCTTCCAGACCCCAGTTTCCTACTTCTGAAATCCACCACAGAGGTCTTCAGCCTATTATCACCCGCTTTCTATCTCAAGGACTTTTAATTCCTATCGATTCACCCTGCAACACTCCCATTCTTCCTGTGCGTAAGCCTTCTGGTGCTTACCATGGTTCAAGACCTCTCCCTCATAAATGAGGCAGTTATTCTGATTCACCCAGTGGTTAACAACCCATACAATTTCCTATCTAACGTCCCTCCTGTCACTTCCCAGTTTACTGTTCTGTACCTGAAAGATGCCTTCTTTACTGTCCTTTTACACCCTGACTCATACTTCCTCGTTGCCTTCACCTGGGAGGACCATGGCACCCAATCCTCCAGACAGCTTATGTGGACTGTTCTCCCTCAGAGTTTTCAGGACCACTTCCATTTCTTTGGCTAAGCCCTGGTTCTGGATCTTTCTGCCTTTGACTCCAGTCCTAGAACACTTCTCCAGTAGGTTGATGATCTCCTTCTCTGCAGTCCCACATTGCCTCTGTCACAACAGGCCACCGCTTGGTTCCTGAACTTCCTCAGATCGCTGGAATATCGAGTCTCACCAGCTAAGCCTGAGTTATGCTTTCCCACAGTGGTGTATTCATCCAAATAAATAAACTCAGCCCGGAGACTAAGACACTCCCTCACCTCTGACAGGGTCCAAGTTCTGTGGGATTTACAGCCCCCATCCACAGTGATTCAAATTCTCTCATTTTGGGGCCTGATGGGATTCTGCCATCACTGGATCCATAACTCTGCCATTACAGCCAAGCCTCTGTACCAGGCAGCCAGAGTGACCCCCACGGGGCCTCTCACCCACCTGGCCATCGTCTGCTGCCACTTCTTTCTACTGCAAGATGCCCTTCTAATAGCCCCTGCCCTTGCTCTTACAGACCCCATGAGACCTTGCCAATTTTATACAGATTAAAGGTCAGGAGTCATCACTGGAGTTCTAATCCAACTGGTTGGGCCTTAGAATCAGGCTGTTGCCTTTTTGTCCAAACAGCTGGACTTCACCACATGTGGATGGCAGCCATGCTTGGGAGCTCTGGCAGCGGCAACTGAAGTCACTTGGGAGGCTTTTAAGATCACCCTGTCCAGGCCAATCACGATATATTCCACCCACTGCCTCTCAGACCTTCTGAGTCATTCTTCTTTCTCCCTCCTGGGGCCTTCATGAGTCCAAGCCTTTAACTTACTGTTTCTAGAAAATCCCCAAATTACCTTGGCCTCCAGTACTGCTCTAAACTCTGCAACCCTCCTTCCTGTCCCCTCTCACTCTGGTACCTCCTCTCACTCTTGCCCAGAGGCTGTGGAGGCCTTATGCTAACCTCGCTCTGGTCTCCTAGACGGACCACTTACAAATCCCCAACTCACCTTGTTTGTTGATGGAAGTTCCCTTATAGACAAATCAGGAAACCGCCAGGCAGTGACCGCTAGGCAGGTCACTTCTACTAACACAGTTGAAGCAACCACCTGTCAATGGGAACCTCTTCATAAAAGGCTGAATTAATCACCTGGACTAGAGCACTCCACATAGCCAAGGGTCAGTGAGATAATATCTATACTGACTCTAAACATGCCTTTTAAATAGCCCACACCCATTTTGCACTCTGGAAGGAAAGGGGCTTCCCCACTACCAAGGGCACTCCCATAGTTAGCTGATCCCTTATAGCCAGGCTCTTGGAAGCCCTCCAGCTCCTTGCGGAAGTAGCCATAATTCACTGCCAGGGACACCAATCCTCCAAGGACCCAGTGGCCTTAGGCAATGCCAAAGCTGACTCACTGACCTGGGGGCTGGCCTCCAGTTCCACGGATTCCACAGAACATATTTTGTTTTTGTCTCCCTCCTATCAGCTCTGCTACCAACCAGAAGAGAAGGACGAACTCATAAAAAAGGGCGGGCAGGGGCACACAAACAAAGGATAGATGGTTCTACTTAAATAACCATCTCGTCCTTCCTCATGACCAGGCACTGTCCGTCATTTCAGACATCCACTGGACCTTACACATAGGCCCCAAAGTTTTATTCCATTTCTTAGAGCCCCTCTTTGACCCCACCCATCTCCAAGCATGGATTTCACAGGTTCATTTCTCCTGCCAGATGTGTGTCAAGGTCAATCCATAGGGGGGTCTCCATATACATCAGTCTCTGCATCAGCTTCGTGGACATCAACCGAGTGAAGATTGGCAGGTTGATTTCACCCAAATGCCTACTCATAAAAAACTCTGATATCTCCTAACTCTTGTGGACACTTTTACAGGATGGATAAAAGTGTTTCTGGCTTCCAGGGAGACAGCAGATGTGGTGGCTCAGGTACTCCTGGACCACATCACTCCTCAGTTTGGGATCCCATGGACCATCCAGATAGATAATGGAGCAGCCTTCACTTATAGGGTCATGGAGCTTGTGTCAGAAGCTCTCAACATCTCCTGGAAATTCACACCCCCTATCATCCACAATCCTCGGGAAAGGTGGAGAGGGCCAATGGACTCATCAAACAACAACTAACCAAGCTCTCCATTGAACTTAGGTTGTCTTGGCCCTCCCTTCTCTCCATGGACCTTACCCATCTCTGGGCCACTCCACATTCTCCTGTGGGTCTAAGCCCTTTCGAGCTCCTTTATGTCAGGTCCTTTCTCCTTAATCACCATCTCCCAGCCCAAACTCCACCAATGACTGGGTATCTACCCTACCTCTCCATTCTGAGGTCCCTTCTCTGTTCACATTCTGACAGCTATCTCCCTGCCCCCACACTGAAGGACCCAAATGCCCCCGAACCTCCTCCACTCTCTTTGGGGACAGAGTACTCCTCAAACAACTAGTTCCCAGGTCTCTTGAACCTCGATAGACAAGACCTCACACAGTGATCCTTGCCACCCCTTCGGCTGCCAAGCTCCTGGGACACCCATGCTGGTACCACCTCTCCAGGCTCAAGGGGGCATCTATTCAGGATACTTGCAACCTGCCTCCTCATCTCCCTCAAGGAACAAATGCCTGAGGTCTCCAGGATGGCAGCTAACTTGATACCTTTCCGCTCACACCTTCCGCTGAGCGTGAGCCCACCAACCCCCAACTCTCCACTCCCCCATGTCAGCCCATGTCAGCAGGAAGTAGCTAGATGTGAACTAGCCCCCCTATACCCAAAGAATCTGGGATGTATGGGTGAAAGCTTCACCTCAGCCCCTGGTATCCAAGTATCCAAAGAGTCTGGGATGTTTGGTGGAAGCCTCATCCCAGCCCCTGGCATCCATATACCCAAAGAGTCTGGAATGGTTGGGTTCAGGCTCCAACCCAGCCCCTGGCATCCATATATCCAAAGAGTCTGGAATGCTCAGGTGGAAGTTCCATCACAGGCCCCTACCCTGGAAGTTGCCTCAGTCCAGAATCCACCTCCAAAAAAGCCCACCAAATGATGACCCCTCCCCAAAGATGCTCAAGACCACTCCCACAGGGTGTTTAAACTGCCCCCCAGAGAACAAACAAAAAAGATTCATTTTCCAGTCTTTCTTCCCTGGCTTCTCTCTGGGGGGCTGGAAGGCCACCAAGAAGTATTGGTATCCATTAAACCTGGGCTTTTCCTAATTCGGTTTGTTTTGGTCTGATTCAGATTATTGTGTTGCTGGAGAGATTTATGGGGTACAGAAACTTTTCAACCTGTACCAATGTTCTTCCTGGCTTGCCGTAACCTGTCTACCTGTGGCCCCCTTTAATGTATTTGACAAGTACTTTTATGATTTTTTTAAAATTCTGTGTCTAATAAAATTTTATGCAACTTCTTCAATACTGGACATACTTGTGGTGCTTTGAATGAGAATGGCCCCCATATGCCCATATATTGGGGTGCTTTCACCCCAGTTGGTGGAACTGTTTGTGAAAGATTAGAAGATGTGGCTTAGCTGGAGGAGGTGTGACACTGTGGATGAGCTTTGAGCTTCTGAAAGATAATGCCATTCCCATTCTCTTTCTCTTTGCTCATACTTGTAGCTCAAGATGTTGGTTCTCAGCTGTTCTTGTTCTCAGCCTTTGCTCTGCCATCATGGATTATAATCCTCTGAAACCATAAACCCAGATCAACCATTTGTTTAATTAGTTGCTTTGGTCATACCATGAGTCTTTTGCAATCTCAAAGCCTACCTTCAATGACAAACCTCCTCCAAGGCCACAACTCCTAATCTTTCTCAAACAGGTCTACCAATTGGGGATCAACCAAGCGTTCAAACATATGAGCCAATAGGGGCCATTCTCATTCAAACCACCGCAATGTTATTTGTGGAAACTTGAATATGTATATTCCCAGGTCACTCACATTTGACCCCAGAATAAACTCTCTCTCATGTTCTTTGAGGTGACAGTTGGATTTTTGCATCAATACTTTCCATATATTATTAGGGCATTTTTATAATAACTTATTCAGGAATTTTGTGTCTCCATTTAGAGAGATTTTTATCTTCTTTAAAAACACAATTTTATAATGTGAGTTAGGAACTGTACAGGCTTGGAATTCTCCATTAAACGTATAATCAAATTCATTAGTAAAAACATTTGAAACATTCAGGCTTAGGGATTTCTGTTTCAAAATGATTTTAGCAGTTGCACAGCTATCATTATAATAATTATAGTACAGTTTGCGTTATTTATTTCATCATGGGTGAATTTTTGTTGTTTAATGCATTTAAGGTTTTGATTAACTTTGATAAATTACTGATTACATATGTATATATACACATATTTACAAAGAGGTTCAGAATGTCCTTTATTAGCTATTTTTATCATGAGCTATATAATATTTCCTACTTTATACTTGATAGTAGAAACCTATCCACTTCCCCCTCTGATGTTTCTTTCCCTTTCTTACTCTTTTTGTTTTGTTTTGTTTTTTGAGACAGGTTTTCTCTGTAGCTTTGGAGCCTGTCCTGGAACTAGCTCTTGTAGACCAGGCTGGCCTCGAACTCACAGAGATTCGCCTACCTCTGCTTCCCGAGTGCTGCGATTAAAGGCGTGCGGCACTACCGCCGAACCCCTTTGTTACTCTTCTGGATAAGTAGGTATTGTAACTCACTATCTATCCTCTTACTATATATTGCAAGCCAAAGAGAAACCAACCTTCAAAATTCTGAGTAACATTTCTATTTCAAATGAATATTCATTGTTTTGGCACCAACCTAAGTGCTGAAGGCTTCGCAAATCTGCCAGCAGTTAGTGGATCCTAAGAGCAGGGAATGATATCAACAAAGTCAGATACCATAAATGAGAGTCATCACAAAAAAGAATACATTATTCAAAAATTATGAGACATATCATAAACCAGGAACACGTTACTCATGCACAGGAGCTGAAAGGGTATACCAGAACTTGCTAATGAGATGCTTCAGATAGCAGATTATTTAAATACGTTTTTATTTTTTGAACTTAAAATATTTTTGTTTTATTTTTATTACTATTATTATTTTTATTTATTCTTCTCTCATACATTATATCCTGATAAACATTTTCCCTCCCTCCACTCCTCTCAGTTTCCACTCCCTCCTCTATCTCCCAGATCCATTTCTCTTCAGAAAAGAGCTGGCCCCCCAGGGATAGCAACTGAACGTGGAATAACAAGTTGCAATACGACTAGGCACAAACTCTCATCTCAAGGCTGGGTGAGGTGACTCAGTAGGAGGAAAAGGGTCCCACAAGTAGGTAAAAGATTCAGAGACACCCCTCACTCCCAAGGTTAGAAGTTCCACAAGAACACCAAGGTACATAAACATAACTTATGTGCAGAGGACCTAGTTCAGACCCATAAGGCCTGGTGACTGTCAATTCAGTCTCTGTGAGTCCCTATGAGATCAGGTTAGTTGATTGTGTAGGTTTTCTTGTGGAGTTGATTCCATTTCTCCTGGTGTCCTTGACCCCTTTGGCTCCTTATCTATTTATAACACTAATATTCTATTTTCCCTTCCTTAGAAGACCCTTCCTCTACCGAGTCCCTCTACCCAGCTAGGAACCTAACTGACCTTGAACTTCTGATTCTCCTGTCTCCACTTCCCAAATCCTCAAATTACATATGTGTACCACAACTTCTGGTACAAATGTCCATTTATTGATTTATATGCTGGTTATAGATGTGTTTGCTCTTTACAAAATATTTATAAGGTAATATTTTTGTTTTTATTTGCTTTTTAAATCTTTTGAGACTTTCACACATGAGTATTGTACTTTCATTATTTCCTCTTTCGTTGCCTCCCCAAATGCATCTTATGTCCCTTCCACTCACTCAAATTCATGATGTCTTCTCTAATTACTATTATTACACATATATAACATGTATATACAAATACAATCTGTTGAGTTCATTTGGTGTTGCACATGTGTGTACGTGTTCAGGGTTGACCACTTCAGAAGGGGATAACCTATCACGAGTCTCATCCTTGGAAAAGACTGATTTGACCTCTCTCAGCAGCCATTAACTGCCTGGAGCTCTTCTAGGGCAGTGTCCTCAACCTTCCTAATGCTGCGACCCTTTAATAATACAGTTCCTCATGTTGTGCTGACTCCAAGCACAAAATTATTTTTATTGCTATGTCATAACTGTAATTTTTACTACTGCTATGAATTGTAATGTAAGTATTTTGGGAGATGGAGGTTTGCCAGAGGGGTTGCGACCCACAAGTTCAGAACCACAGTGTTCTAGAGAGAGTGTTATGAAAATTTGCCCATCCACGTTGGTATGCCAACTAGTGTTATCATTATGTAGGTCTTCTTCAGGCATCTTGCTGAGATTTCCTGTAAGCGGTTTCTCTGTCATGTATAGAAGACACTACCCTGAAGCAAAATTGTGGTACTTAAAATCTTTCTGTTTCTCCTTCGGGATGTTCCTGGAGCCTTAGGTCAAAGAACAGTTGACTATTGGGTGTCCAATCCCAATTGTGTTTTTGACTTTTTATAAGAAAATAAGTATAATTTTGTTTTTCGCACTTATCTCTTTTTTTGGGGGGGGCAAAGTTTCCCCACGTAGGTAGTCCTGGATAGCCTGGAACTCATTTTGTAGACCAGGCTGGCCTCAAACTCACAGAGATCCATTTGCCTCTGCCTCCCGAGTGAGTGCTTGCATTAAAGGTGTTCTTCATCATTGCCTGGCTTTATGTAATTATCTTTATGCTATATTTTATAATAAAATGCTTTAAAGGGGAAATATTGAATTTATTATAACATATTAATATCATTTACACTTAAAAATACAGTGGGGGAAAGCTTTGATTTAGTGATGAACCCTTTAAAGTTCTACACAGAGACTGGACAAGTTTTGTCCAAGGTCAATTATTCTGGGACAGAGAAGTGAATCTCTGTCCCTTTCTCTGTCTGTCTCTGTCTGTCTCTCTGGCTTGCCTCTTGCATTTCTGAATCCTATGAATGACAGACTATAAAGGACATTCGTCCACTATTCCTCCTTTCTCCTTTAAAGTTATAAAAGCAGAACACCCCGTGTTCTCTACAAGATACGCCAAAGCAACAATTTTGATAATATTTTATGACTAATTCGGTTGACTCAGAAGAAGACAAAACTCTAAATCTGTCATGTTTATTTGAATAAATTGCTTTATGTGAGAACAGCCTCCTAAACTTTGACAGATTCTCCTAACCCCATTTAAAGATACCTATCCTAGCTTCACAAAATGTCCCAATACATGCCTGGGGTATTGCTCAGAAGTCCATCTTTACACTTCAACTCTGTTTTTCCTATTAATTCCCTTTATTTCACAATAAAATAAATGAATAGATTATTACCTAAGGAAAAAGAATGAGGGGCTATCTAAAATCCTGGGAATGGCATACAGCTATGCCAGCCCCAAACTGAACAATATCAAGGGCCATGATATTCCCATAGTGTATGGAGAACACAGTTTTCAAATTACCAGGCATTCACTTGGTTTGTAACATCGTACTTTGTTGTTGGGTTGGTTTAAAATAAATTCTACAACTCCACCTAGAAAATGCAAATTGTATTATCTTCTGCTTCCCCTCTCTGTTTGCTATAAGATAATTTACAAACAATGCTATCCAGGTTTTAGATAAAATGTCAACTTTGTCTGATGGTGATAGTTTATTGATTAGAGCCTTAAGGATTTTTTTCCACCTCAGAGGTCGCATTTGCTTTAGTTGAGCTTACAGCCACGGTTTCTTTTACTATTACAGCTTCATTGATTCTTACTGTAAACCTAGTTCTGGTTTTAGACTCTCAGAATGAAGGTGAAAGATCATGACCTGAGATTCTAGAGTATACTCTTGGAGAAGTCCTGGTGAATAGGACAGGTGCCTTAGTGCACCTGCCAGCTACGGTCCAGGAACGCATTGTTGAAACCCTGCCTTCCTTGGAAATTTAAAAAATATCTTTATCCCCATCCTTAAAATGAAAGCTGATAGGGCACCGGTGGGACCGAGACAGCCTCTAGATTTCAAATTAATAAGTAATCTTAAATTGCAATTACTATCTATACATCTCATAATTCCCCGGCTAAGCACTACTTATTCCTCCCCGCCCCCCAGCCTTGGGTTGCTCATTTTGCCTCCCATTTATTCAATAGGAGTTTTCGTTTTATGTGAAAATTTTAGCAGAATTTGAAGTCAGGTGTGGCTAAGGTTTAATCATTGGGATGTGGTCAAATCATTCTCCCAGTATGAACCAAAGTAAATAGGAAATCTCATTTTAAAAACTATACTTATGGACTTAGCCTCTGTCTGAGAATTAAAGGGGACAAACCTACGGATGGCAGCGAGGGGTCAATTCACCACAGGCGTTGGGTCAGGGGTGGAGGAGTCGGAAGTGATTGGGATTTGGGGGAGGAGATTCGCTTACACACAGGAGCCGAGCTTTGAGCGGCCATATCTGCCGCCGCCGCAGCTGTGGATGCAGCATCTGCGCTTTGCTGCCTCCGTGCCGCTGTGGTTCGTGTAGCTATCCCGTGGCCCTTGGCTGTTCCGCCTTGCCACCATCGGTGGAACAGGCTCGTTCTGACCTGCCTACCTCCCTCCTTCTCCGCCGCACCCCCGCTGCTCAGACCATGGATCTCGGCAGCAGCAGCGACTCAGCTCCCGACTGCTGGGATCAGGTGGACATGGAAGCCCCGGGTTCGGCTCCGAGTGGGGATGGAATCGCCTCTGCGGCCACGACAGTGGCCGAGGCAGCGGAAGCGGAGGCCCAGCGCCAGCATCTCAGCATGGCCTTCAGCAGTCAGCTCAACATCAACGCCAAACCTTTCGTGCCTAGCGTAAGCGCCGCGGAGTTCGTGCAGTCCTTCCTGCCGGGATCGGCCCAGCCGCCCGCCCCCACAGCCTCCAGCAGCTACGAAACCTGCACCGGCGCCGCAGACCCTCAAGGTAAAAGGCTGGGATGGGGAGCACCTGTGGAACCTCCCAACGATGGACCTTTAGTGTCGTGGGAAGGTTCCAGTTCAGTTGTAACCATGGAACTTTCAGAACCTGTTGTAGAAAATGGAGAGGTGGAGATGGTCCTGGAAGAATCGTGGGAGCTTAAAGAACTAAGTGAAGCCAAGCCTGAGGGTTCTTTGGGAGATGCAGGGCCCCCAGAAGAAAGTGGCAAGGAAATGATGGAGGAAAAAGAGGAAATGAGGAAGTCAAAATCTATGGTCATACCATCAGGTGCTCCTAAGAAAGAACACGTCAATGTGGTGTTCATTGGGCATGTAGATGCTGGCAAGTCAACCATTGGAGGGCAAATAATGTTTTTGACCGGAATGGTTGACCGAAGGACACTGGAGAAATATGAAAGAGAAGCTAAGGAGAAGAACAGAGAGACTTGGTATCTGTCCTGGGCCTTAGACACCAATCAGGAGGAACGAGACAAGGGTAAGACAGTGGAAGTGGGGCGTGCATATTTTGAAACAGAAAAGAAACATTTCACAATTTTAGATGCCCCTGGCCACAAGAGTTTTGTCCCCAATATGATTGGTGGTGCTTCTCAAGCTGATTTGGCTGTGCTGGTCATCTCTGCCAGGAAAGGAGAATTTGAAACTGGATTTGAGAAAGGTGGACAGACAAGAGAGCATGCGATGCTGGCCAAAACAGCAGGGGTCAAATACCTAATTGTGCTTATTAATAAGATGGATGATCCTACGGTAGACTGGAGCAGTGAGCGGTATGAAGAATGTAAAGAAAAACTGGTGCCCTTTTTGAAAAAAGTGGGCTTCAGCCCTAAGAAGGACATTCACTTTATGCCCTGCTCAGGACTGACGGGAGCAAATATTAAAGAGCAATCAGATTTCTGCCCTTGGTACACTGGCTTACCATTTATTCCATATTTGGATAGTTTGCCAAACTTCAACAGATCGGTTGATGGGCCAATCAGGTTGCCAATCGTGGATAAGTACAAGGATATGGGCACTGTGGTCCTGGGAAAGCTGGAATCGGGATCCATTTTTAAAGGCCAGCAGCTGGTGATGATGCCCAACAAGCACAATGTGGAAGTTCTAGGAATCGTCTCTGATGATGCTGAAACTGATTTTGTAGCCCCCGGGGAAAACCTCAAAATCAGACTGAAAGGAATCGAAGAAGAGGAGATTCTTCCAGGCTTCATCCTTTGTGAACCCAGTAATCTTTGCCACTCTGGGCGCACCTTTGATGTTCAGATTGTGATTATTGAGCACAAATCCATCATCTGCCCAGGCTACAACGCGGTGCTGCACATTCACACTTGTATTGAGGAGGTCGAGATAACAGCCTTAATCTCCTTGGTAGACAAGAAGTCAGGAGAAAAAAGTAAGACCCGGCCCCGCTTTGTGAAACAAGATCAAGTGTGTATTGCCCGATTAAGGACAGCAGGAACTATCTGCCTGGAGACCTTTAAAGATTTTCCTCAGATGGGTCGTTTTACTCTGAGAGATGAGGGTAAGACAATCGCAATTGGCAAAGTTCTGAAACTGGTCCCAGAGAAGGACTAAGCGATTTCATTGATGCCTCTGCACCGTAATGTGCGACAGATGGACCGCAATTTACTGCCCATTGACAGACTTTTGTCCGTGTTTTGCAGAGCGATTTCACATCAAAAATCCATGTTTTGTCAGCTCTCTCATGTTGAGAGCTCAGTTCTGTCTCTCTTGAATGCATACTCGAGTTTCCTCCCTCCACCACTCTGCTTCCTTGGACAGATCAGTAATAGCTTTGTAAGTGACGTGTATGTAACTGCCTACAATACTAAAAATAATATATTTTACATTTTTAATTTCCCTTCGGGATATTTAGACATCATTTGTTCTGTGCAGAACAATCAGTGTGTCACTGTGTATATGTTAATGAAGATCACTAACATGTAAATAAAGTGTTCCATTCGAAACTGCAGGATTCGAAATGTGTTTGAATAATGCTTGAATTTATATGCAATATAGTTTCATTAGGTTTTTTTTTTTGCCAAGTAATTGAATACACTATTACTTGGGCTTCAGAAAAACTCCACTGTTTGAAATGAGAAATTGGTCAAAAGCACACAGGTTTGTACTAAAGAAAAACTTTACTATGGAAAAAAAAATAACCTATCTTAGTGCCCTTCCCAGTTAACTGTGTTGTCATTGTCTAAGTTCAATTAGTAAAGGAGTTCTTCTACTTACCAGTTATTATTTGAAAATGAAGATTATCTTCTCTTTTGTCTTCCATTAGGTCCTATAATGTTGAGCACGGCCAAATCACATGTGTCCCTAAGGTTTCAGACTATATATGTTGAATAGACTCTTATCCACTCCATCATCTTTAACATGCCTTGGTATCATTCACTGTGAAATTTAGGGTGCAAGACACAATAATGGACACAACTACTGCAAAGGTAAATTATTGATTTGGGGCTCTGTGTCATTAACCGAAACAAAGGACTTGGTGTGGGAAATTGAGGAGTCTATTCCTCGTGGCTGAGGGTTCATTAGAATCTGTTCTCCAAACAAATTCTTGGTAGTTAGATTTATTGCCAGAGGAATGACTTTATGACCCTCAGAACTGTCAACTGCTGGAGAGCTTTCTGTCTCGGTAAGTAGGTAGTGGCTTAGTGTAAACATCTTCCCAGTGGTGTGCAGAACCAGCTTCTTTAAGGCACAGCCCTATATTTGGAGTAAGAAACTTCTTTACTAGCCCTCGTGTGCAGGCTGAAAGATGTAGGCACTGTGGCCGCAGCTCCCTGGGCCTGTGCTCAGGCAATGCAGTGTTTTTGCCATGGTGTCTTTCTTTGTGCAAAGCCAGTGTCTCCTTCTCCGTGGTCCTTTTCTTTGTGTGCCCACGACACTCCTGTCTCAGTGTATTAGATCGTTACTGACCTGGTGTTAGATTGCTAACAGCAGGGCTCTATTGTGCATCATCAGAGCCCCCTCTTGAGAGAAAGATTTTAGCTTGCCGTGCTTTAGCTAACCTGATCCACGAGGAGCCCCGTGCGGCGATGAACACAGTCGTTTACTCGTAAATGTCAGCAGCAGGAGTTTGGTTTCATCTTTTGGCATTAAGAAAGCCTCCTTTTTTTGTGTACTAAACTTTGTACAGCCATCAGGCCAGTCTAGTGCTTGGTAAAAATTGTACCTTAGCAGTCACTTTATGGAGAATGTCCCCCTAGTCATGTTGGCCCCACTGTGTAACCTAGGCTGGCCTTGAGCTTGTGGTCATCCTCCTGCTTCAGTACCCTTAGTGTTGAAATTATAGATGTAAGCCACCACGTCCAGCTCTTGGCAGTCATTTTTAAAAAATTTAACTCTATATTACTGCCATAGTAATTTTAGCAATTTACCAATATCTATGTCTATATATGTGTGTGTGTGTGTGCGTGTATGTATTACATTTACACACACACAAAATCTCTCTCACACTTTTGGCCAAAAGAAAAGCCAGGATAGAATCTGTTTCTACCTGTTTTGGATAATTTTTCAAAAAATTGGTTCCTAAATGTTTGTGTGTATGAGAGAGGCATACACATAACTTTCAGAGAAAATGTCATAATGTTTAAAAGTCTATTTTAGAAATTATTTCTTTGCAGTTCTCTGAGAATCATACCCTTCAGGAGGTTGGGGACACCAGCATTGTGACACCGGCTTGCAGTGTAAACTGAGACAAGAAGATGATGTGTTCAAGGCCAGTTCTCCAACATCACAATGAGTTTGAGAACAGCCTGAGCGACACAGTGACCACCTGCCACACAGAACCACCAGTAGATAAAAACATACGGTAACGTTTCTTTCAAACTTCTAGGCGCTTTCCTTTACAGTTGTTAGCGTCTAATATTTTTCAACGTTTCAAATTAGGGCCATTTGCTAGCACAGCATTAGTTTGCCCAGTGCGCTGAACTACCTGTCACAATCAGGGGAGTGCCCTGTTAGGAAATTTCTGCTATCTCCAATTCATATTAAATTAATGTTTTGATGGTTTAAGTAAGAATGTCCCTTATAGGCTCATGTATTTGAATACTTGGTTTTCCATTGGTGGTGCTGTTTGGGGGAGGTTTAGGAGGTGATGTCTTGCTGGAGGTAGTATGCTACTAGGGGTGGGCTTTGATTGTTTCTGCTCTCACCCCACCTCCAGTTGCTCTCTCTCTGCTTCCTGCTTGCAGTTGAGGATGTGTGCGCTCAGCTTCCGGCTCCAGCTGTCATGTCTGCTGCTTGCTGCCATGCTTCCCTGCCGTGCTGATCATTTCTCTCTCTGGAACTGTGGGCCTAAATAAACCCTTCAGTCTGTAAGTTGCTTCTGACTGTGGTGTGTTATTCCAGTAACAGAAGAGGAAGTGATGGCTGACTGTCGGTAACCAGATTGCTGTGTTGTTTCTTAGAGGAATGTGGGAACACTGAAACTTTGGATTGGAAAAGTGGTGGGATGCCTTGAGCAGACGTTAGTGGGAACCTTGAAGACTGTAGTGCCGAGAGTAACTCAGAAGGTAGCAGCCTGGCTCGCAAGATTTCAAAAGGGAACAGTATGAGCATTTGGGTTAGAGCCCATTTCTGTGTTTTTGGCAAAGGAAATGGCTGCCCTCTGCCCCTTTCCCAAGAACTCGCTTGAGGCTAAATTTTAAAAAGTAGACTAGAAGTTCTATCCAGGAAACTTGCAGGTGTTTAAACATTTCTGCCCCTCCCCCATGTTTTCCTTTAGTAATTTCCAGATCTTCCATTAAGGTATTGGATTCATTTGTGTTGATTCTGGTACAGAGCGAAGGCTTCCTGTTTCGTTTGACTACATGTGAGTTGACACCATGTTTTTTGACATCTTTTTAAGGATAACTTGGTTATAAACACACCCAGTTATTTCTCTATTTTATTTCACTTCTCCTTGTATTTTTTTACATGCCAGTGCCACGCTTCATAGTTACTTCCATTTTGAATATGCGATACTTCCAAACTTTGTTCTTTTTACTCAACACTACTTTGGCTATCCTGGGACATAGGTGCATCCATAGAATTGTTTAGGATTATCTTCCTAGCTCTATGGACAAGGCTGTTAGTATTTTAACAGGCTTTGCCTTGAATCTCTAAATTACTTTAGATAATATGGACATTTTAACAACAATAATTTGTCCAGCTCCTGAAAACTGGAGTAATTTCTATGGCAGGGGTGAGTGTAGTGCTGTATCACACTGAATCTGTGGCGTGATTATTATTGATCATGCTCTTGCAGGTCTCAGATGAGAAAGAGAAAGCGGCACAAAAAGAAATACAAAATATGCAGTTTGGAGAAATGAAGATTGGCTGGAAGAGGGGCTATAATTATAATTGTTAAGGAGATTAACACCACTGAGGAGAGGCCTACTCTTGCTCTTGAATAAATGGCAGGGTTCCTTCAGGCCAAGACTCAACCCAGTTAAGCTTCTGACTCCGGAAAGAGAGCCTAGAGTGGTTTCTGCTTCTAGAAAGCAACAGCCATAAACGCTGCTGTTGCTGGGGTTCAGGGAAGTGTGGATCCATCCCAAGTCTGCAGCCTAACTTGGCAGTATCATTTCTGTGGCGCTGGCTTTAGGGACATGAAAGATGCAAGAGTGAAGGGGTTGTACATTCCTCCTTTTTGTGTTTCCGGAGAGCCCAGGCAGTGTGTGTTCGGGGAGTCCCTGCAGGCCCGGAGAGGCCATTGCATGAAGTTGTGAAAATGAAGCCTATCCCTAAGATGTTAGTGGTGTCAGAGCTGTGAGATATCTGCCCAGGAGAGCTGCGTGCCTGAAGCAAAACCAGTCTCAGAGGGAGATGTATGTTGGAGGCACTAAAGCTGAAAGCACAGGGCCATCTAAGTCCTTTAGCGTGGAACATAAGAGTTACAGGATTTAGTGTTTGCCATTCTGGGTTCCTGTCTTCCTTTGGCCCATTTTCCCTTCCTATCTATGCCTCCTTTATTCCCTTTCGGGATGGTAATGCCTATTCTGTGCCATTGCATATTGGAGGTATGTAATTTGCTTTTTTTGTATTTACAGGGAGCTACGATTAAGAGATTGCCTTGAGTCTCGAAAGAGACTTTGGATGTTGAACTTTTAAACAGTGCTGGGGCTTTTAAGCCCGGGATATTTTTAAAGCTTGACTGGATGCAGTTGCATTATGGTATGACCATGAGTCTGTGGAGCCCACGGAGTGGAATGTGATAGTTTGAATAAAATTTCCCCCCATAGGCTCATGTATTTGAACATGGGGCCCCCAGTTTATAGTCCTATTTAGGGATGGTCAGGAGGTGTGGCCTTCCTGGAGGAAGGATGCCACTGAGAGCAGGTTTTGAGTGGTTATAATACCACCCTTTGTCCACTTTGCGCTCTCTCTGCTTCACACTTGTCATTGAGGATGTGCGTTCTTGGCTGATTCTGGCTCCATCTGCCATGCTTGCCTTTTGCTTTTGTGCTTCCCTATCGTGATGCATGATGTGATGTGGGAGAATTGTCTGTATTCTGTCAATCACATTTTAATAAAACGCTGATTGGCCAGGCAGGCAGTATAGGTGGGAAAACCGGACAGAAAGTAGAGGTGATGCAATGAGAACATGAGAATTCTGGGAAGAAGGGAGGTTCCTCTGTCACTTGTGCTCAGACCACCGAAGAGGCAGCATGTAACTGGCCCAGCTGAAAAAGGTATGGAGCCATGTGCTAACATAGATCAGAATAATGGGTTAAGGTAAGTCATAAGAACTAATAAGTAGCCTGACCTAATGGGCCAATCAGTTTATAATCTTATGGAGTCCTGTGTGTGATTTTCTTTGGGGTTTGCCAGCTATGGGGTACTGGGCGGGAACAGATACCCCAACAAGCTGGCCCTCATGTTACAATGATGGACTTTTATCCCTCTGCAACCATAGCCAAAATCAACACAGTTTCTTTTTTTTTTTTTTTTTTAAATTTATTTATTATGTATACAATATTCTGTCTGCGTGTATGCCCGAAGGCCAGAAGAGGGCACCAGATCCCATTACAGATGGCTGTGAGCCACCACGTGGTTGCTGGGAATTGAACTCAGAACCTTTGGAAGAGCAGGCAATGCTCTTAACCTCTGAGCCATCTCTCCAGCCACAGTTTCTTTTTTTAAGCTGTGTTGGTCACTTTTGTTTATCACCAGCACATATAAGTAACTAACGCACTCTTAAAAAGTTTTATCTCAAATTTCTATCAAATAGGATTATGCGTAATTTTCCCATGTCTTATTTGCGTGCTAAATACACAATGCGCTATGCACTTCGGGATTCATCAGCGTGTACCCATTGGCTTTTTAGCAACTTTATAAAATACTTTTCTTTATCCTTCGAAAATTTCCTAAGTATATGGGATGCATTTTTGATCATATCTAACACCACCTTCCTCCAAATCCCCTGATGCCCTCTTCTTCTCCCAAATCCTTCTAGCATCATTTATCCTAAGATCCCTTGTCTACTTCTCTGGACTTTGTAGGACAGCTCTGAGGAAACATTACATGAAGAAAGGAGTGAGCCCGCGTTCCATGGCATCAAAGACCCTGGAAGGAAAGCAGAGGAAATGTTTGACTGGGTAACAGCATGCTGTATTTTTCACAGAAGCCAGTTTCTTTGCTACCTAGGAACAGCTTTTCCAGTGTTTTCCTTAACTGCCAAGGTCACTGTTCGTCTCCTCAAAAGATCCACTCTCAAAGTAAATCTTCTTTTCAAGGTATCCTGATTCAGCTTCCCTACAGTGCGGCAGTCTCTTGTTAAAGTTTCCATATAAACACTAGACAGTACAAATAGCATGTGCGTGAGTTGAATGGAACTGTAAAATAATGGGAATGGTTAGTTTTCATTTTATACCCGTTAAAAGGAAACGATTCAACAGCCACAGGCTTGGCAATTTATTTTTTTCTACACTAAAAAATAATATCTACTCATAACTGGCCACCTATAGGAAGGAAAACTTGACCCGAGGCTACTCCTTAAAAAGGTGAACTTGTCCTAGTATTCAGGAGAGGCTTTATCACAGCAGGTAATGTGTGTGTTCATATCCCATAAACCAGCACAATGAGAGAAATGGAGAAAGAATAAAAACCTTCTGAATAAACAAGCCATGGGATAGAAAAGAGGATGGGTGCTTCGCTTGTATTCCAGAGGGACCAGCTGACAGATTTTGTACAGGAGCATGTAAAATGGTATTCATTTGCCACACGATTTTGTCCCACACTCTATTATGGCAGACTGTTTTCTAAGAATGCTGCCTTAACCTCTGCAGAGATGTTTCTCTTCTCACACCCTTAAGCTTACTTATTTTAGAGTCGGTGGTGATAGGAAGTTATAGCAAAGCCCTTCTTTTGTACTCAATATTAAGTTGAATTTGCAAATGCAGGTAATTTTGCATACACTTCTTTTTTGCACGGGTATGTGTGCATATATGTGGGTACAGTGTGTAGGGGTGCACAGTGTAAGGGATGTATATAAGCCCATGTGCATGGGAAAGCCCAGAGTTGCGGTAGCATCTTTAGTTGTTCTTACCGAACAAAGAGCTCACTGATTCTGACTACCAGCTTGGTCCAGGGATCTCCTTTTTCTACCTTTAAAGTTCTGGGGTTAAAGGCAGCCAAAATAACTGTGAAGGTTTTACCTAGGTTGTGGGAATCCAAACTCTGGTCCACATGCTTGCTTAGTAAATACTTAATCCACTGAGCCATCTCCTAAACTCTAATTTTGCATGTCTTTCTCAGTCCTCAATAAGAATATTTTTTTCTCTTTAATTGCTGAGCTTCTTCAAAAGTTTAAGCAGTCAATATTGAAATCTCACTTCAGTTTCAGTATGAGATTAAAAAAATAAATTAAAAAGTTGTTTATAGTCAGACTTCCCTGTCCAGTCATGGCACTGTATCTCTTTTTTGTTAATATATATTATATTATATATATTATATATAATATAATATATATATATATATATAGCATACCCAATTATAGATATTCATTCACATTTGGGGCACTGAGTTATGCTCATTGGTGTTCTGCCTGCATGAGGGTGTTGCATACCGTAGAACTGGAGTTACAAGCAGCTGTGAGCTGCCATGTGGGTGCTGGGAATTGAACCCGGGTCCTCTGGAAGAACAGCCAGTGCTCTTAACCACTGAAGCATCTCACTAGCCCCTGGGACACTAGATTAAAAGCTTACTCTGTTCTCTAATGGAGGCCTAGACGATTGATGTCTTAAGTCTAACTTGCTTTAGTGTAATCTCACTGAACTTTTTCCATCACTAAATTTACATGGTAAGTGACCAATAATTACCCCCAAGAGTTTCAGCAGGGTTAACTGGCAATTCCTGGATTAAGTTTGAATGTTTGACTTCCACATTTATACTCATTTTTGCTCTTTTCTTAACTGATATTCTTATGACTAGTTTTCTAGACTGCCTTTAAAACAGGTTTTTGAGTATATAATTGAATAGGTGAAATGAAATGTATTTTTTTAATTTCCAAGTACTTAGATTGCTTGGATTAAATTGCTAATGACCAGATGTTTCATCCTTATCCCTGGTGTTCAAGGCATGCTAAAAACAAACAAGCAACCAGTCTCTGTATGAGAAGACAGATGAATCACAAAAATATTTTTTTTTCAAAATTATTTATTTGTTGTGTATGTATGTACAAGTGTGTGCATGTGTAGAAAGAGGACAAAGGATAACCTTTGGGAATCAGCTCTCACACTCCACATTGTTAAAGCAGGGTCTCTTGTTTCTGCTGGGCAGCATACTCTAGGATAGGTGGCCTGGGATTTTCTAAATCCTCAAGTCTCTGAATCTCATATTGCCATAGAAGTGCTGGAACCACAGATACATTTTACCATATCTGACTGTTTACAGGTGCTCTGTGAGTCAAACTCAGGTTGTTGTGCAAGACCTTTTACCTGTTGAATCATGTCCTTAGCCTGAAAACCTAAAAGTCTTACATTCAGCCTGGCAGTGGTGGCACACGCCTTTAATCCCAGCACTCAGATGCAGAGGCAGGCGGATCTCTGTGAGTTTGAGGCCAGCCTGGTCTTCAGAGCTAGTTCCAGGACAACTAGGGCTACACAGAGAAACCCTGTCTCAAACAAAACAAAACAAAACAAAAAAGCTCACATTCAAGAAGAGGGTAGGTTCTGAATAGCAAGAGATGTATTAAAGAGTCCCTTGCAGTGTAGTGATTGAATATAGATAAGAGGTGGCATCATAATATCATGGTAATGAGTAAACTAATGTAATGATCAATAGTCAACAGTTAGTAATTCAAGAATTCTTTGCAGTTAAACCTAGCATTGGCTTTCCCTGATTCACACAGACTCTTCTCTTATACACTCAGCCCTTGGAGACCTCCAGCTGCCAGACTCCACCCCCTGACTACATTGGCAGCAGGCCTGACCACTTGAGGTGAGCTAGTGGCCAGCTCCACCTCTTGAAGAGTGCCCACAGATAGGCTCCGCCCCTGAGGAGCTCAAACAGCCAGGCCCTGCCCCTAAGGAGCCCCAATGGCCAGGCCCCCCCACCAGACTTCTCTAACCTCCCCACAAGGAAGGAGAGCGGCTAGGCCCCAACCTACAGAAAACGTCCCACCAATCCCTGATTATGCCTCAAGATCAGGCCACACTAATCCCACCAATCCCATGCCACCCTGGAAAGCTCCAACCCCCAAGAAACCCTATATAAGGCCTGCCTTCTGTCCAGTTCTCTGTTGCCTCTCACCTGAACACAGGCGGCCATCTATCTAAGTTTTCCCTCCCAGTAAATCTGTGTGTGAAGTTTATTGTGCAGTGTGACTTTGTGATAATCCTTGGCTCCCAACTGTCAGGATAGCTTTTGCCTCAGAGCTGTAACACTTACATTGATGGGATGACTCACGTAGGCTCTCTTGGTGCCTGTGCTCCCCCTCAGGGTCTGAGCCCCACTAGGACCCTCACCTCTGGTCCACCCACAACAGACTCACCTTCCCGCTCACCAATTGCTTGACACCCCATCCACCAGTAGCAATTTGGTAAATTCCCCCTTCTGTTGGTCATGTAAATGCTTCCCTGAGTCTGAGGAAGTGACCATTGAGTATCTGGCAGCCCTCTGGTACTCTGGAACTGTGGTACCCCACAGCCTTGGTCTTTAAGGTTATGGCGAGTCCTCTTCACCTGACTCTGTCCCTCTACCCTTGAAGCTGTAATCCTGCAGTTTCCTGTGCCCCTTCCTGCCCTCTTCTCCTGCCTTCCCTTCAGAGCTGCCTGTCATAATCCCACAACTCCTCTAGACCCTCAGAGCTAGACATTTCCTTTCTATTTCTTTCCCAATAAATCTTTTGTGTGAGGTTTGTTGTGCAGTGTGACTTTGTAGGATTCCTTGGCTCCTAACAGTCATGATACCTTTCCTTTCAGAGCTGTAACATACCTGGAGTGAAACTGAAGTCATGAACAAAAATATAACAGCAGTTCCCTAGCCGAATGGATTGTGCTCCAAGGTAGCTCGCAATGAATGCACATCAGAATTATTTCTGTAAGAAGAGAAAGCTGTTGGAAATACAGGCAGCATGAAGCCAACTCAGAGAACAGTGAGCTTTACAAGGCTTCCAAATTCTAAAGGATAAATATGAAATCCTGTATTATCTATGCATATCTGAGTTAGTGGAACACAAGATACCACATATAACTAGACTGTGCAGGCTTGTAACCGTTACTATGTGAGGCCAGTTCTGCTCCGCACTACCCTGAGGTCCCAGACACTGCCAGCAGCTTCTTCCATCGGACATGACATGTTCTGTGCAGAGTATGCAATTGGACTTTTTTCTCTTTCCCTGCTGATATTTCCCTTGGTGATCTTGGCATGGGGTGGGGGCACGGGGGAAATCAAGGTCTTAGGGAACTGCTTATCAGGTAATGTGTTGCAGGTTCTACAGAAGAGGCAATTTCTTAAAAGAACACGCATAAGAGAAGAGGATACTTGGAGTGTAGTAGACGACTGAAGCGGTTGCAGCAATGCTGGGGTAAGTATGAAGTCATAAAGTAAATTCATTAAAAATGGTCTGGCAGGAATATGTATCTTGAGATACCTTTGAACAGGCACAGTAATGCAAGCACACATCCTGGCTTCTTACCAGGAGGGAGGGGGGGGAAAGCAATGCTCTGTCCTTTGTCCATTGGTTGTAAACATTTGATATATAGTAACTCATTTATTTGAAGGTAACATTGAAAATGCCATTGTAGCACAGTCTAATAGCTCAGAACTGAATCCCAGCTACAAGGGAGGTTGGGGTAAGAAAAATCATAAGTTCAAGGCCTATTGGACTATAGGGCGAGTTCAAGGTCAACCTAGGTAACTTAGGTACCTGTTTGAAAATTAAAAGTAAAAAGTGGTGTATAGCACTTATGTAGCATATGCAAGACCTAAGTTAATCCCAGTGTCAGAAACAATCAGACACACAATAAAATAAGGTAGTAATGCTAAATCCAGAAATTCTGGCTTTCATTACTGTGTATTGTAGCTTTGGAGACTTTGAAGAAAAACTACCTTTTGTAACCTTTTGTAACTATTGTAAAATGACATGGTAAGGTATGTTATAAAGACTACATGCAATTGGATATAGCTTCATCAACTTATTAAGTTAATATACGTGGCCACTTTTGTTTCTCCAACACTCCCATTCACCCAAAAGTTATTCTGCCAATAATTTTAAACACTAACTGGAAACTATATCAGTATGTATCTGGAAATGACACTTAAAAATAAACATAGCAGCATTATCACATGAAAATAAATTATAATAGACAGGTCGTAGGTTGGGGACTCAAAGAGGACACTGAGGCAGATTGTCCTTTTGGGTAGGAAGTTTATTGAAGAGTTGTTAATGCCTTGGGCATCTACGCAGGCAGACAGTTATAGCTTGGCCGAGGTGCTGAAGAAGGATGAAGCAGAATGCGGGATCTACCTCCCTCACAGGTCTCAGAGGAAAGGGGAAGGCTTCACAGAACAAGACTGCAGCCAACCTGCCTCTGATTCTTGGGCGGTAGAGGGAGGAGGGAATTCCCTGGAAGGAATAATTGACTCGATTCTGAGGATGTGAATTAAATGCGGAGAAAGAAGAGCATATCTTGTTGTGGTGTATCCACAAGTCAGGTGAAGGAAGGTGTCACTGCCAGTAGCTCTCTCATCCAGTACAGTCCGGCAACCTGAGAGCTGTAAACTTGCTCAGGGAAGTGAGGATGGTGCCTGTCACTCTTCTGGCATCCAGACACTTGGGGGAGTCATAGATAGACTCTAAGTCATGATATATTGTGGTGGGTGTCCTAATAACACACGTGTCAAAAATGGTGTACCTAATTTCAGTCTTATTCAAGTTCTTGAGATAAAATATTAAACTAGTCTTTCTTTCTCCTCTCCTCTCCCCTCCCCTCCCCTCCCCTCCCCTCCCCTCCTTTCCTCTCCTCTCCTCTCCTCTCCTCTCCTCTCCCCTTCCCTCCACTCCCCTCCCCTCCCCTCCCCTCCCTCCCCTCCCCTCTCCTCTCCTCTCCTCTCCCCTCCCCTCCTCTCCTCCCCTCCCCTCTCCTCCCCTTCCCCCCTCCTCTCCTCTCCTCTCCCCTCCCCTCCCCTCTCCTCCCCTTCCCCCTTCTCTCCTCTCCTCTCCCCTCCCCTCCCCTCCCTCCCCTCCCTCCCCTCCCTCCTCTCTCTCTCTCTGTCTCTCTCTCTCTCTCTCTCTCTCGTTTTTCAAGACAAGGTTTCTCTGTGTAACGGTCCTGGAACTAGCTCTTGTAGATCAGGCTGGCCTCAAGCTGGTATTTCTAACTATGTTATGACTTTACATTTATGAAGATCAAGTGTGATGCTGACACCTCCTAAAGCAAAGTGTTGAAATCTTTGGGAACTATGGGACTTTTAAAGTTATATTAACCTTAACATCCTGGGAATAAGCAAGAAAGAAAAAGGCATATTCATCTCATAGTGAAGATTTTGTGTGTCAAGTTAACGAAGGGGCGATTGTGCTGGTGTACTTTAATGTTTGACACAAGCTAGGGTCACTTGGGAATACGAAACTTGAGTTGGGATAATCTTGAGCATCTTCAGATTAGTGACTGATGTAGGAAGCTCTGGCCCACTGCGGGCAGTGTCACCACTGGACAGGTGGATCTGGGAGCTGTCAGAAAGGCAGTTAAACGTGAGGCCAGAGAGCAAGCCAGTAAGCAGAATTCATCTAGAGCCTCTGCTCCAGTTCCCGTCTCCAGGTTCCTGCTTGAGTTCCCGCCATGACTTCCCTTCATGATAGACTGTGATCTGTAATATGAAATGTAATGTCCTCCACAAGCTGCTTTTGGTCACAGTGTTTGTCTTAGTCAGTGTTCTCGTGCTGTGAAGAGACTCCATGACCCGCAACTCCTTTTGTTTGCTTGCTTTTAGAGACAAGGTCCCCCTATAATAGCCCTAGCGGTCATGGAACTTGCTCTTTAGCTCAGGCTGGCCTTGAACTCACAGAGATCAGCCTGCCTCTGCCTCCTGAGTGCTGGGATTAAAGGCGAGCACCACCACTGCCCGACTACAGCAACTGTCCATCATTTAGCTAATCTAGGTTTCTGCGTACAGGGCAGAGATAGGTCTATATTAGAGTTGCAGATCACTGTGAGTCTAATTGTTTAACTGCTTTAAGTTTCATTTGAACACTTAGTGCTATTCTCCTAAATTCAAGTATAATTTTATTCTTATTTTTTCCACTAAGATGTAAACTTCATGGGAACACAATTTTTGTTTTCTTTTTTTGACTTTTGTGCTTTATATTCTATCTATATAATCTAAAATACTTTCATCATCTGGTACATGTTAAATAAATGTCTGCTGTATTAATGTATGACTTATGCATTTTTCAGTTTGGTACTATATTATATATATATATAGTATATATATATATATGATAAAATAAAAATAATGCCTATGAATGTACACCAAAATGAATTTTAATATATTTTGTTGTGCATTTGACTTATGACATTATCAGATAGAAACTATTTCTAATTATTTAAAAATTCTGTATTTTCCTAGTGGGATATAACTTGAGCATCAAAAGAACCATGCGAGAGTTAAAACTACTTTGAAAATTGACGTTTGAGGTGTGGAGCATTGGGGACAAGGTCTTGCTATGTAGCACAAGATTTCAACTTGTGATCTTTCTACTTTATTGTGGTAGCTTCAATGAAAATGCCCCCAGAGACTCACAGGAACTGACACCATTGGGAAGTATGTGACCTTGTTGGAGCAGTCCTGTTCTGTGAAACCTTCCCCTTTCCTCTGAGACCTGTGAGGGAGGTAACTCCCCAATTCGGGCTTCATCCTGCTTCAGCACCTCTGCCATGCTATAACTGTCTGCCTGCGTAGATGCCCAAGGCATTAGCAATTCTTCTAATAAACACCCACCTCATTTTCTTTTATAAGATAGATAAATATTCTATTGTAAGTAATTGCAGTAGGAAGTTGAACTCACTTATAGGAGTCGGAATTTCCTTGGATGCAATTAAGGTTCTTATTTTTAAGTTTCAAAACATGATTTGAAAGGAAGTACACTTATTTACTAAAATCAGAAGCACATCATTTATGAGGGCAGTATTTTTGAGATTGCCGCAATCAATTCTAATTTTAGTCTTAAGGCTTTTCTCCCTTTAAAAACCTAACATGGTATTTTTTCTTTTAGTTTTAAAGATGTAGGGGTTATATGTATTATAAAGTATTTTTAGCAGTTGGAGAAATAACTCAGCAGCTAAGTGCACTGGGTAATCTTCCAAAGGACCTAGGTTCTGTTCCCAGAACTCACGTGACTGCT
This sequence comes from Myodes glareolus, assembly GCF_982192425.1. Classification (NCBI taxonomy): domain Eukaryota; kingdom Metazoa; phylum Chordata; class Mammalia; order Rodentia; family Cricetidae; genus Myodes; species Myodes glareolus. The sequence continues at coordinate 89,545,872 of NC_142053.1, read as the reverse complement.
CACAACTCCAGTCCCAGAGGATCTGATGGTCTCTTCTGGTCTCTACAGGTACTGTATGCACACAGTGCGTGGACACATGCAGATAAAACAACCATACATATAAAATAAAAATAACTGAAAAAAACTTAAAAACTGAAAAAATATTCAACAGTTTAAAACTTGAAGTTTTCTTTTTAAAAATAAAAAGCATCACAGCTGTGGGCGCCTGGAAAACAAAACTCAAGTTAACATCTTTCTTGAGATGGGAAGAAACAGGGCACAGTCACAGTCAAATCAAAGCAAAAGCAAATATCAAATCTTGTACATGACTCAGTGTGTGCAATGTCTGGGATTCACTCATGATATTCTGAGTCCAGAGGACTGAGGCAGCTCCACTTCCCTGGCTCTGCCACCTGCGATAGGTACAACTTGTCACATAGGCTCAGGGCAGCTTCACTTCCTAGCTGCTGCTGTCTTTGATGTTCTCCCACAGTTCTGCAATCTCCAACATGCTGGGGTTTATCCAGTAACTGATGTTAAACCTTTACCAATAGCCTTTCCTAGGTTCTCTTCAGGGATGCCAACCCTGCCATATGGTACCAAGATGTAGCCTCTTTCCATGACCATTTCTGAGGGGGTCCTTGCAGGTTTATACAGGGGAGCAAACCATGCAAAGAGATAAGAATGAAAGCCTGGTGCAGATTGGCTTCACCAAGATGCATCAGACTTTGGGGAGTCTAAGAACAGGTGATTTATTCCCAGTGTATTTAAAGTCCTGTGCAATTTGAAAAAAACATCCTACTTGATATGCCATGTTTTATTGATATCCACGGGAGGCCTGACTCTTTCTGAAGAGAAACAGAGGAGTGTACAGGGGAGGTGGGGAAAGGAATAGGAGGAAAGGACGGAAGGGAACTGAGTTTGGGCTGTAAAATAAATAAATTTAATTAATAAAAAATATTTCCTGGTGTAATGACAATCCCCAGTGCACAAAGAAGCATAATTACATTGAAGCTCAACTCAGGGTCCAGTCGTGTCTTCCAAGAAGATAGGCTACCTATACTAGCTTAAGGGCCTAAGGATCTGGCCTGGCCTAGATCATACAAGTAGAGTAGGGGTCATTTGGGCTATTATCCACTTATGGTCCTGATAGTGGGAGCCTCTGGCTATAAGGGTCATTTAGATTGCTAGCCACTTCCAGTTTTGGTTGTAGTAGCTTGATGTGGCCTGGCCCAACAGATAACACAGGCCACCAGGCTCTTTATTACTCCCAGTTCTCTGCATTCTGGATGCAAGAACAGGTTTTGCATCTTTCCCATTGGAAAGACAATCCTCTGGGCTTCACATTCCTGATTTCTCTGGAGATCTGTGGGCTCAAGGACCTTTGTGCTGTGCTCCCAACACCTTTCTACCCTGGGTTCTCCACCGCAACTGAGGCTGCACCTTCACCAGCGGTCTCTCACGGTGCTGAGCCTCAACTGTTCTCGAAGACTCATTTGTACCTTCCAAACCAGTACCGTGTAGGAAACTCTTATACACTATCAAGTTCAACCCCTAGCGTGAGGTGTAACTTTAGCCACCCTGGACCATACTGTTTGTGTGACCCTGAGGAAATATTCCCAGCTGATTTTACCTCAATGATGTTTGTCTCTTAATCACAGCTGAGTTTTCTGTCCCAGCTAACCAGCATCAGATTGTTCCAGTGAAGCAAGAGTTTCACTTCAGTGGTCCTGGTCTCTTGTTAATAATAGCTGACTCTTCAGTCCCAATTGATCAGGAAGCACAGATTCTTACCACAAACTGTCATACGAATGGTCCTGATAGTCTTTGAGGGACTCTAAAATTTCTCTCTAAAACACCACAAGCCAGGCCACTATCGTCTATCTGTTCTGCTCTCAATATTCTTATTTTCCATGCTTCACAACAGCTCATCAGTCTCTGAGCATTCAGTGACCTCAGTCTTAGTTAGGGTTTCTAGTTCTAGCGCTGCTACGACACACCATGACCAAGGCAATTCTTATAAAGGCAAGCATTTAACTGGGGACTTGCTTACAGCTTCAGAGGATTGGGTCATTATCATCATGGTGGGGAGCATGGCAGCAGGTAGGCAGGCATGGCACTGGAGCAGTAGCTAAGAGCTAGAGAGAGAGAGGGAGGGAGGGAGAGAGGGAGGGAGAGGGAGGAAGGGAAGGAGAGAGGGAGGGAGGGAGAAAGGGAGGGAGAGAGAGAGAGAGAGAGAGAGAGAGAGAGAGAGAGAGAGAGAGCGTGCGCGCAGCACTGGTCCTGGTATGGCCTTTGAAACCCCCAAGCTGACTAAGCTTTCAGATATATGAGTGCATTTTTATTCAAGCCACCACAATCTTTTGACTCAAAGTTTCAGACTCTTCAACAGCCCTCCCTGAAGCAAGGTGGTCTGGTATGTTACAGCAGCGCTTCATTTCAGGTACTGATTTCTGTTCTAGTTTGTTTCCTATTTCTGTTCCAACACCAACTTGAGGAGGAAAGGATTTATTCCATCTTATGGATTACGGTCTATCATGAAGGGAAGTCAGGGCAGGAACTCAAGCGGGAATCTGGAGGCAAGAAGTAGAGACCATGGAGAAATGCTACTTACTGGCTTGTTCTCCGGGTTCACGTTCAGTTACCGTACTTATGGCTCCTAGGACTACCTGCCTTAGGGTGGCACTGCATTCGGTAGGTTGGGTGCTGCCACATTGATCACTGTTTTAGTGAAGTGTTTCTATTGCTGTGAAGATACACTATGACCATGCAACTCTTATGAAGGAAAACATTTCACTGGGGCTGGCTTACATTATTCCCATGACAGGAAACATTGAAGCACACAGGTAGACATGATGCTGGAGAGGTAGCTACAAGCTCTACATCTGGATTGGCAGGCAGCAGGAAGAGAGAGTGAGCCACTGGGCCTGTCTTGAGCTTTTGAAACTTTAAGCTTACCCCCAGTGACACACTTCCTCCAACAATGCCACACCTAATCCAACAAGGTCAGAGGTCGTAATCCATTCAAAATAATGTCAGTCTCTATGAGCCCATGGGCTACATTTTCATTCAAATCACCACATGCTGCTCCCTGGCTCCCATAGGTTTGCAGCCATATCTTAATGCAAAACGTTCAGTCCCACTTTCAATGTTCCCGTAGTCTATCACACTCTCAATTGCTGAAAAACTCAAACTCTCTTCTGAGACTCATAGTGATCTCTTAATAGTAATTCCCTGTAAAATTAAAAGAAACAGGTTACATACTTCCAATATACATTGGCATCCAATATGCATTACCATTCCGAAAAGGAGGGAAAGGGAGCATAGTGAGGAAATGCAGGACCAAAACAAAATCTAAAACCAGTTGGGCAAACTCCAAACTCTACATCTCCACGTCTGATGTCAAAGCTTTCTTCAGATCTCCAGCTCCTTTCAGCTCTGTCAGCTGTTACACACTTCGTTCTCTTGAACTGGTTCCACTCCCTCTTAGCAGTTCTCCTTAGCAGCCATCCCGTGATTCTGGCAACTCCAATATCTTGGGGTCTCCAAGGCAATCCAGGTTTCACCTTCACAGCTTTACACAGTGGCCTCTCTGGGCCTCCACGCAGGGACATTCCTAACACACGCCTAGCCTCAGTGGCTTTCCTTAGTCACAGATGGAGATTCCATAACCATTCTTCATGTACTTGACTCTGAAGTTAGAACCATGTGGCCAAAGCTGCCAAGTTCTGTTGCTTGCTGGGGCCAGAACATGGCCCTCCTGTTCAAATACATTTTCACCAGCTTATGCTTTTGATGGTTTTATTCACTGCCTCCTAAACTTGGCTGGCCTTGAATTCACTCTGTAGACCAGACTGACCTTGAACTCTGAAATCTGAGTGCTAGAATTAAATTTGTGGAGCACCACACCCGACCCTAAACTTTTCTTTGCTTCCTTTTCACAAGTTGGAAGCTTCTCTGGGTGGGGTGTTCCCCTGAGGTCACCGCTCCCTTTATTTATCATCATGTTTTTCTTTAAACTTTTAATCTATATTTTGAATTTTTCCTTGCTCAGATTACTCCTTTTCATTATAGATCTGCATAAAACTTGCCACTAATAACTAAGCAACACAGTCAATACTAGGCTGTCTGGAAATGTCCTCTGCCAAAGCTGTTAATTCATAACTCTTCAATTTAGCCTCAACCAGATTTTGTGCATAAGCACAGAAAGCAGCCACACTCTTCCCCAAAGATACTATTTTTTTTTTATTTTTATTGAGCTCTACATTTTTCTCGGCTCCCCTCCCTGCTTCTTCCCTCCCCTTAAACCCTCTCAATTTACTCAGTAGATCTTGTCTTTTTCTACTACCCATGTAGATTAGATCTGTGTATGTCTAAGTTCTCTGGGATTATGATTTGTGGGCTGCTTTTCTTTGCTTTATGTTTAAAAACCACTTATGAGTGAGTAATGTGATAATTGTCTTTCTGGGTCTGGGTTACCTCACTCAAATCCAAAGATATTCTTGTCTGGGTCCCAATAGGTTAAATCATGCTCAGCATCACTCTCTTCCATGCTCCTATTAGTATGGCCCACTAAGCCCCATCTAAAGTATTAAACTGCTTTTCTAATTTAAACCATATCAGTCTGAAGTCCCAAAGTGTTCCATATTCCTCCAAACAAAAACATCCAGCTTTTCACAGCAGTATCCCAGTCCCTGGTACCAACTTCTGTCTTAGTTGTGGTTTTATTGCTATAAAGCGACACCATGACCAAGGCAACTGTTATAAAGGAAAACATTTAATTGGGGCTACTTTACAGTTTAGAGGTTTAGCCCATTACCATCATAGTAGGGAACATGACGGCATGTAGGCAGACACAGTACTAGAAGTAGCTGAGAGTTCTACATCTGGATGCACAGGCAGCAGGAAGAGACAGAGACACACAGGTCCTGGCTTGGGCTTCTGAAACCTCAAAGCCCACCCCCACTGACACACTAAGGCCACAGGTCCTAATCCTTTCAAATAATGCCAGTCACTATGAGCCAATGGGTGTCATTTTTATTCAAACCACCACAGGGGGCATTCATCAAAAGCATCAGGTTCACTGACCCAGCTTGAGGCTGGTGTGTGTAGGTTCCTCTGGAGCAATTTGTGGTTCACAGCTGCTTCCTGGAAGGTGTCTGTCAGGGGACTAGAAATCTATATAGATATAGACTGGGGACAAAAGTAAAAGCTTAGGAACTTAAAGGAAAGTCTTACATGTGGAAATTATCTCTTTGGAAACTGAAAGTAGATGGAGAAGTTTGGGCTGTTGATTGACAGGAGTACTTATCTGGAGTCCGTTTAACCTGTGTCAGATGGATCCAAGCATTAAACTGAGAAAGAAACCAGGGAAACAATAGCTTTTATAGTAGAATAAAAGGAAAAAGATCTTGGGTGAACGTGGGTAACTGTATCCAAGTAAGTGAAATACTAGTATAGTAAAATGTTAAGACTTTGAAGAAAGAAGTTGATAATATACCAGAAAATGAAAAGATGCCCCATACTCATGGATCACTAGGATTAACAGTGAAACTGTCATCCAAACTAAAGCAATCTCCAGATTCAATACAGTCCCAACCAAAAGTCCAACACAATTCTTTACAGACCTTGAAAGGACAATTCTCAACGTCATATGGAAACACACAGGCAACAACAACAACAAAAAAACAGTTTTGGGTGCACAGGGGTTGCACAAAGATGGGGGACAGACCACCGAAGTCTATAAAACCAGAAGCAAACTTTATTTCAGGAAAAAGTAAAAAATTAAAAAAAAATCTCCATGGGGCACAAGAGGCTTATCAGCTAGCTGAGACCAAAGTCAGAGATGGACTTGTAAGGCTGTGGCAATGGTCTGTTTTTGAACTCCCCTTTTTATAGCAAGAAGCAAGCATTACGGATGAACAAAAGAATTTTTACAATCTCTAGGTAAATCTCAGACACAAATTGCCTTTTTTTACAGTTTTCATTAACAAGGCTTTTCAGTTAAACTAGTGTTTGTATTTAGTCCATTGTTTCTCTCTGGCACTTTCTGAAGGTGTTTACCAAAGCTCTATACTCCCCCTGATACTGCCAGTTTTGCATAGCAGAGAAGGGTATGCACAACCAAAAAGTCACGCATACCCCACCATTTAAAGGTTAACTCAGTTCACATCAATTGCTGGTCATGAGTTGGCCAGGGGGCTATCTGAAAGCTGACCCTCAGTTTGCAGAGAGCTGCTTCAGTCTTTCAGACAGAGCTATGCATTGTAAAGCAGAGTAACCCACTGTTAAGAGTTAATCCTTAAGCTGCTGAGAAAGCTGCTGACAGCCTGCTTTCATTCTCCTAGGCTTACAATTTTGTATTTTTTTATTTCTATATTCTTATTTTTGGAATCTACATTTCTGTATTCTTATTCTTGGACTCTTCACCCAGGATAGCAAAAACAATTGTGAATAATAAGGGATTTACTGGAAGTATTATCGACCTACATTTTCAATTTCTATTACATAGCTACAGTAATAAAAGTAGCATGGTATCAGCATAAAACAGACACACTGATCAAAGTAATAAAACTGAAGACACAGTCATAAGTTCACACAACCATGCACCTGATTTTTAATAAAGAAGCCAGAAATAAGCACTAGAGAAAAGACAGCATCTTCAACAAATGGTGCTGTCAAACTGGATTCTGCATGTAGAAGAATGCAAATAGGTATATATCTAGCACCTTGCACAAAACTTCACATGGATCAAGAACTTCAACATAAGGCCAGATACCCTGAATCTGATAGAAGAGAAAGTGGAGAAAAGACTTGAACTCTTTTGCAAAAGAAGGACTTTCTGAATAGGACAATAATAGCACTGGCATTAAGACCAACAATTAATATATGGGAACTCCTGAAGCTAAAGGGATTCTGTGTAGCAAAGGACACCATCATTTGAGCAAGATGGAAGCCTACAAAATGTAGTAAGGACCAGGGGGCAGGAAGGGATCTTCCCGAGAAGGAGAAATAGTATAGTGTTATAAAGAGGTTATGGTAAAGCTAGAATAGGAGGGTTAAATGAAAAGAGGGATGGGAGGGTAAAGGAAGGAATATGGGGAGGGACAACTAGTACTTAAGATCTTTTAAAAAGTCACATAGAAACCTACTATTGTACGTGAGGTGAAAGAATGCGGAGAAAGCATGCAGAAACGTCCAAACCGGAAATATAAAAGTACTAAAAAAATTACTAGGTATATTTGACTAGCAGCTATAGAAAAGGCCAGGTCCCCAAGGTGCTGGCGGCAAAACAACACTGTTTCTGGGGCAAGAAAAGGGTCCAACGGAACAATGAAGTATTATTTGAAGATTTGGTGATGGCAGGAAGAAACCAGAAGGGAAATATAGGATCTTGTACGAGAAAGAACAACAAATCTAAAAGCGAATGGCCTGGCACCTTCACACATGCTTGCAAGCCTAGAGGCTGCGGCAAGAGAATGAATGGGAAGTCAGCCTGGGTTACATAATTAGACCTTGTCTTAGCTAAGGAAAGAAAAGAAAAAGATCACACAAACCCCTCTCTATAGTGCCCCCAAAGGGAAGGGATCCACTGAAGAGGTCGTCCTCTCATCTCGCTGTCAAAATCTAGTGCTCTTGAGCTAGGAATGGTGCAGGCAGCACAAACCTCTAACCCTGGCTTCAAAACCAGTAGAAGGAAATAGTCTAGATCCATCTAAAGCTTCCTTAAGGACGATGGAAAATGAGGAAACATTTTATACAAAATAAAGAGGCAGGTAAGCAAGGATGGGAAGGCCTTGGTGTGGTGGCACAGCCTTGCTGTATCACATGTATGTGGGAACATACCTACCAGTATCTCTTCTCCTTTGGTAACTTAGTACATCAAATTAGGCAACACAGTGACTTACACAAAAGTATAGTGATATATAAAGAAAGATTACAAGATGAGGGACTATTTTCTATTATGTTTTCTATTTTTTTACATTCCTATTTTAATTCAAACTTTCAAAAGCTCAAAATATGAGTTGTATTAACTTTTTTCAGCCATTCACAAACTATTTCATTCCAGTGGAGTGTCATGAGATTGCTGAGTGGTACCTATCTAGAATGAAAGGCGGCAGGCCTGTGGAAATCTGACCACCATTTGTATAATGGTTTCGTTATATGTGTGCTATAGTGCTGACATCTTTGCATTCTGCTGACTTAAAAAGACATCTGGGGAACAATCTGCTGTCTGAAAAATTTTGTTATTTGAAGCTCTGATGTACAAGGTTCTCTTGACAAAATAATTGTTTTACTATTGTATTGTGATATACACTTATTTGTCATAACTGTAATAACTAACACTATCTCTGAATTTGTAAGAAATTTAAAATTTTGATTGGCAATGCTATATAGACATAGATTCTAAATTTTGTCTTAGAAGTAGAAGATAAATTAATATATAATGGGCTTCCCTATAGTTCTTTTGTTGCTGAACAGGCAGCTACTTGTTGGCTCTTTTTTATATGTATATTCCCTCTTGTACTGTGTATGTCTTCTAAGGATTGATTGGTATTTGATATTGGTATGTACTCAACTGTTTATTTCAAGTTTTGCCTTTATTGATTGTGTTTTTATAAAGCATTATATATAAAATATCATCTATTACTTGATAGTTGTGTTTTTGTAAAGCCTGTGATTTTTTTAACATTCTAAATAAATGTAACTTCTACAAAAGGAACCTGAATAAAAGTTTAGAGATTCTAGGTCATTACTCAAAGGACAAGCAGAACAGACTACTGGCATGATCGACCTAAGATCCATTCCTTCTACACTTCTTAGTTGCTTAAAATTGGACCTAAAGGGTTTGTTGTTACTGTCTTAGTTAGGGTTCCTTTTGCTGTGATAATAAAACACCATGATCAGATGCAATTTGGATAGGAAAGAATTTATTTAGATTACTTACATATCCTGAATCACAGTCCATTGAAGGAAGTCAGGGCAGGAATTTGGAGGCAGGAGCTGGTGCAGGGCCATGGAGGGGTGCTGCTTATGGACTTGCTCCCCATGGCTTTCTCAGCCTGCTTTCTTGCAGCATGTACTACCACTAGCCCAGGGGTGGCACTTACGCATGGTAACCTTGTATTCTTATGACGTTTGTTTCAAGTAAGCATGTTTCACCTCAAAACTGGGGTGTTAAAACAAAGAGTAGAGTAAGGTATTCAGTCTGTCTGGTCAGACTATTTGAAAAGGACACTTGTGCTCCCCTCTTTGGTTAGCAGACTATTATAGGAATGGAGCCCCCAAATTAGAATCTCCCCCAGAATCTCCTGTTTGGAGATGAAATGGATGAAGTCCTGGGGGCATCCAGAGGAGGAGCTTGTCTTTCAGAGACGATGTCAGTGGATGATCGTGCAGCAGACTGACCTTGCAAGGGACTTGCAGTTGGGAGCAGGGGATCACACTGCCAAAAAGCTTAGTTACACACATCTCTTGCTTTCTATTTTAATGCAACCCTTGTGTCATCATACAAGGAGACAGACTTGCGGGAATCACTGTGGGTTTTTTTTTTGTTCTTGTTAATAATTTGGCCACACTGAATACATCTTTTTGTGCTGTTCATTATTTATTTTAATGGAAAGGATATTGGAAGCTGGAAGAAAAAAGGCCCAAAAAGCAGACCCACCAGAATAAAAGCTGACTTCTCCCTGGAAACTTTAAAAGGTAGAAGAGCTTAGAGCTATGTACTTCAAGCCCTAGAAGACCACAGACACCAACAGAAGACTAATAAACCAACAAAACTATCCAGCCTAATGAAAAGAGAAAGAAAAACTTTCCATGACAAGATCATTCTAAAGCACTAAGTCAGCTCCACAGAGGATACTGGAAAAACATTTCAAACAGAAGAAACAGAAGAAAATGATTTAAAAAAAATTCATGAAACTACAGAAAATTTTAAAAAGTTACTAACACATTTAGCAAGCAAGTGATAACAAGGATAACACTAACCACTACACAATCAACAAAATGACAGGAATTAGCACACGTTTTCAAAAACTCTGCATATTGACAGTTGCAACTCCCCAGTCAAAAGTGAAGACTAAAAGTTTGGACAAAAAAAAACCCCACAGTATTCCTCCTTTTTCTGCCTCCAAGAAACGTACCTCACCATTAAAAATGGACACCACATTAGGGTTAAGCATGGCTAAGTGTACTCTAATCAAATAGAACTAAGAAGTAAGCAAAACCACTGTCATATCATGGAACAAAATAGACTTCAAGTCAACACATGTCAGAAAAGATAAAGAAGGTAACTCAACAAAAGTGACATACACGCACTGGATATAGGTGTACCCAATTTCTTAGAACAAATATTATAATTAAAGTCAAAGATTAAGCTCAACATAGTAATATCTGGTGACTCTAAAACCCACCCTCATCAAATAGATAGGTCATGCAGGGGGGAAAAGAGACGAGAATGGCATTAAATGATACCATAGATCAAATGGACTTAACAAATACCCACAGAACATTCCACTTAAACACTGCAGAATATACATTCTTCTCATCAGACCATGGGGTAGACTATAAATTGGGTACCTGTTAGGATATATGCTAGTCTCAACAAGCAAGAATATTAAAATAATTCCCCACAGTCTGTCTGACCATGTTGGTATGACTCTAGAACTCAACATGATGATAAACCATAGAAATTACATAAACTCTTGGGGGACACTATTGAAAACTGACTTTAGCCATGAACATGATGCAGAGATAAGGAACTGAAAATCTTTCCAAATCTGCCCCCAGTGATGTGCTTGCTCCAGCAAAGCTACATCTCCTCATTAACTCCCCAACCAGCTGAAGGCTAAGTATTTGTCTTAGTTAGGGTTACTATTTCTGTGATGAAACACTGTGACCAAAAGCAGCTTGGGGAGAAAAGGGTTTATTTGGCTTACATATCCTGGACCATAGTTCCTTGAGGGAAGCCAAGGTAGGAATTCAAACCTGGCAGGAACATGGAGGCAGGAGCTGATGCAGAGATGATGAAGAGATGTTGCTTTCTGGCTTGCTCACCTTGCTTTCTTATAGAACTCAGGACCAGCATCCCCAGGGAGTTCCCACATATGGGACTTGATGCTCTGATATTAATGACTAATTAAGAATATGCCCTACAGGCTTGCCTGCCTACAGATTCGTCTTAGAAAAGCATTTTTTTTCCAATGTAGGATTTACCTCCTCTTAGCTGACTTTTAGTTTGTGTTGGGTTGATATAAAGCTCACAAGGCTAATGGTCAATGCCTGAGCCCATGGGAGACATTTTTCACTCAAATCACCACCTTCTACTCCATGACCCCCATACTCTCATGGTGATATCATAAAGCAAAATGCATTTAGTTCAAATACAAAAGTTCCCACAGTCTGTCACAGTCTCAATGCTTTTAAAAGTCCAAAATCTCAAGCCGGGCGGAGGTACTGCATGCCTTTAATCCCAGCACTCGGGAAGTCAGAGGCAGGTGGATATCTGTGAGTTCGAGGCCAGCCTGGTCTACAGACTGAGTTCCAGGATAGCCAGAGATACACAGAGAAACCCTATCTTGAAAAACAAAACTAAAACGTCCAAAGTTTCTTCTGAGATTCATGGTAATCTCTTAATTGAAATCACTTGTGAAATTAAAAAATACTTTCAACATTTAATTGCATGGAGTATACACTTCCATTTTAAAAGGAAGGAATAACAGCATTGTGAGCAAACACTGAACCAAAGCAAGACCAGAATCCAGCAGGGCAAAAACCATGTCCAATGTCTGGGACTATAGTGTCAAGGAGCTTGGGTGGTTCAGTGCCTCCAGAGTTACTGCCTGAGACAAACAGCTATCCTGGGAAGGTTGCGCTCCCTGTAAGAAGCAACCTTGGAAGGTGTCTCTCAGCTCTGGCATCTTCAACGTCTTGGGATCATCCACTGCAACCCAGGCTTCACCTTCACAACTTCATGTAATAGATTCTCCCAGTGTCTCTCCTTCTTAGGACCTTCACTCAGGGACTATTTTGTCACACATTGCTTGACCTCAGGGACTCTCTGTAACATTGGGAGAAGAATCCATGGGGTCGTCACTCCTTAATGCATCATGCCTCTGAAGCCAGCACCATCTGAACAATACGGCCACGTTTGGCTGCCTATGATGGTTGGGAAGCATGGCAGCAAGTGGCAGGTGTAGTGACTTGAGCAGGTTTCTGGAGCTCTTGTCTTAACTGTGAGCATGAAGCCGAGAGGGCGCATAGGAAATTTCTACCTCAAAGTCTATTCACAGTGACGTGCTTGCTCTAACAAGGCTGCACCTCCTAAACATCGTCCAAAGCACCACCAACTGAGGACCAAGTTTTCAAATGCCAGACACTCTGAGGGTCAGTTCTCACTTAAACCACCGCATTCTGCAGTTCCCATAGTCTCACGGCCATATCGTCATGCAAAATTCATTTAGCCTAACTCCAAAAGTCCCTGTAGCCTTCCACAGTCTCAACGCTGTTTAAAAGTCCAAAGTTTCTTCTGAGACTCCAGGCAATCGCTTCATTATAACTCCTTATAAAATAAAAAAGCAAATTAAAGACTTTAGTCCAGAGTTAGTCATGCTAACTTTATTATGGTAACAAAAGGGGAAGTGTTGCCAACCACTTCATCTGAGAGAGAAACACATTCACTGCCTAAGAGCACTCTGACCCTTGGCACACTAGGGACAGAAGGAAATAGTCCACACAACAGGCTTTCCAGCTCAAGGAAGCTGGAATGTGCTAATTGTTAAGACATATGGGTTTGTTATGCAGCCTTATCTGAGAAAGAAGCACGTTCTATCTAGGAAGCTCTGGCATTGGCACACTAAGGACAGGGAAAATGAGCTGTACAACAGATATTTTTGCCCCAAGGATACAGGAATGTGTTATTTCTTAAGATGTATGGGCTTGTTATGATCCCACACATTTTTTTAATCTATACTTGCTTGTCTTTGTTCTCCCTGAGGACATATTAAGAAAAACATTCTATTTCTTGTAAACACGATTTAATGACTGCATACTGTCATTACAGGTAGTTTCTTCTAATAAAATCTCAATACTGGGGATACTGTGCATTTTTTTTACTTTTATTGATTCTTTGTATATTTCATATTATGCTTTCCAATCCCACTTATCTCCCCGTTCCCTTGCATCAGCCCTCTGCCCTTGAACCGCCCTCCAAATCAAAACCAAATATAAAAGAAAACCCAAAAACCAAACAAAACTAAGAACCAAAACAAAAGTGAAATAAAAGGAAGAAGAATCCTGTCGCGGAAGCTGTAGTGCGGCCCACTGAGTCACACAGTTCACCCTTTAGCCCATTCATCTTTACTTGCAAGTGTTCATTGTCAGGAGTCATGGGTCTGGCTCAAGGCCTCTAATTTCTGCTGCACCACCAGCAGTTTGGCTCTCATTGGGGCTCCTCTTGGATGTCCTGCTGTTGTCCTGTGTCATGGAGGTTCCACTGTTTTGGATTTGTAGGTTTGTCCCCTTCACATGCTCCAAGAGTTCAGGATGAGGTGAGCTCATATATCCCTGGTTCTGGGCCTGGGTGGTAGTTGGGTTGGTCAACTTGCTAGATTTCCCTCATCTTCACTACCCGGATGAGCTCTCCAGCACTGCCCAGGCTAGCTCATCCAATGCAGCCTACAGTAAGGAGCTGGGCCAGTTCTCCTGCTCTTGTGCCCTCAGATCTGGGTCCCCCTCACTCATATTGCCAGTGCCAGCTCTAACTGTTTTGCCCAGGCAAGGTGCAGGGTCCGCTTTCCTGATTTCTGCAGGGGACATACAGGCGGGGAGCAGGTTCAGCTCTCTTGATCTCACACCCTGCAGACTAGCTCGCCTGAGTCCCTGACAACAGGGTCAGCTCTATCTAGTGTGCTGCCCAGATGGGAATCAGAGACTGCTTTCTCATGTACTGCAGTTAGTGAGGGTCAGGGCTGGCTCTCTACTCTTATAACTCCAGGGCCAGCTCTCTCATCTGGACACTTTAAAGTAGCGTCTTTTTATTTTATTTTATTGTTTTTATTTTATTTTTCCATTCAATTATTTACACTTCCTTCCCTCTTCCCAATCCCATCCCGCTCCCCCACACCCCCTTCTCCCTCTCCCACCCTGCTTGAGAGAGGACAGGGAACCCTTCCCTGTGAGAAGTCCAAGGCCCTTCCCCCTACATCCAGGTCTAGGGAGCTGTGCATCCATATAAACTAGGGTCCCAAAAAGCCAGTACATGCAGACGAAACAAGTCCCAGTACCTTTATCAATAGCTTCTCAGTCAGCCCCCATTGTCAGCCACAATCAGAGAGTCCGGTTTGATCACATGCTCATTCAGACCTGGTCCAGCTGGATTTGGTGAGCTTCCATTAGAACAGGCACACTATCTCAGTTGGTGGACCAACCCCTCGCGGTCCTGACTTCCTTGCTTGTCTTCTCTCTTCTTCTGATTTTCAGCTGGACCTTGGGAGCCTAGTCCGTTGCTTTGGTTAGGGTTCTCTGTCTCTATCTCCATCCATCACCGGACGAAGATTCTATGGTGATATTTGAGATAATCATCAGCGTGATAGTGGGACAAGGCCAGTTCAGGCACCCTCTCCTCTGCTGTCCAAGGGAAATAGCAAACACTATCCTGGGTGAGGTAACCCAGACCCAAAAAGATGAATATGGTATGTACTCACTCATTTGTGGACTTTAGCCTTAAATCAAGGTCATTAAGCCTATAGTTCACAAGCCCAGAGAAGCCAAATAACAAGGTGACCCCAAAGAAAAACATATATAGATCCTCCTGGAAATTGGAAGCAAACAAGATTGCAGGGCAAAAGTTGTGAGCACCGGGGGTGGGAGGAGGTGAGGTTGGGGGAAAGGGGAGAGGGGGAGAGGGAAGGGAGAAGGGAAGGACTGGCAACAGCTTGGGGGAGTTGGAGGGTGGAGATAGAGGAAGGGCGGATATAGGAGCAGGGAAGAAGATACCTACATTAAGGGATCCATTTTAGGGTTGGCAAGAAGTTTGGCTCTAGAGGAGATCCCAGGTAAAGTGGCATATTTAAAGGTAACTCAAACGGTTTTTGGGTTTGCAGCCTCTTTGAATTGAAAATCACATTGCTTACTCCACGTCTTGTTTCATGCTATTCACAGCAAGTACCACCCAAACAGGGACATTGATTGGTCAGTTACTCAGTTCACCTAATTGCTGCCAGATTGGGAATTTTTGAAGGTCGGATATCAGTGAGGCAGAATTAATCTTCACAGTGTTATTTGACCCTTTTATATTGCTTAAACAAGCAGGGGATGTGGTTAGTCCTGGGGTTTTACAAGAACTGTTACAGTGGGTAACACAGGCATGCCCATGGTTTCTAAAAGAAGGATGTACTGGAAGTGGAAGTGCGATACCATATTGGTGACGTACTTAAGAAAGAACCAAGACAAGCAAGTATGGATAGAAAATGTGTGAGAACATAACAAGCCCATACGTCTTAAGAAATATAACACATTCCTGTATCCTTGGGGGCAAAAATGTACAGATAATTTCCCCTGACCTTAGTGTGCCAATACCAGAGCTTCCTAGACGTAGAATGTGCTTCTTTCTCAGATGAGGCTGCATAACAAGCTCATACATCCTAAGAATCGCACATCCCAGCTTCCTTGAGCTGAAAAGTCTACTGTATGGGCTATTTCCTTCTGTCCCTAGTGTGCCAAGGCTCAGAGTGTTCTTAGACAGTGAATGCGTTTCTTTCTCAAGCAAGGTGGCAATAACAAAGATGCAACAAAAATTACAGCTCAATATTCATGATAAAGACGGGTACAATATTTCCCAACAAAATATTTCGAACAGAATTCAAAGATACACCAAAGAGGTCATTCTGATCAAGTTGACTTTATCTCAGCAAAACAGGGGTGGTCCACATATTTAAATGTGTATATGTTAAAAACTACCCTGCCAATAGACATAGAAACAGCTTTAGACAAAATCCGTTATATCCTGAAGAAACTCAGAGTAGAGGAATATATTCCAAAATAATAAACACTATAGATGATAAGCCATCATGATATTAAACGGGGGAAATTGTGGTATTTTTATCTTAGGGGAATGAGCATCTCCCTAATTGGGTTTACTGCCACTTAGTGGTAGGGAATTCATTCATGGTACCATAAACCCAGCCAACTATCTGTGGCTGGAGAGATCACAGACCTTAGAAAAGAACATACTACTGCTATTTTCCCTAACCAATAAAATTTCCAACTTTATTCTAAATACTTACTCCTATACTCACAGATGAGTGTAGCATTCATCCCTCATAAAAGAAGATCCATTTCACAGTAGATGGAGATTATTACAGAGATCCACATCTGTTAAAATTCAGACAAAATATGACCATGGAACTCCCAGACACAACTGGTACATCTACAATGCAACCCCAACATATAAGGCTCAGGAAACATCATAGAAGAGGTAGTGAAAATAGTGTAAGACCCAGATGACCAGATGTCTTCTAGCTATGAGAGGGATGCTACGTGGATGAATTCACAACAATTTGGTTGCCGAAACAAGACCGCCACATAGTGATAAAATTAGTCTACACAATAAAGGAATTGGAAGTATTTCATAAGCCCACCCTTCTCTTTAGAGGAAGACCCACAGTCTAGCAATGACTACAGAGAAAAGAAAAGACAGTTTTCTTCAGCGATGAACCCTCTATTAGATTATCCAACCCCAAGTTCTCAGTCCTAAACACAAGTACATACAAGTAACACTAAATGAATTCAGTAGGCTTTGTGTGTGTGTGTGTGTTTATTACATTGACAAAATTAAAAGCTGTATCTGTCTTTTGAGAGAACAAGGTTAACTCTGGGGAATCTGTAAGGCTGTCTTTTCTTTGTGAGTCTCTGTATTAATTACCTTTAGCCCTGAAAGGTGGTCCTGTAAGGAGTGGGTTCTTCACGTGTCATTGTTTTACCTGAAGAAGGTAGTGCTAAACAACAGTTGCATCTGGGGGCTCGAGTTTACTCTATTCTTGAGAGTTCTTGGGCTAGCATAATTATTTTAGTTATCAAATTTAGGAATATTTGGGGACAATAAAAAGAATAACACAGCAGTGGGCCTGGCTTCAAAAAGGAGTTTCACACTTTTGGGAAGGTGGCAAGAAGACAGAAGTATGTAATTACATGAGGGCAGAGAATGGGGGCTTTTATATATCCCCAGAAGATAAGATAGAACCAAGATAGGTGACAGATTCATATTCTTTCCACTGATGGAGCATCCCCAAAGAAGCCTTTCTTATATTGTTAAGGGTCTATGAATGAATGGAGAATGTGGCTACTAATTGTTTCCGAGGGAGTAGATGTCTTCCTTTAGGGGGAGTACTACGGGCATAGGAGTGGATGGATGACTGGAAGCTTTATTTCTAGTGTGCCCTGATGGACTTTCTTCCCCTCTTTTGTTATTTTCTTTGTGTAGGCTCCTATTGTGGTAGAAATCCATGGAAGTCTGAAGATTAAGGCTCTTTAGATCATTTCCCTTGGTTCTAATAAAGCAGGACCAGCTGCAGGATGGTATTAAAGTTTAAATTGCCATGTTTTGGCCAAATTTCATTTTTTTGTGCAACACTTTTGGTGGATTCCTTTTCTTTTCTTTTTGTTTATTTTACATACGAACTACAGTTCCCCTTCTCTCCCCTTCTCCTGTTCCCCCCACCTTCCCCACACTCCATCCTCCATCTACTCCTCAGAAGGGGTAAGGCCTCCCATGGTGGGGAGTCAACAAAGCCTGGTATATCAGGTTGAGGCAGGACCAAGCCCCTCCCCCCCTTGAAGCCTGCATCAAGACTGAGCAAGGCACCCCACCATAGGGAATAGGCTATAGTTTCTGGCCAAATTTCATCCTCAGCAAGATTATATTTGGACCAGAACGTGTAAGATATTTATTTCTCTTTCTTTAAATTTTCAATTTCTACCTTATTTTAGTTCTTAAGGATGCCATATGGCATTTACTTCAAGGGCACTGAACGCAGACACAGCACTAGGGACTCTATAGAGTGGAGAGTAGCATCACTCTCATCCATTCGCATCATCCTTAGAGAGAACACGTGGTTAGAGCACAATTCCTCCCCACCTCTACATTTAGTAGATGCCTTTATTTATGACTCTCTTTGTTTTGCAGCTACTACAATCTCATTTAACCACCTCCACACGGAACACATCTTTCAGAGAAGCCTGAATACGTGTTCTCAGTCCAGTCCATGGTCACTCACATTTGAGTTCAAGAATAAATTATCTTTTCTACCTGCTGAGGTAAAAGCTGTGTATTTATCTTAATACTATTAAGGGAACTGAAAAGAACCAAAGGAAATTTTGCTCAGGTTCTTCACCATTCCAACTCCCCACAACAATGCAGCCAGCTTTGTCGTAACGTTGACATGGGTGTGGCTCTTCTGAGAAGCTCAGTTCAACATGTCTGTCCCCACAACCCACTCTGACTTTGACTGTGCATGTCACAGAGAAGGTTTTGCTCGCTCCATCTCCCTGCCCTTTGAGTCAAGAGCCAAGTGAAGTCAAGCATGGAACATTACTGTATAAAATTCAGATTCTCGCCATCACCCAGGTTCCACTAATTTAGAGACTGCCTGGAGAACAGTCTGTAGCTTAACAAGTGTCTGTTCTCCAATAACAGTGTAGTGTTGAAACATCGACCATGACATCACTTGTGCAGCAACATTTAGAAGGCTAGAAACTCCTCATTTGAAGAGGTCCCATACTTGAGAGCCATACCACAGAGAAATTATAGGAGAATGTTGATGATTATAATGTATGATCTGTTTCTATTTTAAGACCCAGATGTTCAAAGTAAAGCAGAAGGGACAGATCTCACTCCTAATCAGAAGAGCATGTAAAATCAGGGGACTAGAAAAAGTTCAGGTCTATACTTAATGTGCTTCTTTGTTTTCCTGACTTTCAGTAATGTTAAAGACCCCAGCGAGTCTACTGGAATGTAGGTACATTTTTCCACCCATAAAGGACAATGCTATAGTTTGTATCTACAGCCACTGCTTGTTTGAATGCATGAATCTCACGAGTAAAGAAGTTTTGACCTCTGTGATGCTATTTTCTGAATGTGTGATTTCCTCCAGTTTCCTATCTCTAGAAATTATCAATGAAAAGAACTTATTAACAGAAGGAAATACTTAAAAATTAATCAGAAGTGGTTACTTTTTTTTAACTCATAGCTCAATTTCTATGCTTGAGTCTAGTCATCTAAAGACTTCCTTCTCCACTATGAAACACTGACCATCTGATGTCTGGATGATATTAAGGGCTGTTCTGAAGGCCAGTGTACCAGGGCAACAGATGCTGTGCAACCTACAAATAGAGTGCCAGTTTGCCACCCAGTGATCTGTCTTTGGCTGTAATAAACTCAGTGGGATTGTCAAATAGTAATACAATGATTTTTGCCATATATCAATAATCAATTCTAAATACAGACATATTTAGTAGCAGTTATCTAGGAAAATCTCTGTTAAAACAACTTCAAATGGGTCATATTATGCTGTTTCTCTTCCTCTCCTTCTCTTCTCCCCCCTCCCCTCCCACCTCATCTTCCTCCTTCTCTTTGATATGTGTATGACAGAGACGCCATCTGAAGATATATCTCAATATATCTCCTCTTAAGTTATTTCAATTATATTTTAATGAATATTCAGTTATCTATTTATTTAAACTTACTAATTTTGTTAAAAGCATTTTCCATACACTATATCCTGATTGCAGTTTTCCCTCCATCTACTCCTCCCAGTTCCTCTCTGTCTCCCCATTTAGATCCACAAACTTTCTGTCTCTCATTAGAAAGCAAACAGGCTTCTAAGGTATAGTAATAAAATATAATGAGATAAAACAAAAGCTAACACATCAGAATAGAACTAAACAAACAAACAGAAGAAAAAGAGTTCAATAAAAGGCACAAGAAACAGAGACACAGAGACCCACTCATTTGAACACTCATAAAAACACAAAACAGAAGCCATAATACGTATACAAAAGGCCTGAAAAGATAGAAAAATTTTCAAAAAAAAAGAAAAGGAAAGGCCCTGACATGACATTATGAGACAAGGCACCTCCACAGATGCTATTGTTTGTTTTCTGTTGCCCATCTACTGCTGGGCATGTGTGCTACCCCTAAGAGGAGTTCATTTCCCCAGAGAGACTCCCTTGGAGAAAGTTAATCAGGCCTTCTAAAGACAGCAGGGTCAAAGCACATATGAACTCACAGAGACAGAGTGTGCTACCTAATTTTATGTCAACTTTACACAAGGTAGAGTAACTGGAGAGGATGGACCCTCTGTTGAGAAGATGCCCCCATAAGACTGGGCTGCAGGAAAGCCAGTAGGACATTTTCATAATTAATGATTGATGTGGGAGGGCCTGGCCCATTGTGGGCAGTGCCATCCCTGGGCAGATGGTCTTGGGTTCTATAAGAAAGCAGACTGAACAAACTATGATGATCAAGTCAGTAAGCAGTAACCCTTCACAGTCATGAGCTCCTGCCTCCAGGTTCCTGCCCTGTTTGAGTTCCTGTCCTGTCTTCATTCAGTGATAGCAGTGATGTGGAAGTGTAAGCCAGATAAAACCTCTTCTCTCCAAGTTTCTTTGGTCATGGTGTTTTACCACAGCGACAGTAATCCTACCTAAGACATGGAAGCAGCATATACAGGGACTGCATGGGTCTGCATTAGATGGAACCCTAAAGTTGAAAGAAGTAGACACATGCCCCCATCACTAATTCAGAAACTATCTTCAATTGATAACTATTTATTTAAACATTTTTGTGGCAGGCTTTCATGTAATTTAGAGTCTATGTACCTTAAAATCCTTATCCTCCTCCCTCTACCTCCCAAGTGCTGGAATTCTAGACGAGCACTATTGTACCCGCTTTATATAGTATTGGGGATCAAACCCAGGGTGTTATGCTTGCTAGATAAAAGATCTACCAATAGACCTATATACAAAAACTACAAATTTTAAAGTGAATGAAATAATCTCAGTCATTGTTTCAGCAAACGCCAGGATCTCCTTCCTAATGATAACTTGATATAACTTGATAAAAATTTAAATTTCTGTTTGGTTGTTGTTTGATATGTATGAACACTCTCAGTTGGTTGAGCACAATTACCTTGAAAGACAAATGATATGGCCCGATGAAGTGGCTTGAATGAAAGTTGGATGCCACTGAAAGACTGAGTCAAATCAGCTATCATTTTCAATATATATTTAATCAAATAACATAATGATATCTTTAGCCACAGTCACACTTTAGTGCTATGTTGTAATAATGTAAATCAATCACGATGGCCTTTAAAGTGAAATAGTAAAGACGGGGGCTTTATATAGTTCATGCTTAGGGAGCAAAGGAAGACAGTGAGTGCTAATGATTCACACCCATAAACGATCAAAAAAAAAAAAAAGAGAGAGAGAGAGAGAAAGAAATGGTTAGAAAAATAAGAAATAAATTGTGCAGGCTAAAATGTGATGATGTCTCATTCAGTTGCCCTGCTCAGGAAATTTGGAAAAAGGATGAGAATCTGTTGGTCTTGGGCAGATACATCTGTGTTCAAGTCAACTTAAAACCAATAAATAAAAATGCTC
The DNA here is from genome assembly GCF_982192425.1 of Myodes glareolus. NCBI lineage: Eukaryota > Metazoa > Chordata > Mammalia > Rodentia > Cricetidae > Myodes > Myodes glareolus. Next base: position 89,524,233 of record NC_142053.1, on the reverse strand, counting down.
CAGTAGATGGCCTCACAGCCATATACATATTGGCAGTGCTGAGTGGACACACTGAGTTTATTATTTTTTTTTTAAAGAAAAGAACATATGAAGTTGGGAGGGAAGAGAGGTGGGGGAATTGTGGAGGAATTGGAGTAGAGAGGTAAAGGGGGAAAGAATTGATCAAAAACACATTGTACAGGTGTATAAAATTCCCAAACAATAAAAAAGTGATTCATGCTGTACATGATTTAACACCAGGGTCCTACAAAATCATAGGAAAATTACAATACTTCTATTTCAGAACTATTTCAGAACTTAGAGCAAGCACATGTGTTTTCACAGGAAGGTGAATAGCCACGATATATAATCTCAATTGTGCATTACAGAGAATGGATTTCCATGTATGTTACTGAGCCCCTGGTAGTGCTGGGTCACTGCCACTCCAGATTCATTCAAGAACAGGAGCTTGGGAACCTGGTGTATACCTGCAACGCCAGAATTCAGGAGAATAAAGTGGGAGGATCTGGAACTCAAGGCCTGCTTGGGTTATGGAGTAATGTCCTATTGTTAAAGGGAAAGAAAAGAAGAAAAATAAAAGGAGCTTCTGAGAGGGTTTAGGGTAAGAAAAAATTATTCTTGCGCTTATATGGTCAGAATACTTACCAAAATATACATTTCTGTGCTTCCATTTCCATGCCACAAATGTGCAAGTTGAGTCCATGGGACCAGAACCTGGAATATGAGTATATATGGAATAACTATGGTTCCAAGATCTGAGATGCAGTGGACCTGCTTTAGCAATGATAAAATCATTTAGGGCATTGTAGAATATTATTGTAAGCTGTGCCGCTTTTGTTTATGCTGTATTTGTTTAACTCGGTGAAGCTGTGGTTCTTTGCCTATCTAAAATACCTGACGGCTTAATAAAGAGCTGAACGGCCAATAGCGAGGCAGGAGAAAGGATAGGCAGGGCTGGCAGGCAGAGAGTATAAATAGAAGGAGAAATCAGGAAAAGAAGGAGGAGCAAGAGAACAAGGAAAGGAAGACAACAGGGGTCAGTCAGTCAGCCAAACACAGAATAAGAAGGAAAGTAAGATATATAGAAGAGAAAGAGGCAAAAGGTAGACAGAATAATTTAAGATAAGAAAAGCTGGCTAGCAACAAGCCAAGCTAAGGCTGGGCATTTATAAGTAACAATTAGCCTCCATGTGTGATTTATTTGGGAGCTGGGTGGCGGGCCCCCTAAAGAGAAAAGAGCCCAAAAGACTACAAAGTCAGAGCAGAAAAAATACCAACAACAACAGGGCATAGGTGTCTCTGATGATGCAAGGATGGAAACATCCGATCTATCAGCTTTCCTGCTGTACTGGTGGAGTATGGGGCTTGGGTGTTTGTGGATCAACCACAGAGCCGCAATTATGGGCTTTGATGTCTTTGAGGTGATCACAGCGCTGGGGGCTGAGATGTAGTTTTGGTGTAGAAGTCACAGGGGTGCCTATTGTGGTGACATGCCAGATCCAAGTAGTCACAAAGTGGCTTTGGAGGCAAGTTCCAGAACACACATGCACACAAAGGAATTGAAAAATGGCTGTAATGTTTAAAAATTTGAGATAAGGGCGGAAACTTTGCTGAGGGCAATGTCTTTAAACATCAAAACATCACATCAGTTCCTTGAGTAAATATATATATATATATATATATATATATATATATATATATATATATATATGCTTTTTGTTTGTCAAAATGGTAAAGATACAGATTTGAAAATTTGAGACTAGATGTTTTGTGCAAATAATCATGAAAAGTGATGCAACTATCCTAAAAATAGGCTAGTTTTTGCTTTAAAAAACAAGCATTGAACTAAGATGTGACCCAGAACACACTCATTAAAAATGATGACTTGTGTTTACTGTAAACATTTGTCCATATTACTTAATACTTGATGACAAAAAGAGTATTTTATTTATTGATTGATTTATTGATTTATTTGCATTCATTTTACATACCAACCACAGCTCCCTTCCATGCCCTCTTCCCAGTCTCACTACTCCCCGCCCCCCACCGCCTCCCATCCACTCCTCAGAGAGGGTAAGGCCTCCCATGGGGAGTCAACTAGGCCTGGCACATGGAGTTGATGTAGGACCAAACTCCTCCCACACTGCATCAGGGCTGAGCAAGGTGTCCCTCCATAAGGAATGGGCTCCAAAAGCCAGTTCATGCACTGGGAATAAATCCTGGTCCCACTGCCAGGGGTCCCACAAACAGACATGCCAAAGGACTGTTACCCACATTCAGAGGGCCTAATTGTATCCCAATGCTGCTCCCCAGCTGCCAGTCCAGAGTCCATGAGCTCCCACAACTTCAGGTTAACTGTCTCTGTGGGTTTTCCCACCACGATCTTTTCCCCACCCCCGTCCTGTCCTTGCTCATATAATCCCCCCTCCTTCTCTTCAACTGGACTCCAGGAGCTTGGCCTAGTGCTTGGCTGTGGATCTCTGCATCTGCTTCCATCAGTTACTGGATGACGGTTCTATGATGAGAAGGCCGGTTGAGGCACCCTCTCCACTATTGCCAGGAGTCTTAGGTGGGGCCATCCTTGTGGATTGCTGGGAATTTCCCTAACACCAAGTTTCTCCCTGACCCCATAATGACTCCCTCCATCAAGATGTCTCTTTCATTGCGCTCTCTCTCTCTCTCTCTCTCTCTCTCTCTCTCTCTCTCTCTCTCCCCCAACTCACCCATCCAGTTCCCTTGTGCTCTCAATCCTCCATCCCCTTCCCTCCCCTCCTCAGTTTACCCAGGAGATCTTATCTATTTCCCCTTCCTATGGCAATCCATGCATGTTTCTATTAGGATCCTCCTTATTACCTAGCTTCTCTGGAACTGTGGTTTGTAGCCTGGTTATCCTTTGCTTTAAATCTAATATCTACTTATGAGTGAGTACATACCATGTTTGTCTTTCTGGGTCTGGGACCTTACTCAGGATAATTTTGAAAAAGAATATTAGACATGTATTCAAACAAAACCCACAACAACTCCTGAGAAATTTACTATGTGAAAAGATTTGATGTTTTGATACCATTTAACTAAAATTCTTGAAATATTAGAGAACTCTAAAAGCAGAGAATAGATAAGTTGTTGCCAAGAGTTATGTTGGAAGAATACATCAGCATATTAAGACTGGTTTTAACTTTAAGAGAAAAAAAACCTGCCCAAAGATTTAAAGGGGATTTTAGAAAACTAGACAATTATATAGAAATCTGAAGAATACCACTATTTCTTAGCAAGAAATATGCATATAATATGCATGTACAGAACCATATACCTGCCATGATGAAGGAAGGGAAAGTACTTTGCATTCAGAATTAAGCTGGCCTCAAAGTATTTTCAAAAATTTCCAATTTTCAACAACAATAAGGATTATAAAACATGAAAAGAAAACAGAAAGATGTTTTCTGCCAACAAGAAAAAGACAGCTGCCAGAACCTCTTCTATACGGTGAACTTAAGAGATGTGCTTCTGGAGGTGGGAGAGATGGCTCAGCAGCTAAGAGCACTGGCTGCTTGTTCTTCCATAGGACCAGGGTTCCATTCTCAGTGCCTACAGAGCAGCTCACAACTGTCTGTAGCTTCAGTGTCAGAGAATCTGACATCCTCTTCCAACCTCTGAAGATGCTGCCTGCATACGACACACTCACATGCATGAAGACAAAACACTCATATACACAAAATAAAAATAAAGAAAAAATTAAATAGAAAGACAATGTTTAAAACTTGTTGTAAATATATTGAAAAGAAAAAGGAAAGGGTATCTGAAGAGGCAAGGTAAAGCACAGAAATTATGTCTCTCAAAATAGACAATATGAAACATTGAGTTAGAAGTTATCTAAACATTAGGAAAGCACATAGGAACTCTGGAAGGGGAAAGCACAGTGACTGAAGTGAAAATTCATTGGCAGAACTCACCATCATTTGAGCTCTTGGAAGAAAGAATGAGTGAACTTGAAGATAGGTCAATAGACACTATACAGTCTAAGGAGCAGAACAATTAAAAAATGAAGGAAAATTAGCAGAGCCTCGACCTACCTACAAAGTGGTACACCATCGAGTATGCAAACATGCATAACTGGAGGGTCAGAACTAAAGCCAACAGCTGGAATTGCCTCCCGAGCTTCATGAAAAAGACAAGAGAAAGCATGAGCATGAACATCCAAGAAAATCAGCCACCTCCATGTAAGATAAGCTCAGAGACACCCACATGATTATCACAGGAGTAAGAGTAGAAGATGAATAAAACTACTTGGAAGAAGAGAGACGGGAACTCATATTCACACAGTGATACGATCTTAAACAGTTGATTTGTAATTGGGAGCTATAAAAGGTGCAAGGAAAGTAAGATGTCCGAAAGTGCTAAAAGCAAATGTTCATCTAATAATGTCTCCCCTCAAAGTCAATGGAAATTATGACACTCAGGTAAATAAAATCTGGGTCCTCTACAGAGCTAGTAACACTAAAGAGAATCTTTCTGGCTGATTTATCATATAATATACTGACTGAATGGAAATTAAAAAGCCCATAACCATTTTTAAGGGAAGGGGGGCCATTAATGTAAATATATAGATAAATATGAAACACAGAATGTAAAGTATTATATAGCTATTTTCCATTTAGCCAAAAACCTAAAAGGCATTATGCACTAGACTAGAATAACAGAGTTAGATATTCAAAGATGTAATTAGTCCATTAGAAATTAAACAAAAGCGAGGGGAGAGGATAATTGGATGTTGGAGCAAAACTTTTATGTATCATTGAATAAATTTAATGGATTATAACTGGGTTGTTTGTATGACAATGCTCATTGTAATCTGAAAAATTTATAATAGAAGAAATGAATAAGATAATTATCTTGCAACTATAAAAACTATTCATTACAAAAGCTAGGAGTATGAATGCCTAGAAAAGCAAATAGACATATGATACACCAAAAATAAATAACAAAAAGTCAAGTATAAATGTTATCTACAAGAAGTTTAAGGCTAAGTAATGCAAAAAAAAAAAAAAAAAGAAGCCCCAAGAAAGACGGGCGGTGGTGGCACACGCCTTTAATCCCAGCACTTGGGAGGCAGAGGCAGGTGGATCTCTATGAGTTTGAGGCCAACCTGGTCTTCAAGAGCTAGTTCCAGGACAGGCTCCAAAGCTACAGAGAAACCCTGTCTCGAAAAAAGTCTAAGCAATGTTTTATGGTAGAACAGATGTAACAAAGCATCATCTATAGTAAACTCTGTGTCTTGTGTTGCTTTTACTGAAACAAAAGGAATTAAAATAACTCACTATGTGTTGTCTATAAAATACATCTTTTAGAATCAAATGTACTAAAAAATTGAGGTAAAACAATGGGAAATTTATACCATACAAACAATAATGATAAGAAAGTTGAACCTAAGTAATAACATGGTTTGAAATGGAAACTAATCTTACTAGTGACAAAGAAGGATATTTTGTGATGACAAATGCAAAAAGATCCAACCAGGCACTGTGACACACACATATTATACCATGAATTAGGAGACTGACATGGGATGATCACGAGTTTGAGGTTATGTATGCACACAATAAAGAACTCTAAAATATCCATGTAACAGTAAATTTTAAATCAAAATTTAAAAGAACAGGAAAATAAGCACAGTATGTTTTCTGACCAAAATGGAATCATATCACAAATGAACAGGAGAAGGGAATTTGTGGAATTTACAATAGGAGAAAAAAGAACATATTAATAACTGAGGAGTCCAAGGCAAATTCATGTGGAAATGAAAACAAAATAAGAAGAATGAAAACATTATACCTAAGTCAGGAATGTAACTGGACAAGGGCAACATATCAAACTGCAAAGAAGTAATTAGGAGGACGTAAAAGGGTCCCCATGTGCACATTATATAAGGACAAAAAGGAAGACTGGAAGTTAACAATATCTGATTTCTAGACACAGCTGTGGTTGCCCATGCAAGGCTGCATGAGATGAAGCACTTGAAATTCACAGAATGGCGGTTGAAGGTGAGAGGGCTTCTGAGGCCTTGGATCTAGCTGAAGAACTCCTGCCGGTGGACGGCTGCTGGGGAAGCAGAATCACTTTTCTTTAGGAGTGTGGGCATTAAGGAGAACATTGAGAGGGGGGCAGTGGAAGCCCGGCACTGAGAGCAGGGGTCAGGTGACACAGACAGCAGGAACACACCAGTGAGCAAAGCATGCTTACTTCGGTTAGGTTTCAGCTGGCCAGCAGTATGACTCAACTAAAGCTGTCTTAGCTTGGGGCCAAATACTTGTGCCTCCCCGCCAAAGACACTAGCATTCCTTTCAGAAAGGAGGCAAGAGCTGGCATTTTCCCTCCCGCCTGCAAGCTCACCACTTGCGCGCTAGCTTTATGGGTGTTGACAGAGGAGGAGAGACTCTTGGGCCAGAGTTTGTCATGGTTCGTGTCTGTGTTAGTTGCTTCTTTCCACCAACCTCAAATTCCACACGAGAAGTGAGGGGCGCCCATTCACATAGTGACAGGCAAATGTTATTCAGAAGGCGTTTGAATGCAAAAGCTGTTCCGCTAAACGTAGAAAGGCCAAAATGGCTCAGTCTTCCCTAACTAGCGTGTTTTCTACTCCATCTTGTCCTCTGGTGCACTTTTCTAATAATCATGAGTGATGATCTCACGGCCTTAAAGACAAGGAAAAAGCCATGACCACAAGATGGCAGCAGCGTGGCAGCAGCTTGCAGGAGAGCAGTTGGTACTGTTGACTGTTAGAGCGGCTGTGACATTGAGACACAGTAGTGGCGCTGTTCCTGAAAGGAGGTACAGCAGATAGTGGTTCACTGCTTGGCGGGTTAACGGCAGGAACTGATGACATGGGTATCATGAGAATTGAAGCACAAGGTGGCTCCACACTGTTTAAGGGCATCTACGAGTCCCACGGCTTGTTGTAGAGTGTGTCTCGACTGGAAGGCAGTTGCTTCCTAGTAGACAGAAGTACTACCCGGTGTTGATGTCTCTGGGTGTGTCAGTAGCATGGACAGGCACAATGGATGATTTCTCTTGTTCCCAGTATGACCTGGATTGTGTCGCCCTTGGATGTGTTTCCATACATGCCTTTATGGTTACAGGGCACCCATCACCAGAAATAAGGGTGATGATGGTCACCAGGGTCAGGCTAACCACGGATCAGGGTATAGCTGACTTTGTGACAATAGGAATTTCTCATGTAAGGAAAGGGGACAGCAACAGTGCCCAGGCTTAAAAGTCGGAGCTCTTCTGTGTCCAGAAGACACAGGGGACAAGTGGGCTTGTCCCTTGGATGTCATCTCCAGGGTGTTACAGGGTCGAGAGGCAGCTGTTTCTATTTTCTAGCTGTCCAGATGAGGACAGAATCTGTTCATGGAGCCCTTGCATAGGGAAGTGCACAGGCCGAGTGTGAGGCTGCTCCTCTCTGCACACGCTGCTGACTCCCGTGCTTGGCTGATGCTGCACGATCAGGAGACCAGACAGAGAGTGGAGGCAGACTCGGGAGTCCTCAGGAGGACTGAGAGAGAATTGTCTAGGCTCTGGGTGTACTGTCAGGGAGAAGGAAAAGCTGAAAGTGCCTGGGCCCTGGATTCCCTGTGGGAGAGAAGGAAGCAGGGTCAGTACCAGGAAGGACTCCTTTGTTGTAGGTGTTAATGGCTGGGCTCCCATGCTCATGAAAACTGGCGATTGTATAGTGATTGCTGTCAGCACATTCTTCAGTGGTTTGTTTGTTGCAAATTAAAATGCAGTGGGTGCATTTCTGCTTTATGGGCATGGAGTAGTGGTGTTTGGCCTTCAAATTTCCCCAATGGTCTCAATTTTTATATCACATTACGTCGTTCTAGGATACCTAAAAACTGAAGTACCATAAACTCGGTGGGAAATCTCAAGCAAAGTTGTCCTGCAATGGCCTTGTTGCATCTTCTTTGCAGAGAATGGGAGCCTTAACCTGACTTGCTGCTGGAAGAACCAGCCTTCAGCAGCATGGAACTGAAAGGAGCCATGGAGCTGGCAGAGTAAAAACTCAGCTGACTTTTCTATCTGAGGGAATAAAACTTAATACTCTGGGGCCAGTGAGTGGAGCTAAATTCAATTCTCTGTGGCCCACTAAAAAGGGAAACGCACACACACACACACACACACACACACACACACACACACACACACATATCTCCCATATCTCCTACATGTCAGGGTCTCACCCAGGGTGCTGATGAATGGCAAGCCTTCAGCAGGTCAGAGAAACCGAAGAGGAGATGCAGAGCAGGTGAACTACTGGACAAGACACCCGGGGACTTTTCTGAGGGCAAAAGCTTAGTTCTTCATTTTATTATTCTTTCTGTTGCCGGTTTGACTCCTATTCCTTTTCTGTTCTGTTCACCTACACTCATGTTTCCATTCTGTGTCTTTATTTTTTTCAGCTATGGAATAATCCTTTTGTACATGGTGTGAATATATGTCACCATGATTGGTTTAATAAACAAGCTGACTGGTCAGCAGCTGAACAGGATAAAGTTAGATGGAAAGCCAACCTGAGAATGAAGGGCAGAAGAAGGACAGAGTCAGAGGGGTCACCAGCCAAAGGCAGAGAGAAATGGAGGTGAATGTGCCATTCTAATAAAGGTACCACCACATGGCAGAGTGTATAAGAAATATGGGGTAACTTAAAATATAAGATCTAGTTAGTAATAAGCCAGAATTATTGACCGAGCATTTGCAATTAATATGTCTCTGTATGGTAATTAGGAAGCAGCTCCCAGGATGGGAAACCTCTGCCTACATTTTCCTTACAGTTATAGACCCCAGAAAAATCTTTTGAGTAATATAAAAATTATAATATGGCTACATTCTAGTTTTAAGTGAATGAATACAAGTGAAAAACAACATGTTACCCATTCCCTTACATGATTAAACATTTTATGTATTATAGGTGAAAAAATTATTCCCAAGAATCCACATAGAGTTAACCATTTGTCTTTTAGACTTCTCATAAGTCAGGAGCCTTCCAGCCATAACCGTTTACAGAGGCAGCAGTTTTTATAATCGTCAGAAGCCAGGTCGCTAGTTTCAGTTTTCAGATTTTAGAGTCCTGTCCAATCATCTTAAGTAACCACCCAGTTCTTGGTTTCCTAGTTACTGAGTCAATTGTTTAAAGCTTTGTTTTAGGTATGATGCACACTGAAACTCGTGAACACATTTCTCAACATCACAAAGAACTTGAGCTAACTCATGGGACTCAATTGTTTTCCTTAATCATTAAGGTAAACCGTAGTCTATATGGCTTCCCAAGAGAAACTTGTAAGTCCTAGCGCTGTGACACTTCCTTGTTCTTGTTGTCTATCCCAGCAGCTTCTGCTTTATAGGGCTGGGGACACTATGCCTCACCTTTACCTACATTACTTTTCCCACCAGACTAGCCTCCATCATAATCCCTTACTGTATTTGTTAGAAAGCCTTGATCATCGAAAATTGTATTTAAACTAACACTATTTCTGTCTAAAAGCCATTACTTCAATTAAACAATATAGCTTAAGAGGAAATTATCTTTCTAATAACCCACAGGTTAAAATGCCCAGTAGAATGGGATATTTCCATGAGATAATCACACCACGTTAAAGGCAGTGGAGATCCCCCAACCCCATTCCTACCATGCCAGATACCAGAGAAAAATGACAGTGACAAAACAAGCACAGTAGTAGCAAGACATACTCTGTAACTGAAGCTCTCAGGGCCTCGCCTATTTGAGATTTCACCCATCAGCGCCTTGCACTCTGGTGGGGCTAAATTCCCGAAGCTCAGCTGCCACCTGCTACTCCTCTGACATGGCCACGGGCACTAACTAGTTAACTCTGGTAGTTTTGGAGGATTAAAAGGTATTTCATGGGACTGGAAATATTGCTCAGGGGTAAAGAGCACTGACTGTTATTCTGGAGGATGAAGTTGGTTCCCAGCATCTAAGTTAGGTAGCTAATGATGGCTGTAACTTCAGGGGCTCAAATTTCCCCTTTTAGCCTCCAGTAGCTACTTGCACACATGTGAGAGGCATTCACACAGACACACCCTCTTATTCATGTAATTACACAAAACCTTAAAGAGTGACCCGAGTCCTATTACCAGCCCTCAGAGGCAGCTGGCAACCCTTTCTAACTCCAGTTCCAAAGAAGCTGACACCCACTTCTGGTCTCCAACAGCACTAACCATGACCGTGGCACACAGACATACATGCAGGAAAAAACACCCCTACACATAATTTTGTTTCAATTTAAGTTTGTTCACTCATCAATAGCATTAGCAGAGGGTGGTGTCTTCCTGCTTAAGCAGAAGGAAGTCTGTGTAGGCGCTACTACACCGTCAGGGCATATGCAGTAGCTCTGGCTTCCTCAAAGATAGCCTCAATGAAAGGGACTTGATTTACCAGTTCTGCTGTGGGCCCTCTAACCACCTGTTTTTTAGCATGCAGTATAACCCCACATGGCTCTGTGTCAATGACTCTCGGCTGGGTTGGCTCCTCATTAAGTCTCAACTTGAAAGAACTCACTAGCCCCAAAGCTCTGACTTCCTGTGAGATGGATCTACCCAACAGTCTAGGAACTGAGCATTCTCCAAGAGGCTTAACTGCATTGGTGGGTTGCTTATGTCATCAGCTTCAGTGTTGTTTTCCATACCCCACATTCCTAATTTTGCTATGAGGTAGCTAGTAGGCGAAGTAAAGGGATGAGCAGAGCAGGATGAAATAGGTTGACTTCCCTACCTGCCAACCACATTTGCTCATCCCAAATATTTGGACTTTGTGCTTACTAGATTTCATTTTGACTCTGTAAAGACTAGGTAGTCAATCTGTTAGCCACTGACAAGTAGTTGACTATATATATGTGTATATATATGCACATATATGCATATATACACATATATCATAGGCAAAAAGTGTTGGTCAAAGGTACTCTTTCTGCACGGAGCCTGACAAGTAATTTGTTATATTTTGCTCCCATAAACTGCAATGGCTCCCTCAATTATTGTGCTAACACTATTGTGATAGATTTTTGTGCTTCAAGAAATAAAGTTTGCCTGAAGATCAGAGTGTAGAGCTAGCCACATTAGTTGGTCATAGAGGCCAGGCAGACACATTTATCCCAGGACTCAGGAGACAGAAGCAGATGGATCTCTGAGTTTAAGGACACCCTGAACTATAGGAGATTGAATAAATCTAAAAGAGAAACAGAGCTAAGCAGTGGTGGCTCACACCTTTAAGTCCAGCACTCGGGAGGTCGAGACAGGAAGTGACATGACTGGGCAGAGAGAGAAGCTCAGGATTCAGCCGAGGCACAGTGCACTCTGCATGTTCTTGTGGTGGTTTGTTTGTTTGTTTGATTTGGTTCTTTCAAGGCAGGGTTGTTTTGTGTAGCCCCGACTGTCCTGGAACTCACTCTATAGACCAGGCTGTTCTGAACTCACAGAGATTTGCTTGCCTCTGTCTCCAGAATCCTGGTATTAAAGGCGTGTGCCACCACAGCCTGGCCTTTATGGCTAACTAGTGTGGTTAGCTCCGCACTCTAATCTTCAGGCAAGCTTTATTTGTTAAAGCACAAACAAAATATCACCATACACCATTGGCAAATGTCAACCAAAATGTAACTTTGCTTGTTTTGAAAATGCTGGTCATCCCCTGCTCAATCCCACATTAAACAAGAGCCTATGTGGGGAGGTGGTGGCAGTTAGCCTGGTGACCTGACTGGTATGGTCAGTAGCTCATTCCTCGGGCAGCAGAGACACCCAAGAAGGGCTCGGTTTAACTCAGTCATCTAGGCACCGTGCTCATTTTAATAAACAGAACTTGTTGCCAATCCAATCTTATGCTCATTTATCTCCCTGACAAAGGCACAATAGAAATCTTGATGCAAGGAGTAGTTGGGTCTGTCCGGGTAAGGACTTGGGTTGTGGTAAGTGCACTGTCTGTCGTGAGGATGTGTTTCTCCAGCAGTGAGTCCTTCTGACTGAGTCTGGGAGCTACTTGAACTGACTTTCCCCATGTAGGCTTTACCTGTCCTTATTGCCCTGACACCGCAGGAAACATTTCAGAGTAACAGAACGTTTTTAGAGAGCCAAGGTAGCAACACTTCTCTGCTCATCCAGTACCCGCTGCTCAGATCCATGCAGAAAAGTGAGCGGGTTGCCTGTATACAGGTGTTTTGTTAAAGATGCTTCGGTAACAGCAAATGCTGTAAGTGAGGACGGGGCAGTGTGGGATCCAGTCATTACTACCAACTGATGTAGCTGCTTTGTCTCTGTGGGTGCAAGGGAGCCTTGTCCTTTGTTGGATTAGGAAGAGGTCTCTCGCCTGAGTTCCAAATGAACGCACTGCCTACCAACAAACTTCACAGCCTTGAACTCTCTATGGCTTGAGTACAGACCCTCTGTAGACAGGTCATTTATTCACCATGTGAATGAACAATGTGTTAGTTATTGATGTCCTTCTCTAGAACTCATAAAATAGTGGCATTTGTGTGATTGAGTAACAGAGAGCAGAGACAAGAAGCACAGGTGCCTACAGAGTTCTGTCCCCAACTTCACCTAGGAGATGAGCCGTGACACGATGTCTCTTCTTGGGGAAGCTTTTATTACCTAGTATCTTCAGGGACGAGAAAAGGATCACCTCCCAGAGTTTTCCAAATGCGCATCCCAGCCAGAGTTTCAGGGGTTTCTGACAGTCTATGTTGGCTTTGGATTCAGGGGTGGTCCATTCCCTGTTCTTGAGGCTTGTCTTACCTCTTCCCTGCTCTGCTCGGGTGCACACATCTCTCTAAGACGGATGGCCGCTTGACTGAGGACCCATGTGGAGAGCTTATCCCCCTCACTGGGGAGCTCGGTGCCCCTGTTCCCCAAAGTCGGGTCTAATGATACCTGTTCACACGGATTTGGATGCTATTCCTCTGCCATGCCAATGAGGAACAGAGGGAAAATGAAAAAAAAAAAAAACCCCTGCCAAGCTGCACAGCAATGGGAAACAGGAGGACCTTCTGACTCGGGTCATTCAAAACATCGAGTCCTGGCATCTGTAGTCGCCCAGGGTTGTTTTGCCAACCGACTGTCTACATTTTTCCCCCAATTAACTAGGCTAATTTCTTATTCCTTCTCAATACTGGAGAGCCAATATTTGAGAACTGAGCTAACAAAATGACACGACCACAAGATGGCAGCGTCACACAATGAATTGTGTTTGGCTGTACTTGGCTAGGTAGCTAGAGACTTTCCAGGGGTAGCCGCAGGAGTCCCCACCAGAAGGCTAAGGGAACAGACTGATCCTAGCAGAGCAAAGGAAGTGGGGGAGGCCTGCTCTCTCCATCCATGAGGAAACTTCTCTGCCTCCAGGGCGCTGAACATCTGTTGGGAGGTGAGGATAGGGAGGTTAGCCCCACCAGCTGCACAAGTGTGTGTGTGTGTGTGTGTGTGTGTGTGTGTGCATGCGTCCTTTCTCACACAGCAGGGTCCTCTTGTAGGGTAGATCTTAGTTCCATCCCCCAGATGCCAGTTCTTATTTAGGAAACAAATTGCTGTCCCCAGTCTAGTTTTATTGGCACCTTTCCCGGGGAACGACAGGACTTCTCAGTCCACAGGGTAATTGGTAAAACATCAACTCAGTTTTCCTTAGTTTTTAGCTCGTATTTCTTCCTTCTAAAAAGTATGGAATTCTCACACAGATCCACGAGGTAAGAGCAGAATGACACCTCGTTCTTCTCCTCTACTTTGGCTGAAGGAACAGAGACACCTTAATCTGTCCCTTTGAGTCACTTTGTGGAGTGGGAGCAGCAGGAACATTCAGGACAACCGCCCTCCCTGGATGAAGATCGTTATCCAGGATATAAGGGCCACACACTGGAGGAGAAGCAATCCTCTCCTGAGAGTCAGGCTGATCTCCTTCAGCCATGACAGATAAGGACTTCAGAACAGCTTGCAGGGCTCGCATTGCTACAAGGATGGGCAAAGCGGCACCGTGACTAGTACTGCTTAATTATGCATACTTGTCCCCCGGGCCCCAGTTCCCCTCTATACACACCCCAAGCTCTTGTTCAGTAACTCCAAGCTAAACTGGTAGGGACTGTAATCCTGTATTTATTAATCTCCCCAATATGGCCACATTGAACAAATATCCTCTCTGCTTGTCACCATTACTCATGTCCTTAATCCCTGCCTTGCAGATGGGTGCCAAAGCCTAGCTTGCTGAGGCCTCTAGATCCCAGGCTTTTGTATCCTACTCTAAGGTAGCACTGAGAGTTGTGTTGATGCACAGGACCCATCCTTTCTTCTCCAGACTAACTAGAAAAAGAAGGGCAAAGTGGGCGAATTTCAGCTCCTACTGTTACTCTCGCTGACACTATGCTCATAGCACACAGTCAAGATTCTCATGTAATACATTTATGCTATGCACTGGAGAGAGAGAGAGAGAGAGAGAGAGAGAGAGAGAGAGAGAGAGAGAGAGAGAGAGGTGATTTCGACTTGTCTCTGTGTGTGCACTCATATGTGGAGGTCAGAGGACTACATTTAGAAACAGAATCATCCATCATGACCATGTAGGCTTCATCCTAGAGATGTAGGCCTGGTTCAGTGTATAAAAATCAAACAATATAATCCATCATATAAACAATTGAAAAGAAAATACCATACAATATCATCTCATTAGATGCCTCATAATCTTTGACAAAAATCCAACACCCAGGAATGATAAAAGTTGTGGAGAGAGTAGGACTACAAGGAACATAACTCAACACAATGAAGGCAATTTGATACAAGGCTATATCCAAAAAGAAATTAAATGGAGAAAAACTCAAAGGAATTCCACTAAACTCAGGAATAAAACAACACTGTCCATTCTCTCCATATCTATTCTATACAGTACTTGACGGTCTAGCTAGACCAATAGGAAAACTGAAGGAGGTCAAGTGAATACAAACTAGGAATGAAGAAGTCAAAGTATTGCTATTCACAGATGATATGATACCATACATAAGTAGCCCCTAAAATACTACCAGGGAACCCCTCCAGCTGATAAACACCTCCAGCACAGTGGTTGGATACAAGATTAACTGAATACAATCAGTATCTCTGTTATGTACAAATGACAAATGGGCTGAGAAAGACATCAGGGAAACGACACCCTTTACAATTGCCACAAATGATAGAATGTATCTTGGGGTAACTCTAATCAGGCAAGTGGAAGACTTCTATGATAAAGACTTTATGTCTTTGAAGCAAGCAATTGAAATAGATATCAAAAGATGTGCATGAATCTGTAGTATCAACATAGTTGAAATGGCTAGCTTAGCAAAAGGAAACTGCAGATTCAATGAAATCCCCATCAAAATTCCGACATAGTGCTTTATAAAACTTGGAAGAACAATATTCAACTACATTTGGAACAAACAAGCAAAAAACCAAAATATCTAAAACAATCCTGAACAATAAAAGAATTTCTGAAGGTATCACCATCTCTGATTTCAAGATGTGCTACAGAACAATGGTGATAAAAAGCCCGTGGTATTGACATAAACTCAGGCAGGTTGACAAATGGAATCAAAGAGAAGACTCAGGCTTAAACCCACATACCTATACACACCTGATTTTTTTTAATTTAAAAAAGTCCAGAAATACACAGAGTACAAAAGACAGCATCTTCAATAAATGGTGCTGGTGTAGCTGGATGTTGGCAACAAGATCCATATTTATCACCCATCACAAAACTCATGCCCAAGTGGATCCAAGACCTCAACGTAAACCCAGATAGATACACTAAATCCGATAGAAGAGAAAGTTGCATATAATCTCAAACACATTGGCGCAGGAGATAACTTCCTGAACAGAGCACCAATAGCAAAGGTACTAAGATCCACAGTTAATAAATAGGACCTCATGAAACTGAAAAGCTTCTGTAAGGCAAAGGACACTGTCAATAGGGCAAAATGGTGGCATACAGAATGAGAAAAGATTTTAACCATCCCACATCTGACAGAGGGATGCTTTCCAAAATATATAAAGAACTCAAGAAACTAAATGTAAACAAACCAAATAATCTAATTTAAAATGGGGTGCAGATCAAACTAGAGGATTTTCAACAGAAGAATCTCAAATGACCAAGAAATACTAAAGATGATTAAGGGAGGGCTCCCAGCGAATACTGTAACAGAAGTCAAGACAATTATTCACAGTCTTGATATACCCCAATCAAAAGGGGATGGCAAATGACTTCCCTCCCATGACACAAGGAACAAACAAGCATAATTACCTCCGTATATCTCAATACTCGCAGTAAACACTCTACATCAAATTTTCTGTTGCCTGGTCCTTGAGGAACAAGAATAGGTTTTAACTCTTTGCCCTTTCTGAAGATGGAACTGATGCAAAACTGTGGGTTCCAACAGAAATCTTCAGGTAAATGGACAGAAGTAGAAATTACTATATAGAATGAGGGCATTGGGACTCAGAGCAACAAATGGTAAAGGTTGCCTCTCCTCTGTGTTGCCTCACTCCACATCTTCAGATGTGACTATATGACCTGGAGTTACTGTAGAAGCCAGGAAATGAGAATGTAGAAGACAGGAATGAGATCTTGGTGGGAAGTGGGAGAAGGTGCTGTAGAAAAGGGACACAAGAGCTAAGAGGGAAATAAGAAAAGAAGGGTGTGCTTTTTCAGAAGACCAAGGGGGCTGCCAAGGGAGAAAGCCAGAGGAGAGATAAAGAACTCCTGGGATGATTGAAAAAGCTTTAGGGAAATACTATCTTATGTATGCTTAAAGTATATGTATATTATATACAAGAGGTTCTGCATACATCTACACATATTTGAAATGAATTTATGTCACTTGTGAAATCATGCCCTTCACTCCCAAGAGCCATACATCGTCTATGTATCAAAAGCTCCTACGCTACAACTAGGAACCCTGATTTTGAATTATTGGTAAGGTCTCAACAGATTCCCCAATCTATAGAGGCTCTTTCTTGATTGCCTCCTGTAACTAGAAGATAAATCCACATTGCAGAAGATTCCACAATCTTCAAACACAGGATTTGGAGGAATTGACCTGGGGTCTACCCTATGAAGTCTAGCTGATAGCTCACAAAAGTACTGTGCAAGCTGCCAAGAGAAAAAAGACAATTAATTCTCCTAGCCTTGAGTAAAGCATGCTTGCCATAATAATGACCAGTATGGACATACATACCCAAGAGTGAAAGACTGACAGCTTTGTTTTAGGGGTAACCAAGAGCACCTAGTTGAACCTCAGATCTACTCAATAGGAGATTTCATGTCTGGTACTATATACCTAGCCAACACCCCATGGTTGGTAAGGACATAGACCCTTAAAAGTAATCTATTCCTGCCACATTCCTGGATAAGCATAATTCTCAATTGCATTCTAAAAACTCATCTTTATGTCCATAGGTAAATATGTGGCTCTCATTCCTCATCAAAGATGCTTCTTCTGCAGGAGTCAGAGATCATTAAAGATGGAAACCAACAAATGTTCAAAATGCAGAGAACCACTGACCCCGTGGTTCCCATCCCAGATTGGTTCATCTACAATACAACCCTACACATAAGACTCATAACACATCTTGGGGTAGACTTTACTGGGTTCATGTGGGAGGACAATGTGAGGCAGTATCTCAAAGCAGTCTCAGAAAGTTCCAGTAGCTGACTGGATTCACTAAAGTCCTCTCTGCCAGGGTAAACAATAAAAGCTGAGAATGTCTTACAGACAAGCCAAGCAGCAAAGAGAGTCAGAGTCCAGACCAATGGCCTGGAGGAACCAGAAACCAGCTGAATTGCCTGGAAGAGATTAGACCAATGAGTCAGTCTGAAGGGCCATTCTCCAAACTGATGAGCTTCCTGCAGGCTGTGCAGTGTGCTCCAGGTTCCCAGCTTTGTGAGTTGTCACTGAAGCTGAGGTGGACCTTGGTGATGCAACTGTCTTTGAGTCATTTCTGCTGCTGTAAGTAACCCCTTCCCCATATTCCTGTAAGTAAGCACAAGAGCACTCATTGTTTCACCAGGTTGGATGTTGTGGGAAGCTGTAATTTCCTGTGTCATGGGCTTCTTATGGAGGGGAGAATAGACATGAATGTCGGGCCTTCCCAGGCAAAGTTTTGTCACACAACAGGGGCATGGGATAGTTTGGGGGATGATTGGAAGGCTAGAGGACCAGGAAGACTTCTGGAAGATTGTGTCTTCTCTGTGTGACAAGAGTGTCAGCCATGTAATGTTAACAATATGATTGGCTAAGCATGTCCTGTACATTGCTAACACCAGTCAGCGCCCACCATGTCTGAGGGAACTCTCACAAGGCCCAGCCCTAGAAGAAGAGCTGAGGGAATTCATAGTGGATAAAGGAGAATCGGTCCTCCCAGAGAGAACTACCTGATAGTTTCTCCTATACAAAGATTTCAACCTTAAACAAACACAAATACATATGAGCATAACTATATAAATTCTGCAGGATGGTTATCTCTAAGTCTATCTTTGTCTTTCTCTCTCTGTCTCTCTGTTCTCTCTCTCTCTGTCTCTCTCTCTCTCTCTCTCTCTCTAATTAAAAAAGAACTTACCAACTTATGAGGAAGTGAAGAGTGGAAGAGAAGGGAGTTGTTGGACGGGGAGAACTTGGACACAACATACATTTCAAAAGAAATTCTCAAAAAACAGTAACACAGTAAATGTTTGTAAAAAGAAAGAATCTTTGGGCAAATTTAATACTAGAAAGCTAGTAGATGCTTGAGCTAAGCCAAGTTGTTCAGTCTGTCACACCAGGCTTTGGATAAAGTTGTTTGTCAGTTTTTGCTTTTCTTTATTGCTGTTTTATTTGAAAAGATACTTAAGAAACAATAGAAAATATGTTCATCTACACTGGATATCAAATATGACAGAAAGAAAGGATTTAAATCACAAACACTAGATAACTGTATTCATAGACTTCATAAACTTAAAACATCGATGAAAGTCAGTGGTGAGTTAATGATTTCATTGGTCAACAGCCAAATAAAACGACAAATGTAACACTGGAGTCATTTTAAAGGTGATTGCCTCATAGTCCTTGCACAGAGTGATGAGCTCCATTCAAACTCGCAAGTTCTGTCAATCTGGTTTGTGCCATTACCAATTCATGGCTCTACTTCCTTTCCTCTACTCCATTTCCATTGCCAACTAGACCCTGGCATACTTTGCTGTCAAACACACACATCATGATAGATAGGTATATATATATATATGGACAGACACATAGATACACATACATAGAAACATAGAGGGGGGAGCTGGAAGAGGGAGAGAATGAGAGATTGTAAATGAACAAAACTACAGGATTCTTATTTTCCTGACTGTTGTTATATCTCTTTCCCTCGGAATCACAAAGTTTATTTCTTTACATCTGAACAGACTTCTATTGTATGTTGGTATTCCCTTTACACCATCCATTCTTCTGTAGATGGACAACGGCGCTGATTCTATGGCCTGTCTACTGTAAACAACACTGCTGTAGATACACATACACTTGCATGTCTGTAGTACACGGATCCTTTTTGGTACATTCCTGGGAGAGTTACAGCTGGATTTCATGGTAGTCCTATTCTTAGTGGAAATTCGGTACTAATGCTCAGAGAGGCTGGACTAATTTAAATTCCCACTGGCAGCCTGTAAGTGTTCTTTCCCCAGGATCTTTGCCAGCATTGCTGTTGTATTCTTAATGAGTATGCCATTCTGACCAGGGTGAGATGGAATTGCAATGTGGTTTTGAGCTCTGTATCCCTGATGCCTAAACATGTTCAATGTTTTCATCAACTTATTGGCCGTTTATACTTAACTTCGGGAGAATTGTTTGCTCATTTCATTTGTGCATTTATTGATTGCCTTATTTGGGCTGGGTGTTCAAGTCATTCAGTTCTTTACTAACTCTAAACACTAAACTCCTCTCAGATGCATAGGTGGCCAAGATTTTTCCCTTCTTATAGGCTGTGGCTTCACCCCGTTAAACGAAGTGCTTTCCTCGACAGGAGCTGTATCATTTCACGGAGTCCCATTTGTCCACACTTGCTTTCATTTCCTGAAATGTTGGAGTCTTTTCAGGAAGTTTTGGTCAATGCCTAAACCTTGAAATGTTTCCTTGAGCGGGTTCAGATTTTGGGTTCTACATTAAGGTCTGTGATGACATTACACTGACTTTTGTGCATGAGAAACAGGGACCTACTTTCATTCCCCCACATGCAGAACCCCAGTTTGCCAGTGAGATTCCTTGAGGACTCTGTTGTTCCTTCAACATTTGTGGTTTCTTCCTCTGACAAGACCGGTTGGCTGTAGCTACATGGGTGTAATTCTGGACTTCGATCCTGTTCCCGGATCTACATGTCCTGTTTACTCTCTCTGTTAGCCTGGTTTGGTCTTTAAGCCTCTGGGGCATAATTGTGTGGAAGTTTGTTGTGATGCCCAGGATTATTCCACTCAGGAAATGCTCTGTCTAACTTTTGTCTCAGTTCTTACACATGAGTTCTAGAGCTGTCTATTCTCCTTCTCTGATTACAAATGTTACCAAGATTTTGAAGGATGTTATATTTAATATGTGCTGCTTTTTGTATTATAGGCCTTTCACCATATGAATTCTGCCAATCCATAAACATGGGAGATCTTCCCACCTTCTAACGTCACATTGAATTAATTTCTTAGGTTCCTGTGTGTGTGTGTGTTTCTGAGAGAGACTGAGAGACAGAGACAGAGAACAGGGATTGAACCTGATACCTTATACATGATAGGTGAGATTTTGATCACTCAGCTATGGTTCCTAATCATGATTTTTACTTTTTGTTTTGAAATATGTAATTTGAACTTTGTTTCAAAATTGCACTTGAACTTGGGACCATCTTCTCTCAGCATCAACAGTGATGGAGCTCCCAGTCTGTCCTATCTCTTAAGGCTCCTCTGTAAGAATTTTAAAGATTTGATTGTGGAAGTGTTCACCTCTGTTAAGATCACTCCAAGATGTCAGTTTGTGGAGAGCACCTATATTCTTGGCAACAGCCTGAGTTCTTTAGGAATTCTGATGGGGCCACTTGGCCAACAACTCTACTAGATGTACCCTAACCCCAATGCTGGAAGCTTCCTTTGGTGATAAGAGATGGGCAGCTGGGGTTCTGTCTCTCCCGTTTTGGGGGATCTCATTTCAGTCACCATCACATATGTATATATTTGAGGAAGTTTCTACTGTTTTAGCTTTCTAAAGAGACCTCAATTGATCCTTAATTTTCACCGTCTCTCCCATTGTAACCCAGTGGAAGGGGGGCAGAAAGAGTACAAGAGTCAGCGTGGCAGGAGAATACTAAGAGAAGAAGTCCCTTTAAATCAATGTGAGCAGAGCTCATCTGAACTCACAGAGACCGAAGCAGAATGCATAGACACCGCACGGGTCTGCACCAGGTACTTTGTGCATGTATTGTGGCTTCCCGTTTACTGTTTTCACTGGATTCCTAAGTGAGCAAACACGTGAGTCTCTGATCCTTGTGCCTTTTCTTAGGCACTTTTACTTCTGTGGGTTTGTCTTGTCCAACTTTAATGTGACAGTTTTTGTTTTGTCTTATTATACTCTATTTTGTTATATTGTTTTAAAAAATGAATGAATGAATGAAAGAATGAATGAATGTAAAGTGTGCCAATATGATAAAGAGTAACAACCGCACTGGCACACCTGTTCTGAGACAAAACTCAGGTCACTACACTGCAGTGACACTGGGTATATAAGACACTCCAAGACAGGTCTCATGCTCCGGAGTAGTTGACACCATATAATGGACTCCACAGATTTTTGTGTGCTCTTTCAAATTTTGTTTGCAGTTTGGTGACTTCTTTTGTTTTAGTTTTTGTTTCTTTTGGGGTGTTGTTTTCTTGGTTTGGCAGGTTTTGTTGTTGTAGTTACTTTTTGATTTGGGTTTTTTTTGAAGAAAAACCTAAAAGTTGGGTAGGTTGGCAGAGAGAGAGGTTCTGGAAGTAGTTGGGGGGAGGAGAACATGATCAAATATATTTAAATTTAAAAATTGTTTTAAATAATAAAAATATAATAATGAAAAATCAATCAAGCCACAATTTTATTCCTGGGTGTTTAATTTGATTTAATGTTATTTTATTCATTATTTTGAGATTATTGTAATGGGACTTTCCCATAATATTGTCCTGAGCATGATTATTATTGGTATATAGAAAACAGAATTAGTTGAATGTTGTTTTTCTATCAGAATATTTATCAGGTATAAGCATTTTCAGGTGTAATATTTTGAGCAATTCAAACATAGGATCATATGGCTTTCAAGTAAGGTTATTTTGACTTCTTCATTTCTTAATTCTCTTCCTTTTTTTTTATCTAGACATTTTGTTCTAGTGAAATGAAGGAACTGGGTTGAGTAAGAGTGAGCCCTTGGCTCACCTCTGATTTTAGAGGAAATTCTTTCAACCTTCCCAAAGCTAGGACAATGTTGACCTAAAGTCTGATGTAGGTAGCTTTTCCATGTGAAGATATGTTCCCACTTCAGGACTTTGGAAACTTGTCAGAGTCCTTTTCTGCATCTGTTAGGATGATCATATGTCTTCTGTGTTTGAGTCTATTGACATTGGTGTTTTTCAGGGAAATTTTAAAATATCTTCGGCTGAGATCAGACAGTACCAACAGTTGAAAGAATGATTTACACAAACTCATCTCTGGAGGGAACCCTGTTTTTCAGGGACTATTTGCAGAGTGCTGGGTGACTTATGGATAGCTGTGCCTTCCTGAAAGTCATCCACCAGCCTCCAACCAACCAGCCTCAGCTTTCCAAGTTTCTTGTTCATGTGACTCTAGTCTAGAGCAGGTCGTGTATAAACTTGACTTCAGGGTGTTGTATACAAACTTAAGCAGTGGGAGGTGACTGACTGGAGACTCAGATAACATACAGCAAAGAAAAGACAGGAGTCCTGTGATGCTATTCTCAGGCATGTTTTGTCCTTATCAGCGATTCTCCTGGGGTTGACAAAGACTGGACAGTCTTGGGAAATGTCGTTTGTTTTGCTACCATCTGGCACAAAGAACAAACAGCAAAATGAATCCTTCATGTAAGATAGAGTGATTGTAGCAAAAATTTGGAGGGGCATCTTCAATTCATATGCACTCTTTTATATTTATTGATAAACACATTGGAACATCCTTACATCACTGGCTGAAGTCAGTTTTTCCATGGTGGTGTACCTGATTTAATGCATTTTGAATTTGATTCATAAGAGCTTTTGTACATTATTTTCATTAAGAGAATTTGTGCATACTTATGAGGGAAAGTCCTCTCAAATTTACTTTTGCTGTTGATGATTCCTTGCGCAGTTTGAGTAACAGGGTGATACTACTTTCAAGAACTGTGGTTGGTAGAGCTCCTTCCTTTCCATTTCGTGGACTAATTTGAGCAGCAGTGCCCTCAGTCCTCTCATGGCCTGGTGGAACTCAGGTTGTCCTACCTGATCTTTAGCCTTTCAAAGTTGAAACATTTTCTTATTTTTTACAGCTCCTTGCTAGACACTGATCTGTTCCTGTTGCCTATATCCACTTGGTTCCATTTTGTTCAATCTAATGTATGCATACATGCATGCAGTTCTTGTAGAACGTTTGAGGGTGAGAGGGAGGCCAACATGAGCATTGAAGTAGGGTTGGGATTGACATCATGAAAATAAGGCACTCATGTATGCAATGCTCAAAGATCATAACAAATGTTACAAAACAAAAAGATTGTCTCTACCCTCAGCATGGGTTGCCCTCTTGACCCACACCCTGCTAGGTTCCATCTTCAGTGTGCTGACTGTTCACATTTTCCACCCACTTTTATCAGTGTTCAAAATTCTGAGGGACTGCGTGCTTCCATTCAGCTTTGCAGCTGGATATTCTTATCCAAGCAGGATTAAGCTGCTTTTAAAAACGTATTAAATTCTTGTGTCTTCAGAGTGGAAGGGCTGGTCCTGCCCCATACCAGCTGCAGCAGTAGGGGAGCAGGCCCTACACCTCTCCATGGCACTAGAGTGGACATAGGTGAGCCTTATCAGAGGATATGGAATTTGGGGAGCTGGCCCTGAACCATTCATCTGACAAGGGGTAGCAAGAGTGAGGGAATGATGTAGTGTGAATTCTAATTGGTCTTAATAGTAAAAATCTGGCATCAGATATTGG
The DNA here is from genome assembly GCF_982192425.1 of Myodes glareolus. Taxonomy (NCBI): domain Eukaryota; kingdom Metazoa; phylum Chordata; class Mammalia; order Rodentia; family Cricetidae; genus Myodes; species Myodes glareolus. The sequence goes on along the minus strand of NC_142053.1, from coordinate 89,500,000 downwards.
GGTAAATGCTGCCAGATCAGAGAGACAAAGAGCATTTTACAGCCACTTTTCTCCTTGTCAACTCCTCAGCCTGAATGGGGGTGAGATCCTGTCTCCTCCTGCCTTACATTACTGTCTCCCCCTTCCTAGTGCTGAGATTAAAGGTGTGAGGTTCCACCATCTGGCTCCGTTTTTCTTTTACTTAGACTGGATCAACCTCGTGTAGTCCAGGTTGGTCTTGAACTCCTGATCTTACTGCATAAGGTCAGCTAGCTGGGGTGTTTCTGGAAAGCTCACCCTTGTTTTGAGGATGAGGAAGAGCTTGCTGGCTGACCCACCCAGCAACCACCCAGACCCCAAAACATGGTTAAGTGTTGGCTCATCCCATCATCCACCCCTTCTGTGTTCTGCTGGAGCACGTGAGAGTCCTGCAGACCCAAAGTTACAGGATCTTTGTGACAAGGACAACAGGATATTCAAGAGGAGCCCCAGGGAGAACTGTTGTCTATGGCGTAGCAAAAACCAGAGCCCTGGGACCAGACCAATGACTCATTGCCGTGCACACTCGCAAGTGCATATGGACTAAAGGGTTTACTGTGGGACTCACTGAGTCACTACAACTTCCGCCATGAGATTTTCCTTTCATTTCTTTCTCGATTCTTTTCTTGTAAATTTTGTATTTTTTTCTGGTGGGGGGGAGTTAGTAAGAGTAGTGGGGATCCGGGAAGGAACAGGGTCATGAGTGGAATTGGGAACCAAGACGCAAAACCTACAAGGCAAAATTAAAAATGTTAAGTTTGGAACATAATCTGAAATCGTACTTAGAATTGTGAAAAAAATCCATTTCATAACTACAATACCCCTGGAAATGAGCACATCCATCAGAACAGAGACGATTATGTAGCAATCTCTGTGGGAAGACAGATGCTTTTCCACTGGGACTAACACAACATACCTGTATGTTTTCATGCTGCTTAATCTCCTAAACTCTTTTTATTCAATTTCTCAACCTTGTCAGATATCGCAAAGTTAAATAAGGTTTCTCCTACACCCCCCCAAATACTACATTTACTTATCTATTTAAATACTTGTCAGCATGTGTGTCTGTGTGTCCGTGTGTATGCCTTTATTCATGCCTGTGGGCTTCTCATGGTGCACATGTACAAGTCTGATTAAAACACTTGGTAGTTGTTTCCTTTCTTAAAACCATGTGGGTCCCCACCATCAAGCTGAGGTTGCCATTGGAGACAAAAGGATTTGTTACCAACAGCTTCACTTGTGTGTCATCTTGGAGACCCGAGGCTTCTTTTCCCAGCATCCCTCAATGTTTGCCTAAGTACACTTGCGTCCAGTCCACCACCAGTCAATCCATGTTGCTCTCAGGTCAGTCATTCACATAGGGACTGGATGGGAGGGGATGTTTGCAATGTGGATAATTAATAGTTGTGATGTAGCCGGTCAGCTGTGGACCAAACATTAATGCCGCACTTGGGTGGCTGAGACAGATGGATCTCTGTGAGTATGAGGCTAGCCTGATCTACAGAGAGAGTTTCAGGATAGGCTTCAAAGGTACATAGTGAAACGCTGTCTTAAAAAAACAAAATAAAATTGTTTCTAAATATTATGGTGTTCCCTAGCAGCAAGAGTGGAGGGTAGAGTTTCTCAGGATCAGTTCTCTCCTCAGAACAAAAGTTCCTGAAAGGACAACAGCTTACTCTGAACCTTCTGTAAGTCCACCTACTGATTAGAATTTCTGTAATTGTGGAGAGCTTGGGACACTGCAGCTCAACTACACTTCATCTTGGGATATCTTTATCCCCCATAGTTGACATTCACAGACCACCCCTGTACCTGACCTCACATCCTGTGACTGGCCGGTGACCTTGAAATATATTAACAAACCAATGGATGGCACTAAGTTAGGGGCTTCCAGTGTTACTGAATGGCATCTCAGGCCCATAGCACAACATTCCACTTTGTTGCAATCTGTGGACTTATTTCTTCCAAGGTATTTTAAAATGGCTTGGCTCTTGACTATTCTTTGTTCTGGCTTTATAAAAACATGATGAGCTAGTGGCGACTTTGGAACATGGAATTCAAGGTTATCCGAATTTAATATCAAAGGCTACAATCACTCATATGTGGGTGTAGAATAAACTAGAGCCTGTCGTCTGGGAGGTGAGAGTTGTGTTTATGTATGGAGTGGCTTCTCCATTAGCCTCAGTGTTAGAGTTAGGGAGTAGCCTCTTTTATTTGTCTTCTACTTGAACTTTCCTTTAAAAATGAATTAGATGAAGGATCTATGGTGATAAGCAAAATATTCATCAGTATGGTTATGGGCCAAGGCCGGTTCAGGCACCCTCTCCTCTGTCCAGAGAACAATCTGGGGATCTCTCCTTGGACCTGGGATCCCATATATAATCAAGTCTCCTGTAAACCCTAAAATGACTCCCTTAGTTGAAATATATTCTTCCCTGATACCATATTCATCCTTCCTCCCTCCCCCCCATCCCAGTCCACCGAGCTTTCCCCATTCCTCCCCTTCTCTCTAACCCTCTCCCCTTCCAACAACCCCACCCCCATGCACCCGAGGTTACCTGGGACTCTTGTCTCTTTCCTACCTCCTGGCGGATACTCACCTTCCTGGACCTGGAGGGAGGGGGGAGGAACTTGAACTTCCCACAGGGTAGGAAACCCTGACTGCCCTAAGGGCTGAAGAGGGAGGAGGAGAGGGAGTGGGGGGAGTGGGAGGGGGGTGGGAAGAGGGGCGGAAATGGAAACTTTTATAATTTAATAAAATTACTTTAAAAAAAATAAAAATGAATTAGACATCATAATTCTGATGGCTTCAGTTGTGTGTATCTGTTTATTTTAATGTATATTTTATACATTCTGAGTCATATTTCCCTCATATATTCACTTTCTTTGAATATATTTTCCCTTCACTGTTAGCAGTGAACAGCTCAGACTTATGGCCCTGCTTTCCACTTTGAGGATTAGGAGTAGCTTCCCTCAGCTATGAACTACAAGTACATCCACATCTGATCTTGATGGCAAACTCTGGAGTAGCCCTGTCCCTGGGACAGTGACTGAGTCATGAGCAGATAAAGCCAATAACCCTGGATGAGACCAGACTCAAAGGAACTAAATGGTCATATTTCCTGTTACTAAAGCTTTCACAGATTCAGTTGACAGCTTCTCTCCTTCCCAAACGTGTCTTCTTCACTCAGGCACCTCTCTTGTTAGACCTTGGGCAAGGAATTTTGCTCTTGCCACGATCAATTCAGAACAAGACACAATATTCTGAGTTGAGAGGTGGAGGTGAGAAGCAAATTTCTCACCCTGATCTGCCCTGCTCTGGAGAATTTGGAGAAGCTGGGGAAAGATGTTCACTGAAGTCGCCACGTTTAGACAGGAAGACCTTGCGCCTGCAGGCCTGTGACAGATGGTTGGAACACCAGTAGCTCCAGGTGCAATCTAGGCAGCTGCAGGACAAGCTTTTCTACTGACAAAGGTGACTGACTGGCTGGCCAAACCGCTTGCCTCAGGCCCTGTTTTCTGATTTGACCAAGAGCACACACCACATCTCAGAGAACAGGGAACTGGAATGACCAAATGAGGTCCAAGACCAAATGAGGAAGCCTGACCATTGCCTGCAGTCCTGGGAAGGGTGAGGCTGTTATTAAAGACAACAGTTAACTGCCTAGAAGGTAGATACAGAAGTAGAGATGCCCTGATTAATGAGTTGTGCCTCCCCCTGTCTCATGAAAGAAAACCTAGTTTGATAACTTCCCCAACTCTGCCGGTGCCTTCCCAACATAACCCCAACTTCTTGTCCCCTACTTGTCACCATATCCTGCCCCAGAACTCTGGGAGAGGCCTCCTGTTCCACCAGAGGCCAGGCTGGCATCCTGAATCCCAGGTAAGACTGCCCCCACCATGCCCATTCTTGAGAACCTTATTCCAATTGCCCTAACTCTCCTTGTCACCATATCCAGGCCCACTCCTCTGGAAGGCTTCTAGGCCATCGAAGACCAGGCCAGCTTCTTGGAAACCAGGTAATCCACCCCATTTCACTACTGAAGAGTTGTCAAAATAACTGCTCCCCCTCACCTAGTGAACACATCCTGGCCCATACCTCAGATGGAAGCCCCTCTTTCACGAGAGGCCATGCTTGCATCCTCAAACCCAGGTAAGACTGCCCCTGACATTGTGCACTCTGGCCCTGCCTAGCACGTATTGTCCCTCCTCTCCTCATCAACATTTCCCTGTCTGCACCTCTGGAGGAGGCCATCCTCTCCTTCAGAGGCCTGGTCCAAAATCTGATACCAAGAGACAAGACCAGAATTCTGAACCCCAAAATCTGAGGGCTAATATTGCTCCGAAGAGACACCGTGACCACAGCAACTTCTATGAAGAAAAAGATCTAATGGAGAGGATCACTTACACTGTCAGAGGTTCAGTCCACTCTCTTCATGACAAGCAGCCTGACAGCGTGCAAACTGAGTTGGTGCCGCAGGGATAGCTGAGAATCATACATAATGCAGACAGCAGGGAGTCATCCGAGACAATGGGCCATATCCTGAGCAAAGGAAACCTCTAAGCCCACCCCCATATTGACAGGTATCCTCAACAATGCCACGCATACTCCAACAAAGCCACACCTCCTAATACTGCTGCTCCCTGTTAGAATATGGGGACCAATTACATGTAAACTACCACATTCCATTGCCTGTCACCATAAGTTGAACAATAGCATGATGCTAAATTGATTTAGTCCAAACTGAAAAATCTCCAGAGTCTATCACAGCCTCAACAATGTTTTAAGTTCCAAAGTTTGTTCTGAGATTCATTACAATTCCAAAACATAGGGAAAGGAGTGTAGTGAGGACATACTAGACTATTGAAAGACAGCCAGCCAGCTGGGCAAACTACAAACTCTGCATCTCCATGCCTGATGTCAAAGCACTCCTCAGATCTCCTACTCCATTCAGCTTTGCTGACTTCAATATGCTTCTTTCTCTTGGCCTGGTCCATTCCCTGTTAGCAGCTCTCCTAGGCAGGTATCCCATAACTCTGACATCTCTAACACCTTGGGTTCTCCAAGGCAACCCAGGCTTCAGTTTCACAGCTTTAAACAATGGGCTCTCTAAGCCTCCCTCAGGGACATCCCTAATACATGTCTGGCCTCAGCAGCTTCCTCTAGGCATGGAAGCAAATTCTATAGCCATTTTCTGTAGCCTTAATTCTAAAGTCAGTACCACCTTGCTGAAATTGCCAAATTCTTCTGCTTATTTGGATAGAACATGGTCCCATCATTCAATTACATCTTCATCAGTCTTCTGTCCTTTGCTGCCTTAACTTAGCTATCCTGAAACTTGCTTTGTAGACCAGGCTGGCATGAAACCCTGATCCAACAACCTTCACTGTGGTGGAATTAGAGATGTGCTCCACCACACCTGGCTCAAATTTTTCTAAGTTGCTTTTCACAAGTTGGAAACATAGCTGGGTGGGATCTTGCCCTGTGGTTACCACTCTCTATATTCCATTTCTTCAGCCATTTATCCCTGAACACAGAACTTAGCACTATTCCATTTCCTGGTGCTCTTTTTCTCCTCAAAATTGACATTTTGTAATTTACCCAGTACACTGTACTCCTTCTCTTCATAGATCTTCATTAGAGTTACCAGTAATCACTCCATGGAGAGTGTATAGTGGACTGTTGTGAGATATCTTTTCTTAATGGGATTAATTCAAAAGAACCTCAGGCACACTGTTTGGACAAGGGCAAAAGACAGTCACTTCATTGACCAAAATCTCTGAAGAATGATCCGATGCAATATACTCAAATTCTTCTCCTCTGACTTCTCTTGAGTGAGCACCTAATTCTTCGAATAACTCTTAAAACCTCTGTTTTCCATTCTTCTGCTAGTATGGCCCATTAAGCAGCACTTAAAATGTTCCACGCTTCCATAACACAAAGTAATATGGTCCAAATTCTTCTAAATAAAAACATGGCCAGCACTATCCCAGCAATATCCCTGTCCCTGGTGTTCAGCTGTGACCTCATGCTCACTCTTGCATGATTCAGAAAGCTTGTTTCCTGTCTCTTTCTCCAAAGCCCACCCTCACAGAGATTCTGCAACACAGAAAAGGTGTCCAAAAGCCCACTTCTGTATTCTTGGTGACTGTGGCGTGATTTTCTACCAGCAACCCAAATCCCTACTTCAGCATTCTGCTTTTGACTCTCCTTGGGCACATACGCTGCTTGTGGCAAACATGCCGTCATTCCTCATCCCAAACCCGTTATGTTTTCCTGCTTCCCTTTGTCAGCCCAGCTTCTCCATCCTTCATCTCTCAGGTGGAGAACTCTCAGGAGTTACTTTGTTCAAATACATTTAATGTTTAATTTATTCAATTCGTCTTGATCTGGCTCATTTTACTGATGGAGAAACATATTGCAGGGGTAGAAAAGGAATTATCGGGTACCATCTTTATTCTTAGGACTTTTATTGCTGTGAGGAGACACTATGAACATGGCAACTCATAGAAAGAAATCATTTAATTTACGGGTATAGCATATAATTTCAGAAATACAACCCATTATCACCATGGTGGCGAGCATATAGGGATTCCGGAAGACATAGTTCTGGAGGAGTAGCTGAGACTCCTACATCTTGTTGGCAACAGGAAGTTAACAGAGAAAGCAGGTAGTATCCTGATCATAGAAAACCTCAAAGCCCACCCAACAGTGACACACTTTACTTCCTCAAGAAATGCCATAGATACTCCAACAAACCCACACCTCCTATTAATGCTACTCCCCATGAGAATATTAGGGCCAATTATATTCAAACTATCACATTTATAGATTAGTTCAACTCCCTAAAATGGCTTGAAACCTCCTAGCCCACCAGAAGCCAAGCCTACATCTGAAACTCAGGTCACCATGTCACTACCAGAACCCAGCCATTCCACTATAATATGCCCCGAATACTCCAACACAGCATAAGCACAAGAAAATGATTTTTTTTTGAATTAGTATTTAAGACGTTTATTAAGAGGTGCTTGCAGTTTTTTGAAATAATTTAAAGAGCACTAGAGGTTCATAGAGAAAAACTAAACTTTAAAAAAACAACAACACATTTGTTAGGTAAAAACAATGAAAACCCAATGCAGTATAGTTAGTGCTGATATTTCTAGTATATCTGGTCAACTGTCTAAAAGCAAGCACTTAATGTTTATTTATTATAGGTGGCATTACATATCCATTTCTTCTTAGATGACCAAGCCGTGCGATGGTAAGTATGGTAAGCTGGAATTTACTCAGTCTCCCCCTGCTCAGCCTTGGCTGCAGACAAAGTCTCATCTGGTGGATTAGATAATTTTGATACCTATTTGTCACCTTGTGGCTTGAGGTTCCCTGTGTTTCTGCGTTGGTGATTGAAGTTGCAGTGATTATGACGTCGAGGTGAATGCTGACCTTGGGTCTTCTCTCCGTGATTTTCCTCACAGTGTTCATTGCTGTCTTCTGTGGGCTGTCTTTGGCAAGGAGGGCACCTGCGTAAGTGTGGTCTACAATTGTGATACATATCCAGTCTCAATGGTACACCTTGCCTATTTGTACCCTGGAGGCCAGCATCGTCCATCACTTGTCTTTGCTGGTCTTGTTGAGCTTGGCCTTCATGAGGAATTCTGATTGCTCCTTCTTTCCCCAACTCTCCCTATTCCCGTAATTTTGCTGGGAATTACATGGAGAACCCCTATGACTCGGATAGCATCTGTACTGGTTGTACTCTGATGCATATTTACTGCCTTCAACTTGAACTCCACCAGGGCGTGTAACATTTGCGGCCTCTGCACCCTTTTCTCCTTCAACAATATCAAACTCCACAGACTCTCCGTCTCCTACACTGCGAAGGGAATTCTTGGGGTTATTTTTCTTTATGGCAGTCTGGTGTATGAATATGTCTTCTTTGGTGTCATTTCTGTTGATGAAACCGTAACCCTTCTTTACGTTGAACCATTTTACTGTCCCCAAAACCTTCCTTACAATGAGCTTCTTCTCCCCGCTGGCTGGCACTGCAGATGTGAGACTGCCTGGGACGTCTCTGCCCGAGGTGCTGGCCACAGAACCAGGCTTGGTGTCTGCAGCCCTGAGGATGGTGCCAGGGGCAGGAGCTGGCTGCTGGGTCTTGGCCTCACTGTTCATGGCTGCTGTAGTGGTGACTCCGGTCAGCAGGGACTGCTGTGTCTCCTCCCGTGGTGTACTGGTGACTAGGTCAGCAGCCCCAGTGGTGCTCTCAGGGCTCCCAGGGGCCCGCTCTCCACTCCCTGTGTCCATTGACCTCAAGAAAATAATCTTAAAAAAAACTTAGTGATGAGGATAGAGGCCCTTAAACAGAGAATAAAGACAGCCTTAAATAAACCGAGGAAAACACAACCACATGATTGGAGGGTATCAGCAAATCCCTTAAATAAGGCCAAGAAATTCTAGAAGAAAAAAAAACCAAACAGTTGAAGGATCCTACTCAAGATATGAAAATTGGAATAGAAGCAATAAAGGAAACACAAACTGAGGGAATTCTGGAAATGGAAAGTCTGTGTAAACAAATAGGAAATACTGATGCAAGCATCCCCAACAGAATACAAGAGATGGAAGAGATAATCTTAGGTAGTAAAGAAAGAGGAAATGGTGTCATCAGTCTGAGAAAATGTGAAATCTAATCAACTCCTCACAAAATATCCAGGAAATCTGTCGCTTCACAAAAAGGCAAAACCTAAGAATGATAGGAATCGAAGGAGAAGCATCCCAGCCCCAAAACTCAGAGAAAATATTTTGCATAATCATAGACAATTTCCCTGACCTAAAGTAGGATTTGAATATAATATTCAAGTAGCTTTCAAAACAACAAAATGTGGGATTAAATAGAAATGTCCCCACGCTACCTAATAAGCAAAATTCTAAAGTTGTTGAAAGAAGAAAAAACATTAAATGCTTCAAGGGAAAAAGGCTAAGTAAATTATAAAGGTAGATATATAAGAATTAAACCTTCTTCTCAATGGACACTTTAAAGGCCAGAATGGTCTGGACAGATTTCTTTCAGATAATAAAGGACTGCAGACGCCAGTACAGACAAATATACCCAGTAAATCTTTCAATTATCATAGACAGAGAAAATAAAATATTTCATGACAAAGTCAAATTTAAACAAAAAGTTTTCTAGAAACCCAGTGCTTTAGATGGTACTAGAAGGAAAAATCCAATGAAAGGAAGTTAATGACACCCATCTAAATATAGGTTATAGATAGTCTCACACCGGCAAGATACATAGAAGGAGTATATACACACATGGACACACACATGAACACACACACACACACACACTTCATCATTGTCACCAACACCAACACAAGATTAGGAATAAACAGTCAGTGGTCATTAATATCTGCCCACATCAGTGTGCTCAATTCGTCAATAAAAAGACACTGCCTAAAGGAATGGATGCGATACCAGGAGACATCATTCTCCTGCATACCAGAAACCCACCTCAACATCAAAAGTAGGTATTGCCTCAGAATAAAGGGTTGGGAAATGCTTTTCCAATCAAATGGGCCTAACATGCCAGTGGGTGTACATATTCTAATATCTCACAAAATAGACATCAAAGAAATATTAATCAAAAGAGATGGAGAAGGACATTTCATATACCTTAAAGGAAAAATCAACCTGGATGATATTTCGGTTCTGAACACAAATGTCCCCCAAAAAGGGCACCCACATTTGTAAAAAAAATTACTAAAGCTTAAATCACACATACAATAATGTGAAACTTCAACACTCTCCTCTCATCAATGGTAAGGTCATCCAGACAGAAACTAAGGCAAGATATATTGGAACTAACAGATGTTATGACTAAAATGGACCTGCTGGATATCTATAGCACATTTCACCTGAACATAAAAGTATATTCCTTCTCACACCTCATTGAACCTTCTCCAAAACCGATCACAGACTTGGTCACAAAGAGAGTCTCAACAGATACAAGAGATCTGAAATTACCTTTGTAACACATCAGACCACCATCAATTAATGCTGGGTTTCAACAACAACAGAAGCAGTAGAAAGCCAGCGAACTCAGGGAAACTGAACAGCTCTCTACTTAATCACCACCCAGTCAGTGAAGAAGTAAGAGAGAAATGAAAGACTTCCTGAAATTCAGTGCTAATGAATGTACAACTTACCCAAATTCATGGGACACAATGAATGTGGTGCTAAGAGGAACGTTCATAGCACTAAGTGCCTGCATAAAGAAAAGAGAGAATTCTCATACAAGTGACCTCATAGTACACATGAAAGTTCTAGAACAAAAAAAGCAACCACACCCAAGAGGAGTAGATAGAGGAAATAATCAAACTCAGGGCTGAAATAAACAGAACAGAAACAAAGAAGGTAATGCAAAGAATCAATTAAACAAAAGTTGGTTCTTTGAGAAAATCAACAAGAGAGACAAAACCTTATCCATACTAACCAAAAAACACAGAAAGAATATCCACATTAACAACATCAAAAATGAAAATGGAGTCATAAGGAGAATTACAGACCAATCTCATTTATGAATATTGATGCAGAAATACTCAAAAAGTGATTGCAAAGAGAATCTATAAAATATCAAAAAAAATCATCCGCTATGATCAAGTGGGCTTCATCCCATAGATACAGAGATGGTTGAACATATGAAAATCTGATAATGTAATCCAACATAGAAACAAACTGAAAGGAATAAGAAACATACAAACATCTCATTAGATGCTGAAGAGAGCTTTTGAAGGAATCCAACACCTATAGCAATATTTTATTTATGTTTTAATACACAAAACTTGCCTCAAGTTCAGAAAGGCAAAACTAAGCCATTAAGAGGTCTGACCTTTGTGGCACACACCTTTAATCCAAAGATTTGGAAGACAGAGGCAGAAGAATCTCTGTGAGTTCAAGGCTACCCTGGGTTACAAAAGATCAATGCAGAAACAAATGCAGGTGGTGATGGTCTACACCTTTAATCCCAGTACGAGGGAGTCACATGTCTTTAGACCCATCACTAGAGGAAATATAAACTGAGAGGACATAAAGGCTTAGTCTGTTCAGGCTGTACTTGCTCAGTCATGGTAGAGGTAAGACTTCATTAGTGGTTTGGCTGTTTTGCTTTTCTGGTGTTCGGGTTGAGCCCCAATATCTGCTCTGGGTTTTTATTATTTGTGCTACAAACACACCATCATGATAAAAGTCTTGAAGAGAACAGGGATATAAGTGACATCCCGAACTATAATAAAAACAATATACAGGTAACCAATAGCCAATATCCAATTAAATGGAGAGAAACTCAAAACAATTCCACTAAAATCAGGAACAAGACAAACCTGTGTTCTCTGTCTATATCTATTCAATATATTTCTTGAAGTTCCAGCTAGACCAATAAGACAATTAAATGGACACAACTAGAAAGGAAGAAGTCAACACATGACTATTTGCATATTATAAAATATTCTATACAATCTTCCCCCCAAATTCCAGAAGGTACCTCCTACAGCTACTAAACACCCTTGGTGAAATAGCTGGATACATGATTAACTAAAAAAAAAAATCAGTAGCCTTCCTCTATACAAAGATAAATGGTGTGAGAAAGAAGTCAGTGGATAAAGACCCATTGCAATAGTCAGAAATAACATTAAATATTTTGGGGTAACTCTAACCAAGCAAATCAAAGACCTGTATGACAAGAGCTTCAAATCATTGATGTAATATATTGGAGAAGATTTCAGAAGTTGGAGAAATCTCCCATGTTTATGGCTCAGTAGGATTAACATAGTATAATGGCCATCTTAGCAAAAAATAAATAAATAAATAAATAAATAAATAAATAAATAAATAAATAAACTACAGATTCAATGCTGCCTCCATTATAATCTCAACCTAATTTTTTACAGAACATGAAAAAATAATACTCAACGACATATAGAAAAACAAAAAAACCCATGTTAACTTAAACAATCATGAACAATAAAAGAACTTCTGGAGATTTCAATATTCCTGATTTTGATCTCTCCAACATAGTTATAGTAATAATAGAAACCACGTTGTATTGGCAATAAAAAAACAGAGGGGTTGTTCAATGGAACCTAAATTTACCCAGGTGTAAATTTACACACCTATAGACACTTGCTCACTTGCTCTATATCTATCACTGTACATAACGCAAGTGGACCCAACCTCAAACTGAATCCAGATTTACTGAACCTGATGGATGAGAAAGTGGGGAAGTAGCCTTGAGTGCATTGGCACAGGAGACTCCTTCCTGAATAGAACACCAATAGTGCAGACACTAGGAACAGAGCTAAAATGGAACCTAATGAAACTAAAAGTCTCCTGTAAGGCAAAGGACAGTATCAATAGAACAAAACAGCAGCCTACAAATGGGGAGATATCTTCACCAAACTCACATCTCACAGAGTGCTGTTGTCCAAATACAGAAAGAATTCAAGGAATCAGGTTTTGCCCATTCTTAAGACAAGGCACGGTACTTCATTTTACTGCAACTAGATAAGCCATATTTTGTTGATATCCATGGGAGGCCTGAGCTTTTCTGAATAGAAAGAGGAAGAGTAGATAGGAGTTGGGAAGGAGGGAGGTGAGGTTGGGGGAGGGGTTGAGAGGAGAGGAGGGCTATGAATCTATGGCCGATATGTAAAATAAAAAAAAATCTCGAAAAATTGATAAATAAATAAAATAAATGAAGAAGGAATGGGACACAATTCAAAACACGTTGGCCATAAAACTTTATAGAAACCTGGAGGGTAATGTATCACAGACAGGCACAAGAGGAAACATATTTTTTGGTTAGAGGCACATATAGACTGTGTTTGCATTGATTTCTGTAGTGTATGAATTGCCAGGTTATAGAAATGCAACTAGTTTCTGGTGTAGGAGGTTCTTCTGTCTATGTGTTGCTTTCATTGGTTGAATAAAGAAACTGCCTTGGCCTTTTGATAGGGCAGAACCTAGATAGGCAGAGTGGACAGAACGGAATGCTGGGAAGAAGGCAGTGCATGGTTCTCCTTCCTGAGATGGACGCTGGTTAGACTCATACCAGTAAGCCACAGTCAAGTGGCGATACATGTTAATGGAGATGGGCTAAACTAATATGTGAGAGTTAGCCAATAAGAGGCTAGAGATAATGGACCAGGTAGTGTTTAAATAAATACAGTTTCTGTGTGATTATTTCGGGTATAAACTAGCCAGGCGGGATGGAATAAGAAGCTCTGCTCTCTTCAACAATTGGTGCCTCAACTTGGTCGACTAACTCCACTTAAAACCTGAGAGGGATTGAAAAGGAATTCCCAGACACACACAAAAAACAGAGTTTAGCACAGCTTTTTGCTGTTTGCTGATGGCGTTCTGCAGAGAGAGTTTCCTGGCTCAGCAGGAATAAAAGCCGTGCCATTTTAAAACTGGGCTTACTGGGCCGTGCTGCTTGTGCAAACTCCAGCTATGGAGCATTTGTGGACCCAGATTTTTGTGTGCCTACTCAGGGTCAAGAACAAAGTACTGGAGACCATGTCTATGACTTGGCACTCCTTTCCTGGGCAGGCAGCAAAGTCAGGTCTACTAGGCTTGGGCAGGCAGGATAGAATGGAGGATTCCCACTGCCATACAGAGAGATGTTTCCAGGCTGTACAGTGCTTTGTCTGGCATATTTGGCTATAACTCAGAAGCAGTTATGTGCTACATGCTCATTCTCAGGGTTTGACTGATGAGCACAGCACATGCCTGGTGGCCCTAGAGCTAGCAGAAACAGTACATCCACCATTTTGAAACTGGAGAAAGGTGGAGCCAATATCCAGAGCAGCTTCAACCAAACTGCTTAGCATTTTAAAAGCTCTTCAAGACACTAGAGAATTAAAGACATTGCAATAGGACAGATTTAGACATAAAGGATCTCTAAATGGGACATAGTGTTAGATAAAGAATGTAGGCTTGGGAGAGAGAAGAAAAAGAGTATAGAAAGTCATAAAATAAAGCTAATGCCTTTAAAAAAAAGGTGAAGTCTTTAAAGACACAGAGTAGATAATCATAGATTATCATAGATAATAAAAATAAGCCACGTAAAAATGGAAAATTCACAGAGAGTCTAGATTTTGTGTATTATTGTGCTTTCTTTGACTTTTTTTGACTGAAAAAGAGCTAAGTACAGAGAGACATTTCATTGTGTGGGCTGATAAGCTAAACAAGCATGGATATTATAAAGGTATCTTCATTCAAAATTTGAGTCTAAGTATTTGAGGCTTTGGAAAAGTGATTCTTGTAACATGATCAGGGCTTGCCTGTTTGCAACATGAAAGGGCCTGCTTGTTTGGGGGTTTTCTGTCCTGCCTGGTACCCCACAGCTGGCATGCCCCAAAGAAAATCTCACAGAGATCTCTTTAAGTTATAAAGTTGATTGGCCTATTAGATCAGATTACTTATTAGCTCTTGTAGCTTATATTAACCCATTATTCTGTTCTATGTTAGCCATGTAGCTCGGTACCTTTTTCAGTGGGGCAGATCATATCCTTCTGCTTCAGTGATCTGGGCAGGACTGGGAGGAATCAGCTTCCTTCTTCCCAGAATTCTCCTGTTCTCATTGCATCACCTCTAATTCCTGTCTGGTTTCCCCATCTATACTTCCTGCCTGGCCAATCAGTGTTTATTTAAAACATGATTGACAGAATACAGAAAATTCTCCCGCACAACTTCCTCCTCTTTAAAAGAAAATACAAAGCAAAAAACAAAGGAAAATATCCATAGTCCATTTTTTGGAAACTTGGGCATAGTATTCTAGGCTACTTCCAGCTGGTTGGGGCACTGATAATCTTATAGGGACCTAAAGAAAATTTAGAATTATGATCAAGTCCTGACTGAAGTATCCTGTGATTCTTGATCATCTCAGTCAGCAGTCTTGAACCTGTTCTGGATGAAGAACTCAGACATCTGGGCCATCTATTCCTGCCAGAGTTTTCTCAGGTGGTCTTCCTTGATCAAACCTGATTTTTCTTAACTCTGAATAAATCCAGAGCCTCTCGTTTTCTGTGGAAACAAAAGCAAAATCTCTTCTCCAAAGTAACATACCTTTTGACTTCAATTTTGAAGTCAAGTTATTTTCAAAATACCTCTCTTGAATTAATTCTGCAGCATTTATAAGCAAATATCTTTTACCAGCTGTTGCTCCTTCCTCAGCATTCAAGCTATTTAAAGAAAGCATAATAGTATACGGTATCAAGATTCTCTTTGTATTTTCCATCTTTATGTGGCTTTATTTTAACCTCTATTTCTTTTATTTTTACTTTTAACTTTTGGCTTTTTGAGACAGGTTCTCTGTGTATCTTTGTCTTGGAACTCCCTCTGTAGACCAGGCTATTCTTGAACTCACAGAGATCTGTCTATCTCTGCCTCCCCAGTGCTGGGATTAAAGGTGTCTGCCACTGTAACTTGAATTTACAGAGGTCATCCTGCCTCTGCCTCCCAAGCTTTGGCATTAAAGGTGTGTACCACCACACCCAGTTACTCTCTTTCTTTTTTTTTAACTTTGAGAACTTTAACCTATAGCCTGTATATATTTTTAACACACTGTAAATCATTTAGTGGTTTTCTTCCTCTTTGAATCTCTCTTTACTGTATATCTCTCTTTTTCTGACCACATGGGTCTTTAATTTGCTAAGGAATATGGAGAAGTTTTTTGCCACATCTCTATGACATTTCAATGTCCTTGCAAGTAGCAAGCTGCAACAGTGTTTCCATATGGCCTTGGCCCATAACCATACTGATGAATATTTTGCTTATCACCATAGATCCTTCATCTGGCAATGGATGGAGATAGGGACGGGGACCCACATTGGAACACTGGACTTAACTCCCTAGGTCCAAGTGAGAAGCAGAAGGAAGAAGAACGTGAGCAGGGAGGGCAAGATCAGAGGGAACCTTCATCTGGCGATGGATGGCGATGCAAACGGAGACTCACATTGGAGCACCAGACTGAGCCCCCCAAGGTCCAAAGGAGGAGCAGAAGGAGGAAGAACATGAAAAAGAAAATCAGAACCGCAAGGGGAGCGATCACCCACTGATACAAGGGGATTGATCTAATGAGAGTTCACCAAGGCCAGTTGACTGGGACTGAAGGAGTGCTTGATCCAACCATAAACAACATTCAAAAGCTCCTATGGCTTTTCATGGTCCTTTCCAGGAAGCAAGCTGCAACAGTGTGTCCATAGTCAGGACAGCCTGCTTGAAAGAGTCAGAGTTTTCCCTGGAAGGACAGCCCAGAAAGCCAGCATTTTAAAACAGCGCAGCTTTTTTTCCTGCTACAGCTGAAAACCGAAATGCTTTACTCTAATCTTTCCTGAGCTTTCTCAGACTTTCTGTGGGTGCAGTTATCCATGTGGGCGCCATTTGTAACATGTGGGGTGGGCTTGTTTAGGTGTTTTTTGTCTCACCCGGTACTCCACGGCCAGCAAGCCCCAAATTAAATCACACAGAGATCTCTATAAGTTATAAAACTGATTGGCCCATTAGGTCAAGCTACTTATTAGCTCTTGTAGCTTATATTAACCCATTATTCTGATCAATGTTAGCCATTTGGCTCAGTACGTTTTTCAGTGGGGCAGATCACATCCTGCTGCTTTGGTGATCTGGGCAGGAGTAGGAGGAATCAGCTTCCTCATTCCCAGATTTCTTCTGTTCTCATTGTATCACCTCTACTTCCTGTCTGGTTTCCCCATCTATACTTCCTGCCTGGCCAATCAGCATTTATTTAAAACATGATTGATAGAATACAGACAATTCTCCCACACCAAGTTCTTCTTTTATTTTCACAGAAGATGAGACCTTGTGGATTACTTCTAGATCAATGTGGTATTTTATACCATGCCCTCTTGAAAGGTTGCTGTGAACACCCTCAAAAACTTACTTTGCTCAGCTGCCAACTGAGATGAATCTATATGAGATATACCATGAAAAACCTGATTATCAGCCTCCCCATAGAGCATGAATTAGTTTGGAAAGAAGAAACTATGCCCTTATTCCCAAATATAGTTCATTTAAAAATGTAATGTATAATTAGAAAATATAGGTTGTTAATGAATAATCATCGATAATAGTCAAACTTGTAGTTATGTTAGGTAGATTTTCTAGCTATATAGAGATATATTACATCTAGATAGGCATTCTCCATATCTTTTAAGACTACAGAATATGGCATTTAAGATGTTTTTAATAACTTAGTGTTTTTCATGAAAATGACAAACGTCAGCTCCTGGCAGCACCAATTATTTAAGAGGAAGATGGGCATCGAAGAGGCTCCTTATGGAGTTGGTTAGCCATTTGGGCAAGAAACTGCTCTTGCCTGAACTGTTGCATAAACTGGACAAAAAGAGCCCACAGAGAGAGGACTGCTAAATTTATCTAAAGTTGAGATGATCTTTCGGGGTTCCTGCTTCATGAAAGAGTCTGTGAGACATTCTGAAGGACACAGAAGAAAGTGACTGAACTGTCTTTGAGTTTTCCTGTTTCATGGAAATGTCTGATGGATACTATGGGCCTGTAGGATGAAGATGATGCCCCAACATTACAGAAAAACTTTGGTTGTCTATCCAGGCAGCGAGATGTCTCTGTCATTTCTAGAGTTTTGGAAGTTGCTTAGAATGTACTTCCTGTTTACTTAGGTAATATTATTTCCATCTGGAGTCTTTGATACAGTTGAAAACTGGATAGATAGGTAGAGTTATTGTTTTCCTTTGTTATGATAAAAAATAAAAAAGATTTAAATATTGTAATTGTAATTCTTGCTTGATAACTGTTTTGTTATATGTAACTTTACTATGTTAGATTGAAAGCCTGTCTCTTTTTGTTTAAACAGAAAAAGGGGAAATGGTGTAGGAGGTTCTTCTGTCTATGTGTTGCTTTCATTGTTTGATTAAAGAAACTGGCTTGGCCTTTTGATAGGCCAGAGCTTAGATAGGCAGAGTAGACAAAACAGAATGCTGGGAAGAAGGCAGTGTGTCGGATGCCATGGTTCTCCTGCCAGAGATGGACACTGGTTAGAATCAATCTTGGTAAGCCACAACCTCATGGTGTTACACATATTGGTAGAAATGAGTTAGATCAGGATGTGAGAGTTGGCCAAAAAGAAGCTAGATATAATGGGCTTGGCAGTAATTTAATTAATACAATTTTTGTGTGGTTATTTCGGGTGTAACATAGCTAGTTGGCAGGACACAGCCTGGTCCACCTTCAACAAGTTCCTTGAAAGAAAAATGGAAGTATCTCTTCAACATATCTGCATCCTCCACAGGACAATAGAGACCTTGACACCCAAAGCTGCCGACCTATGTCCTGGCTATGAGTCCTCTGGTAGGGTCACATAGGTGATTAGGGAAGGGGATACAAAACAGAAATGGCTTGTTTCTATGACCTTGGTGTGCAAGTTCAGGAAGAAGGAGACATGGGACACTCAGGTCGTGCATGTAAAGATGGCATAACTAGGGGATTCTTTCCAGTCCATGCCTCATGTCAACTCCTGAATTCATTGCCCTACAGATGTGACTACTTCATTCAACAAATGCAAGGTGGGGCATAGAGTTCAAAAATCCTGGTTCTGTATCTGTTTGGCTCCGTCTAGGGAGAATGGCTGATTGAATACCCAGTAGTGACCGAAACCCTGGAACTGGCCTAAAGACTTTCTCATGGTTGAATTTCAGATTTCACATATCCGAATCGCCATTGCCTGAGAGACAGCTGTACCAGGAGGCAGAGGGAAGTTGCATTTGAAGGATAAACCCCTTCCAATTGTACAGTCTGGCATGAAGTTCTTATCATCTAAAGAATGCAGAAGAACATAAATTCAAACAGAGAGAACTGGCAGAGGGATAGCATCAGCCTCTTCATTTCTTCAACCTGTCCCTATCATTGCAACTTGAAAGCAAAAAAAAAGTCAGGAGTATCCAAGGATCTGTGGTGGAGACAAATTAAAAAGAAAGAGAGAAAGAAAAAAGAAAGAAACAGTAAAACTTGCAAAAGGGACGAAAGAATTCCAAGAAGGTAAATAATTCTCTTTCTCCTTCTGGGAAAAATAGGCTTGGAGATACGATGGAGAAAGAGCAGGCTTCCCTTTAAATGTTTCTTCCCACTGCTGCTTCATACATCTGTCACTCGGGCAGTGTTGAGTCGGATATGTGAAATCTGAAATCCAACCAGGAGCAACTCTATAGGCCAGTTCCTGGGTTTCGGTCACTACTGTGTTTTCAATCAACCATTCTCCCTTGACTGAACCAAACAGCATAGCCTGAATTCAGCTTCTACCTCAAGCAAATGGCTGTTGGTCCACAGCTGTTGCAGCTGCTCCTTGCAATATCTTTTCTAGCACCTGACAATCTAAATGGTGTTCCTCACACAGGCTAGATCTGCAGTACAAGAAGCCATCTGGTGAGAAACTGAGTACCTCAGGAACAACTACTGAAAAGGATTTCCAACCTTCTTGTCTTCACATGCCAGACCATGTGGGCTGCAGAGACCAATGCTCTCACCTGCCCCTCCCTGACACATCACCAAGTGGTACCTGATAGAGCCAGCTGAATCTCAGAAGTTCACTTTTCAGGTCAGAGGAGCTGTGTCAGCAATGCTCTACACACCCACGGATTATTGCTGTTCTCAACCCTGGTCAAAAGGATGCTTTTGCAGTGGGTAGTGGTGAATGCAGGAAGTCATTCCTGTTGAAACTGTTGAGAATGAATGACCCTTGGGACGGCAGCCCTAGCTGAGACATCGGTATCAGGCCCAGTCCCACACCCAAGACTCAAGGAACATCACATTAGTGGGGGCAGAAAGGATGTAAGAAGAGGAGGATGGGTACCAATGCTGGGAAATGGTGTCTTCTGCACATGACATTTGGCCACAGAACTCATGAGTTCACAGCAACTGTGCCAAGACCTACACAAGTTCAAGCCAGTCAGTTTTCCAGCATCTGTGTGGAGGGAGGAGGCTCAATAGGCCAGTGTCCTTGCAGAAAAGCTATTGTAGTTGATGGATGTTGGGAGATTGTAGAGCCATTCTTCTTCAGTAGTGTGGCCTATGGTAGATTGCCCAGGATCTGGTGGCTGGGTCCATACCCATGTGTACCTGGGCAGTACTAAAAAGACTAGTGTACTACTTTTTAAAGAAAATCAGAAGAGGAAATGAATGTGAAAGGGAATGAATATGGCTAGACTGGGGAGGGTGGATCGCAGTGTGGAGTATCAGGAGGCATTGAGGGTGGATGTAATCAAGATATATTGTGAATATGTAGGAAATATTCAGAGACTAATCATAAGAACAACCCTTAACATTTTTTTGAGTTTTAAACTTCACACTTTAGAATTATAGAGTCAAAAAGAAATTTTCCACTGTACCATCTTATGATGAAAGCCCAGATTAAATGTGATTGAAAGGGCCCCAAATGGCCAAGACGCTTTTGATATCCAAATATCACATTTGACACTCTTAGTCTTTTGAAATCATGACAGGGAAGTCCTTAAAATACATTAGTGGTGCCATACATAGTTCAAATACATAAATAAAACATCATGGCATGTAATAGAGAGCATAGATAGGCCACCAGTCCATGCATATAAAGATTCTGCATTTCTGGTACCAATGGTAGTATAAGCCCCTTGGAATAAATGTGCTTCTCAGAATGTGGTTGGCTGAGAACACTAGCTATCCATATGCAGAGAAGCCTACTGGATTTCCTACACATACTTCACGTAGGAAAGCCCTGGCTGTGAGAGGCAAGAGCATGCAGACTGTAGCAGGCCTTACAGAGACTATGGTTAGGACATTTCCTTCCCCGCTTCTCCCTTCGTTCTGTCTTCCTTTCTCCTAGGGATGAGTTTACTGTGGATGCTTGGGTCACCACAGAGTTGTTAGCCCTGGCCCAGAAACTGTTTCTCTCCATTTTGTGTTTGTGTTTATTTTTTACATTACCGAGCAAAGCATCAGAATCAATTATGGTTCTTTCTCACGTAAATTGTCTTTGTAGTTTCTCTGGACTCCTCTTATCCTTACTGCCTCACACTTGCAACCTTACACCCTTTCACCCCATTAGATACCTATCTGCCTTCAGGTCTCATGTGTTTATCATTCCCCCACCAATTCTCCCTTAAGATCTCTGTCACCCTCTGTGGATCCTCCATAAAGTCCAGATACTATTGCTTTGTATAGTTATCTATAAAAAGAAAACCTAGGCAAGAAGCACATTATTATCCCATCTGACTATATTAGTGCCAAGATTTCTCCTGTTAACACAATACCATACACTTGAAGTGAAAACTGTGTATACACAGAGACCAGAAATTAAATTGATAATAGTTAAATCAGCAATCACAAAATTGGGAACCAGAACCTATGCAGCTTAACAAAGTTGTTTATAGCAGGTTTTGCACAGAAGCAACATGGGATTCCTTTCTGTTTGCTGTGAATACCATCGGTTAATAAAGAAACTGCCTTGATCTAATGATAGGGCAGCACTTAGGTAGATGGTGAAAACTAAACTGAATGCTGGAACCAAGGAGGCAGAATCAGAGAGAAGCCATGTAGCCCCACTGGGACAGACGTAGAAACATTACCTGGTAAGCCACAGCCACATAGCAATACACATATTAGTAGAAATGGGTTAAATAAGATATAAGTTTTAGCCAATAAGAAGCCAGAGCTAATGGGCCAAGGAGTGTTCCAAATAATATAGGTTCTGTGTGATTATTTAGGATAGAGCAGCTGGGCAGCCAGGACAACAACAAGGGGCCTTCCTTCAATAAATTGGTTTGCCAGTGTGATGGATTATTTCCATGTAAAACTTGAAAAGCTTTAAAAAAATTCTAGACACAATAGAACAGAATTAAGTGTGGTTTGGTAGCAGCGTTTTCTTTGATGGGCTCTCTTTGCTAGAAGCAAGCAGAGGCACAGCTCTTTTAAGAGAGGTTTTCCAGATTCAGTGGTAGAAAAAAAGCTGCAGAGTTCTGAAATGCTGACTTCCTGGCCATGCTGCCAGTGTGACCTCTGGCTCTTTCAGGAGGCTGAGCATTTAAATGAGTTTTGAGAGCAGACTGCTACAACTTGCTTCATGGAGACATAGACCTACTGTGAGCCTAAAATGGGGCAATGTACATGGCTCTCAGAAGCAGCGATTAGTTCTGCTCTGCCAGGCTGGACTGGGTGGAGCAAGCAGGCAGTGCTGTATGTACCCTAACAATGCCTCAGCTTAGATTCTTATGAAGTACTTAGCATTTTAAGAAGCAGTCCTGGTCAGAAAATAATTACAGATATGCAGTAAAGGCAAATAGAAATGGAAAAGACCTATAAATAGGTGACAGTTTTGGACAATGTGTCTAGTCTTGGGAGAGAGAAGAAAAAGAGTATGGAGAGTTATAAAAAGAAGTAAATGCTTTATTAAAAAAGGGTATATTCTTTAAAGAGACAGTACATACAAATATAGATTAAAGGAGTAAAAGGAAAATAAGCCACATAAAGATGGAATATACACATAATATTCTGTATTATATATATTATTGTGTTTTCTTTGAATTTTTAACTGTGAAGAAACTAAGTAACCAATATATATACTTAAAGGTATTTTGACTTCAAAATTGAGTTAAGGATATATTGCTTTGGGAAAAGAGGTTATGCTTTTGTTCCCACAGAGGATGTGAACCTATGGATTCATTCCAGGTTAATGCGGTTTGATGCACCAATATCCCCTGAAAGATTGCCGTGAATGTCCCAAAAATTACTTCATCCAACAAAAAACAGGAAGAAGTATGGAGAGAAAATGCCCATATACCAAAATATTGTTTATAAATGTTTCTTTACATTTAAAGGGGATATGCTATAGAGGTTTGCATTGGCATGGATACAAATTTAAGGATAATTTTGTGCATATATATTTACATACATATACATATAAATGTATATATACTTGCTATTTATTAAGTATTGTGTTTGAGTGGCATGTTTAAAATATAATATATATTTTAAAAAATATGTTAATAGACAATCATCTATAATAGTCAAACTTGTTGTCATGTTTTCTTCAAATCTTTCAGAGATCATCAGAATATGGCATTTAAAATGTTTTAAAAATTTGGGTCTGCAGGTACACCCTCTTCTCTTCGCCCCTTCCCCCTGGGGCCACAAGATCTTCCCAGAGGAGCTCCCTTGCACTCTGGGCCTGGGCTGTGGGCACAACCTGGCAGGGGCAGTTCCTGTGCTTTGATAGCCTGCGTGAGGACAGGCAGGCCTTGTGTCAGCTCAGCCACATTCCTGGCCAGCAAGGGGCAGTGATCTTCTAGCAGACATCCATTGGAGGAGGGGTGAGTGTGCTCCTGGCCCGAGGGCTTCGGCTAGGAGGAATTCAGACTTTCACCACCCCCCTCGACTTTCTCGTCACCCTGCAGTGGTGGCTCCACCCTGCGGAGCTCTCCCGAATCCCATCCCAGTCTTCATCCAGGTACACCTTCCCCTCTTCCCCCCTTCCCCTTGGGGCCACAAGATCTCCCCAGAGCTGCTCCCTTGCACACTGGGCCTGGGCTGTGGGCACAACCCGGCAGGGACAGTTCCTGTGCTTTGATAGCCTGCCTGAGGACATGTGGGCCCTGTGTCAGCTCAGCCACATTCCTGGCCAGCAAGAGGCAGTGATCTTCTAGCAGACATCCATTGGATTTCCCCAGAACAGCTCCCTTGCACGCTGGGCCTGGGCTGTGAGTGCAACCCGGCAGGAGGGAGTGCCTGTGTTTCAATAGACTGCCTGATGAAAGGTAGGCCTTCTGTCAGTGAGGTCTCTGCCCAACAAGGGAACCTGACCCGATATCAGAAGATCCAATAGAGAGCATTTGAAGGAAGAGATGGGCAGACGCCAAGGCAAGAACTCCTCCAACAATCTGAAAAATAACATGAAAACACCAGACTTTGGGTCTCTTTGGGTCTCTAATTAGTGATCCTAGAGAAGGTAGATTAGAAGGTGAACCTGAAGAAAATTTATATAGTTATCCTCCTGGATAACAGAACTAGGCAAGATTGCCAAGCAAAGTCGGGTGCATGGGGGGTGGGGGGGTGGAAGTAAGGGAAGATGGTTATGGTGAGGGGAGAGAGCGAGAATTGGGGATGGCTTGGGGGAATGGGAGGGGGAGGGAGGAAGGATGGTTATGGGAGCAGGGAAGTTTATATCGCAACTAAGAGAGCCATTCTAGGGTTTGCAAGAGACTTGATTCTTGAGGGGTTCCCAGTAAAAATTAAATAAAATAAATAAAAAAATAAATAAAAAGAAAAATAAAAAAAAAGAAAAAGAAAACGCTTTACTGAGTCAGGTAAGCCAGGCCCAAAAAGAGGAATAAGGTATGTATTCACTCATAAGTGGATTCTAGCCATAATTAAAGGTCTTTGAGCCTATTATTCGTGGTCCTAGAGAAGCTAAATAAGAAGGTGAACCTGAAGAAAATTCAGGTAGTTTTCCTCCTGAAGATTGGAAATAGACAAGAGTTCCAGATCCTTCATCTGGCAATAGAAGGAGATAGAGATGGGGTCCCACGTTGGAACACTGGACTTAACTCCCTAGGTCCAACCGAGAAGCAGCAGGAAGAAGAACGTGAGCAGGGAGGGCAAGATCAGAGGGAACCTTCATCCGGCGAGGGATGGCGATGCAGACGGAGACCCACATTGGAGCACCGGACTGAGCCCCCCAAGGTCCAAAGGAGGAACAGAAGGAGGAAGAACATGAAAAAGCAAATCAGAACGGCAAGGGGAGCGATCACCCACTGATACAAGGCGACTTATATAATGAGAGTTCACCAAGGCCAGTTGACTGGGACTGAAGGAGTGATTGATCCAACCAGATTCTCTGGAGGAGGCTGGATTCTCTGAATGTGGCTGGCCCGAAGTCTTTCTAAAAAGCCATTGGCAATGACTCTGGGACTTGTTTCCTCTGCATATTCTGGATCTTTGGGGATCCAGTCTGATTAGATACTCACCTTCCTGGTCCTGGAAGGAGCGGGGAGGAACTTGAACTACCCACAGGGCAGACACCCTGACTGCTCTTAGGGATGGAGAGGGAAGAGGAGAGGGAGTGGGGGGAGTGGGAGGGTGTTGGGAGGAGGGGTGAAAATGGAAACTTTTCTATTTTAATAAACTTTGAAAAAAAAGGAGAGAGATCATGAAAAAGGAAATCAGAACCGTGTGGGATGCGTTCACCCTTGGATACAAGGGGACTGATCGAATGAGAGCTCACCAAGGCCAGCTGGACTGGAACTGAACGAGCATGTGATCAAACCAGAGTCTCTAAATGTGACTGACATGGGGGCTGACTGAGAAGCCATTGTCAGTGTCACTGGGACTTGTTTTGTCTGCATATACTAGCTTTCTGGGATCCTAGTCTGTTTGGATGCTCACCTTCCTAGACCTGGAGGGAGAGGGGAGGAACCTGAACTTCCCACAGGGCAGGAAAACCTGACTGCTCTTAGGACTGGAGAGGAAGGAGGGGAGGGACTGGGGCGGAGGAGGAGAGGGAGTGGGGAGCATGGGAGGGTATGGGGAGGAGGGGAGGAAGTGGAAATTTTTATAAACAAGTAAATTAATTAATAAAAAAAACTTGGGTCTTTTCATGAATGTGAAGCACATCTGCTCCAGGCAGCACCAATTATTTCAAGAGAAAGATGGGCACTGAAGGGGCTTCTTATGGAGTTGGTTAACCATTTGGGCAAGAAACTGCTCTTTTCTGGGTTGTTTGATGAACTGGACATGGAGGACCCATAGAGAAATGACTTCTGAACTTGCCTAAAGTTGAGATCATCCTTTGGGCATACCGTTTCATGAAAGAGTCTACCAGACATTCTGCAGGACACAGAAAAGTGTGACTGACAAACTGTCTTTGAAATTTCCTGCTTCATAGAAAAACCTGCCAGATGATATGGGTCTGTAGGCTGAAGATGGATGCCCCAATGGTACAAAAGAACTTTGGTTGACTGTCCAGACAGTGAGGTGTCTCTCTCAATTTTAGGATTTTGGAAGTTGCTTACAATGCACTTTCTGTTAACTTTGGTAATATTATATCCTTCTGGAGTCTTTGATGAACTTGAAGAAGTTATAGTTATAGTTTTCCTTAGTTATGATAAAAGATAAAGTAGATATAAATATTATAGCTATAATTCATACTTGATACCTGTTTTGTTATATGTAATTTTACTATGATAAATTAAGAACCTTTTTTATTTAAACAGAAAAGGAGAGGTGATGTGAGATTCTCATCTGTATGCTGTAAATACCACTGGTTGATAAAGAAACTGCCATGGCCTGTTGATAGGGCAGAACTTAGGCTAGCAGGGACAACTAATCTGAATGGTGGGAGAATGAAGGTAGAGTCAGAGAGAAGCCATGGAGCCCAGCCAAAGACAGATGCGGGGAACTTTACCTGGTAAGTTATAGCCATGTGACAATACACTGATTACTAGAAATTGTTTGAATTAATATATGAGAGTTAGCTAATAAGAAGCTAGATCTAATGGGCCAACCAATGTTTTAAATAATATAGTTTCTGTGTGATTATTGCAGGACCGAGCTGCCAGGCCCCCGGGAAATGAACAAGTAGCCTTCTTTCACACAGAAGAGAAAAGCCAAAAGATCCACAAGTGTGAGAATGTTTGATAGCTTGGTAGTTACCTGAGTGTCAATCATTTTCAGATGCAAAAATTCTATGACTGGTATACCCGGGGCAACAGGGTTACTCTGTATTGCTGGTGGGACTGATGTTTATGATAGAAAACATGCTGGGCCAATGAGAGCTACATAGAGAGATCCATTCTCAGATAATAACACCCTGCAACTGACAACAGTTCAGGTTGTCACTATTTGTAAAACTGGCACTGTGCCCAGTCACAAAGCAGCCAAGGATTCTGTTTTTGGAGACTTCTCCATGATGAAGATCTGAAAATGCTCCTGATAGTAGCAAAACGACTGTAAAGACCCTCTCTGTCCATTTACTGTAGAATGGTGGGACACAGTCACTGAGTCACAGGCCCATGAATGAATGCTAGTCGATGATTTATGCTATATGGCCCCGAGAGCTTACATGGATGGGCCTGGCACATAAAATTCAATGCAGAAGAAGTGAAGCGATTCACAAATAGAAACAGGTGATATGATTTCTACTATATAACTTCATATAAACTGCATTGTTTATTGAATTGCACCCTAAAGCATCCCAAGCAGGGAGAACTGAGGAACTGGCAGGACTTATCAGATTTCATTATCAATTGCTTCAACCGCCAGGTTTCAATCCTGTAGGTGGAAGGGTGTCAGTCTAATTTGGCCCCATTTCTTCTTCTGACTCCTGTCTCAGGAAGACAAAAACACAACTATGTGAAAAAACTTTGACCCAGGACTTGACTCATCTGACACTGAGAACAAACAGCAAAATGATGCAAGATAGAATGATTGTAGAAAAAATTTGGAGGGGCATCTTCAATTCATATGCACTATTTCATATTTATTGATATACATTTGGAACATCCTTACATCCCTGGCTGGAGTCTGCTTGACCATGGTGTAGCACTTGATTTAATGCATTGTTGAATTTGATTTATAAGAGTTTTTGTACACTATTTTCATTAAGAGACTTTGTGCATACTCACGAGGGAAAGTCCTCTCAAATTTACTTTTGCTGTTGATGATTCCTTGTGCAGTTCGAGTAACAGGGTGATACTACTTTCAAGACCTGTGGTTGGTAGAGCTCCTTCCTTTCCATTTCGTGGACTAATTTGAGCAGCAGTGCCCTCAGTCCTCTCATGGCCTGGTGGAACTCAGTTGGTCCTACCTGATCCTCAGCCTTTCAAAGTTGAAACACGTTGTTATTTTTTACAGCTCCTTGCTAGACACTGATCCTGTTTCCTATATCTACTTGGTTCAATTTTGTTCAATCTAATGTATGTCTACATGTTTGCAGCTCTAGTAGAACATTTGAGGGTGATAGGGAGGCCAACATGAGCATTGAAGTAGGGTTGGGATTGACATCATGAAAATAAGGTCCTCATGTATGCAATGCTCAAAGATCATAACAAATGTTACAAAACAAAACGATTGTCTCTATCCTCTGCATGGGTTGCCCTCTTGACCCACACCCTGCTAGGTTCCATCTTCAGTGTGCTGACTGTTCACATTTTCCACCCACTTATTTCAGTGTTCCACATTCTGAGGGACTGTGTGCTTCCATTCAGCTTTGCAGCTGGATATTCTTATCCAAGCAGGATTCATCTGCTTTTAAAAACATACGAACTCCTGTGTCATCAGAGTAGAAGGTCTGTCCCTGCCCCACACCGCCTGCAGCAGTAGGAGAACAGATGCTCCACCTCTCCATGGCACCAGAGTAGTGCTACCCAGTGGGTGTGGACATTGGTGAGCCTTGTCAGAGGACATGGGATTGGGAGAGCTGGCCACGCCCCCTTGTCTGACAAGGGTAAGCAAGGGTGAGGGAAACATGCCCTTTCTTATACTGTGAATTTTATTTGGTCTTAATAATAATGTTCTGGTGTCAGATATTGGGGTAAAGTTGCCAGATCAGAGAGACAAAGAGCAATTTACAGCCAACCCCTTCCTCGCCAACTCCTCAGTCTGAAAGTCCTGTCTCCTCCTGCCTTATACTACTGTTTCCACCTTAACAGTGCAGGGATTAAAGGCATGAGTTTCCACCCCCTGGCTCAATTTTTCTTTTACCTAGACTGGAGCATCCTCATGTAATCCAGGGTGGTCTTGAGTTCTTAATCTTCCTGCTTCCTATTCAAAGGTGGTGGGATTAAAGGCATATGCCACACTGGTCTGGCCTCTATGGCTAACCAGTTGTTAATGCCACCCTCTGATCTTTAAGCAAGCTTTTTCTGCTAGAGCACAAAGAAGACTTCATCAAAATGACCCCTCAAACTTTCCATCTGAAGAAAACCAGAGATGACCTGGCCCCTCAAGAGATGCAACATTAGGGAGAGTGGGTCCTGCCCCCCTCGTGGGAAAACAGTAGAGCTGACAGTGTTGCTGGGGGGGGGGAAGGTGAGCAAACTCTGAGAATGTCATGGTGAGTGATCCGACCCGGCCCTTCATCTAAAATACAGTGTCATGGGCAAGGGACAGAAGCCCCCTCAGCACACCTCGAGGTCTGTGGAAGGTGGTGGAGATGTCCATGTGATCAGAAGACCAAAAGGGCTGGGGTTAGCCCTGTTTCTCACCAGCTGCAGCAGCCTGCAGAGTGGACCTTACACATTGCCTGAGCAACACAGTAGAGCCGGCCCTGGTGGAATTGGTTTGAGTGTGCTGGCCCTGGTAGTATAGGTTTGGGTGAGCTGGGCAGGAGCACAGAAGAGGAGAAACAACCTCAAACCTTGCTGCTCACTGCATAATGTGAGCTTGCCGTGCTGTTCCTGGAAAGATCACCCTTGTTTTCAGGTTGAGGGAGAGCTGGCAGGCTGACTAACCCAGCAACCACCCAGAGCCCCCAAATTTGACTCAGTGTTGGCTCATCCCATCATCCACACCTTCTGTGATGTTCTGGAACACTTGAAGGGGCCGGCCAGTCAGACCTAAAGTTACAGGACCTTCGTGACAAGGACAACAACAGGATATTCAAGAGGAGCCCGAGGGAGAGCTGCTGTCTATGGCGTAGCAAAAACCAGAGCCCTGGGACCAGACCAATGACTCATTGCCGTGCACACTCGCAAGTGCATATGGACTAAAGGGTTGACTGTGGGACTCACTGAGTCACTACAACTTCCGCCATGAGATTTTCTTTTCCTTTATTTCTCGATTCTTTTCATGTAAATTTTGTTTTCTTTTTTCCTGGTGGGAGGAGGGAGTAAGAGTAGCCAGGAGACCGGAAGAGACAGAGATATGAGTGGGATTGGGATCCATAAAGCAAAACCTACAAGGCAAAAATAAAAATGTTAGGTTGGTAACATAATATGAAATTGTACGTAGAATTGTGAAACAAACCCATTTCATAACTACAATACACCTGGAAATGAGCACATCCATCAGAACAGAGATGATTACATAGCCATCTCTGTGGGAAGACAGATGCTTTTCCACTGGGAATAACACAGCATACCTGTTTGTTTTCATGCTGCTTAATCTCCTAAACTCTTTTTATTCAATTTCCCAACTTTGTCAAATACTGCAAAGTGAAATAAAGTTTCTCCTAGCCCCCCCCCCAAATACTACATTTACTTATCTATTTAAATATTTGTCAACATGTGTGTCTATGTGTCTGAGGGTATGCCTATAGTGATGCCTATGGGCTTCTCATGGTGCACATGTACAAGTCAGAGTAAAACACTCGGAAGTTGTTTCCCTTCTTAATACCATGTGGGTCCCTACCATCAAGCCGAGGTTGTCATTGGAGACAAAAGAATTTGTTACCAACAACTTCACTTGTGTGTCATCTTGGAGACCCGAGGCTTCCTTTCCCAGCATCCCTCAGTGTTTGCCTAAATACACTTGCATCCACTCCACCACCAGTCAATCCACGTTGCTCTCAGGTCAGCCATTCACATAGGCACTGGATGGGGGCCGGTTTGCACCCTGGAGAATTAATAGTTCTGATGTAGCCGGTCAGTGGTGGACCAGACATTTAGCCCCAGCACTTGGGTGGCTGAGGCAGATGGATCTTTGTGAGTATGAGGCTAGCCTGATCTACAGAGAGAGCTTCAGGATAGGCTGCAAAGGTACTTAGTAAGACCCTGTCTCAAAAAAGCAAAGAAAAGTTAAATATGAATATCATCGTCTCCCAGCAGCAAGAATGGAGTAAAACATTTCTCTGGATCAGTTCCCTACTGAGAACAAAATTTCCTGGAAGGACAGCAGCTTACTCTGAACCTCCTGCAAGCCTAACTGCTGATTAGAATTTCTGTAATTGTGGAGAGCTTGGGACAGTGCATCTCAGAGCACAACCACTTTGTCTTGGGATATCTTAGTCCCCCATCGTAGACATACACTGACCAGCCCTGTGCCTGACCTCACATCCTGTGACTGGCCAGTGACCTTGAAATATATTAACAAACCGATGGAGAGCACTAAGTTAAGGGCTTCCAGTGTTACTAGATGGCATCTCAGGCCCATAGCACAGAATTCTCAACTTTGTTGCAATCTTTGGCCTGATTTCTTCCAAGGTATTTTAAAATGGCTTGGATCTTGACTATTCTTTGTTCTGACATTATAAAAACATGATGAGCTAGTGGCCACTTTGGAACTTGGAATTCACGGTAACCCAAATTTGATTTCAAAGGTCCTGTCTGTCGTCTGGGAGGTGAGAGTTGTGTTTCTGTATGGAGTGGCTTCTCCACCAACCTCGGTGTTAGAGTTAGGGAGTAGCCTCTTTTCTTTATCTTCTTATTGAACTTTCCTTTAAAAATGAATTACACATAAGAATCCTGATGGCTTCAGTTGTATGTATCTGTTTATTGTAATGTGTATTTTCTACATTCTGAGTCATATTTCCCTCATATGTTCACTTTCTATGAATATGTTTTATCTTCACTGTTAGCAGTGAACAGCTCAGACTTATGGCCCTGCTTTCCACTTTGAGGATTAAGAGTAGCTTCCCTCAGCTATGAACTACAAGTGCATCCACATCTGATATTGATGACAAACTCTGGAGTATCCCTGTCCCTGAGACAGTGACTGAGTCATGAGTAGATAATGCAAATAACCCTGGATGAGACCATACTCGAAGGACCTAACTAGTCACATTGCCTGTTGCTAAATCTCTCACAGATTCAGTTGACAGCTTCTCTCTTCTTCACTCAGGCACCCCTCTTGTTAGACCTTGGGTAAGGAATTTTGCTTTTGTCACGATCAATTCAGACCAAGGCACAATATTCTGAGTTGAGAGGTGGAGGTAAGAAGCAAATTTTCTCATCCTGATCTGCCCTGCTCTGGAGAATTTGGAGAAGCTGGGGAAAGATGTTCACTGAAGTCGCCATGTTTAGACAGGAAGACCTTGTGCCTGCAGGCCTGTGACAGATGGTTGGAACACCAGTAGCTCCAGGGGCAATCTAGGCAGCTGCAGGACAAAGGTTTTCTACTGACAAAGGTGACTGTCTGGCTTGCCAAACCTCCTGCCTCAGGCCCTGCTTTCTGATTTGACCAAGAGTACACACCACATCTCAGAGAACAGGGAACTGGAATGACCAAATGAGGTCCAAGACCAAATGAGGAAGCCTGACCATTGCCTGCAGTCCTGGGAAGGGTGAGGCTGTTATTAAAGACAACAGTTAACTGCCTAGAAGGTGGATACAGAAATAGAGATGCCGTAATTAATGAGTTGTGCTCCCAACCCCAAGACTCATGAAAGAAAACCTAGTTTTATAACTTCCCAAACTGTATTCTGATAAAGAAATTAAAATGCATTCTTTAGGCATGAACATGGGTGAAATTGATCACAGACGTGAAAGGCTGGGACACAATTCTTCTAAACATGCCCAATGGGCAAATGTGTGTGATAATTTAACCATGACCATTGTAAGCAGACTTTGATGAAGTTCCCCAGGGAATGCTAAGATCCCTCAGTACCCCCCTGCATTTCCTAAGTTCAGATAAAATCTGCTCATAAGACCCTATCTAAGGAAAGAATTGAGCAAATGAGTTCCTCTCTGGAAATTATTCAAAGTTCAACAGAAGATGGCAAGTTGGTAAATGGGAGGGAACTAAAACCTAAACAAGCCAAGTTGTCTTTTCTCATTAAGAAGGAATGAGGAGATCATATCTTGGCCTGTACCTCTGGCAGAAGCCTTCCACCCCGTTAGAGGCCAGGTCAGCTCCCTGAAAACCAAGCCCACATCTCTTGGAAATACCCCATTCTGCAGAGTCCAGGCCAGCACCCTGAACACCAGGTAAGATCTTCCCAACTCAGCTGGTGTCTTCCCAAATTAACCTCATCTGCTTTTCTCTTTCTTATTGCCATATCCTGGCCCAGAACTCTGGAAGAAACTTCCTATTCCACCAGAGGCCAAGCCAGCATCCTGAATCCAAGATAAGACTGCCCCTCACCATGCCCATTCTTGAGAACCATATTCCAATTGCCTTTCCTCCCCTACTGACCATACCCAGACCGACTCCTCTGGTGGAAGGCTTCCATTCCATCAAAGAGCAGGCCAGCATCTTGGAAAGCAGGTAAGTCACCGCCATTTCCCTACTGATGAGTGCCCAACATACCTGTTCCCCCTCACCTAATGAACATATCCCGACCCACACCTCTACTGAAAGCCCCTCTTTCACCAGAGCCCAGGCCAGCATCCTCAATAAGAATCGCCTGATATTGTCTACTGTGTCCCAGCCTCGCACTTATTGTCTCTCCTCTCCTCATCAACATTTGCCTGTCTGCACCTCTGGAGGAAGCCTTCCTCTCTAGCAGAGGCCAGGCCAGAATTCTGATACCCAGAATTCAGACTAGAATCCTGAACAGCAGTGTCTTCAGGTTTCTATTGCTTTGAAAAGACACCAAGACCACAGTAACTTCTATGAAGAAAGGCTTTGAAAGGAGAGGACCACTTATACTTTCAGAGGTTCAGTCCACTATCATCATGAGAAACAGCCTGACAGCAAGTACACAGAGCTGGTGCTGGAGGAGTAGTTGAGAATCGTACATCATGTAGGCATCAGGAAGTCATCTGAGACGATGGGCCATATCCGTAGCATGGGAAACTTCCAAGCCCATCCTCATATTGACATGTTTCTTTCAACAAGGCCATCCATACTCCAACCTAGCCACTCCTCATAATAGTGCTACTCCCTGTGAGAATATGGGGACCAATATCATTTAAACTACCATATTCCATTGCCTGTTCCCATAAGCTGAACAATATCATAATGCTAAATTCATTTAGTCCAAACTGAAAAAAATCTCCAGAGTCTATCATAGTCTCAACAATGTCTTAAGTTCCAAAGTTTGTTCTGAGATTCATGCAATCTCTTAATTGTAATCCCTTACAAATACAAAATAAACAGATCACATCCTTCCAACAGGTAATGGCACCTGACAGACATTACAATTACAAAACGTAGGGAAGGGAGTATAGTGAGGGCATACTAGACTATTGAAAGACAGACAGACAGTCGGGCAAACTACAAACTCTGCATCTCCATGCCTGATGTCAAACACTCCTCAGATCTCCTACTCCATTCAGCTTTGCTGACTTCAATATGCTTCTTTCTCTTGGGCTGGGTCCACTCCCTGTTAGCAGCTCTCCTAGGCAGGTATTCCATGACTCTGACATCTCTAACATCTTGGGTTCTCCAAGGCATCCCAGACTTCAGTTTCATAGCTTTACACATCGGGCTCTCTCAGCCTACATTTAGGGACATCCCTAACACGTGTTTGGCCTCAGCACCTTACTTTACGTATTGAGGCAAATTCTATAACCTCTTTCTTTTCGACTTACTTCTAAAGTCAGTACCACCTTGCTAAAGCTGCCAAATTTGTTGCCTTATTTCAGTAGAACATGGTCCCATCGTTCAATTATCTCTTCATCAGCTTTCTGTCTTTGTCTGCCTAACCTTGGCTATTCTGAAACTTTTTCTGTGGACCAGGCTAGCCTGAAACTCAGATCCACCAGCCTCTGCACTCTCAGTGTTGGAAATAGAGTTGTACCCCATCAGACCTGGCTATAAACTGTTCTTAGTTCTTTTTCGCAAGTTGGAAACTTTTCTGGGTGAGACCTGGCCCTGTGGTTACCACTCTCTCTATTCCATTTCTGAGCCCATTTTTCCTTGAAAACACAACATAACAGTATTCCATTTCCTGGTGCTCTTTTTCTCCTCAAAATTGACATTTTGAAATTGTCTCAGCTCAGCTTACTCCTTCTCTTCATAAATCTTCATTAGAGTTACCAGTAATAACCACATGGCAAGTCTATACTACACTGTTTTGAGATGTCTTTTGTTTATGGAATTAATTCAAAAGAACCTCAGGACAATTCTTTGGACAAGGGTAAAATACAGCCACTTAACTCACCAAAATTTTACTAGAATCATCTTAGGCAATGTACTCAAATTCTTCTCCTCTGACATTCCTTGAGTGAGCACCTAATACTTCAAACAACACTTCCCACCACTGTCTTCCATTCTCCTGCGAGTATGGCCCATTAAGCAACACTTAAAGTTTTTCATGCTTCCATAACCCAAAGTAACATAGTCCAAATTATTCTAAATAAAATCATGGTCATGCCCACTCCACAGTGACATACGTCCTCCAAAAATGCCATAGACACTCCAACAAACCCACACCTCCTATTAATGCCACTCCCCATGAGAATATGAGGATCAATCATATTCAAGCTATCACATTTATAGATTAGGTCAACTCCCTAACCTGGCAAGTATGCTCCTAGCCCACCAGAAGCCATCCTATATCTCAAACCCAGGGTACCATGTCACCACAGAGTCCAGCCATTAATATAGCATGCCCTGAATATTCTAACACAGCCTAAGCACAATAAATTGATCTTTTTGAATTAGTATTTAAGACCTTTAATAAGAATTGTTGGCAGTTTGTTGTCATAATTTAAAGAACATTAAAGGTGTATTGAGAAATACCAAACATTAAAAAAAAACCCAACACATTTGTTAGGCAAAAACACGCTGCATAGTTAATGCTGATATTTATACTGTATCCGGGCAACTGTCCAAAAGCAAGCACTTGATGTTCATTCCTTATTGGTGGTATTTCATATTCACTTCTTGTCGGATAACCAAGCCTCATGATGGTATAGATGGTAAGCTGGCCTTTATTCAGCCATGCCCTGCTCAGCCTTGGGAGTAGACAGATTCTTATCAGGTGGATCTGATGCTTTTGATATCTCTTTGTCACCCTATGACTTGGGGTTCTCTGGGAGTCTTCGGTGGTGATAGATGTTGTAGTGATTATGATGTTGAACTGGTTGCTGACCTTGTGTCTCCTCTTCTTAATTTTTCTCATACTGCTCATTGCTGTGTTCTCTGGGCTGTCTTTGGTGAGGAGGGCCCCTGCGGAACTGTGGTCTGTAATTGCGATACATATGCAGTCTCCCTGGTACACATCTCTCGTTTGTACCCTGTTGGACAGCATCGTCCATCACTTGTCTTTGCTGGTCTTGTTGAGCTTAGCCTTCATGAGCAAATTCTGATTGCTCCTTCATTCCCCAATCTCCCTATTCCCATAATTTTGCTGGGAATTGAGTGGAGGACCCCTATGACTTGGATAGCTTCTATACTGGTTATGATCTGATGCATATTTACTGCCTTGAACTGGAACTCCACTAGGGTCTGTAACATTTGCTGCCTCTGCACCTTTTTCTCCTTCAACAATATCAAACTCCACAGACTCTCTGTCTCCTACACTGCAAAGGTACTTCGTGGGGTTATTTTTTTATGGCAGTCTAGTGTACGAATATGTCTTCTTTGGTGTCATTTCTGTTGATGAAGCTGTAACCCTTCTTTACATTGAACCATTTTACTGTATCCACAACCTTCCTTGCGATGACCTTCTAGTCCCTGCCGACCAGACCTGCCTAAGTGAGAATACCTGGGACGTCACTGCCCGTGCTGCTGCCCATAGAGCCAGGCTTGGTGTCTACAGCCCTTAAGATGGCACCAGGGGCAGGAGCTGGCTGCAGGGTCTTGGCTTCACTGTTCATGGCTGCTGTAGTGGTGACTCCGGTCAGCAGGGACTGCTCTGTCTCTGGCAGTGGTGTACTGATGACTAGGTCAGCAGCCCCAGCGGTGCTCTCAGGGCTCTCGGGGGCCTGCTCTCCATTCCCGGTGTCCATTGACCTCAAGAAAATAATCTTAAAACAAACTTTGTGATGAAGATAGAGGCCTTTAAACAGAGAAGAAAGGTAGCCTTAAATAAATCAAGAAAACACAATCACATATTTGGAGGTTACCAGCAAATCCCTTAATGAAGGTCAAGAAATTCAAGAAAAATCCAAACAGGTGAAGGAAACTATTTAAGACATGAAAATTGAAATATAAGCAATAAAGAAAACACTAATTGAGGTAATTCTGAAAATGACTAATCTGTGTAAACAGATCGAAAATAGAGGTCCAAAAATCTCAAAAAGAGTACAAGAAATGAAAGAGATAATCTCAGGTACTAAGACAAGAAAACAGAAATAGATTCATCAGTCAAAGAAAATGTTGCCTCCTGTAACTAGAAGATAAATCCACATTGCATAAGATTCCACAATCTTCAAACACAGGACTTGGAGGAATTGACCTGGGGTCTACCCTATGAAGTCTAGCTGATAGCTCACAAAAGAACTGTGCAAGCTGCCAAGAGAAAAAAAGGCAATTGATTCTCCTAGCCTTGAGTAAAGCATGCTTGCCATAAGAATGACCAGTATGGACATACATACCCAAGAGTGAAAGACTGGCAACTTTGTCTTAGGAGTAACCAAGAACACCTAGTTTAACCTCAGATCTACTCAATAGGAGATTTCATGTCTGTTACTATACACCTAGCCAACTCCCCATGGCTGGTAAGGACATAGACCCTTAAAAGTAACCTGTTCCTGCCACATTCCTGGATCAGCGTAATTCCCAATTGCATTCTAAACACCCATCTTTATGTCCATAGGTAAATATGTGGCTCTCATTCCTCATCAAAGATGCTTCTTCTGCAGGAATGAGAGATCAATAAAGACAGAAACCAACAAATGTTCAAAATGCAGAGAACCACTGATCCCGTGGTTCCCATCCCAGATCGGTTCATCTACAATACAACCCTACACATAAGACTCATAACACATCTTGGGGTAGACTTTACTGGGTTCACGGGGGAGGACAATGTGAGGCAGTATCTCAAAGCAGTCTCAGAAAGTTCCAGAAGCTGACTGGATTCACTAAAGTCCTCTCTGCCAGGGTAAACAATAAAAGCTGAGAATGTCTTACAGACAAGCCAAGCAGCAAAGAGAGTCAGAGTCCAGACCAATGGCCTGGAGGAACCAGAAACCAGCTGAATTGCCTGGAAGAGATTAGACCAATGAGTCAGTCTGAAGGGCCATTCTCCAAACTGATGAGCTGCCTGCAGGCTGTGCAGTGTGGTCCGGGTTCCCAGCTTTGTGAGCTGTCACTGAAGCTGAGGTGGACCTTGGTGATGCAACTGTCTTTGAGTCATTTCTGCTGCTGTAAGTAACCCCTTCCCCATATTCCTGTAAGTAAGCACAAGAGCACTCATTGTTTCACCAGGTTGGATGTTGTGGGAAGCTGTAATTTCCTGTGTCATGGGTTTCTTATGGAGGGGAGAATAGACATGAATGTCGGGCCTTCCCGGGCAAAGTTTTGTCACACAACAGGGACATGGGATAGTTTGGGGGATGATTGGAAGGCTCGAGGACCAGGAAGACTTCTGGAAGACTGTGTCTTCTCTGTGTGACAAGAGTGTCAGCCATGTAATGTTAACAATATGATTGGCTAAGCATGTCCTGTACATTGCTAACACCAGTCAGCGCCCACCATGTCTGAGGGAACTCTCACAAGGCCCAGCCCTAGAAGAAGAGCTGAGGGAATTCATAGTAGATAAAAGGAGGATTGGTCTTCCCAGAGAAAACTACCTGATAGTTTCTCCTATACAAAGATTTCAACCTTAAACAAACACAAATACATATGAGCATAACTATATAAACTCTGCAGGATGGTTATCTCTAAGTCTATCTTTGTCTCTCTCTCTCTCTCTCTCTCTCTGCCTCTCTCTCTCTCTCTGTCTCTCTCTCTCTCTCTCTCTCTCTAATTAAAAAAGAAGTTACCAACTTATGAGGAAGTGAAGAGTGGAAGAGAGGGGAGTTGTTGGAGGTGGAAAACGTGGACACAACATACATTTCAAAAGAAATTCTCAGAAAACAGTAACACAGTAAATGTTTGTATAAAGAAAGAAACTTCGGGCAAATTTAATACTAGAAAGCTAGTAGATGCTTGAGCTAAGCCAAGTTGTTCAGTCTGTCACACCAGGCTTTGGATAAAGTTGTTTGTCAGTTTTTGCTTTTCTTTATTGCTGTTTTATTTGAAAAGATACTTAAGAAACAATAGAAAATATGTTCATCTACACTGGATATCAAATATGACAGAAAGAAAGGATTTAAATCACAAACACTAGATAACATAACTGTATTCATAGACTTCATAAACTTGAAACATCGATGAAAGTCAGTGGTGAGTTAATGATTTCATTGGTCAACAGCCAAATAAAAAGGCAAACGTAACACTGGAGTCATTTTAAAGGTGATTGCCTCAGAGTCCTTGCACAGAGTGATGAGCTCCATTCAAACTCGCAAGTTCTGTCAATCTGGTTTGTGCCATTACCAACTCATGGCTCTACTTCCTTTCCTCTACTCCATTTCCATGGCCAACTAGACCTTGGCATACTTTGCCGTCAAACACACACATCATGATTGATAGGTAGACAAATAATATATATATATATATATACATATATATATATATAATATAGACAGACACATAGATACACATAGATAGAAACATAGAGGGGGGAGCTGGAAGAGGGAGAGAATGAGAGATTGTAAATGAACAAAACTACAGGATTCTTATTTTCCTGACTGTTGTTATATCTCTTTCCCTCGGAATCACAAAGTTTATTTCTTTACATCTGAACAGACTTCTATTGTATGTTGGTATTCCCTTTACATCATCCGTTCTTCTGTAGATGGACAACGGCGCTGATTCTATGGCCTGGCTACTGTAAACGAGACTGTTGTAGATACACATACACTTGCATGTCTGTAGTACACGGATCCTTTTTGGTACATTCCTGGGAGAGTTACAGCTGGATTTCATGGTAGTCCTATTCTTAGTGGAAATTTGGTACTAATGCTCAGAGAGGCTGGACTGATTTAAATTCCCACTGGCAGCCCGTAAGTGTTCTTTCCCCAGGATCTTTGCCAGCATTGCTGTTGTATTCTTAATGAGTATGCCATTCTGACCAGGGTGAGATGGAATTGCAATGTGGTTTTGAGCTCTGTATCCCTGATGGCTAAACTTGTTCAATGTTTTCATCAACTTATTGGCCGTTTATACTTAACTTCGGGAGAATTGTTTGCTCATTTCATTTGTGCATTTATTGATTGCCTTATTTGGGCTGGGTGTCCAAGTCATTCAGTTCTTTACTAACTCTAAACACTAAACTCCTCTCAGATGCATAGGTGGCAAAGATTTTTCCCTTCTTATAGGCTGTGGCTTCACCCCATTAAACGAAGCGCTTTTCTTGACAGGAGCTGTATCATTTCACGGAGTCCCATTTGTCCACACTTGCTTTCATTTCCTGAAATGTTGGAGTCTTTTCAGGACGTTTTTGTCGATGCCTAAACCTTGAAATGTTTCCTTTAGCGGGTTCAGAGTTTGGGTCCTATATTAAGGTCTGTGATGACATTGCACTGACTTTTGAGCAGCATGAGAAACAGGGACCTACTTTCATTCCCCCACATGCAGAACCCCAGTTTGCCAGTGAGATTCCTTGAGGACTCTGTTGTTCCTTTAACATTTGTCGTTTCTTCCTCTGGCAAGATGGGGTGGCTGTAGTTACATGGGTGTAATTCTGGACTTCGATCCTGTTCTGGGATCTACATGTCCTCCTTTATTCTCACTGTTATCCTGGTTTGGTCTTTAATCCTCTGGGGCATAATTGTGCGGAAGTTTGTTGTGATGCTCAGGATTATTCCACTCAGGAAATGCTCTGTCTAACTTTTGTCTCAGTTCTTACACTTGAGTTCTAGAGCTGTCTATTCTCCTTCTCTGATTACAAATGTTACCAAGATTTTGAAGGATGTTATATTTAATATGTGCTGCTTTTTGTATTATAGGCTTTTCGCCATATGAATTCTGCCAATCCATAAACATGGGAGATCTTCCCACCTTCTAACGTCACATTGAATTACTTTCTTATGCTCCTGTGTGTGTGTTTCTGAGAGAGACTGAGAGACAGAGACAGAGAACAGGAATTGAACCTGATACCTTATACATGACAGGTGAGATTTTGATCACTCAGCTATGGTTCCTAATCATGATTTTTACTTTTTGTTTTGAAACATGTAATTTGAACTTTGTTTCAAAATTGCACTTGAACTTGGGACCATTTTCTCTCAGCATCAACAGTGATGGAGCTCCCAGTCTGTCCTATCTCTTAAGGCTCCTCTGTAAGAATTTTAAAGATTTGATTGTGGAAGTGTTCGCCTCTGTTAAGATCACTCCAAGATGTCAGTTTGTGGAGAGCACCTATATTCTTGGCAACAGCCTGGGTTCTTTAGGAATTCTGATGGGGCCACTTGGCCAACAACTCTATTAGCTGTACCCTATCCCCAATGCTGGAAGCTTCCTTTGGTGATAAGAGATGGGCAGCTGGGGTTCTGTCTCTCCTATTTTGGGGGATCTCATTTCAGTCACCATCACATATATATATATTTGAGGAAGTTTCTACTGTTTTAGCTTTCTAAATAGCCCTCAATTGGTCCTTAATTTTCACCGTCTCTCCCATTGTAACCCAGTGGAAGGGGGGCAGAAAGAATACAAGAGTCAGCGTGGCAGGAGGACACTAAGAGAAGAAGTCCCTTTAAATCAATGTGAGCAGAGCTCCTCTGAACTCACAGAGACCGAAGCAGAATGCATAGACACCGCACGGGTCTGCACCAGGTACTTTGTGCATGTATTGTGGCTTCCTGTTTACTGTTTTCACTGTATTCCTAAGTGAGCATACACGTGAGTCTCTGATCCTTGTGCCTTTTCTTTGGCACTTTTACTTCTGTGGGTTTGTCTTGTCCAACTTTAATGTGATATTTTTTGTTTTGTCTTATTATACTTTATTTTGGTATATCGTTTTAAAAAATGAATGAATGAATGAAAGAATGAATAAATGTAAAGTGAGTCAATATGATAAAGAGTAACAACCGCACTGGCACACCTGTTCTGAGATGAAACTCAGGTCACTACACTGCAGTGACACTGGGT
This sequence comes from Myodes glareolus, assembly GCF_982192425.1. Taxonomy (NCBI): domain Eukaryota; kingdom Metazoa; phylum Chordata; class Mammalia; order Rodentia; family Cricetidae; genus Myodes; species Myodes glareolus. Next base: position 89,457,951 of record NC_142053.1, on the reverse strand, counting down.
ATATAAGACATTCCAAGACAGGTCTCATGCTCCGGAGTAGTTGAAACGATATAATGGACTCCAAAGATTTTTGTGTGCTCTTTGAAATTTTGTTTGCAGTTTGGTGGCTTCTTTTGTTTTAGTTTTTGTTTCTTTTGGGGTGTTGTTTTCTTGGTTTGGCAGGTTTTGTTGTTGTAGTTACTTTTTGATTTGGGTTTTTCTGAAGAAAAACCTAAAAGTTGGGTAGGCTGGCAGAGAGAGAGGTTCTGGAAGTAGTTGGGGGGAGGAGAACATGATCAAATATATTTAAATTTAAAAATTGTTTTAAACAATAAAAATATAATAATGAAAAATCAAGCAAGCCACAATTTTATTCCTAGGTGTTTAATTTGATTTAATGTTATTTTATTCATTATTTTGAGATTATTGTAATGGGACTTTCCCATAATATTGTCCTGAACCTGATTATTATTGGTATATAGAAAACAGAATTAGTAATGGATACAAAACAGAATTCATCCTTCTGCTGTATACAAGAAAGTTTCTCCTAGCCCCCTCCCCCAAATACTACATTTACTTATCTATTTAAATACTTGTCAACATGTGTGTCTTTGTGTCTGTGTGTATGCCTTTATTCATGCCTGTGGGCTTCTCATGGTGCACATGTACAAGTCTGATTAAAACCCTCGGTAGTTGTTTCCCTTCTTAATACCATGTGGGTCCCTACCATCAAGCCGAGGTTGTCATTGGAGACAAAAGGATTTGTTACCAACAGCTTCACTTGTGTGTCATCTTGGAGACCCGAGGCTTCTTTTCCCAGCATACCCCAGTGTTTGCCTAAGTACAGTTGTGTCCAGTCCACCACCAGTCAATCCACGTTGCTCTCAGGTCAGCCATTCACATAGTCACTGGATTGGGGTCTTTTTGCAACCTGGAGAATTAATAGTTCTGATGTAGCCGGTCAGTGGTGAACCAGACATTTAATCCCGCACTTGGGTGGCAGAGGCAGATGAATCTCTGTGAGTCTGAGGCTAGCCTGATCGACAGAGAGAGTTTCAGGATAGGCTGCAAAGGTACTTAGTGAGACCCTGTCTTAAAAAAAAAGATATAAAATTATTTCTAAATATTACGGTGTTCCCTAGCAGCAAGAATGGAGTGTCGAGTTTCTCAGGATCAGTTCCCTACTGAGAACAAAAGTTCCTGGAAGGACAGCAGCTTACTCTGAACCTTCTGCAAGCCTACCTACTGATTAGAATTTCTGTAATAGTGGAGAGCTTGGGACACTGCAGCTCAGAGCACACTTCATCTTGGGATATCTTAGTCCCCCATGGTAGACATTCACAGACCAGCCCTGTGCCTGACCTCACATCCTGTGACTGGCAGGTGACTTGGAAATGTATTAACTAACTAATGGATGGCACCAAGTTAGGGGCTTTTCAGTGTTAGATGACATCTCAGGCCCATAGCACAGAATTCCTCTCTTTGTTGCAATCTGCAGACATATTTTTTACAATGTATTTCAAAATGGTTTGGCTCTTGACTATTATTCTTTGTTCTGGCATTATAAAACATAATGAACTAGTGCCCACTTTGTAACATGGAATTTAAGGTTATCTGAATTTGAGGTCAAATGCTATGGTCATTCATATGTGGGTGTAGAATAAACTAGAGCCTGTCGTCTGAGAGATGAGAGTTGTGTTTCTGTATGGAGTGGCTTCTCCACCAGCCTCAGGGTTAGAGTTAGGGAGTAGCCTCTTTTCTTTATCTTCTTATTGAACTTTCCTTTAAAAATGAATTAGACATCAGAATCCTGATGGCTGCAGCTGTATGTATCTGTTTATTGCAATGTATATTTTCTACATTCTGAGTCATATTTCCCTCATATGTTCACTTTCTATGAATATGTTTTATCTTCACTGTTAGCAGTGAACAGCTCAGATTTATGGCCCTGCTTTCCACTTTGAGGATTAGGAGTAGCTTCCCACAGCTATGAACTACAAGTGCATCCATCTCTGATCTTGACAGCAAACTCTGGAGTAGCCCTGACCCTGGGACAGTGACTGAGTCATGAGCAGATAATACAAATAACCCTGGATGGGACCATACTCGAAGGAACTAACTGGTCACATTTCCTGTTACTAAAAGTTCCCACAGATTCAGTTGACAGCTTCTCTCCTTCCCAAACATGTCTTCTTCACTCAGGCACCCCTCTTGTTAGACATTGTGTACTGAGTTTTGCTTTTACCACGTCCAATTCAGACCAAGGCACAATATTCTGAGTTGAGAGGTGGAGGTAAGAAGCAAATTTCTCACCCTGATCTGCCCTGCTCTGGAGAATTTGGAGAAGCTGGGGAAAGATGTTCACTGAAGTCGCCACATTTAGACAGGAAGACCTTGTGCCTGAATGCCTGTGACAGATAGTTGTAAGAGCAGTAGCTCCAGGTGCAATCTAGGCAGCTGCAGGACAAAGTTTTTCTCCTGACAAAGGTGACTTTTTGGCTTGCCGAACTGCTTGCCTCAGGCCCTGTTTTCTGATTTGACCAAGAGCACACACCATGTCTCTGAGAACAGGAAACTGGAATGACCAAATGAGGTCCAAGACTTTCAAGATCAAATGAAGACTCCTGACCATTGTTTAAAGTCCTGGGAAGGGTAAGGCTGTTATTAAAGACAAAAGTCAACTGTCTAGAAGGTGGATAGAGAAGTAGAGATGCCCTGATTAATGAGTTGTGCCTCCCCCTGTCTCATGAAAGAAAACCTAGTTTGATAACTTCCCCAAATCTGCTGGTGTCTTCCCAACAAAACCCCAACTTTTCTTTTTTTTTTCAAAGTTTATTAAAATATAAAAGGTTCCATTTTCGCCCCTCCTCCCAACACCCTCCCACTCCCCCCACTCCTTCTCCTCTTCCCTCTCCATCCCTAAGAGTTCAAGTTCCTCCCCGCTCCCTCCAGGACCAGGATGGTGAGTATCTAATCAGACTGGATCCCCAAAAATCCAGAATATGCTGAGGAAACAAGTCCCAGAGTCATTGTCAATGGCTTTTTAGAAAGACTTCGGGCCAGCCACATTCAGAGAATCCAGCCTCCTCCAGAAAATCTGGTTGGATCAAGTGCTCCTTCAGTCCCAGTCAACTGGCCTTGGTGAACTCTCATTAGATCAGTCGCCTTGTATCAGTGGGTGATCGCTCCCCTTGCCGTTCTGATTTGCTTTTTCAAGTTCTTCCTCCTTCTGCTCCTCCTTTGGACCTTGGGGGGCTCAGTCCGGTGCTCCAATGTGGGTCTCCGTCTGCATCGCCATCCATCGCCAGATGAAGGTTCCCTCTGATCTTGCCCTCCCTGCTCACGTTCTTCTTCCTGCTGCTTCTCGGTTGGACCTAGGGAGTTAAGTCCAGTGTTCCAACGTGGGACCCCATCTTTATCTCCCTCTATTGCCAGATGAAGGATCGTATTCCTCTTTTTGGTAGCGTGGCCGAGCGGTCTAAGGCGTTGGATTAACCCCAACTTTTCATCCACTACTTGCCACCATATCTTGCCCCAGAACTCTGGGAGAGGCCTCCTGTTCCACCAGAGGCCAGGCTGGCATCCTGAATCCCAGGTAAGACTGCCCTCACCATGCCCATTCTTGAGAACCTTATTCCAATTGCCCTTACTCTCCTTGTCACCATATCCAGGCCCACTCCTCTGGTGGAAGGCTTCCACCCCATCAAAGACCAGTCCAGTTTCTTTGAAACCCGGTAATCCACCCCATTTCCCTACTGATGAGTTGTCAAAATAACTGCTCCACCTCTCCTAGTGAACACATCCTGGCCCATACCTCAGCTGAAAGCCCCTCTTTCACGAGAGGCCAGGCTTGGATCATCAAACCCGGGTAAGACTGCCCCTGACATTGTACACTCTGGCCCCGCCTAGCAAGTATTGTCCCTCCTCTCCTCATCAACGTTTCCCTGTCTGCACCTCTGGAGGAGGCCATCCTCTCCTTCAGAGGCCTGATCCAAATTCTGATACCAAGAAATCAGACCAGAATCCTGAACCCCAACATCTGAGGGTTTCTATTGCTCCAAAGAGACACCGTGACCACAGCAACTTCTATGAAGAAAAAGATCTAATGGAGAGGATCACTTACACTGTCAGAGGTTCAGTCCACTCTCTTCATGACAAGCAGCCTGACAGCGTGCAAACTGAGTTGGTGCCGCAGGGATAGCTGAGAATCATACATAATGCAGACATCAGGGAGTCATCCGAGACAATGGGCCATATCCTGAGCATAGGAAACCTCCAAGCCCACCCCCATATTGACAGGTATCCTCAACAATGCCACGCATACTCCAACAAAGCCACACCTCCTAATACTGCTACTCCCTGTTAGAATATGGGGACCAATTACATGTAAACTACCACATTCCATTGGATGTCTCCATAAGCTGAACAAATTATCATAATATAAAATACATTTAGTCCAAACTGAAAAATCTCCAGAGTCTATCACAGTCTCAACAATGTTTTATAATGCAAAGTTTCTTCTGAGATTCATGCAATCTCTTAATTGTAATCCCTTACGAATTCAAAATAAACAGATCACATCCTTCCAACAAGCAATGGCACATGACAGACATTACAATTACAAAACGTAGGGAAGGGAGTATAGTGAGGATATACTGGACTATTGAAAGACAGACAGCCAGCTGGGCAAACTACAAACTCTGCATCTCCATGCCTGATGTCAAAGCACTCCTCAGATCTCCTACTCCATTCAGCTTTGCTGGCTTCAATATGCTTCTTCCTCTTGGGCTTGGTTCACTCCCTGTTCGCAGCTCTCCTAGGCAGGTATTCCATGACTCTGACATCTCTAACACCTTGGGTTCTCCAAGGCAACCCAGGCTTCTGTTTCACAGCTTTACACAATAGGCTCTCTAAGCCTCCCTCAGGCACATCCCTGATACATGCATGGCCTCAGCAGCTTCCTCTAGGCATGGAAGCAAATTCTATAGCCATTTTCTGTAGCCTTAATTCTAAAGTCAGTACCACCTTGCTGAAGCTGCTAAATTCTTCTGCTTACTTGGATAGAACATGGTCCCATCATTCAATAACATCTTCATCAGCTTAGTGTCTTTTGCTGCCTAAAATTAGCTATCCTGAAACTTGCTTTGTTGACCAGGCAGGCCTGAAACTCAGATCCAACAGCCTTCACTGAGGTCGAATTAGAGATGTGCTCCACCATACCAGGCTCAAGCTGTTCTTATTGCTTTTCACAAGTTGGAAACATAGCAGAGTGGGATCTTGCCTTGTGGTTACCACTCTCTATATTCCATTTCTTCAGCCATTTATCCTTGAACACAGAACTTAGCAGTATTCCATTTCCTGGTGCTCTTTTTTTCCTCAAAATTGACATTTTGTAATTTACCTAGCTTAGCTTAATCCTTCTCTTTATATATCTTCATTAGAGTTACCAGTAATAACTCCATTGCGAGTGCATATCAGACTGTTTTGAGATATCTTTTCTTAATGGTATTAATTCAAAAGAACCTCAGGCACACTGTTTGGACAAGGGCAAAAAACAGCCACTTCATTCACCCAAAATCTCGCAAGGATGAACGGAAACAATATACTCAAATTCTTCTCCTCTGACGTCTATTGATTTATTTCAAACAACACTTAGCACCTCTTTCTTCCATTCTTCTGCTAGTATGGCCCATCAAGCAGCCATAGTATTCCATGCTTCCATAACTGAAAGTAACATAATCCAAATTCATCTAAATTTTTATTTTAGATAAATAAATTTTATATGGTCAGCAATATCCCAGCAATACCCCCATCCCTGGTGTTCAGCTGGGACCTCATGTTCACTCTTACATGATTCAGAAAGCTTGTTTCCTGTCTTTTTCTCCAAAGCCTGTCCTCTCAGAGATTCTGCAACACAGAAAAGGTGTCCAAAAGCCCACTTCTGTATCTCGTGACTCTGGCAAGATTTCCTACCAGCAATCCAAATCCCCATCTCAGCATTCAGCTTTTGACTGCTTTTGGGCACATACACTGCTTGTGGCAAACATGCCATCATTCCTCATCCGTAAACTATAAAGTTTTCCTTCTTCCCATTGTCAGCACAGCTTCTCCATCCTCCATCTCTCGGGTGGAGAACTCTCAGGAGTTACTTTGCAGAAATAAACCTGTAGTTTTCCTTATACAATTTGTCTTGATCTGGCTCATTTTTCTGATGGAGAAACACATTATGGGGGTAGAAAAGTAATTATCGGGTACCATCTTTATTCTTAGGACTTTTATACTGCTGTGAGGAGACACTATGAACATGGCAACTCATAGAAAGAAATCATTTAATTTACGGGTATAGCATATAATTTCAGAAATACAACCCATTATCACCATGGTGGCGAGCATATAGGGATTCCGGAAGACATAGGTCTGGAGGAGTAGCTGAGACTCCTACATCTTGCAGGCAACAGGAAGTTAACAGAGAAAGCAGGTAGTATCCTGATCATAGAAAACCTCAAAGCCCACCCAACAGTGACACACTTTACTTCCTCAAGAAATGCCATAGATACTCCAACAAACCCACACCTCCTATTAATGCTACTCCCCCATGAGAATATTAGGGCCAATTATATTCAAACTATCACTTTTATAGTTTAGTTCAACTCCCTAAACTGGCTAGACACCTCCTAGCCCACCAGAAGCCAAGTCTACATCTGAAACTCAGGTCACCATGTCACTACCAGAACCCAGCCATTCCACTATAGCATGCCCTGAATATTCCACACCGCCTAAGCACAAGAAATTGATCTTTTTGAATTAGTAATTAAGACCTTTATTAAGAGGTGCTTGCAGTTATATTGAAATAGTTTTAAAAAATTAAAGTTTCATTGAGGAAAATTAAACTTAAAAAAAACCCCACATTTGTTAGGTAAAAACAATGAAAAACCCACGCTGGGTAGTTAGTTAGTGCTGATATTTCTAGTGTATCTGGTCAGCTGTCTAAAAGCAAGCACTTAATGTTTATTTCTTATAGGTGGCATTACATATCTATTTCTTCTTGAATGACCAAGCCGTGTGATGATAAGTATGGTAAGCTGGAATATACTCAGTCTCCCCCTGCTCAGCCTTGGCTGCAGAGAAAGTCTCATGTGGTGGATCAGATAATTTTGATACCTATTTGCCACCTTGTGGCTTGAGGTTCTCTTTGTTTCTGCGTCGATGATTGAAGTTGCAGTGACTATGACGTCGAGGTGGCTGCTGACCTTGGGTCTCACCTCCGTGATTTTCCTCACAGTGTTCATGGCTGTCCTCTCTGGGCTGTCTTTGGTGATGAGAGCCCCTTTGGAACTGTGGTCTGTAATTGTGATACATATCCAGTCTCAGTGGTACACCTTGCTCATTTGTACCCTGGTGGCCAGCATTGTCCATCACTTGTCTTTGCTGGTCTTGTTGAGCTTGGTCTTTATGAGCGAATTCTGATTGCTCCTTCTTTTCCCCACTCTCCCTATTCCCGTAATTTTGCTGGGAATTCCATGGAGGACCCCTACGACCTGGATAACATCTATACTGGTTGTGCTCTGATGCATATTTACTGCCTTTAACTGGAACTCCACCAGGGCCTGTAACATTTGCGGCCTCTGCACCCTTTTCTCCTTCAACAATATCGAACTCCACAGACTCTCCATCTCCTACACTGCGAAGGGACTTCTTGGGGTTATTTTTCTTTATGGCAGCCTGGTGTATGAATATGTCTTCTTTGGCGTCATTTCTGTTGATGAAGCCATAACCCTTCTTTACGTTGAACCATTTTACTGTCCCGCAAACCTTCCTTGAGATAGCTTCTTCTCCCTGCCAGCTGGCAGTACTGATGTGAGATAGCCTGGGGTGTCACTGCCTGGGCTGCTGCCCACAGAGCCAGGCTTGGTGTCTGCAGCCCTGAGGATGGTGCCAGGGGCAGCAGCTGGCTGCAGGGTCTTGGCCTCACTGTTCATGGCTGCTGTAGTGGTGACTCCGGTCAGCAGGGACTGCTGTGTCTCCTGCAGTGGTGTACTGGTGACTAGGTCAGCAGCCCCGGTGGTGCTCTCAGGGCTCTCGGGGGCCTGCTCTCTACTCCTGGTGTCCATTGACCTCAAGAAAATAATCTTAAAACCAACTTTGTGATGAGGATAGAGGCCTTAAAGAAGAGAAGAAAGACAGCCTTAAATAAACCGAGGAAAACAACCACAAAATTGGGGGATATCTGTAAATCTCTTACATAAGGCCAAGAAATTCAAGAAAGAAAAAAATACAAGTGAAAGAACCTATTCAAGACATGAAAATTAGAATAGAATCAATAAAGAAAACACAAACCGAGGGAATTTTGGACTGGAAAGTCCGTGTAAACAAATAGGAAATACAGATGCAAGCATCTTCAACAGAATACAAGAGATGGAACAGATAATCTTAAGTAATAAAGAAAAGAAAGAGGAAATAAATTCATCACTCAAAGAAAATATTAAATCTAAACAACTGCTAACAAAACATCCAGGAAATCTGTCACATCACAAAAAGGTAAAACCTAAGAATGATAGGAATCGAAGGAGAAGGATCCCAGGCCCAAAACTCAGAGAACATATTTTATATAATCATAGAAAATTTCCCTGACCTAAAGTAGGATTTGAATATAAAAATACAAGTAGCATTCAAAACAACAAAATGTGGGATCAAATAAAAATGCCCACACTCTACCTAATAGACAAAAGATTAAAGTTGTTGAAAGAAGAAAAAACATTAAAAACTTCAAGGGAAAAAGGCCAAGTAAATTATAATGGCAGATATATAAGAATTACACTGACTTCACAATGGATACTTTAAAGGCCAGAATGGTCTGGAGAGATCTCTGTCACATAATAAGAGAACACAGTTGCCAGTGTAGACTAATATACCCAGTAGACTTTCAATTACCATAGACAGAGAAAATAAAATATCTTATGACAAACATAAAATATCTTATGTTCAAATTTAATCAACAATTTTTCTAGAAATCCAGTGATATAGATGGTGCTAGAAGGAAAAATCCAATGCAAGGAAGTTAATGACAGCCATGTAAATGTAGGTAATAGATAATATCACACCAGCAAGATCCGTAGAAGGATTATATACACACATGCACACACACACACACACACACACACACACACACACACACACACACACACTCACTTCATCATTATCACCACCAAAAACACAAGAATAGGAATAAACAGTTAGTAGTTTATTCTCCACATCAGTGTGCTCGATTTGTCGGTAAAACACACTGGCAAAAAGAATGGATGCTATACCAGGACACATCATTCTGCTGCATACCAGAAACCCACCTCAACATCAAAAGTAGGTATTGCCTCAGAATAAAGGGTTGGGAAAAGCTTTTCCAATCAAATGGGTCTAACATGCAATTGATGTATCTACTCTAATATTCACAAAATAGACGTCAAAGAAATATTAATCAAAAGAGATGGAGAAGGACATTTCTTATACCTTAAAAAAATCAACCAGGATGATATTTCAGTTCTGAACACATATGCCCCAAATGAAGGGCACCCACATTTGTAAAAGAAACATCACTAAAGCTTAAATCACACACACAGTAGTGTGAAACTTTAACAGTCTCCTCTCACCAATGGACAGGTCATTCAGACAGAAACTAATGAGAGATATAATGGAACTAACAGATGTTATGACTCAAATTCACCCACTGGATATCTACAGAACATTTCACATGAACATAAAAGTATATTCTTTCTTCTCAGCACCTCATTGAGCCTTCTCCATAATCAATCACAGACTTGGTCACAAAGCGAGTCTCAATAGATACAAGACATCTGAAATAACCTCTGTAACCCATCAGACCACCATGGATTAAAGCTGGGTTTCAACAACAACAGAAACAATAGAAAGCCTGCAAACTCAGGGAAACTGAACAGCTCTCTACTGAAATACAACCCATTCAATGAAGAAATAAGAAAGAAATGAAAGACTTCCTAGAATTCAATGTAAATGAAAGTACAACTTACCCAAATTCATGGGACACAATAAATATGGTGCTAAGAGGAACGTTCATAGCACTAAGTGCCTGCATAAAGAAATGAGAGAATTCTCATACCAGTGACTTCATAGTACACACGAAAGTTCTAGAACAAAAAGAAGCAGCCACACCCAAGAGAAGCAGACAGAGGAAATAATCAAAGTCAGGGCTGAAATAAACAGAATAGGAACAAAGAAGCAATGCAAAGAATCAGTTAAACAAAAGTTGGTTCTTTGAGAAAATCAACAAGAAAGACAAACTCTTATCTGTACTAACTAAAAGACACAGAGAGAATATCCACATTAACAACATAAAAAATGAGAATGGAGTCATAACGACAGAAACTGAGGAAACTTAGGTCATTCTTCAAAAATTGTACTACACAAAACTGGAAAATCTGAAAGAAATAGACAATTTTCTCTGTGTAAACCTCTTACCAATTTTAAATCAACCTCTGATAAGGAATTTAAACAGACCTATAAACCTCAAGCATTTAAAAATCTACCAAAAAGTGCCCAGGGCCAGATGGTTTCAGTGCAGAATAATTAGAGATTATTAAAAGAAAGCTAAATCCAATACTCCTCAAATTATTTCAAAATAAAAACAAAAGGGATATCTCCATATTTGTCTTATGAGGTCATTGTCACTGTTATACCCAAGCCACACAAAGGCTCAACAAAAAGAGAATTACAGACCAATAGTCTTTATGAATACAAATGCAGAGAAATAGTAAAAAAAAGTGCTTACAAAAAGAATTTATAAAACATCAAAAAAATCATCAACTACTTCATTGCAGAGATACAGAAATGATTGAACATTTGAAAATCTGATAATGCAATCCACCATAGAAACAAACTGAAAGGAATAGGAAACATTCAAACGTCTCATCAGATGGTGAAAAGAGCATTTGAAAGAATCCAACATCTATAGCAATATTTTATTTTTGTTTTAATCCACAAAACTTGCCTAAAGATCAGAAAGGCAAAACTAAGCCTTTAAGAAGTCAGGCCTTGATGACACACATCTGTAATCCAAAGATTTGGAAGACATTGGCAGAAGAATCCCTGTGAGTTCAAGGCTACCCTGGTTTACGAAAGACCAATGCAGAAACCAAACCAGCCTACACCTAAATCCCAGTACGAGGGAGTCACATGTCTTTAGACCCATCACTAGAGGAAATATAAACTGAGAGGACATAAAGGCTTAGTCTGTTCAGGCTGCAGTTACCCAGCCATGGTAGAGGTAAGACTTCATTAGTGGTTTGGCTGCTTTGCTTTTCTGGTGTTCGGGTTGAGCCCCAATATCTGCTCTGGGTTTTTATTATTTGTGCTACAAACACACCATCATGACAAAAGTCTTGAAGAGAACAGGGATATAAGTGACATCCCTAACTATAATAAAAACAATATACAGCTAGCCAATTTCCAACACCCAATTAAATCGAGAGAAACTCAAAACAACTCCACTAAAATCAGGAACAAGACAAACCTGTGCACTCTTTTTCTATATCTATTCAATATACTGCTTGAAGTTCTAGCTAGACCAATAAGACAACTAAACAGACACAACTAGACAAAAAGAATTCAGCACATGCCTATTTGCAGATGATAAAATATTCAATACAATCTTCCCCCAAAATTCCAGAAGGTACCTCCTACAGCTGCTTAACACCCTTAGTGATGTGGTTGGATACTTGATTAACTAAAAAAAATCAGTAGCCTTCCTATATACAAAGACAAATGGTCTGAGAAAGAAGTCAGTGAAAAAAGACTCTTTGCAATAGTCAGAAATAACATTAAATATTTTGGGGTAACTCTAACCAAGCAAGTGAAAGACCTGTATGACAAGAACTTCAAATCATTGATGAAATATGCTGGAGAAGATTCCAGAAGGTGGAAAAATCTTCCATGCTTATGGCCATCTTAGCAAAAATAAAAAATGAAAAAAACTACAGATTCAATGCCATCTCCATTATAATCTCAACATAATTCCTTACAGAACTTAAAAGAACAATACTCAACAACATATAGATAAACAAAAAATCCAAGTTAACTTAAACAATCATGAACAATATAAGAACTCCCCCAAGCTCTCTACAATCCTCCTATTCTTCCTTCTCTCTCCCTCTCTCCCCTTCCCCCCACCCAGCCCCATGCTCCCAACTTTTGCCTGACGACCATGTCTGCTTCCAATTTCCAGGAGGATCTATATATATTTTTCTTTGGGTTCACCTTATTACTTAGCATCTCTAGGATCACAAAGTATAGGTTCAATGTCCTTTGTTTATGGCTAGAATCCACCAATAAGTGAGTACATACCATAATCATCTTTTTGCATCTGCGTTATCTCAGTCAGGATAGTGTTTTCTATTTCCATCCATTTGCATGCAAAATTCAAGATGTCATTGTTTTTTATTGCTGAGTTGTACTTTAATGTGTAAAGGTGCCACATTTTCTTTATCTATTCTTCCATTGAAGGGCATCTAGGTTCTTTCCAAGTTCTGGCTATTACAAATAATGCTGCTATGAACATAGTCAAACAAATGCTTTTGTAGTATGAGTGGACAGTTCTTGAGTATTGCTGGATCCTGAGGTAGTTTGACTCCAAGTTTTCTGAGAAACAGCCACATTGATTTCCAAAGTGGTTGAACAAGTTTGCATTTCCACCAGCAATGGATGAGTGTTCCCCTTACTCCCTATCCTCTCCAGCATAGGCTATCATTGGTGTTTTTGATTTTAGCCATTCTGACAGGTGTAAGATGGTATCTCATAGTTGTTTTGATTTGAATTTTCCTGATAGCTAAGGAAGTTGAACATGTCCTTAAGTTTCTTGTGGCCATTTGACATTCTTCTGTTGAGAATTCTCTATTCAGTTCAGTACCCAATTTTTAATTGGGTTATTTAGAATTTTAATGTCTAGTTTCCTGAGATCTTTATATATTTTGAAGATCACATCTTTGTCTGATGTGGGGTTGGTGAAGATCTTCTCCCATTCATTAGGCTTCCTTTTTGTCTTAATGACTGAGTCCTTTGCTTTACAGAAGCTTCTCATTTTCAGGAGGTCCCATTTATTCATTGTTGCTCTTATTGTCTGTGCTACTGCGGTTATACGTAGGAAGTGGTCTCCTGTGCCCATGTACTGCAGGCAACTTCCCACTTTTTCTTCTATCAGGTTCAGTGTGGTCAGATTTATATTGAGGTCTTTAACTCATTTGGACTTGAGTTTTGGGCATATCCCCATTTAAATGTAAAAGAAACATTTACAAACAGTATGCATGGGTTTTTCCCCAAACTACTTCATGCTGTTTATTGGGCGAAGTAATTTTCTCACGGGTGTGTTCATAGCATTCACTCAGGTGGTCAGGGTCTATCAAACCTCACCAGTCTGGAAGCAATCCACAGGTTCTCATCCTCTGTGGAAACAAGAGGCAATATATCCTTAGACCCAAATTTGGAAGTAATGATAGTATATAATGTACATGCTGGTTTCACTTAGCAGCCCATACAATGAAATGTGTCTCTGTACTTAGCTTATTCACAGTCAAAATATTCAAAAATAACACAATATTATACATAATCCAGGCTCCCTGTGAATTTTCCATTTTTACATGGCATATTTTTCTTTAAACCTTTTAATGTATGATTATCTGTTCTCTGTCTCTTTAAAGACTTTATCAATTTTAAAAAAGCATTAACTTTATGACTCTCTATACTTTTTTTCTTTTCTCATCAAAGCCTACGTACATTTATCCAACATTATGACTCACCTGGCTTTGTCTTTATTGCATACTATATTTCGCTACTGTCCAGGAGCATTTTTTTTAAATGCTAAGTGCTTCTTGAAACTTGAGCTGCAGCATTGCTACAGTATATATGGTACTTCCTGATTGCTTTGCCCTGTCCAGCATGGCAAACTGTTCGCTGCCTCTGAGAACCATGTCCATTGCCCTATTCTCACACAGCCAGTCCATGCTGCCATTAAGCAGGCTGCAGCAGGCTGCTCACAAGTCCAATTCAAATGTTTTGTAGCCTGATTGAAAGAGTCAGAGTTTGTGCTGTTATCATGGCCCAGAAAGTCACCATTTTAAAATGGTATGACTTTTTTCCTGCTACAGCTGAGTCAGGAAAAGCTCTCTTGAAGGAGCTGCTGCATGCCACCAGTAAACAGCAAAATTTGTGTTAAACATTGTATTTTTCTATCTAGAATTAAACTCTCTCAGGTTTTGACATGGATTTTAGTTTGCCACATTGGCCCCAATCTGTTGTAGGGGTCTGCTTGATCCTTCTGGCTGCCCCAAACCGAAATAATCACACAGTAGCTGTACTGTTTGCAATTCTGTTTGGCGAAAAGCTTAAGCATATTTCTGGCTAAACTCATATCCTAAATTAACTCATCTCTATTATTCTGTATATCGCCACATGGCTATTGTTTACCAGCTAAATTTTCCAGCGTCTGTCTCAGGCAGCAGATCCATGGTTTCTCTCTGACTCTGCAAGTTTTCTTTCAGCATTCAGCCTAGCTTTCCCTGCCTACCTCTATTCCCAGGGCAGACCTAAGTCAGTTTCTTTATTCATTAACCAGTAGTATTTACAGTTTAGGGAGGGGAATCCCACATTACCTGTCTGTTCTCACTTTTTGCTGGTTTGTCCTGTATCTGTCATCTTCAAGATCTTGGGCTGCATTCCAGGCTTCACTTCAGTACATCTTACAGAGTCTTCCCAAGGCCTCTCAGAAGGGACCCCCTTACATGAGCCTGGCTTCAGAGCCTTGCTATAAATATGCAAGTTATAAAATACTTCCCCTTTTCTAGTGTATGATTCATGAATCAAATCCAGCATCACACAGACAACACTGCACAGCTTAGCCATAAAATTTGGGGAACCCTCAACCACTTGAGTATATTTGAAGAATCTTTGATTGCTTGTTGCTTTTTGGTTCAAAGAGTTTTAGGCCTCTTTACCTTCCACAGGTTGTGATCCCGACTGTGTGGGGTCTTGCCCTGGATGCATGCTTCCCTTTCTTCTTCAATGGATCAGGCTGCTCTTGAATAACACTATGGCTTTCATCACAAGCCTTGGCTCCAACATTAATTCCCTTTGTCCCTTTCTCCTCAGACTGCACATACTGGATTGAGGTTTGTCCCTCTTGCTCCTTTTCATTGCTTACCTCCAAGGAGACAATAGAGACAACACAACAGAGTCAGTATTTGACTGTCGTGAAACCTTCTCCACCAAGGACATGCATTCACTGCTTTTAACTTCTTCCAGGTGTGAACATAAGAGGAGGGGAGAAAGTAGCTAATGTATCCCAAGACTGGCCACTGTCTCACCTGAACCGGGTCTTCAACATTGGCACAGCCCTCAGCACCACTGTCTTACAACTTCTGGTAGGATGGTCCATAATTCTCAACCTACAGCATTCAACAGCTTTTCCTGTAGAAAATCCTATATGTGTCCACATTCTCCTGAGGAAACATATGGTCAGGGCTTATACAGCAACAGCCAACTTCTTGGCACCAGAATCTACATTACTTTCTTTCCTAATGCTGCAGCAAAACACCACAACCAAGACAACTTTGATAGTTTCATTGGCCTTGAAGTTCCAGAGAGTCAGAGGTCCTGAGGGCAGGGCAAAGGAATGGCCTTGAGAATGGCTGAGGGTTCACATCTCCAACCACAAGCAGGAGGCAATGAGCTCAATGACCAACACAGGAGTCTTTTAAAACCTTAATACTGGACTGTAGCATGGATTCTAGTTGGTCTTAATGAATACAATCTGCAGTCAGATGACAGGATTTAATGCTGAAGATCAGAGAAGCACTGTCGCCAGCTACTAGTGAGTTCCCGTCTCTATCAATGCTCAGACCAAAAAGGCAATCCTGTCCTCAGACTGCAACCTCAGACTATAACTGTGTCCACCAAACCTCAGACTGACCTAGCTCCGGTCTCTTTCTGCCTTATATTCCTCTCTCCACCCAGTCATTCCACTCCCTAGTGCTGGGATTAAAGGCATGGGATCCCAAGGCGGGGATCACCTTACTGTGAGCACTGTTTTCTTTTTGACAGATTCCATCTATTGTAGTCCATTGGGGCCTTGGCCTAAGAGATCCTCTGGTGTCTGTCTCCCAAGTCCTGGGACTAAAGGTGCGTGCAAATACTCCCTGAGCTTAGTTGCTTAATTCTGCACTCTGAACTTCAGGCATGCTTTATTTATTAAAATGTAAACGAAATATCACTACACTTGACTCAGGGCAAACCATCCTTCATCAATGCAACACTTCCTAATACTTTTCAAAAAGGTCTACCCACATGGGACCAAGAACCGCAGTACTCTATGATGGCCATGCTCCTTCACACCACCTGAGGGCACAACTTCTCCGTCATTGAATCTGAACCTTGTGAATATCCTGGCCACTAATGAAATACTTTGCTTTTCCACAGGGAAATTTTACCTTGTGGGTTGTACTCAGCATTTACTCGTGGTGTGAATGTTGCCAGTGCCCTTTTCTGTTACTCAGAAACTTTCCATCCAGGGGTCCTTACTGATCCAGAATTGTATAGATGACCTGAGACTCACAGGCTACCACAACATGGCTGGGGACCAGTCTCTCCCAAATGAGAGGAATTGAACACAGTCCTGGATAAGTTTCAAATCCAAGACACACCCCCCAATGGTTAGAAACAGCCTGTAATCTCAGTGTTGCACAAAGGCACACACAAACAGTGTTCTCTCATGTAGACCAGTCCTTTGGAAAATAAGATGTGTCAGAACCTAATCCAGTCTAGAAACACACCAGACCAATATAGAAGTACCTTAAACACACATTTTAACTCTGATGTACATGGTTAACCATACCTCAGTCCGTGGATGGGAACTTGAATTCACAATCTGCCATGATTGTCCCCTTGGCACAGAGCTGGTGGGGAGGCTCAGGAAGCATGAGTCCTCTCTGGGATTTGTTCCCCTTTGTGGTCACTGTTGTGTTTCTTTATTTCAGTAACATTCCCCAGTCTGAGCACAGAGGGAGAGTTTGAAAGAAGTACTTTATTACAGGATGCTTCCGATAGACGATTTAGGAAGGGCTTCTGTACAGCAGGATGTGTGTGTGCTACTGTGATACCACTGAGCTTCTTGTCTTGGAGGTGATAAGGGTTAAGGACGTGGAGGACCCCAAGGTCAGGGGATGATATTCTCAGTCCAGTTCTTGCTCCTGGTGTTCAGGTACTTTGTAGTTACAGTCAGTGTGGTTTCCTTGAGATGGCCGTCCTTGAGGGGAAAGTGAAAGGAAGTGTTGGACACCCTGGTTGCTATGCCTAGACTCAGTTCATGGCAGAGCAAGAGCCATTCTATTAGACCCTCCTGGCATTTCTGGGCTCTAGGATGTTTGAAGAAAGAGACCAAAAAACCACATTCAATTTTACCAAGGAAAGACACTGACCACTTTTCTTGAACTCTTTGTACCCCAGAGTGCCTAGCCTCCCTCTGTCCTGCCAGCCTCAAGTCCCCTGTGTGGGCATACAGGTGATATCCTTTGTTTACCCCTATCCTGGTCTCTAGTGTCTCCCATCTGACAGTTAGCTGTCTTACTGCATGTCCTGTGGTTTTCCTCCCAGTTGCTAATACAATTGTGCTTTGACTTCCTTCTGAAAGAAGAAAGTCTATCTATCTATCTATCTATCTATCTATCTATCTATCTATCTATCCATCCATCTATATCTATCTATCTATCTATCTATCTATCTATCTATCTATCTATCTATCCATCCATCTCTATCTATCTGTCTTTCTATCTATCTATCTATCTATCTATCTATCTATCTATCTATCTATCTTTCTATCTATGTGTAGATATAGATAATAAGGAGAGTCAGGACTCGAAAGAAGAAGCCCTTATTTTCCCAGAAACAGGAGATAATCTTTGCAGGAAAGCAAGCTGAGGATCAGAGCCCAGCTCTGAGATTTCTTGAATCACCACTGCTAGAGCCAGTGAAATTCCAGTGTGAGATCAGGAGTAATAAGGAAATGGTGTTCCTCACTCACGCTAGACCCTCAGGACAAGAAGCCATCTGTTGGGACACTGAGTACCTCGGGAACAACTACAGGAAAGGATTTCCAACCTTCCTGTCTTCACATACCAGACCATGTGGGCTTCAGAGACAAAGTCTCTCACCTGCCACTCCCCGACACATCACCAAGTGGTACCTGATAGAGCCAGCTGAATCTCATAAGTTCACGTCTCAGGTCAGAGGAGCTGTGCCAGCAATGCTCCACACACCCACCGATTTCTGCTGTTCTCAACCATGGCCAAAATCCTGCTTTTGGAGGAGGTAGTGGCGAATGCAGAGAGTCATCCCCGGTTACACTGCATGTGTTTATCATTCACCTGTCCTGCCTGCCTCAGGGTCTCTATTTCCCTCTGTGGACCCCACTTTTAGTCCAGATACTATTTCTTCATACAGGTATCTATAGGGAAAAGCCCTAGCCATGAAGCACATTATAGTTACATCTCACTATATTAATACAAAGATTTTCTCCTGTTGACACAATACAGTACTCAGCAGGTCCAAATTCAAGCAATGAGGCCCTGAAGGTAATACTGTGTCTACACACAGGACTGTGATTCAAATTAGAGCAGCAGTCATATTTATATATTTATCACAAATGTGATAAACTGTTGCCTTGCTCAATAAATATAACCCACTCCCAACCCTTCAGCTAAATCTATTATGTCCTTTTAGTCTCAAAGTTTTTACTGTTCTTCAGTGAAAGCTTTGTTGACTTCTAACATTATGGATTTATTTTGCTTATTTTATATAATTTAGTAATGTATTATGTTTTGCCTTGATTCATTTGTACAAGCTTATATTTGTGATATTCTGTAGCGTGATTAATAAAAACCCAGAGACAGAATTTGGGATTCAACCTGAAGGCCATAAAAGTAAAGCAGCCAGCCACTGGCTTTTACCTCTACCTCAGTCTACATAAGTAGAGATGCCCTGATTAATGAGTTATGCCCCCTCGTCTCATGATAGAAAACCTAGTTTGATAACTTCCCAAGCAGCATTCTGATAAAGATATTAAAATGCATTCCGTAGACATGAACATGGATGAAATTGATCACAGACATGAAAGGCTGGGACACAATTCTTCTAAGCATACCCAATGAGCAAATGTGTGTAACAAATTTGCCATAGTAGCAGACTTCAATGAAATTCTCCAGGGAATGCTGAGACCCTCAGTCCCCACAGCGTTTCCTCAGTCCAAATAAAAGCTGCTCAGAAGACCCTGTCTAAGAAAAGAATGGAGAAAATGAGTTCCTCTCCGGGAATTTTTCAAAGTTTAGCAGAAGATGGCAAGTTAGTAAATGGGATGGAACTAAAACCTGAACAAGCCAAGTTGTCTTTTCTCATTAAGAAGGAATGAGGAGACCATATTGTGGCCTGTACCTCTGGCAGAAGCCTTCCACCCCATTAGAGGGCCAGGTCAGCTCCCTGAAAACCAGGCCAACATCTCTGGTGGAAATACCCCATTCCACAGAGTCCAGGGCAGCACCATGATCACCAGGTAAGATCTTCCCAACTCAACTGGTGTCTTCCTAACTTAAACCCAACTGCTTTTCTCTTTCTTGCTGACATATCCTGGCCCAGAACTCTGGAAGAAGCTTCCTATTCCACCAGAGCCCAGGCCAGGATCCAGAATCCCAGGTAACACTGCCCCTACCATGCCCGCTCTTGAGAACATTATTCCAATTGCCCTTACTCTCCTACTGACCATATCCAGGACCAATCCACTAGTGAAAGGCTTCCACCACATCAAAGATCAGGCCAGCTTCTTGGAAACCAGGTAATCTACCCCCTTTCCCTACTGATGAGTGCCCAACATAACTGCTCCCCTTCACCTAGTGAACATATCCCGGCCCACACCTCCGCTGGAAGCCCCTCTTTCACCAGAGCCCAGACAGCATCCTCAATGACACTGCTCCTGACATTGTCTACTCTGGCTACGCCTAGCACGTATTGTCCCTCCTCTCCTCATCAACATTTCCCTGTCTGCACCTCTGGAGGAGGCCTTCCTCTCCAGCAGAGGCCAGATCAGAATTCTGATACCCAGAAATCAGACCAGAATCCTGACCCTCAGTGTCTTAGGGTTTCTATTGCTCTGAAGAGACACCAAGACCACAGCAACTTCTATAAATAAAAACATTGAATGGAGAGGATCACTTATACTTTCAGAGGTTCATTCCACTATCATCATGAGAAGTAACCTTACAGCGTGCAGGCAGAGCTGGTGCTGGAGGAATAGCTGAGATTCGTATATCATGTAGGTGTCAGGGATTCACCTGAGACAATGGGCCATATTCTGAGCGTCAGAAACCTCTAATCCCACCCCCGTATTGACATGATTCTTTCAACAAGGTCATCCACACTCCAACCTAGCCACTCCTCATAATACTACTACTCCCTGTGAGAATATGGGGACCAATATCATTTAAACTACCACATTCCATTGCCTGTCCCCATAAGCTGAACAATATCATAATGCTAAATTCACTTAGTCCAAACTGAAAAATCTCCAGAGTCTATCACAGTCTCAACAATGTTTTATGTTCCAAAGTTTCTTCTGAGATTCATGCAATCTCTTAATTGTAATCCCTTACAAATACAAAATAAACAGATCACATTCTTCCAACAAGTAATGGCACATGGCAGACATTACAATTACAAAACATAGGGAAAGGAGTATAGTTAGGACATACTAGACTATTGAAAGACAGCCAGCCAGCTGGGCAAACTACAAACTCTGCATCTCCATGCCTGATGTCAAAGAACTCATCAGATCTCCTGCTCCGTTCAGCTTTGTTGACTTCAATATACTTCTCTTGGGTTGGGTCCACTCCCTGTCAGCAGCTCTCCTTGACAGGTATCCCATGACTCTGACATCTCTAACACCTTGGGTACTCAAGGCAACTCAGGCTTTAATTTTACCGCTTTACAGAGAAGGATTTTTAGGCCTCCATTCTGGGACCTCCCTAACACATGCCTGGCCTCTGCTCCTTACTTTAGGCAAGGAGGCAAATTCTATAGCCTGTTTCTTTTAGACCTACTTCTAAAGTCAGTATCACCTTGCTAAAGCTGCCAAATTTGTCACCTTATTTCAGTAGAACATGATCCCATCGTTCAGTTATATCTTCATCAGCTTTCTGTCCTTGGCTGGCTAATCTTGGCTATTCTGAAACTTTTTCTGTAGACCAGGCTGGCCTGAAACTCAGATCCAGCTGCCTCTGCATTCTCAGTGGTGAAAATAGAGTTGTGCCCCATCAGACCTGGCTATCAACTGTTCTTAGTTCTTTTTCACAAGTTGGAAACTTTTCTGGGTGGGAACTGGCCCTGTGGTTAATACTTTCTCTATTCCACTTCTGAACCCAGTTTTCCTTGAACACAGAACAGAACAGTATTCCATTTCCTGGTGCTCTTTTTCTCCTCAAAATTGACATTTTGAAATTGTCTCAGCTCAGCTTACTCCTTCTATTCATAAATCTTCATTAGAGTTACCATTAATAACCACATGGCAAGTCTATACTACACTGTTTTGAGATGTCTTTTGTTTATGGAATTAATTCAAAAGAACTTCAGGACAATTTTTTGGACAAGGTTAAAATGCATCCACTTAACTCACCACAATTTTACTAGAAACATCTTAGGCAAAATACTCAAATTCTTCTCCTCTGACATTCCTTGAGTGTGTACCTAATACTTCAAACAACACTTAGCATCACTGTCTTCCATTCTCCTGGTAGTATGGCCCATTAAGCAACACTTAAAGTATTCCATGCTTCCATACCCAAAGTAACATAGTCCAAATTATTCTAAACAAAAACAGGGTCATGCCCACCCCACAGTGACATACGTCCTCCAACAATGCCATAGACCCTCCAACAAACCCATACTTCCCATTAATGCCACTCCACATGAGAATATGGGGGGCAATCATATTCAAACTATCACATTATAGATTAGGTCAACTCCCTAAGCTGGATAGAATGCTCCTAGCCCACCAGAAGCCAAGCCTACATCTCATACCCAGGGTACCATGTCACCACAGATTCTATCTATTTACTATAGCATACCCTGAATATTCCAACACAGCCTAAGCACAATAAATTGATCTTTTTGAATTAGTATTTAAGACCTTTAATAAGAATTGTTGGCAGTTTATTGACATAATTTAAAGAACATTAAAGGTATATTGAGAGAAACCAAACATTAAAAAAAACGCAACACATTTGTTAGGCAAAAACATGTTGCATAGTTAATGCTGATATTTATAGTGTATCCGGTTAACTGTCCAAAAGCAAGCACTTGATGTTCATTCCTTATTGGTGGTATTTCATATTCATTTCTTGTCAGATAACCAAGCCGCACGATGGTATAGATGGTAAGCTGGCCTTTATTCAGCCATGCCCTGCTCAGCCTTGGGAGTAGACAGATTCCTATCAGGTGGATCTGATGCTTTTGATATCTCTTTGTCACCCTGTGGCTTGGGGTTCTCTGGGCATCTTCGGTGGTGATAGATGTTGTAGTGATTATGATGTCGAACTGTTTGCTGACCTTGTGTCTCCTCTTCTTTATTTTTCTCATACTGCTCATTGCTGTGTTCTCTGGGCTGTCTTTGGTGAGGAGGGCCCCTGTGGAACTGTGGTCTGTAATTGCAATACATATCCAGTCTTACTGGTACTCATCTCTCGCTTGTACCCTGGTGGCCAGCATCGTCCATCACTTGTCTTTGCTGGTCTTGTTGAGCTTGGCCTTCATGAGCAATTCCGATTGCTCCTTCTTTCCCCCACTCTCACTATTCTCATAATTTTGCTGGGAATTGCATGGAGAAGCCCTACGACCTGGATAACATCTATACTGGTTGTGCTCTGATGCATATTTACTGCATTGAACTGGAACTCCACCAGGGCCTGTAACATTTGCTGCCTCTCTACCTCTTTCTCCTTCAACAATATCAAACTCCACAGACTCTCCATCTCCTACACTTCAAAGGTACTTCTTGGGGTTATTTTTCTTTATGGCAGTCTGGTGTATGAATATGTCTTCTTTGATGTCATTTCTGTTGATGAAGCTGTAACCCTTCTTAACATTGAACCATTTTACTGTCTCCAAAACCTTCCTGAGATGAGCTTCTCATCCCTGCCAGCCGGCACTGTAGATGTGAGACAGCCTGGGATGACTCTGCCCGAGGTGCTGGCCATAGAGCCAGGCTTGGTGTCTGCAACCCTGAGGATGGCGTCAAGGGCAGCAGCTGGCTGCTGGGTCTTGGCCTCACTGTTCATGGCTGCTGTAGTGGTGACTCCGGTCAGCAGGGACTGCTGTGTCTCCTGTAGTAGTGTACTGGTGACTAGGTCAGCAGCCTCCGTGATGTTCTCAGGGCTCTCTGGGGTCTGGTATCCACTCCCGGTGTCCATTGATCTCAAGAAAATAATCTTAAAACCAACTCTGTGATGAAGATAAAGGCCCTTAAACAGAGAAGAAAGGCAGCCTTAAATAAATCAAGAAAACACAACCACATATTTGGAGATTACCAGCAAAACCCTTAAAGAATGTCAAGAAATTCAAGAAAAATATTCAAACAGGTGAAGGAAACTATTTAAGACATGAAAATTAGAATATAAGCAATAAATAAAACACTAACTGAGGTAATTGTGAAAATGGGAAATCTGTGTAAACAGATCAAAACTAAAGGTCCAAGAATCCCCAACAGAGTACAAGAAATGAATGAGATAATCTCAGGTACAAAGACAAGAAAAAAGAAATAGATCCATCAGTCAAAGAAAATGTTAAATTTAAACAGATACTAACACAACACATCCAGGAAATCTGTCACATCATGAAAAGAGAAATCCTAAGAATGATAGATATCGTAAGAGAAGGATCGGAGCCCCAAAACCTGGAGAATATATTTTACAGAATCATAGACAATTTCCCTGACCTAAAGTAGGATTTGCCTATAAAAATACAAATACAAAAGGATGGATCAGAAAAGAATGTCCCCACTTTACCTAATAAGCAAACACTAAAGTTGCAGAATAAAGAACAAATATTTAAAGCTACAAGGGAAAAAGGTCAGGCAAAATATAAAGGCAGATATATAGGAATTATATCTGACTTCTCAATGGAGACTATAAAGACCAGAATGTTCTGGACAGATTTATTTCAGAGAATAAGAGACCACAGATGTCAGTACAGACTAATATACCCTGTAAAATTTTCAGTTACCATAGATGGAGAAAATAAAATATTTCATGAGAAACTCAAATTTCAACAATTATCTTTCCATAAACCCAGTGATACAGATGGGACCAGAAGGAAAATTCCACCCAAGGAATTTAACAACACCCCTGTAAACATAGGCAAGAGAAAATCTCATACGGGCAAAATCTATAGAAGGGGGATATACACACATGCATGCACATGCACACGTGCACGTGCGCGCACACACACACACACACACACATGCCACCGTGGCCACCACCACCAACATAATAACAGGACGAAACGGTCAGTGTTCATTAATACCTCTCTACATCAGTGTACTCAATTCCTCAATAAAAAGACACTGACTAAAAGAATAGATGTGATACCAGGAGACATCATTCTCCTGCATACCAGAAACCCACCTCAACATCAAAAGTAGATATTGCCTCAGAATAAAGGGTTGGGAAAAGCATTTCCAATTAAATGGGGCTAACAAGCAAGTGGGTGTACCTATTCTTATATCTCACAAAATAGACGTCAAAGAAATATTAATCAAAAGAGATGGTGAAGGACATTTCATATACCTTAAAGGAAAAATCAACCATGATGACATTTCAGTTCTGAACACATATGCCCCAAATGAAGGGTACCCACATTTGTAAAATAAGATTACTAAAGTTTAAATCACACATCAAATAGTGGGAAACTTCAACACACCTCTCTCACCAGTGGACAGGTCATTCACACAGAAACTAAAGAGAGATATAATGGAACTAGCAGATATTATGACTCAAATTCACCCACTGGGTATCTACAGAACTCCAAAGTATATTCCTTCTTCTCAGCACCTCACTGAACCTTCTCCATAATCAATCACATACTCAGTCACAAAGCAAGTCTCAACAGATACAAGACATCTGAAATTACCTCTGTAACCTATCAGATCACCATGGATTAAAGCTGGATTTCAACAACAGAAACAATAGAAAGGCTGTGAACTCAGGGAAACTGAACAGCTCTCTACTTAATCACCACCTAGTCAGTGAAGAAGTAAGAGAGAAATGAAAGACTTCCTGGAATTCAGTGCTAATGAATGTACAACTTACCCAAATTCATGAGACTCAACAAATGTGGTGCTAAGAGGAACGTTCATAGCACTAAGTGCCTGCATAAAGAAATGAGAGAATTCTCATACAAGTGACCTCATAGTACACATGAAAGTTCTAGAACAAGAAGAAGCAGACACACCCAAGAGAAGTAGGCAGCAGGAAATATTCAAAGTCAGGGCTGAAATAAACAGAATAGAAACAAAGAAAAAATGCAAAGAATCAATTAAACAAAAGTTGATTCTTTGAGAAAATCGACAAGAAAGACAAACCCTTATCCATGATAACTAAAAGACCTTTTCAATAGTCAGAAATTAATATAAAATATTTGGGGGGAAACTCTAACCATGCAAGTGAAAGACCTGTATGACAAGAACTTCATATCGTTGATGAAATATGTTGGAGAAGATTTCAGAAGTTTCAAAAATCTACCATGCTCATGGATCGGTAGGATTAACATAGTATAATGGCTATCTTAGCAAAACAAATCTACTATAATACCAACATAATTTTTTACAGAATTTGAAAGAACAATACTCAACAACATATAGAAAAACAAAAAACCCAGGTTAACTTAAGGAATCATGACCAATAAAATCATAATATCTAGAGATATCAACATCCCTGATTTCATTCTCTATAACAGAGCTATAGTAATAACAGAAACCACATGGTATTGGTATAAAAACAGAGAGGTCATTCGATGGAACCTAAATGTACCCAGGTGTAAATCTACACACCTATGGACTCTTGATTTTCAAAAAAGAAGCCAAATTATTCAAGGGAAAAGAAGAAACATCTTCAACAAATGTTTCTGGTGTTACATGTGTGCATGTAAAAGAATGCAAAATAGATAGATATCTATCTCTGTGCACAAAACTCAAGTCCAAGTAGACCTACACTCAACCTGAATAGATATACTGAACCTGTTGGGAGAGAAAGTGGGGAAGTAACCTTTAGTGCATTGGTACAAGAGTCGCCTTCCTCAATAGAACACCAATAGTGCAGACATTATAATCAACAATTACTAAATGGAACCTAATGAAACTGAAAAGTTTCTGTAAGGAAAAGGACACTATCAATAGAACAAAACGGCAGCCTACAAATGATGAAAGATCTTCACTATTCCCACATCTCACTGAGTGCTGTTGTCCAAATACAGAAAGAACTCTAGGAACCAGGCATGAAAAGAAACCAACAAATAATCTATTTTTAAAACGGGATACAGTTCTAAACAGAGAATTCTCTATAGAAAATTCTCAAATGGCTGAGAATCACTAAAAAATGTTTAAGATATTTAGCCATCAGTGAAATGCAAATCAAAACTACTAAATCAATATCCAATCTCCCAATTCTTGTCCATATACCCAAAGATTGCTCAATCCTACCATCAGGACTTTGGATCAACTATGTCCATAGCAGCTTTATTTATAATAGCTAGATCCTGGAAACAACCTACATGTCCCTCATCGGAAGAATAAATATTATACAGTGAACTCGGCTATCACAAACAATTTCATCATGAAATTTTCACGAAATGGATGGAAATAGAAAAAAATCATCCTCAGTGAGTTAACCCAAACTGAGAAAGATAAACACGGTATGACTTAGTATACAAGTTGATATTAACTCTAAAAGATAACCGTACTACACGCTATAGACCCAGAGAGACTAAGTTACAGAGAGGGTTCAAGGGAGGTTCTCAGGTCTCCCTGGGAAGGGGAAATAGAAGACATTTCATGGGTGAACTAGAGGCACACAGGGATGAGAACAAGAGGGAACAGGTAGGGGAGGGACTAGGGAACGAGACCTGAAAAATCATACTAGAAAGGGGGGGGGGGGAGTATATTCTGGCTCAGGTAGACACCTGGTGCAATGGAGGCTCCAATAAAACTACAAGGATGACACCAGGTATGGGTCTTAGCAATAGCAGATACAAACCTGAACTCTCCTGTGAACAGGCAAGACTACCAATAGAGGAAGCGGGCAACAATCTATTTACATAATTATTGACCCATAGTCTTTCCTGCCCATAAGATTTTCTGGGCTAAAGGTGGCACAGAGATCGTAGCAATAACCAATAAATGACTGGTTCAGCCTTAGATCTATGCCACAAGAGTGTGGTCACCCGTGAATGTTCCTGGAGCACCAGGACCCAGACACTGGATGACACAGAAACCTAGGATGGAACCAAACACGACTGGAACAAAGAAATGTCAGTGTGAAGATGCCCAAGGATGTTCTTCTATGCTCATAGATTGGTGCTTAGGTCAGTAGTCATCAGAGTAGTCCAACAGCTGTGGAAACAGAAGCAGAGATTCAGAGTCAAGCGTTAGACTGAGCTCAGGGAATCCTGTTGAAGAGTGGGTAGAAGGACCATAGAGACAGGGAGGGGTCAGGACATCCCAAGAAAACCCACAGCATCAAGAAACCTTGACTCATAGTGTTCACAGAGACCAAACTGACAATCAGGGAGCCTGCATGGGACTGACTTAGGCATTCTGCATATATGTGGCAGTTGTGTAGCTTGGTCTTCTTGTAGGACTCCTTACAGTAGCAACAGACACTGTCTCTGACTCTTTTGCTGGTGTTTGGGACCCTGCTTCTCCTACTGATTTGCTTTGCCCATTCTTAATATAAGGCGAGGTGCTTAGTTTTACTGCAACTTGAAATGCCATAGTTGGTTGATATCCATGGCAGGCCTGAGCTTCTCTGAATAGAAAGAGAAAGAGTGGACAGGAGGTGGGCAGGAGGGAAGTGAGGGAAAGTTTGGGAGGAGAGGAGGGGTATGAAACTATCATCTGGATGTAAAATAAGTAAATATTTCTAAAATTTAAAAAGCAAATAAAAGAAAAGAAGAAATGGGCCACAGTGCAAAACATTTTGGCCATAAAACATTTATGGAAACCTGGAGGGTAATGTATCACAGACAGGCAGCCGAGAAAGCATGCTTTTCACTTAGAGGAAGCATGTAGACTGTGTTTGGTTTGATTTTTCTACTGTAGAAATCGCCAGGTTTTCAAAAAAAATGCAACTAGTTTTTATTTATTTATTTATTTTGAAAGTAATTTTATTAAATTATAAAAGTTTCCATTTATGCCCCTCTTCCCAACACCCTCCCACTCCCCGCTCCCTCTCCTCCTTGCTCTTTGTCCCTAAGGGCAGTCAGGGTTTCCTGCCCTGTGGGAAGTTCAAGTTCCTCCCCCCTCCCTCCAGGTCCAGGAAGGTGAGTATCCAAACAGACTGGATCCCAAAATTCCAGTATATGCAGAGGAAACTAGTCCCAGTGTCATTGTCAATGGCTTTTCAGAAAGACTCCAGGCCAGCCACATTCAGAGAATCCGGCCACATTCAGAGAATCTGGTTGGATCACGTGCTCGTTCAGTCGCACTCCAACTGGCCTTGGTGAACTCTCATTAGATCCGACCCCTTGTATCAGTGGGTGATAGCATCCCTCGCAGTCCTTCGTCATTTTCTTTGTCCTTCTGCTCCTCATTTGGATCTTGTGGGGCTCAGTCCGGTGCTCCAATGTGGGTCTCCGTCTGTATCGCCATCCAACGCCAGATGAAGGATCTATGGTGATAAGCAAAATATTCATCAGTATGGTTATGGGTCAAGGCCGGTTCAGGCACCCTCTCCTCTGTCCAGAGAAC
Organism: Myodes glareolus; assembly: GCF_982192425.1. NCBI lineage: Eukaryota > Metazoa > Chordata > Mammalia > Rodentia > Cricetidae > Myodes > Myodes glareolus. The sequence continues at coordinate 89,428,904 of NC_142053.1, read as the reverse complement.
AATCTGGGGATCTCTCCTTGGACCTGGGATCCCATATATAATCAAGTTTCCTGTAAACCCTAAAATGACTCCCTTAGTTGAAATATATTCTTCCCTGATCCCATATTCAACCTTCCTCCCTTCCCCCCATCCCGGTCAACCGAACTTTCTCCATTCCTCCCCTACTCCCTTCTCTCTAACCCTCTCCCCTTCCAACAACCCTTCCACCCCCCCCATGCACCCAAGGTTACATGGGAATCTTGACTATTTCCTACCTCCTGGCGGATAGCTAAATAAAGACAGACACCTACTCAGAGTAAAGGGTTGGGAAAAGGTTTTCCAAGCAAATGGACCTAAGAAACAAGCGGGTGTGGCCATTCTAATATCTAACAAAATCGACTTCAAACTAAAATCAATCAAAAGAGATGGAGATGGACATTTCATACTCATAACAGGAACAAGTCATCAGGAAGAAGTCTCAATCTTGAATATCTATGCCCCTAATATAAAGGCACCCACATATGTAAAAGAAACTCTTCTAGAACTCAAGGCAGTCATCAAACCACACACACTAATAGTAGGAGACTTCAACACTCCTCTCTCACCAATGTAAAGGTCAACCAGACAGAATCCTAACAGAGAAATAAGAGATTTATTGCAACTAGTTTTTAAAAAGAAAGACGGAAGTGCCTCTTCAACTAATCTGCATCGTTCCACAGTAGTGTGGAGACCCTGTCACACGAAGCTGCCAGACCTATGCCCTAGCTATGAATTCTTTGCTAGTGTCATGTAGATTATTAGACATAAAAAGGCAATGACATGTTCCTGCTGCCTTGGTGTGCAAGTTCAGGAAGGAGACATGGGACACTCAGGTCGTGTGTGTAAAGATGCCATGACTAGTGTATTGCTCCCGGTCTGTGCCTTAAGGACAATTCGTGAATTCATTGCCACACCGATGGGACTACTTCATTTAACAAATGCAGGGTGGGGCATAAAGTTCAAAAAAACCTAGTTCTGTATCTGTTTGGTTCTGTCTAGGGAGAATGGCTGATTGAATATCCAGTAGTGAACAAAACCCTGGAACTGACCTAAAGACTTGCTCCACGTTGAATTTCAGATTTCACAAATCCGTATTGCCATTGCCTGAGAGACAGCTGTACCAGGAGTCAGAGGGAAGCAGCATTTCAAGGATAAACCCCTTCCGGTGGTACAGTCTGGCACGAAGTTCCTACCATCTAAAGAATGCAGAAGAACATAAATTCAAACTGAGAGAACTGGCAGAGGGATGGCATCAGCATCTTCATTGCTTCAACCTATCCGTACCATTGTAACTTGAAAGCAATAAAAAACCAGGAGTATCCAAGGATCAGTGGTGCAGAAAAATTAAAAAGAAAGAGAAAAAGAAAAAAAGAAAGAAAGAGAAAAACTTGCAACAAGAACGAAAGAATCCCAAGAAGGTAAATAATTCTCTTTCTCCTTCAGGGAAAAATAGGCTTGGAGATACGATGGAGAAAGAGAAGGCTGCCCTTTAAATGTTTCTTCCCGCTGATGCCTGGTACATCTGTCACTCGGGCATTGCTGAGTCAGATATGTGAAATCTGAAATCCAACCAGGAACAGCTCTGAAGGCCAGTTCCTGGGTTTAGGTCACTACTGTGTAGTCAGTCAATCATTCTCCCTTGAGAGAACCAAACAGCAAAGCCTGAATCCAGCTTCCACCTCAATCAAATAGCTCTTGGTCTACAGCTGTTGCAGCTGCTCCTTGCAATACCTTTTCTAGCCCCGGCAATCTATCCCTCGGGTTCTATGTAAGTTGTGCCTTCCCAAGTTTTCCATGGATTACTACAAAATCACAGGGTCTTTCCAAGTCTATCTTCACCAAGGGGCAGCTACATTTGTTACCTGGCCTCTGTTCAAGGTAAATGGCTGGGAAAACTCTCCAGAAACCTGTAACTCTAGCATGTGCAACAATGTATTAAAGTGAAAACAAAAGAAACCTGAAAAACTAAACAAGAAAACCATGGAGATCTTCTGTCCCTTCCTTAGTTAGACAGATATGGGTGATGTGACCTCTTGATACTCGCAGTGTCCCTGGGAACTTATATGGGTGCCACCATTTTGGTTCATTAATGTGTTTGCATTAATCTTGACGGCAGTGGAGTACTTGACATCACCTGTGTTCATGGTGTCACTAACCTATATGGTGCCCTTGCCTGTGGTTGTCTCCATTGTGATGTCATGGACAGCCAAGACCCAGACAAATAACACGGTGGCCTCCATGTTGATGAGCTCTCCATCACGATGGTGAGAACCCGTGGTTATGGTGACCTTGGTGAGCTCTGCTCAATGATAAAGGGAGCCCATTTCTCATAAGGACACATGTCCTGTGGGAGTCACACATCTGACAGAATAAATGTGGACAGTCATTCCCTTTCCTTAGCATAGATGGAGGAGGAGGTATTACTAGCTACTAGGCAGCCTAGCCATTTGGATCCAAATAAGACAGTCAAGAAGGAGGAAGTAATTTTAAAGAGTTAAGTAAATTCTAAAGCCTCAATAGATCTGTGTGGCGCTTTGACCCAGTTTGAAGAGCTGCTGCCTGGGCCCAGGTGGTGCCTTTCTCCTCTCAGAGCATTTTCATTGCTGTTGAAGAGATAAATAATCGTGGAAACTCTTATAATGAAAATATATGACTGGGGTGGCTTACAGTTCAGAGGCTCAGTCCATTATCATCATGATGGGGAGAAAGGCAGGGTGCAGGCAGACATGGTACTGCAGGGGTAGCTGAGAGCCCTACATCTTGGAGGCAACAGGAAGTCAACTGAGACACTGGGAGGGAACCTAAGCATAGGAAGCCTCTAATCCTGCCCCCACAGTGACACCCTTCCTCCCACAAGGCCATGCCCCCTCCCTCACAGACACACCTCCTAATTGTGTCTCTCCCTATGAGAGTATGGGGGCCAATTACATTTAGACTACTGCACCTCCCTTCAGTGAACTCTGAGCCAAGGTCACTCAGCTTCTCTGCATGTCCAGGGCATGGAATAAAAGAAGGGGGATCCCATGCTAGCAGTGGGAGCGATTGGATGGACTGCAGGTGTAATTTGCAGTGTTGTGTCTCACTTTATCTGGGTCAGAGACAGTTATAATGAATGGCTGGTTGAGCCTCTAGGCTTTCCTCAGGTGTTGGTTCATCCCTGTCTTTGGGTGCCTCTTCCTTTCTTCACTTTTCCGGGACCTCAATTTGGACAGAATGCTTCCTGTTCCTGCCATAAATCCATAAAAGCTCAGAGAGCCCCTCTAGCCTACTCAACCCCTGATCTCGACCCCACCCCATCTCTAAGGAGGACATTTCCTGTATCTAAATTGGGAGTCCCTTTGAGCTTCATATGAACATGGACCAGTTACCTTTCTGTTGCTGTGATAAGACTAGATTAAACAGAGTTGAAATTGGGTTAAGTTTTGATGGGTTTAGAGTCCCTGAAGGTGGAGCAAAGGGAGAACAGCAGGAACAACTGAGTGAGCACACATCTTGATGAGCAGCAGGAAGCAGGGAGCACACTGGGAAAGGCAGGAGTCTTTTGGAACCTCAAACCTTGCCTACAGGGACACATCGCCTCACACAATAAAAGACCTCTGTGCTGGCTAGCTTTGTGTGAATTCAAAACAAGCTTCTGTCACCTCAGTGGAGGAAACCTCAACTGAGGAAATCCCTTCACAGGATACGAAACAAGTTGAAGAGCATTGTCTTAATTAGTGATTGATGGAGGAGAGGCCAGTCCATTGGGGGTGGTAACAACCCTTGTTTGGTGGTCCTGAGATCTATATAAAAGCAGACTGAACAAAGCACATTGAATAAGTCAGTAAGAAGCACGTCTTCATGACCTGGAAACTGCCTTCAGGTTCCTAGCCTGTTAGTGTTCCTGTCCAGACTACCTCTGATGATCCAGTGTGATAAAGAAGTCAAGAGTCAATACATCCTTTCTGCCTCAATTTGGGGTCAGTCATGGTGCTTTATCACAGCAGCAGTAACTCCAACTAAGACAGAATTTGGACCCAGGGTCATAGGGTTGGCTGTTTTTGCTACAGACCTGACCATGCTATTTGCGTGAAGATTGAGGAAGTACATTGGAATCTTGGGCTGGAAGAGCCATTGAGTGTTGAGTGTTCAGGGGACAGTTGTGTAGGGTCTTGGTAAAAAAGAACTTTGAGAACAGTGGAGACAATGGCGCCGTGGCTTGTGACCTTTCTGAGGGAAGTTTGAGAGTCACTTAAAGAACCTCTCTGGACCCTTGTGTTTCTTTGCATTAGACATCTGTGGTTCTGGTCAGCAGAGACAGAGGAGTCAGCTGTGGTCAACAACAGAGTAGAGTCATTCAGGGGACATCTGTGGTCAATACACAGTTGTTTTCCAATGGGAATCAAGGTTGTACTTCATGCTGGCAGCCAACTCAGGTCATATGGAATAGTCTCCCAGATGGGACTGGTAATGCATGAAGGGGCCATGAAGAGCAGCTGAGGCTTGGCACTGTGAGAGGAAAGAAGAGGCCATTGGAAGGTGCAGCCTCAGTAGCTGTTGAAGTCAAGGCTTGAAGGGGTCATGCAGAGAAGTTGAGACTTGGCACCATGAACAGAGTGCAGGAGCGTTCTCTTAAAAAATGCATCCCAGTTACAGAAACGGACCCCAGAATTTTGGAGATTCCAGTCTCACATGACATTTGCCAAGGACAGCAACAGGCATGGAGCAGGTCTGAGCATGTGAGAAAGCCATGTGTGCTGTGACAACCCATGATGGAGCTCTGAATGTCCTCACTGAACCCAGAAGCCTGACACTGAGATATCTATTGTTGGCGTTTACTATTGATTTGTGCAGCGTGTGGCCATAACCTGGTTCTTCCCTCTTGGAACAAGAAATTCTTTAACTTATTGTGATACTACAGGAGAATCATAGACTGAACATTTATAGAAACTGGATTTAAGAGAGATTTATAACATTTTATAGAATTTGGACTTTAAATTCTTGGGTGTTTGAATACAGTGGAACATTTAGAACTTGGACTTTTTTATTGTGATGCTGATGTTAATGTGTGATCCTGGTGATGAACAGAAAAGTATAGGTTTCCTCTGCTCAGTGATGTGTACATGTATCAACTTGGAAAGGGACTAGTTTTGAGACCATTTTTCGTTCAGTTGGCATAAAGCTAGAGTTACCTCAGGGGAGGAAATCTCACTTGGGAAAGGGCTTCTTATGCTCAGGCTGTAGACAGGCCTGTACCACATTTTATTAATTAGTGATTGATGGGGGAGGATGCCGCCAGCCTACGATAACATGGTAGGGGATCAGTCTTTCCCAAATGAGGGAAAGTGAACATTCTCCTGGATAGGTTGGAATTACAAGACACTCCTCCCAATGGTGAGAAACAGCCCATATCTCAGTGTTGCACAAAGGCACACACATACAGAGTGTGTGCTCTCAGTTAAGTCAGTCTTTTGGAAAATAAGATTGTCAGAACCAAATCCAGTCTAGAAACACACTGCACCAATATAGCAGTACCTCAAATACACATTCTAACCCTGATGTACTTGATTAACCATACCTCAGTCCGTGGATGGGAACTTGAATCCATCTGCCATGATTGTTTCCTTGGCACAGAGAAGTTGGGGAGGCTCAGGAAGCATGAATCCTCTCTGGGATTTGTTCACCTTTGTGGTCGCTGTTGTGTTTCTGTATTTCAATAACATTCCCCAGTCTGAGCACAGAGGGAGAGTTTGAAAGAAGTACTTTATTACAGGATGCTTCCGATAGACGATTTAGGAAGGGCTTCTGTATAGCAGGATGTGTGTGTGCTACTGTGATACCATTGAACTCCTTGTCTTGGAGGTGATAAGGGTGAAGGACGTGGAGGACCCCAAGGTCACGGGATGATCTGCTCAGTCCAGTTCTTGCTCCTGGTGTCCAGGTGCCTTGTAGTTTCAGTCAGTGTTGTTTCCTTGAGAACGCTGTCCTTGAAGGGAAAGTAAAAGGAAGAGCTGGACCCCCTGGTTTCTATGTCCAGACTCAGTTCATGGCAGAGCAAGAGTCATTCTATTAGACCCTCCTGGCATTTCTCGACTCTAGGATGTTTAAAGCAAGAGGCAAAAAAAAAAACTACTCAATTTTACCAAGGAAAAACACGGATTACTTTTCTTGAGCTCCTTGTACCCTCAAATGCCTAGCCTCTCTCTGTCCTGCCAGCCTCAAGGCCCCTGTGTGGGGCATTCAGGTGGTATGGTTAGTTTATCCCTATCCTGGTCTCTAGTGTCCCTCATCTGACAGTTAGATGTCTTACTGCACGTCCTGTGGTCTAGATTCTAATGCAATTGTCCTTTGACTTCCTTCTGAATATCTATCTATCTATCTATCTATCTATCTATCTATCTATCTATCTATCTATCTAGTCAGATAGATATAGATATTAAGGAGAGTAAGAACTCGAAAGAAGGAGCCCTTATTTTCCCAGAAACAGGAGATATTAAAGCAAGTTGAGAATCAGAGCCCAGTTCTGTGACTTCTTGAATCACCACTGCTAGAGCCAGTGAAATTCCTGTGTGAGATCAGGAGTAATAAGGAAATGGTGTTCCTCACTCATGCAAGACCCTCAGGAGAAGAAACCATCTGGCGGGAGACTGAGTACCTCGGGAATAAATACAGGAAAGGATTTCCAACCTTCCTGTCTTCACATGCCAGACCATGTGGGCTGCAGAGACCAAGGCTCTCACCTGCCCCTCCCTGACACATCACCAAGTGGTACCTGATAGAGCCAGATGAATCTCATAAGTTCACTTCTCAGGTCAGAGGAGTTGTGCCAGCAATGCTCCACACACCCACGGATTATTGCTGTTCTCAACCCTGGCCAAAAGGCTGCTTTTGCACGGGGTAGAGGTGAATGCCTAGAGTCATCCCCGGTTAAACTGTCGAGAATAAGTGATCCCTGGGATGGCAGGCACAACTGAGACATTGGTATCAGGCCCCATCCCACGCCCAAGGCTCAGGGAACATCATAGATGTGGGGACAGGAAAAAAATGTAAGAAGGGTGGGGACCAATGCTGGGAAATGGTGTGTTCTGCACATGACATTTGGCCACAGAACTCATGAGTTCACAGCAACTGTGCCAAGACCTACACAAGTTCAAGCCAGTCAGTTTCCAGCATCTGCATGGAGGGAGGAGGCTCAAGAGGTCAGTGTTCTTGCAGAAAAGCTATTGGTAGTTCATGCATGTTGGGAGATTGTAGAGCCATTCTTCTTCAGTAGTGTGGCCTATGGTAGATTGCCCAGGATCAGGTGGCTGAATCCATACGCATGTGTATCTGGGCAGTACTAAAAAGCCTAGTGTGCTACTTTTTAAAGAAAATCATAAGAGGAAATGAACGTGAAAGGGAATGAATGTGCCAAGACTGGTGGGGGGCACAGTGGGGAGTGGCAGGAGGCATTGAGGGTGGATGTAATCAGGATATATTGTGAATAGGTAGGAAATATTCAGAGACTAATTATAAGAACCACCTTTAACATTTTTTGAGTTTTAAACTTCACACAGAATTCTAGAGTCACAAAGAAATCTTCCACTGTATCATCTTATCATAAAAGTCTAGCTTCAATGGGATTGAAATGGCCCCAAATGCTCAAGACACTTTTGATATTCAACTGTCACATCTGACCCTCTTAGTCTGTCGAGAACATGACAGGGACATCCTTAAAATATATTAACTGTGCCATACATAGTTCAAATACATAAACAAAACATCCTGGCATGTAGTAGAGAGCATTGGCCACCAGAACATGCGTATAGAGATTCTGGATTTTTGATAATCATGGTACTATAAGTCCCTTGGAATAAATGTGCTTCTCAGAATGTGGTTGGCTGAGAACATTAGCTATCCATATGCAGAGAAGCCTACTGGATTTCATATACATACTTCATGTAGTAAAGACCTGGCTGGGAGAGACAAGAGCATGCAGACTGTTGCAGGCCATGCAGGAGGAGTAGAAGACTGGAAATAATCAAACTGAGGAATGAAATCAACAAAATAGAAACAGAAAACAATCCAAAGGATCAATGAAACAAAGAGCTGGTTCTTTGAGAAAGTCAACAACATTGACAAATCTTTATCCAAATTAATTAAAAGGCAGAGAGAGAACACGCAAATTAACAAGATCAGAAATGAAAAGGGGGACATAACCACAGACACTGAGGAAATTCAGAGAATCATTAGGTCTTACTACAAAAACCTATATGCAATAAAGTTGGAAAATGTGAAAGAAATGGACTTGTTTTTAGTTAAGTACCATTTACCAGAATTAAATCAAGACCAAATAAACAATTTAAATAGACCTATAAGTCATTAAGAAATAGAAGCTGTCATAAAAAAAAAACTCCCAACCAATAAAAAGCCCAGGACCAGATGGTTTTAATGCAGAATTTTACCAGAACTTCAAAGAAGAGCTGATACCTACACTCCTTAATGTGTTTCACATACTAGAAACAGAAGAGTCATTGTCAAACTCTTTTTATGAAGCTACAGTTACCCTGATTCCAAAACCACACAAAGACTCAACCAAGAAAGAGAATTACAGACCAATTTCGCTCAAGAACATTGATGCAAAAATTCTCAATAAAATACTGGCAAGCCGAATCCAAGGAGACATTAAAATAATTATCCATTATGATCAAGTAGGCTTCATCCCAGAGATGCAGGGCCAGTTCAACATACAAAATCTATCAATGTAATCCATTACGTAAATAAAACTGAAAGAAAAAACCATATGATCATTTCATAAGTTGTTGAAAAAGCATTTGACAAAATTCAACACCCTTTTATGATAAAGGTCTTGGAGAGGTTAGGGATACAAGGATCAAACGTAAATGTAATAAAAGCAATATACACCAAGCCAACAGCTAATTATAAATTAAATAGAGAGAAACTCAAAGCCATTCCACTAAAATCAGGAACAAGACAAGGCTATCCACACTCACCATATCTCTTCAGCATAATGCTTGAAGTTTCTTTGTCTTTATATTGAACTTTCCTTTATAAATGAATTAGACATCAGAATCCTGATGGCTTCAGTTGTACGTATCTGTTTATTTTAATGTATATTTTCTACATTCTGAGTCATATTTCCCTCATATATTCACTTTCTTTGAATATGTTTTCCCTTCACTGTTAGCAGTGAACAGCTCAGACTGATGGCTCTGCTTTCCACTTTGAGGATTAGGAGTAGCTTCCCTCAACTATGAACTGCAAGTGCATCCACATCTGTTCTTGATGGCAAACTCTGGAGTAGCCCTGTCCCTGGGACAGTGACTGAGTCATGAGCAGATAATGCAAATAACCCTGCATGAGACCATACTCGAAGAAACTAACTGGTCACCTAAGAATAACAGGAATCGAAGGGGAAGGATCCCAGCCCCAAAACTCAGAGAATATATTTTACATAATCACAGAAAATTTCCCTGTCCTAAAGTAGGATTTGCATATAAAAATACAAGTAGCATTCTAATAACAAGAGGATGGAGCAGAAAAGAATGTCCCCACTCTACCTAATAAACAAAACACTAAAGTTGCAGAATAAAGAAAAAATATCAAAAGCAGCAAGGGAAAAAGACCAAGTAAAATATAAAAGCAGATGTATAAGAATCACACCAACTTCTCAATGGAGACTTTAAAAGCCAGAATGGTCTGGACCAAATTTTTGTATATAATAAGAGACTATCAATACCAGCATAGACTAATGAACCCAGTAAAACTTTCATAGATTGGGAAAATAAAACATTTCATGACAGAGTCAAATTTAAACAATTATCTTTTCAGAAACCCAGTGCTCCAGATGGTACTAGAAGGAAAACTATAATCCAAGGAAGTTAACTACACCCATGTAAACAGAGGCAATAAATAATTTCACACCGAAAAAATTAATAGGAGGGGTACATATATGCACATACACACACACACACACACACACACACACACACAAATAATAAAACACACAAACTCCACCATGACCACCACCACAAACAAAAGTGGTCATTAATATCTCTCCACATCAGTGTACTCCATTCGTTGATAAAAACACACTGGCTAAAAGAATGCATGTGATACCAGGACACATCATTCTGAGGCATACCGGATACCTACCTCAATATCAAAAACAGATATTGCCTCAGAATAAAGGGTTGGGAAAAGCTTTTCCACTCAAATGGGATTAACAAGCAAGCTGGTGTACCTATTCTAATATATCACAAAGTAGATGTCAAAGAAAAATTAATTCAAAGAGATGGTGAAGGATATTTCATATACCTTAAAGAAAAATCAACAAATGACATTTCAAATCTGAAAATCTATGCCACAAATGAAGGGCACCCACATTTGTAAAAGAAACATTACTAAAGCTTAAATCACACATTGAATTGTGGGAATCTTCAACACTCTAGTCTCACTAATTTAGGGACAGGTCTTTTACATAGAAACTAAACAGAGAAATAATGGAACTAACAGACGTTATGACACAAATTCACCTATTGGTTATCTACAGAACATTTCACCCCAACTCAAAAGTAAATTATTCTTCTCAGCACGTCATTGAGTCTTCTCAAAACCTGATCACAAACTTGGTCACAAAGCAAGTCTCACCACATATAAGAAATTTGAAATTTCGTCTGTATCCTATTAGATCACCATGGATTAAAGTTGGATTTCAACAACACCAGAAAAAAGAAAGCCTACAGAGTCAAGGAAACTGAACAGCTCTCTACTTAATCACAACGCAGTCAATGAAGAAATAAGAACGAAATGAAAGACTCCCGAAAATTCAATGATAATGAATGTATAACTTACCCAAATACATGGGACACAATGAATGTGGTGCTAAGAGGAGAAAGTTCATAGCACTAACTGCCTGCTTAAAGAAATGAGAGAATTCTCATACCAGTGACTTCATAGTACACATGAAAGTTCTAGAACTAAAAGAATCAGCCACACACAAGAGTAGTAGACAACAGGGAATATTCAAAGTCAGGGCTGCAAGGAACAGAATAGAAACAAAGAATGCAATGCAAAGAATCAATTAAACAAAAGTTGGTTCTTTGAGAACATCAACAGGAAAGACAAACCCTTATCTGTTCTAACGAAAAGACATGGAGAGAATATCCACATTAACAACATCAAAAAGGAAAACGGAGTCATAATGACAGAAAAGGAAAAAATCCAAAGAATCATTATCCAAAAATTGTACTACACAAAATTGGAAAATCTAAATGAAATAGACAATTTTCTCTATGTAAACCACTTACCAACCTTAAATCAAGTTCAGATAAGTACTTTAAAAAGACCTATAACCCTAAAGTAATAGAAACAGCATTTAAAAATCTACCAAGCAAAAGTGCCTAGGGCCAGGTTGTTTCAGTGCAGAGTTCTACCAGATTATAAAAGGAAAGCTAAAATCAATACCCCTCAATTTATTACAAAAATAAAAACAAAAAGAATATCTCCACTTTATTTTTATTTGGCCACTGTCATCATGCAACCCGAATCACACAGCGTCAACAAATAATTACAGACCAATATCCTTCATGAACATTGATGCAATAATACTCAATAAGGTGCTCACACTGCCTACAATAATCCAGACATCTAGCGACCCTTCACAACCACAACTCAAAGAAGAGAAACACACAAACTCTACTACACACACACACACACACACAAAAAGTAATAACAGGAATCAACAAACACTGGTCATTAATATCACTTAATATTAACGGACTCAAGTCACCTATAAAAAGGCACTGACTAAGAGATTTGATACGAAAACAGGATCCAACATTCTGTTGTTTACAAGAAACACACCTCAAACACAAAGATAGACATCTACTCAGAGTAAAGGGTTGGGAAAAGGTTTTCCAAGCAAACGGACCTAAGAAACAAGCTGGTGTGGCCATTCTAATATCTAACAAAATTGACTTCAAACTAAAATCGATTAGAAGAGATGGAGATGGACATTTCATACTCATAACAGGAACAATTCACCAGGAGGAAGTCTCAATCCTGAATATCTATGCCCCTAATATAAAAACACCCACTGATGTAAAAGAAAAAATTCTTGAACTCAAGGCAGTCATCAAACCACACACACTAATAGTAGGAGACTTCAACACACATCTCTCACCAAAGGACAGGTCAATCAAACAGAAACTCAACAGAGAAATAAGAAAATTACTAGAGGTAATGAATCAAATGGACTTAACAGATATCTATAGAACATTCCACCCAAATAGGAAAGAATATACCTTCTTCTCTGCAGCTCATGGATCCTTCTTGAAAATTGACCACATACTCGGTAACAAAGCAAACTTCCACAGATACAAAAAGATTTTAGTAACCACCTGTGTCTTGTCGGATCACCATGGTATAAAGTTAAAATTCAGTAACAATTCGAACACCAGAAAGCCTACAAACGCGTGGAAGTAGAACAGTCAACTACTGAATCATCCCTGGGTCAAGGAAGAAATAAAGAAAGAAATTAAAGTCTTCCTTGAATTTAATGAAAATAAAGACACACCATATTCAAACCTATGGGACACTATGAAAGCAGTGCTAAGAGGAAAGTTCATAGCACTAAGTGCCCAATTAAAGAAAACGGAGAAAGCACACATTGGAGTCTTAACAGCACACCTGAAAACTCTGGAAAAAAGAGAAGCAGACTCTCCCAGGAGGAGCAGAAGACTGGAAATAATCAAACTGAGGGCTGAAATCAACAAAATAGAAACACAGAAAACAATCCAAAGAATCAATGAATCAAAAAGCTGGTTCTTGGAGAAAATCAACAAGATTGACAAACCCCTGGCCAAACTAATCAAAAGGCAGAGAGAGAACACTCAAATTAATAAGATCAGAAATGAAAAGGGGGACATAACAACAGACACAGAGGAAATTCAGAGAATCATTAGATCTTACTGCGAAAGTTTATATACCACAAAGTTGGAAAATGTATAAGAAATGGATTGGTTTTTAGATAAATACCATTTACCAAAGTTAAATCAAGACAATCTAAATAGACCTGTTAGTCGCGAAGAATTAGAAGCTGTTATCAAATACCTCCCGACCAAAAAAAACCCCAGGGCCAGATGGTTTCAATGCAGAATTCTACCAGAACTTCCAAGAAGAGCTGATACCTATACTCCTTAAGGTATTTCACAATATAGAAACAGAAGAGTCATTGCCAAACTCTTTTTATGAAGCTACAGTTACCCTGATACCAAAGCCACATAAAGACACAACCAAGAAAGAGAATTACAGGCCAATCTCACTCATGAACATTGACCCAAAAAATCTCAACAAAATCCTGGCAAACCGATTCCAAGAACACATTAGAAAAATTATCCATTATGATCAAGTAGGCTGGTTCAACATACGCAAATCTATCAATGTAATCCATCATATAAATAAACTGAAAGAAAAAAACCATATGATCATTTCATTAGATGCTGAAAAAGCATTTGACAAAATCCAACATCCCTTTATGATAAAGGTGTTGAAGAGATTGGGGATACAAGGATCATACCTAAATATAATAAAAGCTATTTACAGCAAGCCAACAGCTAGCATCAAAATGAACGGAGAGAAACTCAAAGCCATTCAATTGAAATCAGGAACAAGACAAGGCTGCCCACTCTCCCCATACCTCTTCAATATAGTGCTAGAAGTTCTAGCAATAGCAATACGACAACATAAGGGGATCAAGGGGATTCAAATTGGAAAAGAAGAAGTTAAACTCTCGTTATTTGCAGACGATGTGATAGTATACATGAGCAACCCCAAAATCTCTTCCAAAGAACTCCTACAGCTGATAAACACCTTTAGTAATGTGGCAGGATACAAGGTCAACTCCAAAAAATCAGTTGTCCTCCTGTACACAAAGGATAAAGAAACAGGGAGGGAATCAGAGAAACTTCACCTTTCACGATAGCCACAAATAACATATGATATCTTGGGATAACTCTGACCAAGGAAGTGAAAGACCTATTTGACAAGAACTTTAAGTCTTTGAAGAAAGAAATTGAGGAGGATACCAGAAAATGGAAAGATCTCCCTTGCTCTTGGATTGGGAGGATCAACATAGTAAAAATGGAAATTCTACCAAAAGCAGTCTATACATTCAATGCAATCCCCATCAAACTTCTTCACAGACCTTGAGAGAACAATAATCAAGTTTATATGGCAAAACAAAAAACCCAGGATAGCCAAAACAATCTTATATAATAAAGGAACTTCTGGAGGTATAACCATCCCTGATTTCAAACTCTATTACACAGCTACAGTATTGAAAACAGCTTGGTACTGGCATAAGAACAGAGAAGTCGACCTATGGAATCGAATAAAAGACCCAGATATTAACCCACAAACCTATGAACACTTGATTTTCGACAAGGGGGCTAAAGGTATGCAATGGAAGTAGGAAAGCATCTTTAACAAATGGTGCTGGCATAACTGGATGTCAGCCTGTAGAAGAATGAAAGTAGATCCATATCTATCACCATGCACAAAAATCAAGTCCAAATGTGTTAAAGACCTCTACATTAATCGGACCACTTTGAACCAGATAGAAGAGAATGTGGGAAGTAGTCTACAAGATATAGGCACAGGAGGCCACTTCCTAAGTAGAACCCCAGTAGCACAGACAATAAGAGAATCAATGAATAAATGGGACCTCCTGAAACTGAGAAGCTTCTGTAAAGCAAAGGGCACCGTCAGTAAGACAAAAAGGCTACCTTCTGACTGGGAGAAGATCTTCACCAACCCCTCATCAGATAAAGGTCTGATCTCCAAAATATACAAAGAACTCAAGAAACTAGACAATAAAACTCTAATTAACCCAATTAAACAATGGGGTGCTGATCTGAACAGAGAATTCTCAACAGAAGAACTTCGAATGGCTAAAAGATACTTAAGGTCATTGTCAACATCCTTACCAATCAGGGAAATGCAAATCAAAACTACTATGAGATACCATTTTACATCGGTCAGATTAGCTAAAGTCAAAAACACCAATGATAACCTATGCTGGAAAGGATGTGGAGAGAGGGGAACTCTCATTCATTGTTGGTGTGAATGCAAACTTGTGCAGCCACTGTGGAAATCAGTGTGGCGGTTTCTCAGGAAACTGGGAGTCAACCTCCCTCAAGACCCAGCAATTCCACTCTTGGGAATATACCCAAGAGATGCCCTATCATACCACAAAAGCATTTGTTCAACTATGTTCATAGCAGCACTCTTTGTAATAGCCAGAACCTGGAAACAACCTAGGTGCCCCTCAATAGAAGAATGGTTAAAAAAGGTGTGGAACATATACACATTAGAGTTTTACTCAGCGGTAAAAAACAATGACATCTTGAATTTTGCATGCAAATGGATGGACATAGAAAACGCTTTACTGAGTGAGGTAAGCCAGACCCAAAAAGAGGAATATGGTATGTATTCACTCATAAGTGGATTCTAGCCATAATTAAAGGTCTTTGAGCCTATTATTCATGATCCTAGAGAAGCTAAATAAGAAAGTGAACCTGAAGAAAATCATGTAGTTATCTGCCTGGAGATTGGAAATAGACTAGAGTGCCAGAACCCTCATCTGGTGATGGATGGAGATAGAGACAGAGACCCACATTGAAACACTGGACTTAACTCCCTAGGTCCAAACGAGAAACAGAAGGAAAGAGAACGTGAGCAAAGAAGGCAAGATCAGAGGGAACCTTCATCTGTCGATGGATGGCGATACAGACGGAGACCCACATTGGAACACCGGACTGAGCCCCCCATGGTCCAAATGAGGAGCAGAGGAGGAAGAAAATGAAAAATGAAATCAGCCCGCGAGGGGTGCCATCACCCACTGATACAAGGGGACTGATCTAATGAGAGTTCACCAAGGCCAGTTGGATTGGGACTGAAGAAGCACGTGATCCAACCAGATTCTCTGAATGCGGCCGGATTCTCGGAATGTGGCTGGCCTGGAGTCTTTCTGAAAAGCCATTGACAATGACACTGGGACTTGTTTCCTCTGCATATACTGGATTTTTGGGATCAAGTCTGTTTGGATACTCACCTTCCTGGACCTGGACAGAGGGGGGAGGAACTTGAACTTCCCACAGGGCAAGAAACCCTGACTGCTCTTTGGGATGGAGAGGAAGGAGGAGAGGGAGTGGAGGGAGTGGGAGGGTGTTGGGAGGAGGGGCGGAAATGGAAACTTTTATAATTTAATAAACTTTGAATAAAAAAATATAAAAAAACATCAAAAAATCATTCACCATGATCAAGTGGTCTTCATCTCAGAGATGCAGGGATGGTTAAACATATGAAAATCTGTAAATGTAATCCACCATATAAAGAAACTGAAAGAAAATTTAAAACACATTATCATCTCATTAGATGCTGAAAAGAGCATTTGAGAAAATCAAACACCTATATTGTTATTTTATTTACATTTTAATGAATAAAACTTACACCAGCAGTACAGACACTATAATCAGCAATTACTAAATGGAACCTAATGAAACCGAAAATCTCCTCTAAGGACAGTATCAATAGAACAAAATGGCAGCCTATAAATGATGAAAGATCTTCACTATGCCTACGTCTCAGAGATTTCTGTTGTCCAAAGTATAGAAAGAATTCTAGGAATCAGTCATGAACAAAACAATCCATTTTTAAATGGGGGTACAGATCTAAACAGAGAATTTCCTACAGAAAGTCTCAATTGGATGAGAATCACTAAGAAATGTTCAACATCTTAGCCATCAGTGAAATGCAAGTCAAAACTACTGAGACAATTCACTTTGTACTAGTCGGAATGGCTAATGTCAAAACCACAAAGGACAGTTCAGAGAGTTTAGGATGTGGAGCACAGGAACAATCCTCCATGGTTGATGGGAGTGCCAACCTGTAGAGCCAGGATGGAAATCAATATGGCACTTTCTCAGAAAACTGGGAAACGCTCTATCTCTACATTCAGCTACACTATTTTTGGACATACACCCAAAGGATGCTCAATCCTACTACCAGGACTCTTGACCAAGTGTATTCATAGCAGCTTCATTTGTGATAGCTAGAACCTGGAAACAACCTAGATGTCCCTCATCTGAAGAATGAATTTTATATAGTGGAGTATTATTCGTCTATCATAAATAATTACATTATGAAATTCAAAGACAAATGGAGGGAACTAGAAAAAAATCATCTTTAGTGAGCTAACCCAAAGCAAGAAAGACAAACAGGGCATGACTTATTTATAAGTTGATATTAACTGCAGAATATAACCATGCTACATGCTATAGACTCGGAGAGGCATATTTATTTATTTTTTTTTTAGTAAATTTTATTAAATTATAAAAGTTTCCATTTCCGCCCCCCCTCCCAACACCCTCCCACTCCCCCCACTCCCCCCCTCCTTCCCCTCCATCCCCCAGGGCAGTCAGGGTTTCCTGCCCTGTGGGAAGCTCCAGCTCCCTCCCCCTCCCTCCAGGTCCAGGAAGGCAAGCGTCCAAACAGACTGGATCCCCAAAATCCAGCATATGCAGAGGAAACAGGTCCCAATGTCATAGTCAATGGCTTTTCAGAAAGACCCCGGGCCAGCCACAGTCAGAGAATCCGGCCCAATTCCGAGAATCTGGCTAGATCACGTCCTCGTTCAGTCCCAGTCCGACTGGCCCTGGTAAATTCTCATCAGATCCGTTCCCTTGTATCAGTGGGTGATAGCATCCCTCGCAGTACTGATTTCGTCTTTCATGTTCCTCCTCCTTCTGCTCCCCCTCCGGACCTCAGGGGGCTCAATCCGTTGCTCCAATGTGGGCCTCCGACTGCATAACCGTCCTTCGCCAGACGAAGGATCTATGGTGATAAGCAAAATATACATCAGTATGGTCATGGGCCACGGCCGATTCAGGCACCCTCTCCTCTGTCCAGAGAGCAATCTGGGGGATTTCTCCTTGGACCTGGGATCCCATATATAATCAAGTCTCCTATAAACCCTAAAATGGCTCCCTTAGTTGAAATATATTGTTCCCTGATCCCATATTCATCCTACCTCCCTCCCCCCCCCCCCATCCCCGGCCACCAAGCTTTCCCCGTTCCTCCCCTACTCCCTTCTCTCCAGCCCTCTCCCCCTCCATCGACCCTCCCACCCCCCCATGCACCCGAGGTTACCTGGGACTCTTGTCTATTTCCTACCTCCTGGTGGATAGCTAAATAATCTTCATCAGGTTCATCTTCTTATTTAGCTTCTCTAGGATCACGAATAATAGGCTCAAAGACCTTTAATTATGGTTAGAATCCACTTATGAGTGAATACATACCGTGTTCCTCTTTTTGGGTCTGGCTTACCTCACTCAGTAAAGCGTTTTCTATTTCCATCCATTTGCATGCAAAATTCAAGATGTCATTGTTTTTAACCGCCGAGTAAAACTCTAATGTATATATGTTCCACACCTTTTTTAACCATTCTTCTATTGAGGGGCACCTAGGTTGTTTCCATGTTCTGGCTATTACAAATAGTGCAGCTATGAACATAGTTGAACAAATGCTTTTGTAGTATGTTAGGGAATCTTTAGGGTATATTCCCAAGAGTGGTCTTGCTGGGTCCTGAGGGAGGTTGACTCCCAGTTTCCTGAGAAACCGCCACACTGATTTCCACAGTGGCTGCACGAGTTTGCATTCCCACCAACAATGGAGAGGCATATTTATAAGGAGGGCTAAATGTGGGGTATTCAGATCTCCCTGGGAAGGAGAAATAAAAGATCTTTCATGCATGAACTGGGGACCCACAGGTAGAGGAGGGACTGTGGAGAGAGTACTGAAATAGCATACTAAAACGGAAGGTATATTCCAGGTCAGGTAGAAACGTGGTGCATTGGAAGCTCCCATAAATCTACAAAGATGACCCCAGGTGCAGGGCTTAGCAATAGCAGATACAAATCCTGCATATCTCCTGTGTACAGTTGAGACTTTCAGTGGAGGGATCAGGCTACAATCTATTTACATAATCTTTGACCCACAGTCTTTCCTGCCCATATGATGTGCTAGGCTAAAGGTGGCACAGAGATCGTAGGAGTGACCAACAAACGACTGGTTCAGCCTTAGACCCACGCCACGAGAGTGAGGTCACCCGTGACTGTCCCTGGAGCACCAGGACCCAGACTCTGGATGACCCAGAGACCTAGGATGGAACCAAACCCGAATGGAGAAAAGAAATGTCAGTGTGATGATCACGAAGGATGTTCTGCTATGCTCACAGATTGGTGCCTAGCTCAGTAGTCCTCAGAGAGGCCTCATCCAGTAGCTGTGGAAACAAGCAGAGATTCACAGTCAAACGTTAGACTGAGCTCAGGGAATCCTGCTGAAGAGCGGGTAGAAGGACTGTAGAGATGGGGGGGGTCAAGACATCCCAAGAAAACCCACAGGATCAAGTAACCATAGGGTTCACAGAAACTAAACTGTCGAACTGTAGAGACTGAGGGGTCAAGGACATCCGAGGAAAACCCATGGGATCTAGTAACCTGGGCTCATAGAGTTCACAGAAACCAAACTGACAGTCAGGAAAACTGCATGGGACTGACTTAGGCACTCTGCATTTGTGTGGCAATTGTGTAGCTTGGTCTTCTTGTAGGACTCCTTACAGTAGCAACAGACACTGTCTCTGACTCTTTTGCTGGTGTTTGGGACCCTACTTCCTCTGCTGATTTGGTTTGCCCATTCTTAATACAATGCGAGATGCTTAGTTTTACTGCAACTTGAAATGCCATATTTGTCGATATCCATGGGAGGCCTGAGCTTTTCTGAATATAATGAGGAAGAGTGGATAGCATGTGCACAGGAGGGAGGTTGGGGTGGGGAATGGGGTGGGAGGAGAGGTGGGGTATAAAACTATCATCTGGATGTAAAATAAATAAATATTTCGAAAAACTAAAATGTTAATAAAATAAAAGAAGAAGGAATGGAACACAATTCAAAATTCCTTGGTCATAAACCATCTATGGAAACCTGAGGGTAATGTATTACAGACAGGCACCCAAGGAAACATACTTATCGCTTAGAGGCACATATAGTCAGTATTTGCATTGATTTCTGTAGTGTAGGAATTGCCAGGCATTCAAAAATTGCAACTAGTTCCTAGAAAGAAAGATGGAAGTACCTCTTCAACATATCTGCATCCTCCAGAGGACTATGGAGGCCCGGACACCCAAAGCTGCCCTATGTATGCCGTAGCTGTGAATTTTGTGCTAGAGTCACATAGATGAATAGAGTGGGGGAGACAAAACGGCAATGGCATGTTTCTGCTGCTTGGTGTGCAAGTTCAGGAAGAAGAAGTCTTGGGACAATCAGGTCATGTGTATAAAGATGCCATTTGATTTTTCCCAGCCTGTGCTTCATGGAAACTCATGAATTCATTGTCCCACAGATGTGACTCCCTCTTTCAACAAATGCAGGGTGGGATACACAGTTCAGAAAAAATCCCTGTTTCTTTATCTGTTTGGTTCTGTCTAGGGAGAATGGCTGACTGAATACTCAGTAGTGACTGAAATACAGGGTACTGGCCTACAGAGCTGCTCCTGGTTGAATTTCAGATTTCACATATCTGAGTCACCACTTCCCGAGTGACAGATCCACCAGACACAGAATATACATTACCATCAGGAATTGAGAAATCACAGCATAGTTAGGACATACTGAAGCCAAGCAAGCCTGAAACTCTTCAGGGAAAAGTGCAAATCTTGTATCTCTGTGTCTGATGTTTGGGGGCTTCCATGGCTCCACTGTTCTCGGCTGTTTTACTCTTTTGGCTTTTGGGGGGACCTGTTACCCAGCTCCCAGATAAATCACACATGAAGTCATATTCTTTCTAATAATGGCTGACCTTTGCTTGGGTTGTTCCTAGTCAGCTTTTCTAACCTTAAATTATCCCATCTATCTTTTGCACCTGGGCCTTTTCCTTTTCTTCTGTATCTCTTTTCTTCTTACTCTGCGGCTGGCAGGGTGGCTGGCCCCTGATGTCCTCCTCTCCTCCTTCTGTCTTGCTCCTCCTCCACATTTGTCCTTCTATTTATACTCTGTCTATCTTTTCCACATTCTTGCTATTAGCTGTTCAGGTCTTTATTAGACCATCAGGTGTTTTAGACAGGCACAATAATACAACTTCAAAGAATGAAACAAATACAACATAAATAGAAGTAGCACACCCTAAAATAATATTCCACATCAGTCCACCACTACAGCTTGCTGCCTGGAATACCCATCCCATCCTGTGGTGACTCAACTACTCCGTGTCTATTGTGTGGGGCTGCCTTTTCATCCTGGCCAGCCAGAACTGAAGTAATCACACAGAGACCGTATTAATTTCAATACTGTTTGGCCAATAGCTTAAGCATATTTCTGAAAATATTCATATCCTAAGCTAACTCATCTCTATTATTCTGTATATTGCCACATGGCTATAGTTCCTAATGGCTGTCTCTGGAAGCAGATTCATGGCTTTTCTCTGATTTTGCCCATTTTCCTCCCAGCATTCAGTCTAGCTTTCTCAACCTACCTCTATTTACTGTAGAGGACCAAGACAGTTTCTTTATTCATTAACCAACTGTATTCACAGTTTACAGATGGGAATACCACATCACCTCCCATTTTCTCTTTAAATAAGAAAGGTTTTAACCTTAAAATAGTAAAATTACATGTAACTGTCATCAAGCAGTTACAAAATTTGTATCTATTTTATCTTTTATTATAACTAAGAAAAATTATAACACTAAATTCTGCAACCCCAGCAAAGACTCCAGAAGGATATATTACCTAAGTAAACAATCAGTACATTGTAAGCAACTTCCAAAACTCTAGAATTGACAGAGACATCTCACTGGTTGTTGGGGCGTCCATTTTCAGCCTACAGACCCATAGTATGCAGCTGTCCTTTCCATGAAGGAGGAAATGTCAAAGACAGTTCCACCTATATTGGCAATTTGTCAGTCATTTTCTTCTGTGTCCTGTAGAATGTCTAGCAGACACTTTAATGAAGCAGGAACCCCGCAGGATGGTCTCACTTTTAGGCAAGTTCAGAAGTCATTTCTCTGTGGGTCCTATATGTCCAGTCAAGCAGTCCAGGCCAGAGCAGTTTCTTGATCAAATGGTTGACCAACTCCATAAGGAGCCTCTTCAATGCCCATCATCCTCTTGAAGCAGCTTGGTGCTGCCAGGAGCAAATGTGTCTCACGGTAATGAAAAGTCCTAAGTTATTAAAACATTTTAAATGTGATATTCTGAAGGTCTCTGAAAGATTTTAAGAATAACCTTTCTAACTGAAATATATTTCTCTATATCTAGAAAATCTAACATGACTACAATCTTGACTATTACAGATGACTCTCTATTTACCTATATTTCCTAATTATACATTACATTTTTAAGTGAGCTGCACAAGCACAATACCTTAATCAAGAGCAGAAATATACACAGTATAACAAAATTGACCTTAAATTTATATCAATGAATCAATATCCATACCAATGCAAATCTCTATAGCTTATCCCCATTTAAATGTAAAAGAAATATTACAACCAATATTTAGGAATATGGGCACAGTTTTTCTCCAAACTACATCTTGATATTTACTGGGCAAAGTAAGTTTTTGAGGGGTATATTCACAACGACCTTTCATGGTGTCTTGGTCCATCAAACCACACCAGTCTGGAAGCAATCCTCAGGTTCTCATCTTCTGTGGAAACAAGAGAAGAACCTCTTTTCCAACGCAACATATCCTTAGACCCAAATTTGGAAGTATTGATACCTTTAGAATGTTCATGCTGGTTTCGCATAGCAGCCAAAAAATGAATTGTCTCTCTGTACTTAGCTCATTCACAATTAAAAAAAATCAAAGATAACACAGTAATATACATATTCCAGACTCCTTGTGAATTTTCCATTTTTACACGGTTTATTTTTCTTTACTCCATTTAATCTATGACTATCTGCACTCTGTCTCTTTAAAGAATTTGCATATTTTAAAAAGTATTAACTTTATGTTATGACTCTCTATACTCTTTTTCTTCTTTCTTCCAAGGCTACGTACATTTATCCATCAGTATGACTCTTCTGGCTTTGTCTTTATTGCATACTGTAATTCTTCACTGTTCAGGAGCACTTTTGAAAATGCTAAATGCTTCTTGAAACTTAAGCTGCAGCATTTCTACAGTAAATATGGTACTTCTTGCTTGCTTCACACAGTCCAGCACAGGTGAGCTGTTTGCTGCCTCTGATAACCATGTACCTTGCCCCATTTTCAGGCAAACAGCCAGTCCATGCTGCCAGTAAGCTAGCTGCAGCAGTCTGCTCACAAACCCCAGGCAGGATTCTCTGTGATGAAGATACGAAAATGCTCATGATAACAATAAAAACACTGGAAAGACCCTCTCCCTCTTGTGCGTTTACTGTAGAATGGTGGGACATGGTCACTGTGTCCTAAGCCCATGGCTGAATGCTAGTCAATGATGGTGAGGATTTACACTATATGACCCCGAGAGGCTACAAGGATGGGCCTTGCACATAAAATAAAATGCAGAAGAAGGGAAGTGATCCAAAAAAAGAAACATGTGGTATGCTTTCTACTATATAGCTCCACAGAAACGACATTGCTTATGGAATTGCACCCTACAGCATTCCAAGCAGGGAGATCTGAGGACCTGGCTGCACTTTCCAGATTTCATTATCAATTGCTTCAACCGCCAGGTTTCACACCTCTAGGTGGAAGGGTGCCAGTCTGGTTTCGCCCGATTCCTTCTTCTGACTCCTGCCCCAGGAGGACAAAAGCTCACCTATGGGAAATACTTTGACCCAGGACTTGACTCGTCTGTCACTGAGAACAACACAGCAAAATGAAGCCTTGATGAAA
Source organism: Myodes glareolus (assembly GCF_982192425.1). Taxonomy (NCBI): domain Eukaryota; kingdom Metazoa; phylum Chordata; class Mammalia; order Rodentia; family Cricetidae; genus Myodes; species Myodes glareolus. The sequence goes on along the minus strand of NC_142053.1, from coordinate 89,404,969 downwards.
GAAAGAATGATTGCAGCAAAAATTTGGGGGGGGGCATCTTGAATTCATATGCACTGTTTCATATTTATTGAGATACACTTTTGAACATCCTTACATCCCTGGCTAGTGTCTGCTTGGCCATGTTGTCAGATCTAATTTAATGCATTGTTGAAATTGATTTATAAATCAAATTGTGGTTGATTGTGTTTGGTAGTGTTACTTCCTTTCCATTTCGTGGACTAATTTGAGCAGCAGTGCCCTCAGTCCTCTCATGGCCTGGTGGAACTCAGGTTGTCCTACCTGATCTTTAGGCTTTCAAAGTTGAAACGTTTTGTCATTTTTTACAGCTCCTTGATAGTCACTGATCTGTTCCTGCTGCCTATATCCACTTGGTTCCATTATGGTCAATCTAATGTATGTCTACACGTATGCAGTTCTTGTAGAACATTTGAGAGTGAAAGGGAGGCCAACATGAGCATTGAAGTAGGGTTGGGAGTGACATCATGAAAATAAGGCACTCAAGTATGCAATGCTCAAAGATCATAATAAATGTTACAAAACAAAAGGATTGTCTCTACCCTCAGCATGGGTCGCCATCTTGACCCCACACCCTGCTAGGTTCCATCTTCAGTGTGCTGGCTGTTCACATTTTCCACCCACTTATTTCAGTGTTCCACATTCTGAGGGACTGTGTGCTTCCATTCAACTTTGCAACTGGATATTCTTATCTTAGCAGGATTCATCTGCTTTTAAAAACGTATAAACTCCTGTGTCATCAAGTGAAAGGTCTGTCCATGTCCCACACGGCCTGCAGCACTAGGGGAGCAGATGCTCCACCTCTTCATCTCACCAGAGTAGTGCTACCTAGTGGGTGTGGAAACAGGTGAGCCTTGTCAGAGGACATGGGATTGGGAGAGCTGGCCCCGCCCCCTCGTCTGATAAGGGTAAGCAAGGGTGAGGGAAACATGCCCTTCCTTATAGTGTGAATTTTAATTGGTCTTAATAATAATACCCTGGTGTCAGATATTGGGGTAAAGTTGCCAGATCAGAGAGACAAAGAGCAATTTACAGCCACCTCCTTCCTCGCCAACTCCTCAGTCTGAAGGTCCTGTCTCCTCCTGCCTTATATTACTGTTTCTACCTTTGCAGTGCAGGGAGTAAAGGCATGAGTTTCCACCCCCTGGCTCAATTTTTCTTTTGCTTAGAGTGGAGCAACCTCATGTAATCCAGCATGGTCTTGAGTTCTTAATCTTCTTGCTTCCTATTCAAAGGTGGTGGGATTAAAGGCATATGCCACACTGGTCTGGCCTCTATGGCTAACCAGTTGTTAATGCCACCCTCTGATCTTTAAGCATGTTTTATCTGCTAGAGCACAAACAAGACTTCATGAGAATGACACCTCACACTTTCCATCTGCAGTAAACCAGAGATGACCTGGCCCCTCAAGAGAAGCAGCATTAGGGAGAGTATTCCCTGCCCCTCTCCAGGGCAACAGTAGAGCTGACATTGTTGCTGGGGGAACAAGTGAGCAAATTCTGAGATTGTAATGGTGAGTGATACGACCTGGCCCTTCATCTAAAATACAGTGTCATGGGCAAGGGGCAGGAGCTCCCTCAGCACACCTTGAGGTCTGTGGAAGGTGGTGGAGATGTCCATGTGGTCAGAAGACCAAAAGGGCTGGAGTTAGCCCTGCCTCTCACCAGCTGCAGCAGCCTGCAGAGTGGACCTTACACATCACCTGAGCAACACAGTAGAGCCAGCCCTGGTGGAATTGGTTTGAGCGTGCTGGTCCTGGTGGTATAGGTTTGGGTGAGCTGGGCAGGAGCACAGAAGAAGAGGAGAAACAACCTCAAACCTTGCTGCTCACTGCATAAGGTGAGCTAGCCGGGGTGTTGCTGGAAAGCTCTCTCTTGTTTTGAGGATGAGGGAGATCTAGCAGTCTAACCAACCTAGAAATCATTCAGACCCCAAAACATGGCTAAGTATTGGCTCATCCCATCATCCACAACTTCTGTGATGTGCTGGAGCAGGTGAAGGAGCCAGCCCTGCAGACCCAAAGTTACAGGACCTTCATGACAAGGACAACAACAGAATATTCAAGAGGAGCCCTAGGGAGAGCTGCTGTCTATGGTGTAGCAAAACCAGAGTCCTGGGACCAGACCAATGACTCATTGCCTCCACACATGAAAGTGCATATGGACTAAAGGGTTGACTGTGTGACTCACTGAGTCACTACAACTTCCGTGTTGATATTTTCCTTTTCTTTCTTTCTCAATTCTTTTCATGTAAATTTTGTTTTCTTTTATCCTGGTTGGTGGAATTAGTAAGTGTAGCGGGGAGATTGAAAGGGACAGGGTTATGAGTGGGATTGGGGTCCATGAAGCAAAACGTACAAGGCAAAATTAAAATTGGTAGGTTGGGAATTTAATACGAAATTGCACCTCGATTTCTGAAACAAACCCATTTCATAATTACAATACCCCTGTAAATGAGCACATCCATCAGAGCAGAGACGATTATGTAGCCATCTCTGTGGGAAGACAGATGCTTTTCCACTGGGACTATACAACATACCTGTTTGTTTTCATGCTGCTTAATCTCCTAAACTCTTTTGATTCAATTTCCCAACTTTGTCAGATACCGCAAAGTTAAATAAGGTTTCTCCTACACCCCAAACATACTACATTTACTTATCTTTAAATATTTATCAATCTGTGTGTCTATGTGTCTGTGTGTATGCCTTTATTCATGCCTGTGGGCTTCTCATGGTGCACAAGTAATAGTCAGAGTAAACACTCGGTAGTTGTTTCCCTTCTTAATACCATGTGAGTCCTAACCATCAACCTAAGGTTGTAATTGGCAGTAAAGGTTTGTGACCAACTGTTTCACTTGTGTGTCATCTTGGAGACCCGAGGCTTCCTTTCCCAGCATCCCTCAGTGTTTGCCTACGTACACTTGCATCGACTCCACCACCAGTCAATCCATGTTGCTCTCAGGTCAGCCATTCACATAGGCACTGGATGGGGGCCTGTTTGCCACCTGGAGAATTAATAGCTCTGAATGCAGCCCGTCAGCAGTGCAGCAGATATTTAACCACAGCACTTGGGTGGCAGACACAGATGAATCTTTTTGAGTATGAGGCTAGCCTGGTCTACAGAGTGAGATTCAGGTAGGCACCAAAGGTACAGAGGAAAACCCTATACCAAAAAAAGCAAAAAGAAATTAAATGTGAATATTAGGGTCTCTCAGGAGCAAGAGTGGAGTGTCGAGTTTCTCAGGATCAGTTCCCTACTGAGAACAAAAGTTCCTGGAAGGACAGCAGCTTACTCTGAACCTTCTGCAAGCCTACCTACTGATTAGAATTTCTGTAATAGTGGAGAGCTTGGGACACTGAAACTCAGAGCTCAACTACACTTCATCTTGGGATATCTTAGTCCCCCATGGTAGACATTCAAAGAGCAGCCCTGTACCTGACCTCACATCCTGTGACTGGTAGGTGACTTGGAAATGTAATAACTAACTAATGGATGACTAAAATTTGGATTCTTCCAGTGTTACTAGATGGCATTTCAGGCCCATAGCACAGAATTGCCCACTTTGTTGCAATCTGCAGACGTATTTACTCCAATATTTCAAAATGGGTTGTCTCTTGACTATTTTTTATTCTAGTATTACAGAAACACGTTGGAACATGGAATTCAAGGTAACCCAAAATTGAGAATAAGGGCTAAAATCACTCATATGTGGGTGCAGAATAAACTGGATCCTGTCGTCTGGGAGGTGAGGGTTGTATTTCTGTATGGAGTGGCTTCTCCACCAGCCTCAGTGGTAGAGTTTGAAAGTAACCTCTTTTCTTCTTCTTGTGATTGAACTTTCCTTAAAAAATGAATTAGACATCAGAATCTTGATGGCTGCAGTTGTGTGTTCTGTTTATTGTAATGTATATTTTCTACATTCTGAGTCATATTTCCCTCATATGTTCACTTTCTATGAATATGTTTTATCTTCACTGTTAGCAGTGAACAGCTCAGACTGATGGCTCTGCTTTCCACTTTGAGGATTAGGAGTAGCTTCCCACAGCTATGAACTACAAGTGCATCCACATCTGATCTTGATGGCAAACTATGGAGGAGCCCTGTCCCTGGGACAGTGACTGAGTCATGAGCAGATAAAGCAAATAACCCTAGATGAGACCATACTCGAAGGAACTAACTGGTCACATTCCCTGTTACTAAAAGTTCCCACAGATTCAGTTGACAGCTTCTCTCCTTCCCAAACATGTCTTCTTCACTCAGGCACCTCTCTTGTTAGACCTTGGGTAAGGACTTTTGCTTTTGCCACATCCAATTCAGACCAAGGAACAATATTCTGAGTTGAGAGGTGGAGGTGAGAAGCAAATTTCTCACCCTGATCTGCCCTGCTCTGGAGAAAGTTTAGAACATGGGGAAAGATGTTCACTGAAGTCGTCACGTTTAGACAGGAAGACCTTGTGCCTGCATGCCTGTGAAAGACGGTTGGAAAACTAGTAGCTCCAGGTGCAATCTAGGCAGCTGCAGGACAAAGCTTTTCTACTGACAAAGGTGACTGAGTGGCTTGCCAAATCTCTTGTCTCCGGCCCTGCTTTCTGATTTGACCAAGAGCAGACACCTCACCTCTCAGAGAACAGGAAACGGAAATGACCAAATGTCTTTCAAGACCAAATGATAATGCCTGACCATTGCTTGCAGTTCTGGGAAGGGTGAGGCTGTTATTAAAGACAACAGTCAACTGCTTATAAGGTGGATACAGAAATAGAGATGCCATAATTAACGAGTGTGTGCCCCTCCCCCGTCTCATGAAAGAAAACCTCGTTTGATAATTTCTCATGTACCATCCTGATAAATTAAAATGCATTCTGTAGACATGAACATGGGTAAAATTGATCACAGACCTGAAAGGCTGGGACACAATTCTTCTAACCATACTCAGTGAGGAAATGTCTGTGACAGCTTTTGCATGGCCTTAGGAGCAGACATTGATGAAGCTCTCCCCAGGAAAGCTGAGACCATCATTCCCAATGAATTTTCTCATTCCAGATAAAAGCTGCTCAGAAGACCCCGTCTAAGGAAAGAACGGGGCAAATGAGTTTCTATCTGGGAATTATTCATAGTTTAACAGAAAATGGCAAGTTGGTAAATGGGAGGGAACTGAAAGCAGCACAAACCAAGTAGTCTTGTCTCACTCTGAAGGAATGAGGAGACCATATCGTTGGCTGTACCTCTAGCAGAAGCCTTCCACCCCATTAGAGGCCAGGCCAGCTCTCTGAAAACCAGGCCCACATCTCTGGTGGAAAATTCCCATTCTACAGAGTCCAGGCCGGCACCCTGAACACCAGGTAAGATCTTCCCAACTTAGCTGGTGTCTCCCCAACTTAAGCCCAACTGCCCATCTCTTTCTTGGCACCATATACAGGACCAGAATTCTGGAAGAAATCTCTTTTTCCACCAGAGGCCAGGCCAGGATCCCAAATCCCAGGTAAGACTGCCCCTCACCATGCCAATTCTTGAGAACATTATTCCATTCTCCTTGTCACCATACTCAGGCCCATTCCTCTGGAGGAAGGCTTCCACAGCATCAAATACCAGGTCAGCTTCTTGGAAAGCAGATAAGCCACCCCCATTTCCCTCCTGATGAGTGCCCAACATAACTGCTCCCCTTCACCTAGTGAACACATCCCGGCCCACACCTCTGCTGGAAGCCCCTCTTTCATCAAAGCCCAGGCAAGCCAACTCAATAAGACTCCTCCTGATATTGTCTACTCTGTCCCCACCTAGCATTTATTGTCTTTCCTAATCTTATCAATATTTCTCTCTCTGCACCTCTGGAAGAAGCCTTCCTCTCTATCAGAGGCCAGGCCAGAATTCTGCACTCAGAAATCAGACCAGAATCCTGAACGTCAGTGTCTTAGGGTTTTTATTGTCTTAGGTTTTTATTGTGAGGAGACACAAAGACCACAGCAACTTCTATAAATAAATACATTGAATGGAGAGGAACACTTATACTTCCAGAGGTTCAGTCCTCTATCATCATGAGAAACAGCCTGACAGCGTGCAGACAGAACTGGTGCTGGAGGAATACCTGAGAATAGTACATTATGTAGGTATCAGGGATTCATCTGAGACAATAGCCATATCCTGAGCATAGGAAATCTCAAAGCCCACCACCATATTGACACGTTTCCTTCAACAAGGCCATGCCTACTTCAACAAAGCCACTCCTCCGAATACTGCCACTCCCTGTTAGAATATATGGGGACCAATTAGATTTAAACTACCACAATCCATTGCCTGTTCCCATAAGCTGAACAATATCATAAAGCTAAATTCATTTAGTTCAAACTGAAAAATCTCCGGAGTCTATCACAGTCTCAACAGTGTTTTATAATGCAAAGTTTCTTCTGAGATTCATGTAATCTCTAATTGTAAGCCCTTACAAATTCAAAATAAACAGATCACATTCTTCCAACAAGTAATGGCACCAGACAGCCATTACAATTCCAAAACGTAGGGAAGGGAATATAGTGAGGACATACTAGACTATGGAAAGACAGACAGTCAGCCTGGCAAACTACAAACTCTGCATCTCCATGCCTGATGTCAAAGCACTCCTCAGATCTCCTGCTCCGTTCAGGTTTGCTTTCTCTTGGGCCGGGTCCACTCCCTGTTAGCAGCTCTCCTTGACAGTTATCAAATGACTCTGGCATCTCTAACACCTTGGGTTCTCCAAGGCAACCCAGGCTTCAGTTTCACAGTTTTATACAATATGCTCTCTAGACCTCCCTCGGGCACATCCCTGACACATGCATGGCCTCAGCAGCTTTCTCTAGGCATGGAAGCAAATTCTATAGCCATTATCTGTAGCCTTAATTCTAAAGTCAGTACCAGCTTGCTGAAGCTGCTAAATTCTTCTGCTTACTTGGATAGAACACGGTCCCATTATTCAATAACATCTTCATCAGTTTACTGTCTTTGGCTGCCTAAAATTAGCTATCCTGAAAGTTGCTTTGTAGACCATGCATGCCTGAAACTCAGATCCAACAGCCTTCACTGAGGTGGAATTAGAGATGTACTCCACCATACCAGGCTCAAACTCTTCTTATTGCTTTTCACAAGGTGGAAACATAGCAGAGTGGGATCTTTCCCTGTGGTTACCACTCTTTATATTCCATTTCTTCAGCCATTTATCCTTGAACACAGAACTTAGCAGTATTCAATTTCCTGGTGCTCTTTTTCTTCTCAAAATTGACATTTTTGTAATTTACCTAGCTCAGTTTAATCCTTCTCTTTAAAGATCTTCATTAGAGTTACCAGTAATAACTCCATGGCGAGTGTATAGTGGACTGTTTTGAGATACCTTTTCTTAATCGGATTAATTCAAAAGAGCCTCAGGCACACTCTTTGGACAGGGGCAAAAGACAGTCACTTCATTCACCAAAATCTCTCAAGAATGATCCGACGCAATATACTCAAATGCTTCTCCTCTGTCATCTCTTGAGTTAGCACCTAATATTTCAAACAACACTTAGCACTTCTGTCTTCCATTCTCCTCCTAGTATGTCCCTTTAAGCAGCACTTAAAGTATTCTATGCTTCTATAACACAAAGCAACATAGTCCAAATTCTTCTAAATAAAATATGGTCAGCACTATCCCAGGAAAATCCCCGTCCCTGGTTTTCAACTGAAACCTCATGCTCACTCTTGCAAGATCCAGAAAGCTTGTTTCTTGTCTCTTTCTCCATAGCTCATTCTCTCAGAGATTCTGCAACACAGAAAAGGTTTCTAAAAGTCCAATTCTGTATTCTTGGTGACTCTGGCAAGATTTACCACCAGTGACCCAAATCCCCACCTATGCATTCAGCTTTTGACTGAACTTTGGCAAATACACTGCTTGTGGCAAACATGCCGTCATTCCTCATCCACAATCTGTTATGTTTTCCTGCTTTCCTCTTTCAGCACAGCTTCTTCATCCTCCATCTCTGGGGTGGAGATCTCTCAGGAGTTACGATGTTCAAATACATCTGATGTTTTCCTTATTCAATTCATCTTGATGGAGAAACACATTATAGCAGCAGAAAATGTATTATCAGGTACCAATATATTCTAGGGTTTTTATTGCTGTGAGGAGACACTATGAACATGGCACCTCATAGAAAGAAATACATTTAATTTACAGGTATAGCATATAATTTCAGAAATCCAACCCATTATCACCATGGTGGGGAGCATGTAGGGATGCAGACAGACATGGTGCTGGAGAGGTAGCTGAGACTCCTACATCTTGCAGGCAACAGGAAGTTAATAGAGAAAGCAGGTGGTATCCTGATCATAGAAAACCTCAAAGCCTCAACAATGACACACTTCACTTTCTCAAAAAATGCCACAGATAATCCAACAAATTAACACCTCCTATTAATGCTACTTCTCATGAGAATATTAAGACCAATTACATTCAAACTATCACATTTATAGATTAGATCAACTCCCTCAACTGGCTAGAAACCTCTTAGCCAACCAGAAGCCAAGCCTACGTCTGAAACTCAGGTCACCATGTCACCAACAAAACCCATTCATTCCACTATAGCATGCCCTGAATACTCCACACAGCCTAAGCACAAGAAATTGATCTTTTTGAATTAGCAATTAAGACCTTTATTAAGAGGAGTTTTCAGTTATATTGAAATAGTTTTAAAAAATTAAAGGTTTATTGAGGAAAATTAAACTTTTAAAAAAATCACATTTGTTAGGTAAAAACAATGAAAAACCCATGCTGTATAGTTAGTTAGTGCTGATATTTCCAGTGTATCTGGTCAACTGTCTAAAACAACCACTTAATGTTTAATTCTTATAGGTGGTATTTCATATCCATTTCTTCTTGGATGACCAAGCCGTGTGATGATAAGTATGGTAGCCGGAATTTACTCAGTCTCTCCCTGCTCAGCCTTGGCTGCAGACAAAGTCTCATCTGGTGGATCAGATAATTTTGATACCTATTTGCCACCTTGTGACTTGAGGTTCTCTTTGTTTTTGCGTCGGTGATTGAAGTTGCAGTAATCATGACGTCGAGGTGGCTGCTGACCTTGGGTCTCAGCTCCGTGATTTTCCTCACAGTGTTCATGGCTGTCCTCTCTGGGCTGTCTTTGGTGATGAGAGCCCCTTTGGAACTGTGGTCTGTGATTGTGATACATATCCAGTCTCAGTGGTACACCTTGCTCATTTGTACCCTGGTGGCCAATATCCTCCATCACTTGTCTTTGCTGGTCTTGTTGAGCTCGGCTTTCATGAGTGCATTCTGATTGCTCCTTCTTTCCCCAACTCTCGGTATTTCTGTAATTTTGCTGGGAATTGCGTGGAGGATCCCTATGACCTGGATAGCATCTATACTGGTTATGCTCTGATGCATATTTACTGCCTTGAACTGAAACTCCACCAGGGCCTGTAACATTTGCTGCCTCTCTACCTCTTTCTCCTTCAACAATATCAAACTCCACAGACTCTCCATCTCCTACACTTCAAAGGTACTTCTTGGGCTTATTTTTCTTTATGGCAGTCTGCTGTATGAATATGTCTTCTTTGATGTCATTTCTTTTGATGAAACTGTAACCCTTCTTTACATTAAACCATTATAGTATTCCCACAACCTTCCTTGCTATGACCTTCTAGTCCCTGCCTGCTGGCACCGCAGATGTGAGAATACCTGGGAAGTCTCACTGTCATCGCTGCTGGTCATAGAGCCAGGCTTAGTGTCTGCAGCCCTAAAGATGGTGCCAGGGGCAGGAGCTGGTTTCTGGGTCTTGGCCTCACTGTTCATGGCTGCTGTAGTGGTGACTCCGGTCAGCAGGGACTGCTGTGTCACCTTCAGTGGTGTATTGGTGACTAGGTCAGCAGCCTCGGTGGTGTTCTCAGAGCTCTCTAGGGCCTGCTCTCCACTCCCGGTGTCCAGTGACCTCATTAAAAAAATCTTAAAACCAACTTTGTGATGAGGATAGAGGCCATTAAATAGAGAATAAAGAAAGCCTTAAATAAACCGAGGAAAACACAACCACATAACTGGAGGGTATCAGCAAATTCCTTAAATAAGGCCAAGAAATTCTAGAAGAAAAAAACCAAACAGTTGAAGGATCCTACTCAAGATATGAAAATTGGAATAGAAGTAATAAAGAAAACACAAACTGAGGGAATTCTGGAAATGGAAAGTCTGTGTAAACAAATAGGAAATACTGATGCAAGCATCCCCAACAGAATACAAGAGATGGAAGAGATAATCTTAGGTAGTAAAGAAAGAGGAAATGGTGTCATCAGTCTGAGAAAATGTGAAATCTAATCAACTCCTCACAAAATATCCAGGAAATCTGTCGCATCACGAAAAGGCAAAACCTAAGAATGATAGGAATCGAAGGAGAAGCATCCCAGCCCCCAAAATCAGAGAATATATTTTACATAATCAAAGACAATTTCCCTGACCTAAAGTAGGATTTGAATATAAAAACACACAGAGCTATAAAAACAACAAAATGTGGGATTAGATAATAAAGGAACCCACTCTACCTAATAAACAAAAGACTAAAGTTGTTGAACGAAGAACAAACATTAAAAGCTTCAAGGGAAAAAGGCCAAGTAAATTATAAAGGTAGATATATAAGAATTAAACCTTCTTCTCAATGGGTACTTTAAAGGCCAGAATGGTCTGGACAGATTTCTTTCAGATAATAAGAGACCACAGATGCCAGTACAGACTAACATACCCAGTAAATCTTTCAATTACCATAGACAGAGAAAATAAAATATTTCATGACAAAGTCAAATTTAAACAATTTTTCTAGAAACCCAGTGCTATAGATGGTACTAGAAGGAAACATTCAACCCAAGGAAGTTAATGACACCCATGAAAACATAGGTAATAGATAATCTCACAACGGCACGTTCCATAGAAAGATTATATACACACATGCACACACACACATACAAACACACACACACACACACACACACACACACACTTCACCAATATCACCACCAACACTAAAAGAATAGTAATAAATACTCAGTGGTCATTAATATCTGCCCACATCAGTGTGCTCAATTCGTCGATAAAAAGACACAGGCTGAAAGAATGGATGCTATACCAGGACACATCATTCTGCTGCATACCAGAAACCCACCTCAACATCAAAAGTAGGTATTGCCTCAGAATAAAATGTTGGGAAAAGCATTTCCAATCAAATGGGCCTAACATGCAAGTGGGCATACCTATTCTATCTAATATCTCACAAGATACATGTCAAAGAAATATCCATCAGGCAGAATCCCGGCAAGGAGGAACTCAGACATTCCCCTACCCCCTTGAAAACCTGGTCATTCTGCAGGGGCTGCTCTACCCTGTTAAGCCCTTCTGCCTCCTATCCCATCCCAACTTTCACCCAGGAACCCCTTCCCTTATTCCTCCCTTCCTCCCCTTCCTCGGGGCCGTAAAATTCCCCAGCTCAGCCTGCTTGGGCACTGGGAATGGGTGGTAAGTGCAACCCAGCAGGAGGGAGTTCCTGTGTTTCAATAGCCTGCCTGCAGAAAGGTAGGCCTTTTGTCAGCTCAGCAAGATTCCTGGCCAGCAAGGGGCACTGAACCTATTGCAGAAGGTCTATCAATGGGGTGAGTTTGCTCCTGACCCACAGCAGAAGCCCGGCAAGGAGGAACTCAGACATTCCCCGAACCCATTGACTCCCTGGTCATTCTGCAGGGCTGCTCCACCCTGCTAAGCACTCTCGCCTTCTATGCTATCCCAGCTTTCACCCAGGAAGCCTTTCCATTATTCCTCCCTTCCTCCCCTTCCTTGGGGCCATAAAATCCCCTGGGTCAAGGAAGAAATAAAGAAATTAAAGTCTTCCTTAATTTAATGAAAATAAAGACACAGTATACTCAATCCTATGGGACACAATGAAAGCAGTGCTAAGAGGAAAGTTCAGAGCACTAAGTACCCAATTAAAGAAAATGGAGAAAGCACACATTGGAGACTTAACAGCACACCTGAAAGCTCTAGAAAAAAAAGAAGCAGACTCACCCAGGAGGAGTAGAAGACTGGAAATAATCAAACTGAGGGCTGAAATCAACAAAATAGAAACACAGAAAACAATCCAAAGAATCAATGAAACAAAAAGTTGGTTCTTGGAGAAAATCAACAAGATCGACAAACCCCTATCCAAACTAATCAAATGGCAGAGAGAGAACATGCAAATTAATAAGATCAGAAATGAAAAGGGGGACATAACAACAGACACAGAGGAAATTCAGAGAATCATTAGATCTTACTACGAAAGTTTATATACCACAAAGTTGGAAAATGTACAAGAAATGGACTTGTTTTTAGATAAGTAACATTTACCAAAGTTACATCAAGACCAGGTGAACAATCTAAATAGACCTGTTAGTAGCGAAGAAATAGAAGCTGTTAACAAAAACTTCCCTACCAAAAAAAGCCCAGGACCAGATAGTTTCAATGAGAATTCTACCAGAACTTCCAAGAAGAGCTAATACCTATACTCCTTAATGTATTTCACAATATAGAAGCAGAAGGGACATTGCCCAATTCTTTGTATGAAGCTACAGTTACCCTGATACCAAAACCACACAAAGACACCACCAAGAAAGAGAGTTACAGGCCAATCTCACTCATGAACATCGACGCAAAAATTCTCAAGAAAATACTGACAAACAGAATCCAAGAACACGTTAGAAAAATTATTCATTATGATCAAGTAGGCTTCATCCCAGAGATGCAGAGCTGGTTCAACATACGCAAATCTATCAATGTAATCCATTATATAAATAAACTTAAAGAAAAAACCGTATAATCATTTCATTAGATGCTGAAAAAGCATTTGACAAAATTCCAAACCCCTTTATGATAAAGGTGTTGGAGAGATTGGGGCTACAAGAAACATACCTAAATATAATAAAAGCTATTTACAGCAAGCCGACAGCTAACATCAAATTGAATGGAGAGAAACTCAAAGTCATCCCACTAAAATCAGGAACATGACAAGGCTGTCCACTCTCTCCATACCTCTTCAATATAATGCTTGAAGTTCTAACAATAGCAATAAGACAACATAAAGGGATCAACGGAATTTTAATTGGAAAGGAAGGAGTTAAACTCTTGTTATTTGCAGATGATATGATAGTGTACATAAGCGACCCCAAAAACTCTACCAAAGAACTCCTACAGCTGATAAACACCTTTAGTAATGTGGTAGGATACAAGATAAACTCAAAAAAAATCAGATGCCCTCCTATACACAAAGGATGAAGGAGCAGAGAGGGAAATCAGGAAAAACTTCACCTTTCACGATAGCCACAAATAGCATAATATATCTTGGGGTAACTCTAACCAAGAAAGTGAAAGACCTATTTGACAAGAACTTTAAGTCCTTGAAGAAAGAAATTGAGGAGGATACCAGAAAATGGAAAGACCTCCCTTGCTCTTGAATTGGTAGGATCAATATAGTAAAAATAGCAATTCTACCAAAAGCAATCTATACATTCAATGCAATCCCCATTAATATCCCAGCAAAATTCTTCACAGACCTTGAGAGAAAAATAATCAACTTCATATGGAAAAACAAAAATCGCAGGATAGCCCAAACAATCTTATACAATAAAGGAAATTCTGGAGGCATTAGCATCCCTGACTTCAAACTCTATTACAGAGTAACCGTATTGAAAACAGCTTGGTATTGGCATAAGAACGGAGAAGCTGACCTATGGAATCGAATAGAAGACCCGGATATTAACCCACAAACCTATGAACACCTGATTTTCGACAAGGGAGCTAAAGGTATACAATGATAGAAGGAAAGCATCTTTAACAAATGGTGCTGGCATAACTGGATGTCAGCATGTAGAAGAATGAAAGTAGATCCATATCTATCACCATGCACAAAACTCAAGTCCAAATGGATTAAAGACATCAACATTAATCTGAACACTTTGAACCTGAAAGAAGAGAAAGTGGGAAGTAGTCTACAAGACATGGGCACAGGAGACCACTTCCTAGGTAGAACCCCAGTAGCACAGACAATAAGAGAATCAATGAATAAATGGGACCTCCTGAAACTGAGAAGCTTCTGTAAAGCAAAGGACATTGTCAGTAAGACAAAAAGGCTACCTTCTGACTGGGAGAAGATCATCACCAACCGTGCATCAGACAAAGGTCTGATCTCCAAAATATACAAAGAACTCAAGAAACTAGACACTAAAACTCTAATTAACCCAATTAAAAAATGGGGTACTGAACTGAACAGAGAATTCACAACAGATGAACTTCGAATGGTCAAAGACCCTTAAGGTCATGCTCAACCTCCTTAGAGATCAGGGAAATGCAAATCAAAACAACTTTGAGAAACCATCTTACACCTGTCAGATTAGCTAAACTCAAAAACACCAATGATAGCCTATTGGAGAGGATGTGGAGTGAGGGGAACACTCATCCATTGTTGGTGGGAATGCAAAATTGTGCAGCCACTGTGGAAATCAGTGTGGCGGTTTCTCAGGAAACTGGGAGTGAACCTCCCTCAAGACCCAGCAACTGCACTCTTGGGAATATACCCAAGAGATGCTCTATCATACTACAAAAGCATTTGTTCAACTATGTTCATAGCAGCACTGTTTGTAATAGCCAGGACCTGGAAACAACCTAGGTGCCCCTCAATAGAAGAATGGTTTAAAAAGGTGTGGAACATATACACGTTAGAGTTTTACTCAGTGGTAAAAAACAATGACATCTTGAATTTTGCATGCAAATGGATGGAAATAGAAAACGCATTACCGAGTGAGGTAACCCAGATCCAAAAAGAGGAATTTGGTATGTACTCACTCGTAAGTGGATTCTAGCCATAATTAAAGGTCTTTGAGCCTATAATTCGTGATCCTAAAGAAGCTAAATCAGAAGGTGAACCTGAAGAAAATCATATAGTTATCCTCCTGGACATTGGAAGTAGACAAGATTGCCAGGCAAAAGTTGGGTGCACGGGGGGGGGGGGTGGGGTGGATGTAAGGGGAGATGGTTAGAGAGAACGGAGAAGGAGAGGATTCCAGATAGCTTGGGGGAATGGGATTGGGGGAGGGAGGAAGAATGGATATGAGAGCAGGGAAGTATATATCTCAACTAAGGGAGCCATTTTAGGGTTTGCAAGAGACTTGATTCTGGAGCTGTTCCCAGGCCCAAGGAGAGGTACCCAGATTGTTCCCTGGACAGCAGAGGAGAGGGTACCTGAACTGGCCTTGTCCCATAACCATACTGATGAATATTTTGCATATCATCATAGAACCTTCATCTGGCGATGGATGGAGATAGAGACAGAGACCCACATTGGAATACTGGACTTAGCACCCTAGGTCCAAATGAGAAGCAGAAGGAGGGAGAATGTGAGCAAGGAAGTCAGGATCCGAGGGAACCTTCATCTGACAGTGGATGGAGATAGAGACAGAGACCCACATTGTAGCACCGGACTCAGCCCCCATGGTACAAATGAGGAGCAGAAGGAGGGAGAACATGAAGAAGGAAGTCAGGACCGCGAGGGGTGCGTTCACCCACTGATACAAGGGGACTGATCTAATAAGAGCTCACCAAAGACAGTTGGACTGGGACTGAACGAGCATGTGATCAACCGGATTCTCTGAATGTGGCTGACATGGGGGCTGATTGAGAAGCCATTGATACTGGCACTGGGACTTGTTTCTTCTGCATGTACTGTTTATTTGGGATCCTAGTCTGTTTGAATGCCCACCTTCTCAGACCTGGAGGGAGGGGGCAGGAACTTGGACTTTCCACAAGGCAGGAAACCCTGACTGCTCTTAGGACTGGAGAGGGAGGAGGAGAGGGAGTGGGGGTAGTGGGAGGGTATTGGGAGTAGTGGTGGAAGTGGAAATTTTTATACATAAATAAATAAATAAATAAATGAAGAAAAAAAGAAATATTAACCAAAAGAGATGGAGAAGGACATTTCATATACCTTAAATGAAAAATCAACCCAAATGATATTTCAGTTCTGAACACATATGCCCCAAATGAAGGACACCCACATTTTAAAAGAAACATCATTAAAGCCTAAATAACACGTACACTAATGTGAAACTTCAACACTCCACTCTCACCAATGGACTGGTCATTCAGACAGAAACTAACTCCAAATTAGTTATAACTAAAATGGGCCTACTGGATATCTACAGAACATTTTACCTGAACATAAAACTATATTCTTTCTCACACCTTATTGAGCCTTCTCCAAAACTGATCACAGACTTGGTCACAAAACAAGTCTCAACAGATACAAGACATCAGAAATTACCTTTGTAACCTATCTGACCACCATGGATTAAACCTGTGTCCAACAACAACAAAAACAATAGAAAGCCTGCAAACTCAGGGAAACTGTACAGCTCTCTACCGAAATACCATCCAGTCCATGAAGAAATAAGAAAGAAATGAAAGACTTCATAGAATTCAATGATAATGAATGAATAATTACCCAAATTCATGGGACACAATGAACGTGTTGCTAAGAGGAACATCCATAGCGCTAAGTGCCTGCATAAAGAAATGAGAGAATTCTCATACAAGTGACTTCATAGTACACAAGAAAGTTCTAGAACAAAAAGAAACAGCCACAACCAAGAGGAGTAGCCAGCAGGAATTAATCAAAGTCAGGGCTGAAATAAACAGAATAGAAACAAAGAAGAAAATGCAAAGAATCAAATAAACAAAAGTTGGTTCTTTGAGAAAATCAACAAGAAAGACAAACCCTTATCTGTACTAACTAAAAGACACAAGGACAGCAAGGTCGAGTCAGTGCAGGTAGCAACTTCAGGTGGCATCAAAACCACAGCTGATTGCCAAGGCACAGCCAGAGGCATGACTCCATGAAGCACGAGCCCCAATCCTACCACAACAGTCTGTCCAGTCAGCATTTCTGCTACACTGGTGTGACAGCCGTGGATGTAGCAGGGAGAAAGTAGCTAATGTATTGCAAGACAGGCCACTGTCCCACCTGAACCGGGCCTCCAACATTGTCACAGCCCCCAGCACCACTGTCTTACAACTCCTCTCAACCTACAGCATTAAACAGATTTTCCTGTACAAAATCCTAAAGGTGTTCACATTCTCCTGAAGAAACATACAGTCAGGGCTTACACAGCAACAGCCAACTTCTTGGAACCAGAATCTACATTACTTTCTTTCCTAATGCTACAGCAAGACTCCAGAACCAAAGTAACTTTGATAGTTTCATTGGCCTTAAAGTTCCAGAGGGTTTGAAGTCCCGACGGCAGGGCAAAGGAATGGCCGTGAGAATGGCTGAGGGTTCACATCTCCAGCCACAAGCAGGAGGCAATGCGCTCAACGACCAACACAGGAGTCTTTTAAAACCTTAATGCTGGACTGTAGCATGGATTCTAGTTGGTCTTAATAAATACAATCTGCAGTCAGATGACAGGGGTTAATGCTGAAAATCAGAGAAGCACTGTGTCCAGCTACTAGGGAGTCTCACTTCTATCGATGCTCAGACCAAAAAGGCAATCCTGTCCTCAGACTGCAACCTCAGACTGTAACTGTGTCCACCAAACCTCAGACTGACCTAGCTCCGGTCTCTTTTTGCCTTTTATTCCTCTCTCCACCCAGTCATTTCACGCCTGTCTCCCCTCCCTAGTGCTGGGATTAAAGTTGTGGGATCCCAGGGTTGGGATCATTTTTCTGTGAGCACTATTTTCTTTTTGACAGATTCCATCTATTGTAGTCCATCGGGGCCTTGGTCTAAGAGATCCTCTGGTGTCTGTCTCCCAAGTCCTGGGACTAAAGGTGTGTGCAAATACTCCCTGGGCCTTAGTTGCTTAGTTCTGCACTCTGAACTTCAGGCAAGCTTTATTTATTAAAACGTAAACAAAATATCATTACACTTGACTCAGGGCAAACCATCCTCCATCAATGCAACATTTCCTAATACTTTTCAAAAAGGTCTACCCACTTGGGAAGAAGAACTGCAGGACTCTATGAATGCCGTGCTCCTTCACACCACCTGAGGGCACAACTTCTCCCTCACTGAATCTCAACCTTCTGAATATCGTGACCACTCATGAAATACTTCGCTTTTCCACAGGGAAATTTTACCTTGTAGGTTGTTCTCAGCTTTTACTCGTGGTGTGAATGATGCTAGTGCCCTTTTCTGTTACTCAGGAACTTCATATCGTGGGGTCCTTACTGATCCAGAATTGTATAGATGACCTGAGACCCACAGGCTGCCACAACATGGTTGAGGACCAGTCTCTCCCACATGAGGGAACGTGAACATTCTCCTGGATAGGATTGAAATCCAAGACACTCCTCCCAATGGTTAGAAACAGCCCATATCTCAGTGTTGCACGAAGGCACATACAAACAGAGTTCTCTAAGGTAGGCCAGTCCTTTGGAAAATAAGATGTGTCAGAACCAAATCCAGCTTAGAAACACACTGGACCAATATAGAAATACCTCAAACACACATTTTAACCCTGATGTACATGATTAACCATACCTCAGTTCTTGGGTGGGAACTTGAATTCACAATCTGCCATGATTGTTTCCTTGGCACACAGCTGGTGAGGAAGCTCAGGAAGCATGAGTCCTCTCTGGGATTTGTTCACCTTCGTGGTCGCTGTTGTGTTTCTTTATTTCAATAACATTTCTCTTTGTGAGCACAGAGGGAGAGTTTGAAAGAAGTACTTTATTACAGGATGGTTACGATAGACAATTTAGGAAGGGCTTCTGTACAGCAGGATGTGTGTGTGTGTGCTACTGTGATACCACTGAGCTTCTTGTCTTGGAGGTGATGTGGTTTAAGTACATGGAGGACCCCAATGTCAGGGGATGATCTGCTCAGTCCAGTTCTTGTTCCTGGTGTCCAGGTGCTTTGTAGTTTCAGGCAATATGGTTTCTTTCAAAAGGCTGTCCTTGAGGGGAAAGTGAAGAGGAAGATATGACCCCCTGGTTGCTATGCTCAGACTCAGTTCATGTCAGAGCAAGAGGCGTTTTGGTTGTAGACACTGCTGACATTTTTGGGCTCTAAGAATTTGGAAGCAAGAGGGTCAAAAATCACTTTCAAATTTTACCAGGAAAGACACTGACCACTTTTCTTAAGATCCTTTACCCTCAGGTGCCTAGCCCCTCTCTCTGTCCTGCACGCAACAAGGCCACTGTGTGGGGCATACAGGTAGTATGGTTTGTTTAACCCTATCCTGGTCTCTCGCACCCTTCAACTGACAGTTGTTTATACTGCATGTCTTGTGGTGTTCCTCCCAGATTCTAATGCAACTGTCCTTTGGCTTCCTCTGAATATCTATCTATCTATCTATCTATCTATCTATCTATCTATCTATCTATCTATCTATCTATCTTTCTTTCTTTCTTTCTATCTCTCTATTTATTTATCCATCTATCCATCCACACATATATGTTTATATTAAATAGATATAGATATTAAGGAAAGTAAGGACTTGAGGAAGGATGCCCCTTTTTTCCCAGAAACAGGAAATAATCTCTGTAGGAAAACAAGCTGAGAATCAGAGCCCAACTCTGTGACTTCTTGAATCACCACTGCTAGAGCCAGTGAAATTCCTGTGTGAGATCAGGAGTAATAAGGAAATGGTGTTCCTCAGTCACGCTAGACACTCAGGACAAGAAGCCATCTGTTGGGACACTGAGTACCTAGGGAACAACTACAGGAAAGGATTTCCAACCTTCCTGTCTTCACATACCAGACCATGTGGACTGCAGAGACCAAGGCTCTCACCTACCCCTCCCTGACACATTACCAAGTGGTACCTGATAGAGCCAGCTGAATCTCAGAAGTTCACTTTTCAGGTCAGAGGAGCTGTGCCAGCAATGCTCTACACACCCACGGATTTCTGCTGTTCTTTACCCTGGTCAAAAGGCTGCTTTTGCAGGGGGTAGTGGTGAATGCAGAGAGTTATCCCTGGTCAACCTGTCAAGGATAATTGACCCCTGGGATGGCAGCCCTAACTGAGACACCACACCCAAGGCTCAAGGAACATCACATTAGTCGTGGCAGAAAGAATATAAGAAGAGGAGGATGGAGACTAATGCTGGGGAATGGTGTCTTCGGCACATGACATTTGGCCACAGAACCCATGAGTTCACAACTGTGATAAGCCCTACACAAGATAAAGCCAGTCAGTTTTCCAGCATCTGTGTGGAGGGAGGAGGCTCAATAGGCCAGTGTCCTTGCAAAAAAGCTATTGTAGTTGATGGATGTTGGGAGATTGTAGAGCCATTGTTCTTCAGTAGTATGGCCTATGGTAGATTGCCCAGGATCAGGTGGCTGGATCTATACCCATGTATACCTGGGCAGTATTAAAAACTAGTGTGCTACTCTATAAAGAAAATCAGAAGAGGACATGAACGTGAAAGGGAATAAATGTGCCTAGACTAGGGGGGGCACAGTGGGGAGTGGCAGGAGCCATTGAGGGTGGATGAAATCAAGATATATTATAGAATATATAGGATTGTATTATGTATATTATAAAATTGTATAGATATTACAGAATATATATTGTAGAATATGTAGGAAATATTCAGAGACTAATTATAAGAACCACCTTTAACATTTTTTGAGTTTTAAACTTCACACATCAGAATTCTAGAGTCAAAAAAAAATTTTACACTGTTCCATCTTATGATGAAAGCCTAGATTAAATGTGATTGACAGGGCCCCAAATGGCCAAGACGCTTTTGATATCCAAATATCACATTTGACACTCTTAGTCTGTTGACATCATGACAGGGAGGTCCTTAAAATATATTAGTGGTGCCATACATAGTTCAAATACATAAATAAAAAGTCATGGCATGTAATAGAGAGCATAGGCCACCAGTCCATGCAAACAAAGATTCTGGATTTCTGGTACCCATGGTACTATAAGCCCCTTGGAATAAATGTGCTTCTCAGAATGTGGTTGGCTGAGAACACTAGCTATCCATATTCAGAGAAGCCTACTGGATTTCCTACACATACTTCACGTAGTAAAGATCTGGCTGGGAGAGACAAGAGCATGCAGACTGTAGCAGGCCATCAGAGACTATGGTTAGGACGTTTCCTTCCTCCCTTCTCCCTTTGTTCTGTCTTCCTTTCTCCTAGGGATGAGTTTACTGTGGATGTTTGGCCTGTGGAATACCGCAGAGCTGTGAGCCCTGGCCCAGAAACTGTTTCTCTCCATTTTGTGTTTGTGTTTACTTTTTACATTACCGAGTAAAGCATCAGAATAAATTATGGCTCTTTATCACGTAGATTGTCTTTGTAGTTTCTCTGGACTCTTTTTATCCTTACTGGCTCTACTGCCTCCTACCTGCAGCCTTACACCCTTTCACCCCATAAGACACCTATCTGCCTTCAGGTCTCATGTGTTTATCATTCCCCCATCAATTCTCCCTCAAGATCTCTGTCACCCTCTGTGGATCCTCCCTAAAGTCCAGATACTATTGCTTTGTACAGTTATCTATAAGAGGAAAACCTAGCCGTGAAGCACATTATTATCCCATCTGACTATATTAGTGCCAAGATTTTCTCCTAGTAACACAATACCTTACACAGCAGGTAAAAGTCAAGCATCAAGGCCCTGAAGTGAAAACTGTGTGTACACAGAGACTGGAAATTAAATTGATAATAGTTAAATCAGCAATCACAAAATTGGGAACCAGAACCTATGCAGCTTAACAAAGTTCAGTTTGTAGGAGGTTTTGCACAGAAGCAGTGTGGGATTCCTCTCTGTATGATGTGAATACCATTGGTTACTAAAGAAACTGGCTTGACCTATTGGTAGGGCAGCACTTAGGTAGGTGGTGAAAACGAAACTGAATTCTGGAAGCCAGGAGGCAGAATCAGAGAGAAGTCATGTAGCCACACTGGGACAGACATTAGAAACATTACCTGGCAAGCAGCCAAATAGCAATACACATATTACTAGAAATGGGTTAAATAAGATATAAATGTTAGCCAATAAGAAGCACAAACAAGATTTCATCAAAATGACCCCACACACCTTCCATCTGCAGCAAACCAGAGATGACCTGGCCCCTCAAGAGATGCAGCATTAGGGAGAGTGGACCCTGCCCCCTCCTGGGCAAAACAGTAGAGCTGACAGTGTTGCTGGGGAGACAGGTGAGCAAACTGAGAATGTAATGGTGAGTGATCCAACCTGGCCTTTCATCTAAAATACAGTGTCATGGGCAAGGGACAGGAGCCCCCTCAGCACACATCGAGGTCTGTGGAAGGTTGTGGAGATGTCCATGTGGTCAGAAGACCAAAAGGACTGGAGTTAACCCTGCCTCTCACCAGCTGCAGCAGTCTGCAGAGAGGACCTTACACATCGCCTGAGCAACACAGTAGAACCAGCCCTGGTAGAATTGGTTTGAACGTGCTGGTCCTGGTAGTATAGGTTTGGGTGAGCTGGGCAGGAGCACAGAAGAAGAGGAGAAACAACCTCAAACCTTGCTGCTCACTGCATAAGGTGAGCTAGCTGGGGTGTTGCTGGAAAGCTCTCCCTTGTTTTGAGGATGAGGGAGATCTAGTAGTCTGACCAACCCAGCAACCACCCAGACCCCAAAACATGGCTAAGTATTGGCTCATCCCATCATCCATACCCTCTGTGATGTGCTGGAGCAGGTGAAGGAACTAGCCCTGCACACCCAAAGTTACAGGACCTTCATGACAAGGGCAACAACAGGATATTCAAGAGGATCTCTAGGGAGAGCTGCTGTCTATGGTGTAGCAAAAACCAGAGCCCTGGGACCAGACCAATGATTCATTACCTTACACTCACAAGTGTATATGGACTAAATGTTTTACCGTTTGCCTCCCTGAGTCACTACAACTTCCATGATTAGATATTCCTTTCCTTTCTTTCTTGATTCTTTTCTTGTAAATTTTGTTTTCTTTTTCTTCCTGGTAGGGGGATATAGTAAGAATAGTGGGGAGACTGGAAGGGACAGTGATATTAGTGGGATGTTGATCCACGAAGCAAAATCTACAAGGCAAAATTAAAAATGTTAAGTTGGGAACATAATATGAAATTGGACATCGATTTCTGAAACAAACCCATTTCATAACTACAATACCCCTGGAAATGAGCACATCCATCAGAACAGAGACGATTATGTAGCCATCTCTTTGGGAAGACAGATGCTTTTCCACTGGAACAAATAGAATATACCTGTATGCTTTCAAGCTGTTTAATTTCCTAAACTTTTTTTTATTTGATTTCCCAATCTTCTCAGATTCTGCAAAGTGAAATAACGTTTCTCCTACATCCCTCCAAATATACTACATTTATTTAGCTTTTTAAATATTTGTCAACCTGTGTGTCTACGTGTCTGTGTGTATGCCCTTATTCATGCCTTGGGCTTCTCATGGTGCACATGTTCAACTCAGAATAAAGCACTAGGTAATGGTTTCATTTCTTAATAGCATGTGGGTCCCTACCATCAAGCCGAGGTTGTCATTTACAGTAAAGGCTTTGCGACCAACAGCTTCACTTGTGTGTCATCTTGGAGACCCGAGGCTTCTTTTCCCAGCATCCCTCAGTGTTTGTCTAATTACTCTTGCATCCACACCACCACCAGACCATCCACGTTGCTCTCGGGTCAGTCATTCACATAGGCACTGAATGGGGGTCTGTTTGCCACCTGGAGAATTAATAGTTCTGAATGTAGCTGGTTTGTGGTGGACCAGACATTTAATCCCGCACTTGGGTGGCTCTCTGTGAGTATGAGGCTAGCCTGATCTACAGAGAGAGTTTCAGAATAGGCTCCAAAGGTACACAGAAAAACCCAGTCTCAAAAAAGCAAAATAAAGGAGAT
Source organism: Myodes glareolus (assembly GCF_982192425.1). NCBI lineage: Eukaryota > Metazoa > Chordata > Mammalia > Rodentia > Cricetidae > Myodes > Myodes glareolus. The sequence goes on along the minus strand of NC_142053.1, from coordinate 89,381,062 downwards.
AAATATGAATATTATTATGGAGTGTAAAATTTCTCAGGATCAGTTCCCTACTGAGAACAAAAGTTCCTGGAAGGACAGCAGCTTACTCTGAACCTTCTGCAAGCCTACCTACTGATTAGAATTTCTGTAATAGTGGAGAGCTTGGGACACTGCAGCTCAGAGCATACTTCATCTTGGGATATCTTAGTCCCCAATGGTAGACATTCACAGACCAGCCCTGTGCCTGACCTCACATCCTGTGACTGGCAGGTGACTTGAAAATGTATTAACAAAACAATGGATGACAAAAATTTAGATTCTACCAGTGTTACCAGATGGCATTTCAGGCCCATAGCACAGAATTCCCCACTTTGTTGCAATCTGTGGACTTATTTCTTCCAAGGTATTTTAAAATGACTTGGCTCTTGACTATTCTTTGTACTGGCGTTATAAAAACATGATGAGATAGTGACCACTTTGGAACTTGGAATTCACGGTAACCGAATTTAATATCAAAGGCTACAATCACTCATATGTGGGTGTAGAATAAACTAGATCCTGTCTCCTGAGAGGTGAGAGTTTTGCTTCTATATGGAGTGGCTTCTCCACCAGCCTCTGTGGTAGAGTTAGAAAGTAACCTCTTTTCTTCTTGTTGTGATTGAACTTTCCTTAAAAAATGAATTAAACATCAGAATCCTGATGGCTTCAGTTGTATGTATCTGTCTATTGTAATGTATATTTTCTACATTCTGACTCACAATTTTCATCCTATGTTCACTTTTATGAATATGTTTACCCTTCAGATATTCATAAAATTAGGATGTTTAGGAGTAGCTTCCCACAGCTATGAACTACAAGTGCATCCATATCTGATCTTTATGGCAAACTCTGGAATAGCCCTGTCCCTGGGACAGTGACTGAGTCATGAGCAGATAATGCAAATAACCCTGGATGAGACCATACTCGAAGGAACTAACTGGTCAGATTTCCTGTTACTAAAGCTTTCACAGATTCAGTTGACAGTTTCTCTCCTTCCCAAACGTGTCTTCTTCACTCAGGCACCTCTCTTGTTAACCTTGGGTAAGGACTTTTGCTTTTGCCATGTCCAATTCAGACCAAGACACAATAATCTGAGTTGAGAGGTGGAGGTGATAAGCAAATTTCTCACCCAAATCTGCCGTGCTCTGGAGAATTTTTAGAACATGGGGAAAGATGTTCACTGAAGTTACCAAGTTTAGACAGGAAGACCTTGTGCCTACATGCCTGTGACAGATGGATAGAACACCAGTAGCTCCAGGTGCAATCTAGGCAGCTGCAGAACAAAGTCTTTCTACTGACAAACGTGAATGTCTGGCTTGCCATACCTCTTGCCTCGTGCCCTGCTTTCTGATTTGACCAGGAGCACACACCTCACCTCTCAGAGAACAGGGAACTAGAATGAACAAATGAGCTTCAAGCCAACATGAGGGTGCCTGACCATTGCTTGCAGTCCTAGGAAGTGTGATGTTGTTATTAAAGACTACGGTCAACTGCCTATAAGGTAGATACAGAAATTGAGATGCCATAATTAACGATTTATGCCACCCCCGTCTCATGAAAGAAAACCTAGTTTGATAACTTCCCAAGCAACATTCTGATAAAGATATTAAAATCCATTCTGTAGACATGAACACCAAGTAAAATCTTCCCAACTCAGCTGGTGTCTTCCCATCTTAACCGCAACTGCCCATATCTTTCTTGCTGCCATATCATGGCCCAGAACTCTGGAAAAAAACCTCCTCTTCCACTAGAGGCCAAGCTAGCATCCTGAATCCCAGGTAACACTGCCCACACCATGCCCATTTTGGGGAACATTATTTCAGTTGCCCTTCCTCTCCTTGTCACCATGTCCAGGCCCATTCTTCTGGTGGAAGGTTGCTTTGCCATCAAAGACCAGACCAGCTTCTTTGAAAGCAGGGAAGCCACCCCCATTTACCTACTGATGAGTGCCCAACATAACTGCTCCCCCTCACCTAGTGAACACATCCCGGCCCACACCTCCCCTGAAAGCCCCTCTTTCACCAGAGCCCAGGCAGCATCCTCAATAACACTGCTCCTGACATTGTCCACTCAGGCCCCTCCTAGCACTTATTGTCCCTCTCTCCTTATCAATATTTCTCTCTCTGCACCTCTGGAGGAGGCCATCCTCTCCATCAGACGCCAGGCCAGAATTCTGATACCCAGAAATCAGACCAGAATCCTGACCCTCAGTGTCTTAGGGTTTCTATTGCTCTGAAGAGAGACCAAGACCACAGCAAGTTTTATAAATAAAAACATTGAATGGAGAGGATCACTTATACTTCCAGAGGTTCATTCCACTATCATCATGACAAGCAGCCTGACAGCGTGCAGACAGACCTGGTGCTGGAGGAGTAGTTGAGATTCGTACATCTTGTAGACATCAGGGATTCCTCTGAGACAATGGCCATATCCTGAGCATAGGAAACCTCAAAATCCACCCCCATATTGGCACATTTCCTTCATCAAGGCCATCCTTACTCCAACAAAATCACACCTCCTAATACTGCGACTCGCTCTTAGAATATGGGGACCAACATCTTTTAAACTACCACATTCTATTGCCTGTCTTCATAAGCTGAACCATATCATAATACAAAATTCATTGAGTCCAAACTGAAAAATCTCCGGAGTCTATCACAGTCTCAGCAACATTTTAAGTTCCAAAGTTTCTTCTGAGATTCATGCAATCTCTTAATTGTAATCCCTTACAAATTCAGAATAAATAGATCACATTCTTTCAACAAGTAATGGCACATGACAGCCATTAGAATTACAAAGCGTAGGGAAGGGAGTGTAGTGAGGACATACTAGACTATTGAAAGACAGACAGACAGCTGGGCAAACTACAAACTCTGCATCTCCATGCCTGATGTCAAAGCACTCCTCAGATCTCCTACTCCATTCAGCTTTGCTGACTTCAATACACTTCTTTCTCTTGGGCTTGGACCACTCCCTGTTAGCAGCTCTCCTAGGCAGGTACCCCATGACTCTGACATCTCTAACACCTTGGGTTCTCCAAGGCAACTTAAGCTTTAATCTCAGCTTTACACAATAAGCTCTATAAGCCTCCCTCAGGGACATCCCTAACACATGCCTGGCCTCAGCAGCTTCCTCTATGCATGGAAGCAAATTCAATAGCAGTTTCTTGTAGCCTTAATTCTAAAGTCAGTACCACCTTGCTGAAGCTGCTTAATTCTTCTGCTTATTTGGATAGAACATGGTCCCATCATTCAATAACATCTTCATCAGTTTTCTGTACTTTGCTTCCTAAACCTGGCTTTACTGAAACTTGTTCTGTAAACCAGGCTGGCCTGAAACTCAGATCCACTAACCTTCCCAGTGCTAGAATCAGAGGTGTGCCACCACACCTGGCTCTAAACTGTTCTTAGTTCTTTTCCCAAGTTGAAAACTATCTGCGTAGGATCTTGCCCTGTGGTTACCACACTCTATATTCCATTTCTAAATCCATTTATCCTTGAACAGAGAACTTAGCACTATTCTAGTTCTTGGTTCTCTTTTTCTCCTCAAAATTGACATTTTCTAGTTTACTTGGCTCAGTTTACTTCTTCTTAGAGATTCTGCAACACAGAAAAGGTGTCCAGAACCCCAATTCTTTATTCTTGGTGACTCTGGTAAGATTTCCCACGAGCAACCCAAATCCTCCATCACTTGTCTTTGCTGCTCTTGTTGAGTTCGGCTTTCAAGAGTGCATTCTGATTGCTCCTTCTTTTCCCCACTCTTCCTATTCCGTAATTTTGCTGGGAATTGCGTGGAGGACCCCTACAACCTGGATAGCATCTATACTGGTTATGCTCTGATGCATATTTACTGCCTTGAACTGGAACTCCACCAGGGCCTGTAACATTTGCTGCCTCTGCAGCCTTTTCTCCTTCAACAATATCAAACTCCACAGACTCTCCGTCTCCTACACTGCGAAAGTATTTCTTGGGGCTATTTTTCTTTATGGCAGTCTGGTGTATGAATATGTCTTCTTTGGTGCCATTTCTGTTGATGAAACCGTAACCCTTCTTTACATTGAACTATTTTACTGTCTCCAAAACCTTCCTGAGATGAGCTTCTCATCCCTGACAGCCGGTACTGCCAATGTGAGACAGCCTGGGGCATCACTGCCTGCACTGGTGGCCATAGAGCCAGGCTTGTTGTCTGCAGCCCTGAGGATGGTACCAGGGGCAGGAGCTGGCTGCAGGGTCTTGGCCTTACTGTTCATGGCTGTTGTAGTGGTGACTCTGATCAGCCGGGACTGCTGTGTCTCCTCCAGTGGTGTATTGGTGACTAGGTCAGTAACCTCGGTGGTGCTCTCAGGGCTCCCGGGGGTCCGCTCTCCACTCCCAGTTTCCATCGACCTCAAGAAAATAATCTTAAAACCAACTTTGTGATGAGGATAGAGGTCACTGAAGAAGAGAACAAAGACATTCATCTTTTTTTGCTTTTATAACAAAACATATTTTCATATTGGGTGTTTATTCTCTTAATAAGAGTTTTCAGTAACAAAAGAAAGAATACATTTGTGTGCAATTTTTCAAGGGACCGAGTTCCTGCTTAAGCCACTAGTAACTTGATCCTTTTTAATAAAATAACTGGAGTCCTCAACTTGTTCTGTGATGTGAAAACCTTGCCTACCTGTTATTTTTTTAGACCTGAACCTGGGTAAAAGGATACGTAGATCATTACTGGAGCACTGAGTTTATGAAGCAGATAGCAGCTTTCCTTATACTTATAGTGACAAGAGAGTTCTTTCTTCATGAATGTGTTGGGACTTGGAACATGTTATTTTGGTGTGTGACAATTTTTCTTTTCGTATATTTAGGGTTCTGCTGGTAATTGTCATAACACCAATTGTCCAGGAATGGGGAAGTCCTGAATTTTAGCACTAGATAGTTTCAAGGTGTAAATCTAATGGGCAGATTCAAGCTACCAAAAGATGCTATTATAGTGGAACTAAGATAAAATGTATACAGTGATGGATTGCCACTATGCTTTCTAGTTCATCATACCATGGTTTTCTGATCTAGGCCCTATCGTTTGATTGGGAAAAGTGAAAAAGGATTTAGCCCATGGGGGCATCAAGAGGAAAGAGGAACCATTTTTGTAACAGACCTTGGAGGGAGGGATGCATGTTTATGGTATTCAGTAAGTGGAAAATTATTCAGATTTGATCCTATTTACTTGGATGTTGATGCAATGGGCATTGTATCTATTACTATCCCATGGAGCTCTCCGTGGTTGTTTAGTTGTTCCTATTATCAGCATGAGGAGTCAACCACAATGCTCATATTGAGAAAGAACACCCCCTCCTCATATTTTACATAAAGGATGTAGCGACACTCTAACTCCAGTTAAGCCTGTCCCAAGAGGGAGCAGCACACATGCACACAGGAATTTCATTTTTTCCCTTGACAAGCCTTTGCATGCAGTTGCTCTTGAGGAAGAATATAAAAGAGACTGCAATCTAACAAAGACTGTGAAGTAGCATCACAGGCAGAATAATGTTGGGAGGAACTTATCCTGTGGTGAATCCTGTTGTTCATGCACCAAAAGCAACAAACACTCTGTCAGAATGGCTAAAATAAAAAAAAAAACCACCAATGATGACATATGCTGGAGAGGATGTGGAGTAAGGGGAACACTTATCCCTTGCTGGTGGGAATGCAAACTTGTGCAACCACTTTAAAAATCAGTGTTGCAGTTTCTCAGGAAATTGGGAGTCAACTTACCTCAAAATACAGCAATACCATTCTTGGGAATATTCCCAAGAGATGCCCAGAGAAGCCCTGGAAACAGAGCAAAGACATTTCTCAACCCCATAATCTTTCTGTTTATTCAGCAGGGGCTTTTCTCCCCAGCTACTGACTCTCTCTTCCTTCCCATCCCAGCTTGCACCCAGACACCCCTTCCCTTCTTTGGGGCCATAAGACCCCCCTGTTCAACCTGTTTTGGAGCTGGGATAGGGTGGTGAGTGCAACCAGGTGGGAGTTCCTTTGTTTAACTAAGCCTGGAGGCAGCAAGCTAGGCCTTTTTTCTGGGAGGTCCTTGCCCATCACGGGGCCCTGATCCTGTACCAGAAGATCCATCGGAGATTATTTGAAGGAAGAGATGGGCGGGCACCAATGCAGGAATTCCTCCAACAATCTGAAAAACAACATGATAATATCAGAACCCAGCGAACATACAACAGGAAGACTTGAACACCCTAATCCAGAAGTAGAAGAAATAATTGACATTAAGAAAGTGATAGAGTCTCTTAAACAGGAGGTGGAAAACTCCCTTAAAGAAATGGATGAGAAGAATAACAAAAGTTTGAAGAAATGAATAAATCCGTAAAAGATACGCTAGGAAACCAAGAAAAAAAACAATCAAACAGATAATGGAAACAGTTCAAGACTAGAGAACTGAAGAAAACACAAATGGAGGGCCGGTTGGATTTGGAAAATCCAGGTAAACAAACAGAGATGACAGAGAGAATCATAACCAACAGAATATAAGAGATAGAAGAAAGAATCTCAGATGACGAAGATACCATAGAGAAAATAGACACACTGATCAAAGAAAACAGCAAATCCAACAAATTCTCATCACAAAACATCCAGAAAATCTGGGACACAATAAAAAGACCAAACCTAAGAATAATAGGGGTAGAAGAAGGAGAAGAATTACAGCTCAAAGGTTCAGAAAATATTTTCAACAAAATTATAGAGGAAAACTTTCTCAACCTAAAGAAAGATATTCCTATGAAGGTTCAAGAAGCATACAGAACACCGAATAGGCTGGATCAAAAAAAATCCCCTTGCCATATAATAATCAAAACACAAAACATAGAGAATAAAGAAAGAATATTAAGAGCTGCAAAGCAAAAAGGTCAAGTAACTTATGAAGGTAAACCTGTCAGACTTACACCTGACTTCTCTGTGGAAACCATAAAAGCCAGACGGTCCTGGATAGATGTGCTGCAGAAACTAAGAGACCATGGATACAAGCCCAGACTACTATACCCAGCCAAGCTTTCATTCACTATCAATGAAGAAAACAATATATTCCAGGATAAAAACAAATTTAAACAATACATAGCCACAAACTCAGCCGTACAGAAGGTAATAGAAGGAAAATCCCAACCCAAGGAATCCAACAATGCCTGCAATAACTCAGACATCTAGCGACCCTTCACCAGCACAACTCAAAGAAGGGAAACACACAAACTCTACCACTAAAAAAAATAATAATAACTGAAGTTAACAACCACTGATCATTAATATCACTGGATTCAATTCACTTATAAAAAGGCACAGCTAAGAGATTGGATGTGAAAACAGGATCCAACATTCTGCTGTTTACAAGAAACACACCTCAACCCCAAAGGCAGACATCAACTCAGAGTAAAAGGTTGGGAAAAGGGAGAAAGGAAGGATTGGGTTGAGCTTGGGGGGGGATGTTTGAGATGGAGAATGGGATGATATGGGAGCAGGGAACAAGATATCTTCATTTACAGAATCATTTTAGAGATAGCAAGAGACTTGGCTCTAGAGGGGATCCCTGGTGTCCACAGGGACGTCCCCAGCTAGGTCCTTGGACAGCAGAGGAGAGGGTGCCTGAACTGGCCCTGTCCCATATTCACACTGATGAATATCTTCAATATCACCATAGAACCTTTGTCTGGTGATGGATGGAGATAGAGCAAGAGATCCACATCAGAGCACTGAACTGAGCTCCCAAGGTCCAGTTGAAGAACAGGAGAGAGAATATAAGCAAGGAAGTCAGGACTGCAGGAGTTGGTCCACCCACTGAGACAGTGTGCCTGATCTAATGGGAGCTCACCAAAGCCAGCTGGACTGGGACTGAACGAGCATGTGATCAAACAGGACTCTCTGAATGTGGCTGATGATGGGGGCCGACTGAGAAGCCAATGATAATGGCACTAAGATTTGTTTCTACTTCATGTACTGGCTTTTTGGGATCCTATTCTGTTTGGATGCACACCTTCCTAGGCCTGAATGGAAGGGGGAGAGTCTTGGACTTCCAGCAGGGCAGAGTATCCTGCTCTTGTTTAGGACTGGAGGAGGGGAAGGGTGAGTGGGAGAGTTGGAGGAAAATGGGAGGAGGGCAGGAAGTGGAGATTTTGAATGGTATTATTTATAAAGCAATAAAAATTAAAATAAAAAGAATGAATTTCCTGCCCCTCAACTTGGGTTAGAAACTTTAGGTTGGGGGTACAGCATTTTCTCCTTCATAAACTTACCTGACTTCAATATGTAAGTAAATTAATGAATATACCAGTGAATTCAGCTTTTCACACTTGTGGTTTAGAGCACTAAATCCATTCTTGCTGACCTCCTTCCTGCTGCTCCATTTTAAACATCCACTTGATTTTTTTCTTCTTTGCTTCAAATACACTGATGATAATAGACTATTTCCTGAGGTAAAATGTACCTGATCCTTGTTATGATAGAGTTATTCATCATTGCAGGAATTTAGTAACCTATAGCATGCCATCATTACAGTCGTCCAGACTTCAGACCCATGAAGACAAAGACAATCTAGCATTGACTCTGGTAGAAAAAAAAAGATATGCTTAAAGAAACCGAGGAAAACACAACCACAAAATTGGAGGGTATCAGCAAATCCCTAAAAAATGTACAAGAAATTCAAGAAAAAACAAACAGGTGAAGGAAACTATTCAAGACATGAAAATTGGAATAGGATCAATAAAGAAAACACAGACTGAGAATTCTGGGAATGGAAAATATGGGTAAACAAATAGGAAATACAGATGCAAGCATCCCCAACAGAACACATGAGATGGAAGAGATAATCTCAGGTAGAAAAGACCTGTAAGAGGAAATGGATGCTTCAGTCAAAAAAAAGTTAAATCTAAACATTTCTGAACAGCATACATCCAGAAATTCTGTCCCATCATAAAAAGACAAAACCTAAGAATAATAGGAATCCAAGGGTAGGATCCCAGCCCCAAAACTCAGAGAACATATTTTACATAATCATAGAAAATTTCCCTGACCTAAAGTAGGATTTCCCTATAACAATACAAGTAGCATTCTAAACAACAAAAGGATGGAGCAGAAAAGAATGTCCCCACTCTACTTAATAAACAAAACACTAAAGTTGCAGAATAAAGAACAAATATTAAATCTTCAACACTCCAGTCTCACTAATGGGCAGGTCTTTCATATAGAAGCTAAACAGACAAATAATGGAAATAACAGACGTTATGAATAAAATGGACCTACTGGATGTCTACAGAACATTTCACCTGAGAATTAAAGTATATTCTTCTTTTCAGCACCTCATTGAGTCTTCTCCAAAATTGATCACAAACTTGGTCACAAAGCAAGTCTCACCACATATAAGGAATCTGAAATTATGTCTGTATCCTATCAGATCACCACAGATTAAAGTTGGATTTCAACAACACCAGAAAAAAGAAAGCCTACAAAGTCATGTAAACTGAACAGCTCTCTACTCAATCACCACCTAGTCAATGAAGAAGTAAGAGAGAAAAGAAAGACTTCCTAGAATTCAATGTTAATGAATGTATAACTTACCCAAATTTATGGGACACAATGAAAGTGGTGCTAAGAGGAAAAAGTTCATAGCACTACGTGCCTGCATAAAGAAATGAGAGAATTCTCATACCAGTGACTTCATAGTACACATGAAAGTTCTAGAACTAGAAGAAGCAGCCTCACCCAAGAGTAGTAGACAGCAGGAAATATTCAAAGTCAGGGCTGAAATAAACAGAATAGAAATAAAAAAGGTAATGCAAAGAATCAATTAAACAAAAGTTGGTTCTTTGTGAAAATCAACAAGAAAGACAAGGCCTAATCTATTCTAGCTAAAAGACATGGAGAGAATATCCACATTAAGAACTTCAAAAATGAAAATGGAGTCATAATGACAGAACTGGAGAAAATTCAAAGAATCATTAGGTCATTCTTCAAAAATTGTACTACACAAGTTGGAAAATCTGAAAGAAACAGACAATTTCCTCTCTGTAAACCACCTACCAACCTTAAATGAAGTTCAGGTAAGTAATTTAAAAAGACCTATAATCCTACAGGAATAGAAGCAGAATTTAAAAATCTACCAATCAAAGCGTCCAGGGCCAGAATGTTTCAGTGCAGAATTCTACCAAATTATTAAAGGAAAGTTAAAAGCAATACTCCTCAAATTATTACAAAAACAAAAATAAAAGAAATATCTTGATATTTATTTTATTAGGCCACGGTCATCATGCAACCTAAATCACACAGAGTCAACAAATAATTACAGATCAATATTCTTCCTGAACATAGATGCAAAAATACTCAATAAGGTACTCAAAATCAGAATCTATAAAACATCAAAAAAAAATCATTCACCATGATCAAGTGGGCTTCATCCCAGAGATGCAGGGATCGTTAAACATATGAAAGTCTGTCAATGTAATCCACCATATAAAGAAACTGAAAGAAAATTTAAAACACACGATCATCTCACTAGATGCTGAAAAGAGCATTTGAGAAAAGCAAACACCTATATTGTTATTTTATTTACATTTTAATGAATAAAACTTGCACAAATAGTGCAGACACGAGGATCAACAGTAAAATGGAACCTAATGAAACTGAAAATCTCCTGTAAGGCAAAGGACTCTATCAATAAAACAAAACAACAGCCTACAAGTGGGGAGATATCTTCACTATGCCCACATCTCACAGAGTGCTGTTGTCCAAAATACAGAAAGAACTCTAGAGACCAGGTATCAATAGAACAAAACAAATAATCCATTTTTAAATAAAGTACATACCTAAACAGAGAATTCCCTGCAGAAAAGTCTCAATTGGCTGAGAATCACTAAGAAATGTTCAGCATCTTTTAGAGTTTTAGGCCTCTTCATCTTTCACCTTTTGGGATCCCGGCTGTGTGGGGTCTTGCCCTGGATGCATGCTTCCCTTTCTTCTTCAGTGGATCAGGCAGCTGTTGAATAACTCTAAGGCTTTCATCACAAACTTTGGCTCCAACATTAATTCCCCCATTGTCCCTTTCTCCTCAGACTGCACATACTGTATTGAGGTTTGTCCCTCTTGCTCCTTTTCTTTGCACACCTCCAAGGAGACAATAGAGATAACATGACAGAGTCAGCATTTGACTGTCTTGAAACCTTCTCCACCACGGAAATCCATCCACTGCTTTTAACTTACTCCAGGTGTGAACCTAAGAGGAGGGGAGAAAGTAGCTAATATATCCCAAGACTGGCCACTGTCCCACTTGAACCAGGCCTCCAAAATTGTCACAGCCCTCAGCACCACTGTCTTACAACTCCTGCTAGGATGGTCCATAATTCTTCCCTTCAGCATTCAACAGCTTTCCTTTACAAAATCCTAAAAGTGTCAGGTCTTATACAGCAACAGCCAACTTCTTGACACCAGGGTCTACACCACTTTCTTTTCTAATGCTGCAACAAGACACCAGAGCCAAGGCAACACTAAGAGTTTTACTGGCCTTGAAGTTCTAGAGGACCAGTGGTCCTGAGGGCAGAGCAAAGGAATGGCCTTGAGAATGGCTGAGGATTCACACCTCCAACCACCAGCAGGAGGTAATGAGCTCAATGACCAACCAAGGAATCTTTTAAAACCTTAATACTGGACTGTAGCATGGATTCTAGTTCGTCTTAATAAATAAAATCTGGAGTCAGATGATAGGGGCTAATGCTGAAGATCAGAGAAACATTACAGCCAGCAACTAGTAAGTTCTCAACTCTACCAATGCTCAGACTGGAAGGGCAATCCTGTTCTCAGACTGCATCTGTGTCCACCAAATCTTAGACTGTCCGAGCGCCTGTCTCTTTCAGCCTTAGATTCCTCACTCCACCCAGCCATACCATTCCTGTCTCTCCCTCCACAGTTCTTGCATTTAAGGGGTGGGATCCCCAGAGCTGAGATCACCTTTCTGTGAGTTCTGTTTCTTTTTTAGACAGACTCACTCTAGTGTAGCCCATGGTGGCCTTGTTCTAACAGAGATCCCACTGGATCTGTCTCCCAAGTCCTGGGCCTAAAGGAATGTGCAAATCCTTCCTGGGCCCTAATGTCTTAGTTCTGCACTCTGATCTTTAGGCAAAATTTATCTGTTAAGACATAAAAAAAATATCACTACACATGACCCAGGGACACACCTCCTCCATCAATGTTATACTTCCTAATCCTTTTGAAAAAGGTCTACCAACTGGGGACCAAGAACTGCAGGACTCTATGAATGCCATGCTCCTTCACACCACCTGAGGACACAACTTCTCCCTCATTGACTTTGAACTTCCTGAATATCCTGACCACTCATGAAATACTTTGCTTTTCCACAGGGAAATTTTACCTCGTGGGTTGTACTCAGCTTTGACTGGTAGTGTGGGTGTTGCTTGTGCCATTTTCTGTTACTAGGAACTTTCCATGCTGGGGTCCTTACTGATACAGAATTGAATCATTGTCCTGAAACCCACAGGCAACCACAACATGGTTGGGGACCAGTCTCTCCCAAATGAGGGGAAGTAAACACTCTCCTGGATAAGTTAGAAATCCAAGACACACCTCCCAATTGTTAGAAACAGACTGTAATGTCAGTGTTGCACAAAGGCACACACAAACAGAGTTCTCTCAGGTAGGCCAGTCCTTTGGAAAATGAGATGTGTCAGAACCTAATCCAGTCTAGAAACACACCGGACCAATATAGCAGCAGTACCTCAAACACACATTTTAACCCTGATGTACATGGTTAACCATACCTCATACTTGAATTCACAATCTGCCATGATTGTTTCCTTGGCACAGAGGGGAGTGGAGGCTCAGGAAGCATGAGTCCTCTCTGGGATTTGTTCACCTTTGTGGTTGCTGTTGTGTTTCTTTATTTCAATAACATTTCTCTGTGTGAGCACAGAGGGACAGTTTGAAAGATGTTCTTTATTACAGAATGCTTTCCATAGACGATTAAGGAAAGGCTTCTGTATAGCAGGATGTGTGTGTGCTACTGTGATACCATTGAGCTCCTTGCCTTGGAGTTGATAAGGTTTAAGAACATGGAGGACAGCAATATCAGGGGATGGTATTCTCAGTCCAGTTCTTGCTCCTGAAGTCCAAGTTCCTTGTAGTTGAACTCAGTGTGGTTTCCTTGAGAACGATGTCCTTGAGGGGAAAGTGAGGAGGAAGATCTGAACTCCCTGGTTGCTATGCCCAGACTCAGTTCATGGCAGAGCAAGAGCCATTCCATTAGACCCTCCTGGCAGTTCTTGGCTCTAGGAAGTTTGAAGCAAGAGGCCAAAAAACCACATTCAATTTTACCAAGAAAAGACACGGACCACTTTTCTAGAGCTCCTGGTACCCTCAAGTGCCTAGCCTCTCTCTGTCCTGCCAGCCTCAAGGCCACTGTGTGGGGCATACAGGTGGTATCCTTTGTTTACCCCTATCCTGGTCTCTAGTGTCTCCCATCTGACAGTTAGCTGTTTTACTGCATGTCCTGTGGTTTTCCTCCCAGATGCTAATACAATTGTGCTTTGACTTCCTTCTGAAAGTCTATCTGTCTGTCTATCTCTCTCTCTCTCTCTATCTATCTATCTATCTATCTATCTATCCATCTATCTATCATCTATCTAGCTAGCTAGGTATCCATCTATATCTATCTATCTATCTATCTCTCTCTCTCTCTCTCTCTATCTATCCATCCATCCATCTATCTATCCATCTATATCTGTCTATCTTTCCATCCCTCTATATCTATCTATCTATCTTTCTATCTATCTATCTATTATCTATTAACTATCTATGTGTAGATATAGATAATAAGGAGAGTCAGGACTCGAAAGAAGGAGCCCTTATTTTCCCAGAAACAGAAGACAATCTCTGTAGGAAAGCAAGCTGAGGATCAGAGCCCAGCTCTGTGACTTCTTGAATCACCACTGCTAGAGTCAGTGAAATTCCTGTGTGAGATCAGGAGTAATAAGGAAATGGTGTTCCTCACTCATGCTAGACACTCAGGACAAGAAGCCATCTGGTAGGACACTGAGTACCTCGGGAACAACTACAGGAAAGGATTTCCAACCTTCCTGTCTTCACATGCCAGACCATGTGGGCTGCAGAGACCAAGGCTCTCACTTGCCCCTCCCTGACACATCACCAAGTGGTACCTGATAGAGCCAGCTGAATCTGAAAAGTTCACTTTTCAGGTCAGAGGAGCTGTGCCAGCAATACTCCACACACCCACGGATTTCTGCTGTTCTCAACCCTGGCCAAAAGGCTGCTTTTGCAGGGGGTAGTGGTGAATGCAGGGAGTCATCCCTGGTCAAACTGAATGTGTTTATCATTCACCTGTCCTGCCTGCCTCAGGGTCTCTATTTCCTTCTGCGGACCCCACTTTTAGTCCAGATACTATTTCTTCATACAAGTATCTATAGAGAAAAGAACTTGCCATGGAGGACATTATTGTTACATCTGACTATATTAGTACCAAGATTTTCTCCTGTTAACACAATACAGTTCTCAGCAGGTCCAAATTCAAGCAACGAGGCCCTGAAGGTAATATTGTGTCTACACGCAGGACTGCGATTTAAATTAGAGCAGCAGTCACAAAATGGGAACCAGAACCTATGCAGCTTAAAGGAGTTCAGTTTGTACCAGGCCTTGCACAGAAGAGAAAAGCCAAAAGATCCACAAGTCTGAGAACGTGTGAAAGCTTGCTAGTAACCTGAGTGCTGATCACCCTCAGAAGGGAAGATTCTTTGGATGTTTGGTGTACCTGATGCAAAAGGGTTTCTGTGTTGCTAGTGGAAAGGACACTTGAGACAGAAAACAGGCTGGAACAATCTGAGATCCTGTCTCTGATAACAACATACCCTCCCCGTGACAACAGCCCAGTTTGTCACTGTTTGTAAAGCTGGTGCTGTGCACCAGTCATAGAGAAGCCAGGATTCTCCATGATGAAGGCACGAAAATGCTCATGATGACAATAAAACCACTGGAAAGACCCTCTCCCCTCTGTACGTTTACTGTAGAATGGTGGGACATGGTCACCGTGTTCTAAGCCCATGGCTGAATGTTAGTCAATGATGGTGAGGATTTACACTATAAGGCCCCAAGAGGCTACAAAGATGGGCCTGGCCCATAAAATAAAATGCAGAAGAAGGGAAGCGATCCACAAGAAGAAACACGTGGTATGCTTTCTACTATATAGCTGCACAGAAACAACATTGCTTATGGAATTGCACCCTACAGCATTCTAAGGAGGGAGATCTGAGGAGATGGCTGGACTTTCCAGATTTCATTATCAATTACTTCAACCGTCAGGTTTCACACCGTTAGGTGGAAGGGTGCCAGTCTGGTTTTGTCCAATTCCTTCTTCTGACTCCTGCCCCAGGAGGAAAACTCACCTATGGAAAAAACTTTGACCCAGGATTTGACTCGTCTGTCACTGAGAACAACACAGCAAAATGAAGCCTTGATGAAAGACAGAATGATTGCAGCAAAAATTTGGGGGGCATCTTGAATTCATATGCACTGTTTCATATTTATTGAGATACACATTGGATCATCCTTACATCCCTGGCTGGAGTCTGCTTGGCCATGGTGTCGGAACTAATTTAATGCATTGTTGAATTTTATTTATAAGAACTTTTGTACATTATTTTCATTAAGAGACTTTGTGCATACTCATGAGGGAAAGTGCTCTCAAATTTACTTTTGCTGTTGATGATTCCTTGTGCAGTTTGAGTATCAGGGTGATACTACTTTCAAGACCTGTGGTTGGTAGTGTTCCTTCCTTTCCATTTCATGGACTAATTTGAGCAGCAGTGCCCTCAGTCCTCTCATGGCCTGGTGGAACTCAGGTTGTCCTACCTGATCTTTAGCCTTTCAAAGTTGAAACGTTTTGTCATTTTTTACAGCTCCTTGATAGTCACTGATCTGTTCCTGTTGCCTATATCCACTTGGTTCCATTATGTTCAATCTAACGTATGTATACATGTATACAGTTCTTGTAGAACATTTGAGAGTGAAACGGAGGCCAACATGAGCATTGAAGTAGGGTTGGGATTGACATCATGAAAATAAGCCACTCAAGTATGCAATGCTCAAAGATCATAATAAATGTTACAAAACAAAAGAATTGTCTCTACCCTCAGCATGGGTCGCCATCTTGACCCCACACCCTGCTAGGTTCCATCTTCAGTGTGCTGACTGTTCACATTTTCCACCCACTTATTTCAGTGTTCCACATTCTGAGGGACTGTGTGCTTCCATTCAACTTTACAGCTGGATATTCTTATCCTAGCAGGATTCATCTGCTTTTAAAAATGTATAAACTCCTGTGTCATCAAGTCGAAGGTCTGTCCCTGCCCCACACTGCCTGCATCACTAGGGGAGCAGACGCTCCACCTCCCCATCTCACCAGAGTAGTGCTACCCAGTGGGTGTGGACATGGGTGAGCCTTGTCAGAGGACATGGGATTGGGAGAGCTGGCCCCGCCCCCTCGTCTGACAAGGGTAAGCAAGGGTGAGGGAAACATGCCCTTCCTTATAGTGCGAATTTTAATTGGTCTTAATAATAATACCCTGGTGTCAGATATTGGGGTAAAGTTGCCAGATCAGAGAGAAAAAGAGCAATTTACAGCCACCTCCTTCCTCGCCAACTCCTCATTCTGAAAGTCCTGTCTCCTCCTGCCTTATATTACTGTTTCCACCTTAGCGGTGCAGGGATTAAAGGCATGAGTTTCCACCCCCTGGCTCAATTTTTCGTTTACTTAGAATGGAGCAACCTCATGTAATCCAGGGTGGTGTTGAATTCTAAATCTTCCTGCTTCCTATTCAAAGGTGGTGGGATTAAAGGCATATGCCACACTGGTCTGGCCTCTATGGCTAACCAGTTGTTAATGCCGCCCTCTGATCTTTAAGCATGTTTTATCTGGTAGAGCACAAACAAGACTTCATCAAAATGATCCCTCAAACTTTCCATCTGCAGGAAACAAGAGTTGACCTGGCCCCTCAAGAGATGCAGCATTAGGGAGAGTCGCCCGTGCCCCCCTCCTGGGAAAGCAGTAGAGCTGACAGTGTTGCTGGGGGGGACAGGTGAGCAAATTCTGAGAATGTAATGGTGAGTGATCCGATCTGGCCCTTCATCTAAAATACAGTGTCATGGGCAAGGGACAAGAGCCCCCTCAGCACACCTTGAGGTCTGTGGAAGGTGGTGGAGCTGTCCATGTGGTCAGAAGACCCAAAGGGTTGGAGTTAGCCTTGCCTCTCACCAGCTGCAGCAGCCTGCAGAGTGAACCTTACTCATCGCCTGAGCAACACAGTAGAGCCGGCCCTGGTGGAATTGATTTGAGCGTGCTGGTCCTGGTAGTATAGGTTTGGGTGAGCTGGGCAGGAGCACAGAAGAAGAGGAGAAACAACCTCAAACCTTGCTGCTCACTGCATAAGGTGAGCTAGCCGGGGTGTTGCTGGAAAGCTCTCCCTTGTTTTGAGGATGAGGGAGATCTAGTAGTCTGACCAACCCAGCAACCACCCAGACCCCAAAACATGGCTAAGTATTGGCTCATCCCATCATCCACACCTTCTGTGATGTGCTGGAGCAGGTGAAAGAGCCAGGCCTGCAGACCCAAAGTTATAGGACCTTCATGACAAGGACAACAACAGAATATTCAAGAGGATCTCTAGGGAGAGCTGCTGTCTATGGTGTAGCAAAAACCAGAGCCCTGGGACCAGACCAATGACTCATTGCCTCCACACATGAAAGTGCATATGGACTAAAGGGTTGGCTGTGTGACTCACTGAGTCACTACAACTTTCACGATGATATTTTTCTTTCCTTTCTTTCTCAATTCTTTAATGTAAATTTTGTTTTCTTTTTTCCTGGTTGGGGGAGTTAGTAAGTGTAGCAGGGAAATTGGAAGGGACAGGGTTATGAGTGCGATTGGGATCCACGAAGCAAAACCTACAAGGCAAAATTAAAAATGGTACGTTGGGAACATAATACGATATTTGACCTCGACTTCTGTAACAAACCCATTTCATAACTACAATACTCCTGGAAATGAGCACATCCATCAGAACAGAGACGATTACGTAGCCATCTCTGTGGGAAGACAGATGCTTTTCCACTGGGACTAACACAACATACCTGTATGTTTTCATGCTGTTTAATCACCTAAACTCTTTTTATTCAATTTCCCAACTTTGTCAGATACCGCAAAGTGAAATAAAGTGTCTGCTAGACCCCCTAAACATACTACATTTACTTATCTATTTAAATATTTGTCAACATGTGTGTGTGTGTCTGTGTGTATGCCTTTTTTCATGTCTGTGGGCTTCTCATGGTGCACATGTACAAATTAGAGTAAAACACTTGGCAGATGTTTACCTTCTTAACAACATGTGGGTCCCTACCATCAAGCTGAGGTCGTTGTTGGAGACAAAAAGGATTTGTGACCAACAGCTTCAATTGTGTGTCATCTTGGAGACCCAAAGCTTCTTTTCCCAGCATCCCTCAGTGTTTGCCTAAGTACACTTCATCCTTGTCACCACCAGTCAATCCACGTTGCTCTCAGGTCAGCCATTCACATAGGCACTGGATGGGGGCCTGTTTGCAACCTTGAGAATTAATAGTTCTGAATATAGCCCATCAGCAGTGGACCAGACACTTAACCTCAGCACTTGGGTGGCAGAGGCAGATGGATCTCTGTGAGTATGAGGCCATTCTGATCTACAGAGTGAGTTTCAGATAGGCACATAAGGTACACAGAAAAACCCTATCTCAAAAAAGCAAAGAAAAATTAAATATGAATATCATCGTCTCCCAGCAACAAGAGTGGTGTGTCGAGTTTCTCACGATCAGTTCCTTTCTGACAACAAAATTACCTGGACGGACAGCAGCTTACTTTGAACCTTCTGCAAGCCTACCTACTGATTAGAATTTCTGTAATAGTGGAGAGCTTGGGACACTGCAGCTCAGAGCACATTTCATCTTGGGATATTTAGTCTCCCATGGTAGACATTCACAGACCAGCCCTGTGCCTGACCTCACATCCTTTGACTGGCCGATGACTTGGAAAGGTATTAACTAACTAATGGATGACAAAAATTTAGATTCTACCAGTGTTACTAGATGGCATCTCAGGCCCATAGCACAGAATTCCCCACTTTGTTGCAAATGTGGTTTAATTTCTTCCAAGGTATTTTAAAATGGCTTGGCTCTTGACTATCCTTTGTTCTGGCACTATAAAAACATGATGAGCTAGTGACCACTTTGTAACTTGGAAGTCACGAAAACCCGAATTTGATATCAAAGGCTACAATTACTCATATGTGGGTGTAGAATAAACTCGATCCTGTCACCTGGAAGGTGAGAGTTGTGCTTCTATATGGAGTGGCTTCTCCACCAGCCTCTGTGGTAGAGTTAGAAAGTAACCTCTTTTCTTCTTGTTGTGATTGAACTTTCCTTAAAAAATGAATTAAACATCAGAATCCTGATGGCTTCAGTTGTATGTATCTGTCTATTGTAATGTATATTTTCTACATTCTGAGTCATATTTCCCTCATATGTTCACTTTCTATGAATATGTTTTATCTTCACTGTTAGCAGTGAACAGCTCAGACTTATGGCCCTGCTTTCCACTTTGAGGATTAGGAGTAGCTTCCCTCAGCTATGAACTGCAAGTGCATCCATCTTTGATCTTGACTGCAAACTCTGGAGTAGCCCTGACCCTGGGACAGTGACTGAGTCATGAGCAGATAATACAAATAATCCTGGATGAAACCATACTCAAAGGAACTAACTGGTCAGATTTCCTGTTACTAAAGCTCTCACAGATTCAGTTGACAGCTTCTCTCCTTCCCAAACATGTCTTCTTCACTCAGGCACCTCTCTTGTTAACCTTGGATAAGGACTTTTGCTTTTGCCACGTCCAATTCAGAACAAGACACAATAATCTGAGTTGAGAGGTGGAAGTGAGAAGGAAATTTCTCACCCTGATCTCTGGAGAATTTGGAGAAGATGGGGAAAGATGTTCACTGAAGTCGCCACATTTAGACAGGAAGACCTTGTGCCTGCAGGCCTGTGACAGATGGTTGAAACACCAGTAGCTCCAGGTGCAATCTAGGCAGCTGCAGGACAAAGTTTTTCTACTGACAAAGGTGACTGTCTGGCTTGCCAAACCTCTTGCCTCAGGCCCTGCTTTCTGATTTGACCAATAGCAGACACCTCACCTGTCAGAGAACAGGGAACGGAAATGACCAAATGTCTTTCAAGACCAAATGATAATGCCTGACCACTGTTTGCAGTTCTGGGAAGGGTGACGCTGTTTTTAAAGACAACAGTCAACTGCCTAGAAGGTGGGTACAGAAGTAGAGATGCCGTAATTAACGAGTTTTGCTCCCAACCCCAAGACTCATGAAAGAAAACCTAGTTTGATAATTTCTCATGCACCATTCTGATAAAGAAATTAAAATGCATTCTGTAGACATGGACATGGGTGAAATTGATCACAGATGTTAAAGGCCGGGACACAATTCTTCTAACCAGATTCAGTGAGGAAATGTCTGTGACAGTTTTAGCATGACCTTAATAGCAAGCATTGATGGAGCTCCCCCAGGGAAAGCTGAGACCATCATTCCCAATGAATTTTCTCATTCCAGATAAAAACTGCTCAGAAGACCCCATCTAAGGAAAGAGTGGGGCAAATGAGTTCCTCTCTGGGAATTATTCATAGTTTAACAAAAGACGGCAAGTTGGTAAATGGGAGGGAACTGAAAGCAGCACAAACCAAGTAGTCTTTTCTTACTAAGAAGGAATGAGGAGCCCATATTGTGGCCTGTACCTCTGGCAGAAGCCTTCCACCCCCATTAGAGGTCAGGGCAGTTCCCTGAAAACCAGGCCAGCATCTCTGGTGGAAAATTCCCATTCTACAGAGTCCAGGCCGGCCCCCTGAACACCAGGTAAGATCTTCCCAACTTAGCTGGTGTCTCCCAAACTTAACCCCAACTGCCCATCTCTTTCTTGCTGCCATATCCTGGCCCAGAACTCTGGAAGAAACTTCCTATTCCACCAGAGGCCAGGCTAGCATCCTGAATCCAAGATAAGACTGCCTCACAATGCCCATTTTTGAGAACCTTATTCCAATTGCCATTCCTCTTCTACTGACCATACCCATGCCCACTCCTCTGGTGGAAGGCTTCCATCCCATCAAAGACCAGGGCAGCATCTTGGAAACCAGGTAATCTACCCCGCATTTCCCTACTGATGAGTGCCCAATATACCTGTTCCCCCTCACCTAGTGAACACATCCCGGCCCACACCTCCCCTGAAAGCCCCTCTTTCACCAGAGCCCAGGAAGCATCCTCAATAATACTGCTCCTGACATTGTCCACTCAGGCCCCTCCTAGCACTTATTGTCCCTCTCTCCTTATCAATATTTCTCTCTCTGCACCTCTGGAGGAGGCCATCCTCTCCATCAGACGCCAGGCCAGAATTCTGATACCCAGAAATCAGACCAGAATCCTGAACCTCAGTGTCTTCAGGTTTCTATTGCTCTGAAGAGACAGGTTTCTATTGCTCTGAAGAGACACCAAGACTACAGCAACTTTTATGAAGAAAAACATTGAATAGAGAGGTTCACTTGAGTCTTCTCTTCTTGATTTTTCTCATACTGTTCATTGCTGTGCTCTCTGGGCTGTTTTGGTGAGGAGGACCCTGTGGAACTGTGGTCTGTAATTGCAATACATATCCAGTCTCACTGATACATGTCTCTTGTTTGTACCCTGGTGGCCAGCATCGTCCATCACTTGTCTTTGCTGGTCTTGTTGAGCTTGGCGTTCATGAGGAATTCTGATTGCTCCTTCTTTCCCCCAGTCTCCCTATTCCCATAATTTTGCTGGGAATTCCGTGGAGAACCCCTACAACCTGGATAACATCTCTACTGGTTATGCTTTGGTGCATATTTACTGCCTTGAACTGGAACTCCACCAGGGCCTGTAACATTTGCTGCTCTGCACCCCCTTCTCCTTCAACAATATCAAACTCCACAGACTCTCCATCTCCTACACTGCGAAGGCACTTCTTGGGGTTATTTTTCTTTAGGGCAATCTGGTATACGAATATGTCTTCTTTGGTGTCATTTCTGTTGAAGAAACTGTAACCCTACTTTACGTGGAACCATTTTACTGTCTCCAAAACCTTCCTGAGATGAACTTCTCGTACTTGCCAGCCGGCACTGCTGATGTGAGATAGCCTGGGACGTCTCTGCCTGAGGTGATGGTCATAGAGCCAGGCTTGGTGTCTGCATCCCTGAGGATGGCATCAGGGGCAGGAGCTGGCTGCAGGGTCTTGGCCTCACTAATCATGGCTGTAATAGTGGTGACTCCAGTCAACAGGGACTGCTGTGTCTCCTGCAGTGGTGTACTGGTGACTAGGTCAGCAGCCTCGGTGGTGCTCTCAGAGCTCTCTAGGGCCCGCTCTCCACTCCCAGTGTCCGTTGACCTCAAGAAAATAATCTTAAAACCAACTTTGTGATGAGGATAAAAGCCCTTAAACAGAGAAGAAAGGCAGCCTTAATAAATCAAGAAAACACAACCACATATTTGGAGATTACCAGCAAATCCCTTCAAGAATGTCAAGAAATTTAAGAAAAAATATCAAACAGGAGAAGGAAACTATTTAAGACATGAAAATTGGAATATAAGCAATAAAGAAAACACTAACTGAGGTAATTCTGAAAATGGGAAATCTGTGTAAACAGATCGAAAATAGAGGTCCAAGAATCCCCAACAGAGTACAAGAAATGAAAGAGATAATCTCAGGTACAAAAATAAGAAAAAAAGAAATAGATTCATCCGTCAAAGAAAATATTAAATTTAAACAGCCACTAACACAACACATCCAGGAAATCTGTCACATCAAGAAGAGAGCAAACCTAAGAATGTTAGGGTTCGAATTAGAAGGATCTCAGCCCCAGAACCCGGAGAAAGTATTTTACATAATCATAGACAATTTCCCTGACCTAAAGTAGGATTTGCCTATAAAAATACAAGTACCTTTCAAAATACAAAAGGATGGATCAGAAAAGAATGTCCCCACTCTACCTAATAAGCAAACACTAAAGTTGCAGAATAAGGAACAAATATTTATAGCTCCAAGGGAAAAAGGCCAAGCAAAATATAAAGGCAGATATATAAGAATTATACCTGACTTCTCAATGGAGACTATGTAGACCAGAATTTTCTGGACAGATTTATTTCTGAGAATAAGAGACCACAGATGCCAGTACAGACTAATATACCCAGTAAAATTTTCAATTACCATAGATGGAGAAAATAAAATATTTCATGAGAAACTCAAATTTCAACAATTATCTTTCCATAAACCCAGTGATACAGATGGGACCAGAAGGAAAATTCCACCCAAGGAAGTTAAAAACACCCCTGTAAACATAAGCAATAGAAAATTTCACACGGGCAAAACCCATAGAAGGGGGATATACACACATATTCATATGAACGCATGCACGAGCACACACACACATACACACACACACACACACACACACACACATGCCACCGTGACCACCACCACCAACATAACAACAGGAAGAAATAGTCAGTGGTCATTAATATCTCTCTACATCAGTGTACTCAATTCCTCAATAAAAGGACACTGGCTAAAAGAATAGATGTGATACCAGAAGACATCATTCTGCTGCATACCAGAAACCCACAACATCAAAAGTAGATATTGCCTCAGAATAAAGGCTTGGGAAAAGCTTTTCCAATTAAATGGGGCTAACAAGCCAGTGGGTGTACCTATTCTTATAACTCACAAAAGAGATGTCAAAGAAATATTAATCAAAAGAGATGGTGAAGGACATTTCATATACCTTAAAGGAAGAATCAACCATGATGACATTGACCCAAATGAAGGGCACCTACATTTGTAAAAGAACATTGCTAAAGTTTAAATCACACATCAAATAGTGGGAAACTTCAACACACCACTCTCACCATTGGGCAGGTCTTTCAGACAGAAACTAAAGAGAGATATAATGGAACTAACAGATGTTATGACACAAATTCACCTACTGGATATATACAGAACATTTCACCCAAACTCAAAAGTATATTCCTTCTTCTCAGCACCTCATTGAGCTTTCTCCATAATCAATCACATACTCAGTCACAAAGCGAGTCTCAACAGATACAAGACATATGAAATAACCGCTGTAACCCGTCAGACCACCGTGGATTAAAGCTGTGTATCAACAACAGAAACAATAGAAAGCCTGTGAACTCAGGGATACTGAACAGCTCTCTACTTAATCACCACCCAGTCAGTGAAGAAGTAAGAGAGAAATGAAAGACTTCCTGGAATTTAGTGCTAATGAATGAACAACTTACCCAAATTCATGAGACTCAATAAATGTGGTGATAAGAGGAACGTTCATAGCGCTAAGTGCCTGCATAAAGAAATGAGAGAATTCTCATACCAGTGACTTCATAGTACATATGAAAGTTCTAAAACAAGAAGAAGCAGCCTCACCCAAGAGTAGTAGACAGCAGGAAATATTCAAAGTCAGGGCTGAAATAAACAGAATAGAAACAAAGAAGGCAATGCAAAGAAACAAATTAACAAAAGTTGGTTCTTTGAGAAAATCAACAGGAAAGACAAACCCTTATCCATGATAACTAAAAGACACACTGAGAATATCCACATTAACAAAATCAGAAATGAAAATGGGGTCATAAAGACAGAAAGTGAGGAATTCCAAGAATCATTAGGCCATTATTCAAAAATTGTACTACACAAAATTGGAAAACTGAAAGAAAAAGACAGTTTTCTCTGCATAAATCACTTACTAACTTAAATCAAGATCAGATAAGTGATTTATATAGACCTATAACCCTCAAGGAAATAGAAAGAGCATTTAAAAATCTGCCAACCAAAACGTGCCCAGGGCCAGATGGTTTCAGCACAGAATTATACCAAATTCTGAAAGGATAGCTAAAAGCAATACTCCCCAAATTATTCCAAAATAAAAACAAAAGGAATATCTTCATATTCATTTTATGAAGCAATTGACACCATGAAACCTAAACCACACAAAGTCTCAATCCTATCACTAGAGGGACTATAAATGAGGGAGGGAGGGAAGGCTTAGTTGTACAGGCTCTGCTTGCCCAGCCTTGGTAGAGGTTAAGACTTCATTAGTGGCTTGGCTGCTTTGCTTTTCTGGTGTTCGGGTTGAGCCCCAATATCTGACACTTGGCTTTTATTATTCGTGCTTCAAACACCTCATCATGATAAAAGTCTTGGAGAGATCAGGGACACAAGTGACATTCCTAACCATTATACAGCTGGCCGATAGCCAACATTCAATTAAATAGAGAGATACTCAAAACAACTCCACCAAAATCAGGAATAAGACAAAGCTGTGTACTCTATAGTTATTCTATATACTGCCTGAAGCTCTGCCTAAAACAATAAGACAACTAAATGGATACAAATAAAAGGAAGAAGTCAACACACAGATATTTGCAGATTAGAAAATATTACATACAATCTTTCCTCAAAATTCAAGAAGTTACCTCCAACAGCTGATAAACACCCTTAGTGAAGTGGCTGATACAAGATTAATTTTAAAAAAATCAATAGCCTTCAAATATACAAATATAAATAGGCTAAGAAAGAACTCAGTAAATAAAGACCCTTTTCAATAGTCAGAAATTCATATAAAATATTTTGTGTGAAATTCTAACCATGCAAGTGAAAGACCTGAATGGCAAGAACTTCATATCTTTGATGAAATATGTTGGAGAAGATTTCAGAAGGTTGAAAAATCTCCCATGCTCATGGATCGGTAGGATTAACATAGTATAATGGCTATCTTAGCAAAACAAATCTAATATAACACCAACATAATTTTTTACAGAATTTGAAAGAATACTCAATAACATATAGAAAAACAAAAAACTCAGGTTAACGTAAGCAATCATGACCAATAAAATCATAATATCTGGAGATATCAACATCCCTGATTTCATTCTCTACAACAGAGCTATAGTAATAACAGAAACCACATGGTATTGGTATAAAAACAGAGAGGTCATTCTATGGAACCTAAATGTACCCAGGTGTAAATCTACACACCTATGGACTCTGGATTTTCAAAAAAGAAGCCAAATTATTCAAGGGAAAAGAAGAAGCATCTTCAACAAATGTTTCTGGTGTTACATGTGTGCATGTAAAAGAATGCAAAATAGATAGATATCTATCTCTGTGCACAAAACTCAAGTCCAAGTGGACCAAAACTCAACCTGAATAGATATACTGAACCTGTTGGGAGAGAAAGTGGGGAAGTAACCTTTAGTGCATTGACACAAGAGACGCCTTCCTCAATAGAACACCAATAGGGCAGACACTATAATCAACAATTACTAAATGGAACCTAATGAAACTGAAAAGTTTCTGTAAGGCAAAGGACACTATCAATAGAACAAAATGGCAGCCTACAAATGATGAAAGATCTTCACTATGCCCGCATCTCACTGAGTGCTGCTGTCCAAATACAGAAAGAACTCTAGGAACCAGGCATGAAAAAAAACCAACAAATAATCCATTTTTAAAATGGTATACAGTTCTAAACAGAGAATTCTCTATAGAAAATTCTCAAGTGGCTGAGAATCACTAAAAAATGTTTAAGATATTTAGCCATCAGTGAAATGCAAATCAAAACTACTAAATCAATACCCAACTGCCCAATTCTTGTCCATATACCCAAAGGATGCTCAATCCTACTACCAGGACTTTTGATCAACTATGTCCATAGCAGCTTTATTTATAATAGCTATATCCTGGAAACAACCTACATGTCCCTCATTGGAAGAATAAATATTATACAGTGAACTATTACTCAGCTATCACAACCAATTTCATTATAAAATTATCAGGGAAATGGATGGAAATAGAAAAAAAATCATCCTCAGTGAGTTAATTCTTACTGAGTAAGATAAACTCGGTATGACTTACGTATATAAGTTGATATTAACTCTAAAAGATAATCGTACTACACGCTATAGACCCAGAGAGACTAAGTTACAGGAAGAGTTCAAGGGAGGTCCTCAGGCCTCCCTGGGAAGGGGAAATAGAAGACATTTCATGGGTGAACTAGGGGCACACAGGGATGGGAAAAAGAGGGATCAGGTAGGGGAGGGACTAGCGAGCGAGTTCTGAAATATCATACTAAAAGTGGGTGTATATTCTGGGTCAGGTAGACACCTGGTGCAATGGAGGCTCCAATAAAACTACAAGGATGACACCAGGTATGGGTCTTAGCAATAGCAGATACAAAACCTGAACTCTCCTGTGAACAGGCAAGACTACCAGTAGAGGAAGTGGGCAACAATCTACTTACATAATCTTTGACCCACAGTCTTTCCTGCTCATAAAATTTGCTCAGGGAATCCTGTTGAAGAGCAGGTAGAAGGACTGTAGAGATGGGGGGGGTCAAGACATCCCAAGAAAACCCACAGGATCAAGTAACTTGGACTCATTGGGTTTACAGAGACCAAACTGACAGTCAGGGAGCCTGCATGGGACTGACTTAGGCACTTTGCATATATGTGGCAGTTGTGTAGCATGGTCTTCTTGTAGGACTCCTTACAGTAGCAAAAACACGGTCTCTGACTCTTTTGTTGGCGTTTGGGACCCCTACTTCTCCTACTGATTTGCCTTTGCCCATTCTTAATTCAAGGCACGGTGCTTAGTTTTACTGAAACTTGAAACGCCATATTTGTCGATATCCATGGGAGGCCTGAGCTTTTCTGAATATAATGAGGAAGAGTGGATAGCATGTGCACAGGGGGGGAGGTTTGGGTGGGTAATGGGTGGGAGGAGAGGTCGGGTATGAAATTATGGTCTGGATGTAAAACAAATAAATATTTCTAAAAATTAAAAAGCAAATAAAAGAAAAAGAAGAAATGGGCCACAGTGCAAAACGTTTTGGCCATAAAACATTTATGGACAACCTGGAGGGTAATGTATCACAGACAGGCAACCGATAAAGCATGCTTTTCACTTAGAGGAAGCATGTAGACTGTGTTTGGTTTGATTTTTCTAGTGTAGAAATCGCCAGGTTTTAAAAAAATGCAACGAGTTTTTAAAAAGAAGATGGAAGTGCCTCTTCATCTAATCTGCATCCTCCACAGTAGTGTGGAGACCCTGTAACACGAAGATGCCAGAACTATGCCCTAGCTATGAATTCTCTGCTAGTGTCACGTAGATTATTAGGGTGGGGGACACAAAAAGGCAGTGGCATGTTCCTGCTGCCTTGGTGTGCAAGTTCAGGAAGGAGACATGGGACACTCAGGTCGTGTGTATAAAGATGCCATGACTAGTGTATTCCTCCCGGTCTGTGCCTTAAGGACAATTCGTGAATTCATTGCCACATAGTAGATGGGACTACTTCACTTAACAAATGCGGGGTGGGCCAGAGAGTTCAAATAAACCTAGTTCTGTATCTGTTTGGTTCTGTCTAGGGAGAATGGCTGATTGAATATCCAGTAGTGACCGAAACCCCAGAACTGACCTAAAGACTTGCTCCACGTTGAATTTCAGATTTCACATATCTGAATCGCCATTGCCTGAGAGACAGTTGTACCAGGAGGCAGAGGGAAGCAGCATTTCAAGGATAAACCCCTTCCAATGGTACAGTCTGGTATGAAGTTCCTATCATCTAAAGAATGCAAAAGAACATAAATTCAAACAGAGAGAACTGGCAGAGGGATGGCATCAGCATCTTCATTTCTTCAACCTGTCCCTACCAATGTAACTTGAAAGCAATAAAAAACCAGAAGTATCCAAGGATCAGTGGTGCAGAAAAATTAAAAAGAAAGAGAGAAAGAAAAAAGAAAGAAACAGAAAAACTTGCAACAGGAACGAAAGACTCCCAAGAAGGTAAATAATTCTCTTTCTCCTTCAGGGAAATAGGCTTGGAGATATGATGGAGAAAGAGCAGGCTTCCCTTTAAATATTTCTTCCCGCTGATGCCTGGTACATCTGTCACTCGGGCAGTGCTGGGCCAGATACGTGAAATCTGAAATCCAACCAGGAACAACTCTATAGGCCAGTTCCTGGGTTTCAGTCACTACTGCGTATTCAATCAACCATTCTCCCTTGACAGAACCAAACAGCATAGCCTGCATCCAACTTCCACCTCAAGCAAGATGGCTCTTGGTCCACAGCTGTTGCAGCTGCTCCTTACAATACCTATTGTAGCACCTGACAATCTATCCCTCGGGTTCTATGTAAGTTCTATGTAAGTTGTTTCTTCCCAAGTATTCCATGGGCTACTACAAAATCACAGGACCTTTCCAAGTCTGTCTTCACCAAGGGGCAGCTACATTGGTTACCTGGCCTGTGTTCAAGTAAATGGCTGGGAAAACTCTCCAGAAATCTGTAACTCTATCATGTATAACAATATATCAAAATGAAAACAAAACAAACCTGAAAAACTAAAAGCAAACAAGAAAACCATGGATATCTTCTTTCTATTCCTTAATTTGAGAGAAATGGGTGAGTTGGTCTCCTGACATTTCCAGTGTCACTGGGAAGGTATATGGGTGCCACCATTTTGCTTCATTGCATGTGTTTGCATTAATCTTGACGGCAGTGGAGTACTTGACATCACCTGTGTTCATGGTCTCACTAACCTATATGGTGACCTTGCCTGTGGTTGTCTCCATTGTGATGTCATGGACAATCAAGAACCAGACAAATAACACGGTGGCCTCCATGTTGATGAGCTCTACATCAGGATGGTGAGAACCTGTGGTTATCGTGATCTTGGTGAGCTCTGCTCAATGATAAAAGGAGCCCATTTCCCATAAGGACACATGATCCTGTAGGAGTCACACATCTGAAAGAATAAATGTGGACAGTCATTCCCTTTCCTTAGCATAGATGGAGGAGGAGGTATTACTAGCTACTATGTAGCCTAGTCATTTGGATCCAAATAAGACAGTCAAGAAGGAGGAAGTAATTTTAAAGAGTTAAGTAAATTCTAAAGCCTCAATAGATCTGTGTGGCACTTTGACCCAGTTTGAAGAGCTGCTGCCTGTGCCCAGGTGGTGCCTTTCTCCTCTCAGAGCATTTTCATTGCTGTTGAAGAGACAAATAATCGTGGCAACTCTTATAAAGAAAAATAGAACAGGGGTGGCTTACAGTTCAGGGGTTCAGTCCATTATCATCATGATGGGGAGAATGGCAGGGTGCAGGCAGACATGGTGCTGCAGGGGTAGCTGAGAGCCCTACATCTTGGAGGCAACAGGAAGTCAACTGAGACACTGGGAGGGATCCTAAGCATAGGAAGTCTGAAAGCCTGCCCCCACAGTGACACCCTTCTTCCCACAAGGCCATGCCCCCTCCCTCACAGACACACCTCCTAATAGTGTCCCTACCTATGAGAGTATGGGGGCCAATTACATTTAGACTACTGCACCTCCCTTCAGTGAACTCTGAGCCAAGGTCACTCAGGTTCTCTGCAGGTACAGGGCATGGAATAAAAGAAGGGGGATCCCATGCTAGCAGTGGGCGAGAGAATATGAGCTGCAGGTGCAATTTGCAGTGTTGTGTCTCACTTCAGCTGGGTCAGAGACAGTTATAATGAATGGCTGGTTGAGCCTCTAGGCTTTCCTCAGGTGTTGGCTCATCCCTGTCTTTGGGTGTCTCTTCCTTTCTTCACTTTTCCAAGACCTCAATTTGGACAGAATGCTTCCTGTTCCTGCCCTAAATCCATAAAAGCTCAGAGAGCCCCCCTCTAGCCTACTCAACCCCTGATCCCAACCCCACCCCATCTGTAAGGAAGACATTTTCTGTATCTAAATTGGCAGTCCCTTTGAGCTTCATATGAACATGGATCAGTTACCTTTTTGTTGCTGTGATAAGACTAGATTAAACAGAGTTGATATTGGGTTAAGTTTGAGGGGTTTAGATTGCTTAAGGTGGAGCAATGGGAGGACAGCAGGAACCTCTGAGTGAGCACACATCTCAATAGAGAAGCAGGAAGCAGGGAGCACACTGGGAAAGGGAGGAGTATTTTGGACCCTCAAGCCTTACCTGCAGGGACACATCGCCTCACACAAGGAAAGACCTATAGAATGTAGTGATAGGGGCGGTGGGCTGCGTTCCCACCACCCAGCTCCCAGCTAGCTTTACCCAAAATAATTACACAGAAACTGTATTCTTTTAAACATTGCCTGGCCCATTAGTTATTGCCTCTTATTGGCTAACTCTCACATCTTTTTTTTTTCAAAATTTATTAAATTATAAAAGTATCCATTTTTGCCCCTAATCCCAACACCCTCCCACTTCCACTTCCCCCACTCCCTCTCCTCCTCCCTCTTTATCCCTAAGAGTAGTCAGGGTTTCCTGCCCTGTGGGAAGTTCAAGTTCCTCCCCCATCCCTCCAGGTCCAGGAAGGTGAGTATCCAAACAGACTGGATCCCAGAAATCCAGTATATGCAGAAGAAACAAGTCCCAGTGTCATTGTCAATGGCTTTTCAGAAAGACTCTGGGCCAGCCACATCCAGAGAATCCGGTCACATTCAGAGAATCTGGTTAGATCAAGTGCTCGACCAGTTCCATTCCAGCTGGCCTTGGTGAACTCTCATTAGATCAGTCCCCTTGTATCAGTGGGTGATGGCACCCATCGCAGTCCTGATTTCTTTTTCCATTTCCTTCATCCTTCTGCTCCTCATTTGGACCATGGAGGGCTCAGTCCGGTGCTCCAATGTGGGTCTCCATCTGGATCACCATCCAACGTCGGATGAAGGTTTCCTCTGCTCTTGCCTTCTTTGTTCACGTTCTCCTTCCTTCTGCCTCTTGTTTGGACCTAGGGAGCTAGGTACAGTGTTCCAACGTGGGTCTCCGCCTCCATCTCCCTCCATCGCCAGATGAGGTTTCTGGCACTCTTGTCTATTTCCAATCTCCAGGAGAATAGCTACATGATTTTCATCAGGTTCACCTTCTTATTTAGCTTCTCTAGGATCACGAATAATAGGCTCAAAAACCTTTAATTATGGTTAGAATCCACTTATGAGTGAATATATACTGTGTTCTTCTTTTTGGGTCTGGCTTACCTCACTCAGTAAAGCGTTTTCTATTTCCATCCATTTACATGCAAAATTCAAGATGTCATTGTTTTTTACCGCTGAGTAAAACTCTAATGTGTATATGTTCCACACCTTTTTTAACCATTCTTCTATTGAGGGGCACCTAGGTTGTTTCCAGGTTCTGGCTATTACAAATAGTGCTGCTATGAACATAGTTGAACAAATGCTTTTGTAGTATGTTAGGGTATCTCTTGGGTATATTTCCAAGAGTGGAATTGCTGGGTCCTGAGGGAGGTTGACTCCCAGTTTCCTGAGAAACCGCCACACTGATTTCCACAGTGGCTGCACAAGTTTGCATTCCCACCAACAATGGATGAGTGTCCCCTCATTCCACATCCTCTCCAGCATAGGCTATCATTGGTGTTTTTGAGTTTGGCTATTCTGACAGGTGTAAGATGATATCTCAAAGTGGTTTTGATTTCCATTTCCCTGATCTTTAAGGAGGTTGAGCATGACCTTAAGTGTCTTCGGCCATTCGAAGTTCATCTGTTGAGAATTCTCTGTTCAGTTCAGTACCCCATTTTTTAATTGGGTTAATTAGAGTTTTAGTGTCTAGTTTCTTGAGTTCTTTGTATATTTTGGAGATCAGACCTTTGTCTGATGCACGGTTGGTGATGATCTTCTCCCAGTCAGAAGGTAGCCTTTTTGTCTTACTGACAGTGTCCTTTGCTTTACAGAAGCTTCTCAGTTTCAGTAGGTCCCATTTATTTATTGTTTCTCTTATTGTCTGCGCTCCTGGGGTTCTGCTTAGGAAGTGGTCTCCTGTGCCTATGTCTTGTAGACTGCTTCCTATTTTCTCTTCTATCAGGTTCAAAGTGGTCGGATTAATGTTGATGTCTTTAATCCATTTGGACCTGAGTTTTGTGCATGGTGATAGATATGGATCTATTTTCATTCTTCTACAGGTTGACATCCAGTTATGCCAGCACCATTTGTAAAAGATGCTATCCTTCTTCCATTGTATAGCTTTAGCTCCCTTGTCAAAAATCAGGTGTTCATACGTTTGTGGGTTAATACCCGGGTCTTCTATTCGATTCCATAGGTCGACTTCTCTGTTGTTATGCCAATACCAAGCTGTTTTCAACACTGTTGCTCTGTAATAGAATTTGATGTCAGGGATGGTAATGACTCCAGAAGTTCCTTTATTGTATAAGATTGTTTTGGCTATCCTGGGTTTTTTGTTTTTCCATATAAACTTGATTATTGTTCTCTCCAGGTCTGTGAAGAAGTTTGATTGGATTTTGATGGAATTGCACTGAATCTATAGATTGCTTTTGGTAGAATTGCCATTTTTACTATGTTGATTCTCCCAATCTAAGAGTAGGGTAGGTCTTTCCATTTTCTGGTATCCTCCTCAATTTCTTTCTTCAAGGACTTAAAGTTCTTATCAAATAGGTCTTTCACTTCCTTGGTTAGAGTTACCCCAAGATACTTTATGCTATTTGTGGCTATCATGAAAGGTGATGTTTCTCTGATTTCCCTCTCTGCTTCTTTATCCTTTGTGTATAGGAGGGCTACCAATTTTTTGGAGTTGATCTTGTATCCTGCTACATTACTAAAGGTGTTTATCAACTATAGGAGTTCTTTGGTAGAGTTTTTGGGGTCGCTTATGTACACTATCATATCGTCTGCAAATAACGAAAGTTGAACTTCATCCTTTCCAATTCGTATCCCCTTGAGCCCCTTATGTTGTCTTATTGCTATTGCTAGAACTTCAAGCACTCTATTGAAGAGGTATGGTGAGAGTGGACAGCCTTGTCGTGATCCTGATTTTAGTGGAAAGGCTTTGAGTTTCTCTCCATTCAATTTGATGTTAGCTGACAGCTTGCTGTATATTGCTTTTATTATATTTAGGTATGATCCTTGTATCTCCAGTGTCTCTAACACATTTATCATAAATGGGTGTTGAATTTTGTCCAATGCTTTTTCAACATCCAATGAAATGATCATATGGTTTTTTCTTTCAGTTTATTTATATGATGGATTACATTGATAGATTTGCATATGTTGAACCAGCCCTGCATCTCTGGGATGAAGACCACTTGATCATAATGGATAATTTTTCTAATGTATTCTTGGATTCGGTTTGCCAATATTTTATTGGGTAATTTTTGCGTCAATGTTCATGAGTGAGATTGGTCTGTAATTCTCTTTCTTGGTCGTGTCTTTGTGTGGTTTTGGTATCAGGGTAACTGTAGCCTCATAAAAAGAGTTTGGCAATGTTTCTTCTGTTTCAATATTGTGAAATACATTAAGGAGTATAGGTATTAGCTCTTCCTGGAAGTTCTGGTAGAATTCTGCATTGAAACCATCTGGTCCAGGGCTCTTTTTGGTAGGGAGATTTTTAATAACAGCTTCTAATTCTTCACGAATGACTGGTCTGTTTAGAGTGTTCACCTGGTCTTGGTTCAACTTTGGTATATGGTACTTATCTAAAAAAATGTCCATTTCTTGTGCATTTTCCAACTTTGTGGCATATAAATTTTCGTAGTAAGATCTAATGATTCTCTGAATTTCCTCTGTGTCTGTGGTTATGTCCGCCTTTTCATTTCTGATCTTATTAATTTGCATGTTCTCTCTCTGCCGTTTGATTAATTTGGATAGGGTTTTGTCAATCTTGTTGATTTTCTCCAAGAACCAGCTTTTTGATTCATTGATTCTTTGGATTGTTTTCTGTGTTTCTATTTTGCTGATTTCAGCCCTCAGTTTGATTATTTCCAGTCTTCTAGACCTCCTGGGTGAATCAGCTTCTTTTTTTCTAGAGCTTTCAAGTGTGCTGTTAAGTCTCCAATGTGTGCTTTCTCCGTTTTCTTTAATTGGGCACTTAGTGCTATGAACTTTCCTCTTAGCACTGCTTTCATAGTATCCCATAGGTTTGAGTATGTTGTGTCTTTATTTTCATTAAATTCAAGGAAGACTTTAATTTCTTTCTCTATTTCTTCTTTGACTCAGGGGTGATTCAGTAGTTGACTGTTCAACTTCCATGAATTTGTTGGCTTCCTGGGGGTAGCACTGTTGTTGAATTCTAACTTTAATCCGTGGTGGTCTGACAAGACCCAGGTGGTTACTAATATTTTTTTGTATCTGTAGAAGTTTGCTTTGTTACCCAGTATGTGGTCAATTTTCGAGAAGGTTCCATGAGCTGCAGAGAAAAAGGTATATTCTTTCCTATTTGGGTGGAATGTTCTGTAGATGTCTGTTAAGTCCATTTGATACAATACCTCCAATAATTCTCTTATTTCTCTGTTAGGTTTCTGTCTGATTGTCCTGTCCATTGGTGAGAGAGGAGTGTTGAAGTCTCCTACTATTAGTGTGTGTGGTTTGATGACTGCCTTGAGTTCTAGAAGTGTTTCTTTTACATAAGTAGGAGGCTTTATATTAGGGGCATAGATATTCAGGATTGAGACTTCCTCCTGATGAATTGTTCCTGTTATGAGTATGAAATGTCCATCTCCATCTCTTCTGATTGATTTTAGTTTGAAGTCAATTTTGTTGGAAATTTGAATGGCCACACCTGCTTGTTTCTTAGGTCCGTTTGCTTGAAAAACCTTTTCCCAGCCCTTTACTCTGAGTAGATGTCTGTCTTTGTGGTTGAGGTGTGTTTCTTGTAAACAGCAGAATGTTGGATCCTGTTTTCGTATCCAATCTCTTAGTCTGTGTCTTTTTATAGGTGAGTTGAGTCTATTAATATTAAGTGATATTAATGACCAGTGGTTGTTGACTCCGGTTATTATGATTTTTTGTTTATTTGTTTAATAGAGTTTGTATGTGTCCCTTTTTTAAGTTAAGCTCGTGAAGGGTCGCTAGATGTCTGATTTATTGTAGGCAGTGTTGGCAATGTTGGGTTCCTTGGGTTGCGATTTTCCTTCTATTACTTTCAGTAAGGCTGGGTTTGTGGCTACGAATTGTTTAAATTTGTTCTTATCCTGGAATATTTTGTTTTCTCCATTGATAGTGAACGATAGCTTGGCTGGGTATAGTAGTCTGGGCTTGCATCCATGGTCTCTTAGTTTCTGCAGTACCTCTATCCAGGACCTTCTGGCTTTCATGGTTTCCATAGAGAAGTCCGGTGTAAGTCTGATAGGTTTACCTTTATAAGTTACTTACCCTTTTTCCTTTGCAGCTCTTAATATTCTTTCTTTAATCTGTATGTTTTGTGTTTTGATTATTATATGGTGAGGGGATTTTTTTTTATCAAGTCTATTCGGTGTTCTGTATGCTTCTTGAACCTTCATAGGAATATCATTCTTTAGGTTGGGAAAGTTTTCTTCTATAATTTTGTTGAATATATTTTCTGGGCCTTTGATCTGCAGTTCTTCTCCTTCTTCAATCCCTATTATTCTTAGATTTGTTTTTTTATTGTGTCTTGAATGTTTTGTGATGAGAATTTATTGGATTTGCTGTTTTCTTTGATCAGAGCATTTATTTTCTCTATGGTATCTTCAGACTCTGAGATTCGTTCTTCCATCTCTTGTATCCTATTGGTTATGCTTGATTCTGTAGTCTCTGTTCGTTTACCTAGATTTTCCATATCCAGCCGGCCCTCGTTTTGTGTTTTCTTCATTGCCTCCATTTCAGTTTTCAATTCTTGAACTGTTTCCATTACCTGTTTGATTGTTTTTTCTTGGTTTCCCAGTGTATCATTCATGGATTTACTCATTTCTTCGAACTTTTTGTTATATATCTCATCCAATTCTTTACTCATTTCTTCAATCTTTATGTTGTACTTCTCATCCAGTTCTTTAAGGGAGTTATTCATATCCTGTTTAAGGGACTCTATTGCTTTCATAATGGCATTTTTTTCTGCTTCTTCTGAATTAAGAGATTCAAGACCTTCTATTGTAGGGTCATTGGGATCTGGTGTTTTCATGTTGTTTTTTAGATTGTTGGAGGCGTTCTTGCCTTGACGTCTGCCCATCTCTTCTTTAAATGATCTCTATTGGATCTTCTGGTACCAGGTCAGGTTCCCTTGTTGGGCAGGGACTTCACTGACAGAAGACCTACCTTTCCTCAGGCAGTCTATTGAAACACAGGCACTCCCTCCTGCCGGGTTGCACTCACAGCCCAGGCCTAGCGCACAAGGGAGTTGCTTTGGGGAGATCTTGTGGTCCCAGAGGGAAGGAGGGAAGAGAGGAAGGTGTGCCTGGATAAAGGCTGGGACGGGATTTGGGAGAGCTCTGCAGGGAGGAGCCGCCTCTGCCTGGTGACCAGAAATTCGAGGGGGGCGGGGAAAGTCTGAAATCCTCCTAGCCAAAGCCCTCGGGCCAGTAGCAAATTCACCCCTCCTCCAATGGATGTCTGCTAGAAGATCACTCTCTCTTGCTGGCCAGGAGTGTGGCTGAGCTGAGACAGAGCTTGCCTGTCCTCAGGCAGGCTCTCAAAGCAAAGGAACTGCCCCGCCGGCCTGAGCCCAGA
The DNA here is from genome assembly GCF_982192425.1 of Myodes glareolus. Lineage (NCBI taxonomy): Eukaryota > Metazoa > Chordata > Mammalia > Rodentia > Cricetidae > Myodes > Myodes glareolus. Next base: position 89,343,417 of record NC_142053.1, on the reverse strand, counting down.
GCCCAGGCCCAGCGTGCAAGGGAGCAGCTCTGGGGAGATCTTGTGGCCCCAGAGGGGAGGGGGGAAGAGAGGAAGGTGTACCTGGATAAAGGCTGGGATGGGATTCAGGAGAGCTCCGCCTAACTCTCACATCTTGATTCACCCCATGTCTAATAATATGTATGCCACAATGAGGTCGTGGCTTACCGGGAACGATTCAGCATGTCTGAGCTGGCAGCTCCATGGCAGGCATCTCTCTGTCTCTGTTTCTTTCTCGCAGCAGTCTGTTCTGTCTACTCCGCCTATCTAAGTGGCTGTCCTACCAAAGTCCGAAAGCAGTTTCTTTATTAACCAATGAAAGTAACACATAGACAGATGACCCTCCTCCATCATTTCCCCTTTTTCTGTTTAAACAAAAAAGAAGGCTTTCATTTTAACCTAGTAAAATTACATAGAGCAAAACAGTTATAAAGCAAGAATTACAGTTATATTATCTATATTTTATCTTTTATCATAACTAAGGAAAACTATAACTATAACTAACCATTCTTCGACTCCATCAAAGACTCCAGAAGGATATAATATTACCTAAGTTAACAAGAAGTAAGCAACTTCCAAAACTCTAGAAATGACAGAGACATCTCGCTGCCTGCACAGTCACCCAAAGTTCTTCTGTACCGTTGGGGCATCCATCTTCAGCCTACAGGGCCATAGCATCCAGCAGACATTTCCATGAAGCAGGAAATTTCAAAGGCAGTTCAGTCACTATCTGCTGTGTCCTGCAGAATGTCTCGCAGACTCTTTCATGAATCAGAAACCCTGAAAGATCATCTTACTTTTAGGCAAGTTCAGCAGTCCTCTCTCTGTGGGTTCTTCGTATTCAGTTTATGCATTAGTCCAGGCAAGAGCAGTTTCTTGCCCAAATGGCTAACGAACTCCATAAGGAGTCTCTTCAATGCCCATCTTCCTCTTGAAATAGCTGGTGCTGCCAGGAACAGATGTGTGTCATTGTCTTGAAAAGCCCTAAGTTATTATAACATTTAAAATGCCATATTCTGTAGTCTTTAAAAGATATGAAGAATGCCTATCTAACTGAAATATATCTCTATATGTCTAGAAAATTAACATGACTACAAGCTTGACTATTATTAATGATTATCCATTAATAACCTATATTTCCTAATTATACATTACATTTTTTAAATGAACTATACAATCACAATACCTTAATCAAGATCAGAAATACTTATACTTATAACAAAATTGACCTTAAACTCCATGCCAAAGCAAATTATTCATATCTATACCATATCCTCCTTTAAATGTAAAAGAACATTTATAAAGAATATTTGAAAACATGGGTGCAGCTTTTTTTTTAGACAGACTCACTCTAGTGTTGCCCATGGTGGCCTTGATCTAACAGAGATCCCACTGGATCTGTCTCACAAGTCCTGGGACTAAAGGAGTGTGCAAATCCTTCCTGGGCCCTAATGTCTTAGTTCTGCACTCTGATCTTTAGGCAAAATTTATCTGTTAAGACATAAACAAAATATCACTACACTTGACCCAGTGACACACCTCCTCCATCAATGTTACACTTCCTAATCCTTTTGAAAAAGGTCTACCTACTGGGGACCAAGAACTGCAGGACTCTATGAATGCCATGCTCCTTCACATCACCTGAGGACACAACTTCTCCCTCATTGACTTTGAACTTCCTGAATATCCTGACCACTCATGAAATACTTTGCTTTTCCACAGGGAAATTTTACCTCGTGGGTTGTACTCAGCTTTGACTGGTAGTGTGGGTGTTGCTTGTGCCATTTTCTGTTACTAGGAACTTTCCATGCTGGGGTCCTTACTGATCCAGAATTGAATCATTGTCCTGAAACCTACAGGCTACCACAACATGGTTGGGGACCAGTTTCTCCCAAATGAGGGGAAGTAAACACTCTCCTGGATAAGTTAGAAATCCAAGACACACCTCCCAATTGTTAGAAACAGACTGTAATGTCAGTGTTGCACAAAGGCACACACAAACAGAGTACTCTCAGGTAGGCCAGTCCTTTGGAAAATGAGATGTGTCAGAACCTAATGCAGTCTAGAAACACACCGGACCAACATAGAACAGAACCTCAAACACACATTTTAACCCTGATGTACATGGTTAACCATACCTCAGTCCGTAGGTGGGAACTTGAATTCACAATCTACCATGATTGTTTCCTTGGCACACAGCTGGTGAGGAAGCTCAGGAAGCATGAGTCCTCTCTGGGATTTGTTCACCTTTGTGGTTGCTGTTGTGTTTCTTTATTTCAATAACATTTCTCTGTGTGAGCACAGAGGGACAGTTTGAAAGATGTTCTTTATTACAGAATGCTTTCCATAGACGATTAAGGAAAGGCTTCTGTATAGCAGGATGTGTGTGTGCTACTGTGATACCATTGAGCTCCTTGCCTTGGAGTTGATAAGGTTTAAGAACATGGAGGACAGCAATATCAGGGGATGATATTCTCAGTCCAGTTCTTGCTCCTGAAGTCCAGGTTCCTTGTAGTTGAACTCAGTGTGGTTTCCTTGAGAACGATGTCCTTGAGGGGAAAGTGAGGAGGAAGATCTGTACTCCCTGGTTGCTTTGCCCAGACTCAGTTCATGGCAGAGCAAGAGCCATTCCATTAGACCCTCCTGGCATTTCTTGGCTCTAGGAAGTTTGAAGCAAGAGGCCAAAAAAACCACATTCAATTTTACCAAGAAAAGACACAGGCCACTTTTCTAGAGCTCCTGGTACCCTCAAGTGCCTATCCTCTCTCTGTCCTGCCAGCCTCAAGGCCACTGTGTGGGGCATACAGGTGGTATCCTTTGTTTACCCCTATCCTGGTCTCTAGTGATTTTCATCTGACAGTTAGCTGTCTTACTGCATGTCTTGAGGTTTTCCTCCCAGATGCTAATACAATTGTGCTTTGACTTCCTTCTGAAAGTCTATCTATCTATCTATCTATCTATCTATCTATCTATCTATCTATCCATCTATCATCTAGCTAGCTAGCTAGGTGTCCATCTATATCTATCTATCTATCTATCTATCTATCTATCTATCTATCTATCTATCTTCTATCTATCTATCTATCTATCTATCTATCTATCTATCCATCCATCCATCTATATCTATCTTTCTTTCCATCCATCTATATCTATCTATCTATCTATTATCTATTAACTATCTATGTATAGATATAGATAATAAGGAGAGTCAGGACTCGAAAGAAGAAGCCCTTATTTTCCCAGAAACAGGAGATAATCTTTGTAGGAAATCAAGCTGAGGATCAGAGCCCATCTCTGAAACTTCTTGAATCACCACTGCTAGAGCCAGTGAAATTCCAGTGTGAGATCAGGAGTAATAAGGAAATGGTGTTCCTCACTCACGCTAGACACTCAGGACAAGAAGCCATCTGTTGGGACCCTGAGTACCTCGGGAACAACTACAGGAAAGGATTTCCAACCTTCCTGTCTTCACATACCAGACCATGTGGGCTGCAGAGACCAAGGCTCTCCCCTGCCCCTCCCTGACACATCACCAAGTGGTACCTGATAGAGCCAGCTGAATCTCAGAAGTTCACTTTTCAGGTTAGAGGAGCTGTGCCAGCAATGCTCCACACACCCACGGATTTCTGCTGTTCTCAACCCTGGCCAAAAGGCTGCTTTTGCAGGGGGTAGTGGTGAATTCAGAGAGTCATCCCCGGTTACACTGCATGTGTTTATCATTCACCTGTCCTGCCTGCCTCAGGGTCTCTATTTCCTTCTGTGGACCCCACTTTTAGTCCAGATACTATTTCTTCATACAGGTATCTATAGAGAAAAGAACTTGCCATGAAGGACATTTTTGCTACATCTGACTATATTAGTAACAAGATTTTCTCCTGTTGACACAATACAGTACTCAGCAGGTCCAAATTTAAGCAAAGAGTCCCTGAAGGTAATATTGTGTCTACACGCAGGACTGCGATTTAAATTAGAGCAGCAGTCACAAAATGGGAACCAGAACCTATGCAGCTTAAAGGAGTTCAGTTTGTACCAGGCCTTGCACAGAAGAGAAAAGCCAAAAGATCCACAAGTCTGAGAACGTGTGAAAGCTTGCTAGTAACCTGAGTGCTGATCACCCTCAGAAGGGAAGATTCTTTGGATGTTTGGTGTACCTGATGCAAAAGGGTTTCTGTGTTGCTAGTGGAAAGGACACTTGAGACAGAAAACAGGCTGGAACAATCTGAGATCCTGTCTCTGATAACAACATACCCTCCCCGTGACAACAGCCCAGTTTGTCACTGTTTGTAAAGCTGGTGCTGTGCACCAGTCACAGAGCCGCCAGTGTTCTCCATGATGAAGGTACGAAAATGCTCATGATGACAATAAAACCACTGGAAAGACCCTCTCCCCCTCTGTACGTTTACTGTAGAATGCTGGGACATGGTCACCGTGTCCTGAGCCCATGGCTGAATGCTAGTCAATGATGGTGAGGATTTACACTATAAGGCCCCGAGAGGCTACAAGGATGGGCCTGGCCCATAAAATACAATGCAGAAGAAGGGAAGCGATCCACAAAAAGAAACACGTGGTATGCTTTCTACTATATAGCTCCACAGAAACAACATTGCTTATGGAATTGCACCCTACAGCATTCCAAGCAGGGAGATCTGAGGAGCTGGCTGGACTTTCCAGATTTCATTATCAATTGCTTCAACCGCCAGGTTTCACACCTGTAGGTGGAAGGGTGTCAGTCTGGTTTTGCCCGATTCCTTCTTCTGACTCCTGCCCCAGGAGGAAAAAAACTCACCTATGGAAAAAACTTTGACCCAAGATTTGACTCATCTGTCACTGAGAACAACACAGGAAAATGAAGCCTTGATGAAAGATAGAATGATTGTAACAAAAATTTGGGGGGCATCTTGAATTCATATGCACTGTTCCATATTTATTGAGATACACATTGGATCATCCTTACATCCCTGGCTGGAGTCTGCTTGGCCATGGTGTCGGATCTAATTTAATACATTGTTGAATTTTATTTATAAGAGTTTTTGTACACTATTTTCATTAAGAGACTTTGTGCATACTCATGAGGGAAAGTGCTCTCAAATTTACTTTTGCTGTTAATGATTCCTTGCGCAGTTCGAGTAACAGGGTGATACTACTTTCAAGAACTGTGGTTGGTAGTGTTCTTTCCTTTCCATTTCATGGACTAATTTGAGCAGCAGTGCCCTCAGTCCTCTCATGGCCTGGTGGAACTCAGGTTGTCCTACCTGATCTTTAGCCTTTCAAAGTTGAAACGTTTTGTCATTTTTTACAGCTCCTTGATAGTCACTGATCTGTTCCTGTGGCCTATATCCACTTGGTTCCATTATGTTCAATCTAATGTATGCATACATGTATGCAGTTCTTGTAGAACATTTGAGAGTGAAAGGGAGGCCAACATGAGCATTGAAGTATGGTTGGGATTGACATCATGAAAATAAGACACTCATGTATGCAATGCTCAAAGATCATAATAAATGTTACAAAACAAAAGGATTGTCTCTACCCTCAGCATGGGTCGCCCTCTTGACCCCACACCCTGCTAGGTTCCATCTTCAGTGTGCTGACTATTCACATTTTCCACCCACTTATTTCAGTGTTCAACATTCTGAGGGACTGTGTGCTTCCATTCAATTTTGCTGCTGGATATTCTTATCCTAGCAGGATTCATCTGCTTTTAAAAATGTATAAACTCCTGTGTCATCAAGTGGAAGGTCTGTCCCTGACCCACACTGCCTGCAGCAATAGGGGAGCAGATGCTCCACCTCTCCATCTCACCAGAGTAGTGCTACCCAGTGGGTGTGGACATGGGTGAGCCTTGTCAGAGGACATGGGATTGGGAGAGCTGGCCCCGCCCCCTCGTCAGACAAGGGTAAGCAAGGGTGAGGGAAACATGCCATTCCTTATAGTGCGAATTTTAATTGGTCTTAATAATAATACCCTGGTGTCAGATATTGGGGTAAAGTTGCCAGATCAGAGAGACAAAGAGCAATTTACAGCCACCTCCTTCCTCGCCAACTCCTCAGTCTGAAAGTCCTGTCTCCTCCTGCCTTATATTACTGTTTCCACCTTCACAGTGCAGGGATTAAAGGCATGAGTTTCCACACCCTGGCTCAATTTTTCTTTTACTTAGAATGGAACAACCTCATGTAATCCAGGGTGGTGTTGAATTCTAAATCTTCCTGCTTCCTATTCAAAGGTGGTGGGATTAAAGGCATATGCCACACTGGTCTGGCCTCTATGGCTAACCAGTTGTTAATGCCGCCCTCTGATCTTCAAGCATGTTTTATCTGCTAGAGCACAAACAAGACTTCATCAAAATGACCCCTCAAACATTCCAACTGCAGGAAACAATAGTTGACCTGGCCCCTCAAGAGATGCAGCATTAGGGAGAGTGGACCCTGACTCCCTACTGGGAAAACAGTAGAGCTGACAGTGTTGCTGGGGGGGACAGTTGAGCAACCTCTGAGAATGTAATGGTGAGTGATCCGACCTGGCCCTTCATCTAAAATACAGTGTCATGGGCAAGGGACAGAAGCCCCCTCAGCACACCTTGAGGTATTTGAAAAGTGGTGGAGCTGTCCATGTGGTCAGAAGACCCAAAGGGCTGGAGTTAACCCTGCTTCTCACCAGCTGCAGCAGCCTGCAGAGAGGACATTACACATCGCCTGAGCAACACAGTAGATCCGGACCTGGTGGAATTGGTTTGAGCGTGCTGGTCCTGGTGGTATAGGTTTGGGTGAGCTGGGCAGGAGCACAGAAGAAGAGGAGAAACAACCTCAAACCTTGCTGCTCACTGCATAAGGTGAGCTAGCCGGGGTGTTGCTGGAAAGCTCTCCCTTGTTTTGAGGATGAGGGAGATCTAGTAGTCTGACCAACCCAGCAACCACCCAGACCCCAAAACATGGCTATGTATTGGCTCATCCCATCATCCACACCTTCTGTGATGTGCTGGAGCAGGTGAAAGAGCCAGCCCTGCAGACGCAAAGTAACAGGACCTTCACGACAAGGACAACAGCAGAATATTCAAGAGGAGCCCTAGGGAGAGCTGCTGTCTATGGTGTAGCAAAACCAGAGCCCTGGGACCAGACCAATGACTCATTGCCTTTCACACTCGCGAGTGCATGAGGACTAAAGGGTTGGCTGTGTGACTCACTGAATCACTACAACTTTCGCGATGAGATTTTCCTTTCCTTTCTTTCTCAATTCTTTTCATGTAAATTTTGTTTTCTTTTATCCTGGTTGGTGGAGTTAGTAAGTGTAGCAGGGAAATTGGAAGGGACAGGGTTATGGGTGGGATTGGGATCCCAGAAACAAAACTTACAAGGTAAAATTAAAAATGGTAGGTTGGGAACTTAATACGATATTGGACCTCGACTTCTGTAACAAACCCATTTCATAACTACAATACTCCTGGAAATGAGCTCATCCATCAGAACAGAGACGATTATATAGCCATCTCTGTGGGAAGACAGATGCGTTTCCAGTGGGACTAACACAATATACCTGTATGTTTTCATGCTGTTTAATCACCTAAACTCTTTTTATTCAATTTCCCAACTTTGTCAGATACCGCAAAGTGAAATAAAGTGTCTGCTAGACCCCCCAAACATGCTACATTTACTTATCTATTTAAATATCTGTCAACATGTGTGTCTGTGTGTATGCCTTTATTCATGCCTGTGGGTTTCTCATGGTGCACATGTACAAATCAGAGTAAAACACTTGGCAGATGTTTACCTTCTTAACACCATGTGGGTCCCTACCATCAAGCCGAGGTTGTTATTGGAGACAAAATGCTTTGTGACCAACAGCTTCACTTGTGTGTCATCTTGGAGACCCAAAGCTTCTTTTTACAGCATCCCTCAGTATTTGCCTAAGTACACTTCATCCTTGTCATCACCAGTCAATCCACGTTGCTCTCAGGTCAGCCATTCACATAGGCACTGGATGGGGGCCTGTTTGCAACCTTGAGAATTAATAGTTCTGAATATAGCCCATCAGCAGTGGACCAGACACTTAACCCCAGCACTTGGGTGGCAGAGGCAGATGGATCTCTGTGAGTATGAGGCTATTCTGATCTACAGAGTGAGTTTCAGATAGACACAAAAGGTACACAGAAAAACCCTATCTCAAAAAAGCAAAAAAAAATATGAATATTATGGTCTCCCAGCAACAAGAGTGGTGTGTCGAGTTTCTCAGGATCAGTTCCCTACTGACAACAAAATTACCTGGACGAATAACAGCTTACTCTGAACCTTCTGCAAGCCTACCGACTGATTAGAATTTCTGTAATAGTGGAGAGCTTGGGACACTGCAGCTCAGAGCTCAACTACACTTCATCTTGGGATACTTAGTCCCCCATGGTAGACTTTCACAGACCAGCCCTGTGCCTGACCTCACATCCTGTGACTGGCCGATGACTTGGAAAGGTATTAACTAACTAATGGATGACAAAAATTTAGATTCTACCAGTGTTACTAGATGGCATCTCAGGCCCATAGCACAGAATTCCCCACTTTGTTGCAAATGTGGTCTAATTTCTTCCAAGGTATTTTAAAATGGCTTGGCTCTTGACTATCCTTTGTTCTGGCACTATAAAAACATGATGAGCTAGTGACCACTTTGTAACTTGGAAGTCACGAAAACCCGAATTTGATATCAAAGGCTACAATTACTCATATGTGGGTGTAGAATAAACTCGATCCTGTCACCTGGAAGGTGAGAGTTGTGCTTCAACATGGAGTGGCTTCTCCACCAGCCTCTGTGGTAGAGTTAGAAAGTAACCTCTTTTCTTCTTGTTGTGATTGAACTTTCCTTAAAAAATGAATTAAACATCAGAATCCTGATGGCTTCAGTTGTATGTATCTGTCTATTGTAATGTATATTTTCTACATTCTGAGTCATATTTCCCTCATATGTTCACTTTCTATGAATATGTTTTATCTTCACTGTTAGCAGTGAACAGCTCAGACTTATGGCCCTGCTTTCCACTTTGAGGATTAGGAGTAGCTTCCCTCAGCTATGAACTGCAAGTGCATCCATCTTTGATCTTGACTGCAAACTCTGGAGTAGCCCTGACCCTGGGACAGTGACTGAGTCATGAGCAGATAATACAAATAATCCTGGATGAAACCATACTCAAAGGAACTAACTGGTCAGATTTCCTGTTACTAAAGCTCTCACAGATTCAGTTGACAGCTTCTCTCCTTCCCAAACATGTCTTCTTCACTCAGGCACCTCTCTTGTTAACCTTGGATAAGGACTTTTGCTTTTGCCACGTCCAATTCAGAACAAGACACAATAATCTGAGTTGAGAGGTGGAAGTGAGAAGGAAATTTCTCACCCTGATCTCTGGAGAATTTGGAGAAGATGGGGAAAGATGTTCACTGAAGTCGCCACATTTAGACAGGAAGACCTTGTGCCTGCAGGCCTGTGACAGATGGTTGAAACACCAGTAGCTCCAGGTGCAATCTAGGCAGCTGCAGGGCAAAAGTTTTTCTACTGACAAAGGTGACTGTCTGGCTTGCCAAACCTCTTGCCTCAGGCCCTGCTTTCTGATTTGACCAATAGCAGACACCTCACCTGTCAGAGAACAGGGAACGGAAATGACCAAATGTCTTTCAAGACCAAATGATAATGCCTGACCACTGTTTGCAGTTCTGGGAAGGGTGACGCTGTTTTCAAAGACAACAGTCAACTGCCTAGAAGGTGGGTACAGAAGTAGAGATGCCGTAATTAACGAGTTGTGCTCCCAACCCCAAGACTCATGAAAGAAAACCTAGTTTGATAATTTCTCATGCACCATTCTGATAAAGAAATTAAAATGCATTCTGTAGACATGAACATAGGTGAAATTGATCACAGATGTGAAAGGCCGGGACACAATTCTTCTAACCAGACTCAGTGAGGAAATGTCTGTGACAGTTTTAGCATGACCTTAATAGCAAGCATTGATGAAGCTCCCCCAGGGAAAGCTGAGACCGTCATTCCCAATGAATTTTCTCATTCCAGATAAAAGCTGCTCAGAAGACCCCGTCTAAGGAAAGAGTGGGGCAAATGAGTTCCTCTCTGGGAATTATTCATAGTTTAACAGAAGATGGCAAGTTGGTAAATGGGAGGGAACTGAAAGCAGCACAAACCAAGAAGTCTTTTCTTACTAAGAAGGAATGAGGAGACCATATTGTGGCCTGTACCTCTGGCAGAAGCCTTCCACCCCATTAGAGGTCAGGGCAGTTCCCTGAAAACCAGGCCAGCATCTCTGGTGGAAAATTCCCATTCTACATAATCCAGGCCTGCACCCTGAACACCATGTAAGATCTTCCCAACTCAGCTGGTGTCTCCCAAACTTAACCCCAACTGCCCATCTCTTTCTTGCTGCCATATCCTGGCCCAGAACTCTGGAAGAAACTTCCTATTCCACCAGAGGCCAGGCTAGCATCCTGAATCCAAGATAAGACTGCCTCACAATGCCCATTCTTGAGAACCTTATTCCAATTGCCGTTCCTCTTCTACTGACCATACCCAGGCCTACTCCTCTGGTGGAAGGATTCCATCCCATCAAAGACCAGGCCAGCATCTTGGAAACCAGGTAATCTACCCCAATTTCCCTACTGATGAGTGCCCAATATACCTGTTCCCCCTCACCTAGTGAACACATCCCGGCCCACACCTCCCCTGAAAGCCCCTCTTTCACCAGAGCCCAGGCAGCATCCTCAATAACACTGCTCCTGACATTGTCCACTCAGGCCCCTCCTAGCACTTATTGTCCCTCTCTCCTTATCAATATTTCTATCTCTGCACCTCTGTAGCAAGCCTTCTTCTCCATCAGACGCCAGGCCAGAATTCTGATACCCAGAAATCAGACCAGAATCCTGAACCTCAGTGTCTTCAGGTTTCTATTGCTCTGAAGAGACACCAAGACCACAGAAACTTTTATGAAGATACACATTGAATGGAGAGGATCACTTGAGTCTTCTCTTCTTGATTTTTCTCATACTGTTCATTACTCTGCTCTCTGGGCTGTCTTTGGTGAGGAGGACCCCTGAGGAACTGTGGTCTGTATTTGCAATACATATCCAGTCTCACTGATACATGTCTCTTGTTTGTACCCTGGTGGCCAGCACCGTCCATCACTTGTCTTTGCTGGTCTTGTTGAGCTTGGCCTCCATGAGCAATTCTGATTGCTCCTTCTTTCCCCCACTCTCGCTATTCCCATAATTTTGCTGGGAATTCCGTGGAGGACCCCTACGACCTGGATAGCATCTCTACTGGTTATGCTCTGATGCATAATTACTGCCTTGAACTGGAACTCCACCAGGGCCGGCAACATTTGCTGCTCTGCACCCCTTTCTCCTTCAACATTATCGAATTCCACAGACTCTCCGTCTCCTACACTGCGAAGGCACTTCTTGGGGTTATTTTTCTTTAGGGCAATCTGGTATATGAATATGTCTTCTTTGGTGTCATTTCTGTTGAAGAAACTGTAACCCTTCTTTATGTTGAACCATTTTACTGTCTCCAAAACCTTCCTGAGATGAACTTCTCGTCCCTGCCAGCCGGCACCGCTGATGTGAGATAGCCTGGGATGTCTCTGCCCGAAGTGATGGTCATAGAGCCAGGCTTGGTGTCTGCATCCCTGAGGATGGCGCCAAGGGCAGGAACTGGCTGCTGGGTCTTGGCCTCACTGTTCATGGCTGCTGTAGTGGTGACTCCGGTCAGCAAGGACTGCTGTGTCTCCTCCCGTGGTGTACTGGTGACTAGGTCAGCAGCCCCGGTGGTGCTCTCAGGGCTCCCAGGGGCCCGCTCTCCACTCCCGGTGTCCATTGACCTCAAGAAAATAATCTTAAAACCAACTTTGTGATGAGGATAAAGGCCCTTAAACAGAGAGGAAAGGCAGCCTTAAATAAATCAAGAAAACACAACCACATATTTGGAGATTACCAGCAAATCCCTTCAAGAATGTCAAGAAATTTAAGAAAAAAAATCAAACAGGAGAAGGAAACTATTTAAGACATGAAAATTGGAATATAAGCAAAAAAGAAAACACTAACTGAGGTAATTCTGAAAATGGGAAATCTGTGTAAACAGATCGAAAATAGAGGTCCAGGAATCCCCAACAGAGTACAAGAAATGAAAGAGATAATCTCAGGTACAAAAATAAGAAAAAAGAAATAGATGGCTACGCCATCCCAGCTTTCTGCCTGGAACCTCTACCCTTCCCCTCTCCCTTTTTCGGGGCTTAAATTTCTCCATCTCAGCCAGGGTGGGCGCCGAGGGCCAGGACAGGCGGTGAGTGCAAAGGGACGGGAGTCCCTTTGTTCTAATAGCTGGCCTGCAGCAACCTAAGACTGCAGGCAGGGAGACTTCTGACCAGCTAGGGGCTCTGATCCTGTACCAGAAGATACAATGGAGGGGTAAGTGTTCCTGACTGCCACACAAGTCCGGTTAGGGAACACACAATATTCCCGCCATCCTTATCTCCCTGGCTACTCCAAAAGGACAGCTTCCCCAAGCTAAACCCTCTCCCCTGCTACGCCATCCCAGCTTTCTGCCTGGAACCTCTACCCTTCCCCTCTCCCTTTTTTGGGGCTTAAATTCCTCCATCTCAGCCAGGGTGGGCACCGCGGGCCGGGACAGGCGGTGAGTGCAAAGGGACGGAGTCCCTTTGTTCTAATAGCCTGCCTGCAGCAAGCTAAGGCTGCAGGCAAAGTGATTCCTGGATAGCAAGGGGCACTAATCCAGTAGAAGAAGACCCAGCAGAGGGAAGAGCCATTGGAGAGCATCTGAAGGAAGAGATGGGCAGGCGCCAAGGCAAGAATTCCTCCAAAAACCTGAAAAACAACATGAAAACACCAGATCCTAGCGATCTTAGGACAGAAGGACTTGAGCACCCTATTACGGAAGAAGTGGAAAACAGTGTCATTATGAAAGCAATAGAGTCTCTTAAACAGGGTATGAATAACTCACTTAAAGAAATAGAAGACAAATATAACAAAAAGATGGAAGAAATGAGTAAAGAAATGGAAAACAAATATAACAAAAAGTTTGAAGAAATGAGTAAATTCGTAATTGATACCCTGGGAAACCAAGAAAAAACAATCAAACAGGTAATGGAATCAGTTCAAGAATTGAAAACTGAAATGGAGGCAGTGAAGAAAACACAAACCGAGGGCTGGCTGGATATGGAAAAGCTAGGTAAACAAACAGAGACTTCAGGAACAAGCATAACCAATAGAATACAAGAGATAGAAGAACGAATCTCAGATTATGAAGACACCATAGAGAAAATAAACGCTCTGACCAAAGAAAACAGCAAATCCAACAAATTCTCATCACAAAACATACAGGAAATATGGGACATATCAAAAAACCAAATCTAAGAATAATAGGAGTAGAAGAAGGAGAAGAATTGTAGATCATAGGTCCAGAAAATATATTCAACAAAATTATAGAAGAAAACTTTCCCATCCTAAAGAGTGATATTCCTATGAAGGTGCAAGAAGCATACAGGACACCGAATAGACTGGATCAGAAAAAAAAACATCCCCTCGCCATATAATAATCAAAACACAAAGCATTCAGATTAAAGAAAGGATATTAAGAGCTGCAAAGGAAAAAGGTCAAGTAACCTATAAAGGTAAACCTATCAGACTTACACAGGACTTCTCTATGGAAACCATGAAAGCAAGAAGGTCCTGGATAGAGGTACTGCAGAAACTAAGGGACCATGGATGCAAGCCCAGACTACTATACCCAGCCAAGCTTTCATTCACTATCAACGGAGAAAACAAAATATTCCAGGATAAAAACAAATTTAAACAATACGTAACTACTAATCCAGCCTTACAGAGAATATTAGAAGGAAAATCACAACCTAAGAAATCCGACATTCCCAACACTGCCTACAATAACTCAGACATCTAGCGACCCTTCACTAGCACAACCCAAAGAAGGAAAACGCATACACTCTACTACCCAAAAAAAAAAAAAAATGACCGGAGTCAACAACCAGTGGTCATTAATATCTCTTAATATCAATGGACTCAATTCACCTATAAAGAGGCACAGACTTAGAGATTGGATATGAAAACAGGATCCAACATTCTGCTGTTTACAAGAAACACACCTCAACCACAAAGACAGACACCTACTCAGAGTAAAGGGTTGGGAAAAGGTTTTCCAAGCAAATGGACCTAAGAAACAAGCGGGTGTGGCCATTCTAATATCTAACAAAATCGACTTCAAACTAAAATCAATCAGAAGAGATGGAGATGGACATTTCATACTCATAACAGGAACAACTCATCAGGAAGAAGTCTCAATCCTGAATATCTATGCCCCTAATATAAAGGCACCCACATATGTAAAAGAAACTCTTCTAGAACTCAAGGCAGTCATCAAACCACACACGCTAACAGTAGGAGACTTCAACACTCCTCTCGCACCAACGGACAGGTCAATCAGACAGAAACCAAACAGAGAATTAAGAGATTTATTGGAGGTATTGAATCAAATGGACTTAACAGACATCTATAGAACACTCCACCCAAATAGGAAAGAATATACCTTCTTCTCTGCAGTTCATGGAACCTTCTCGAAGATTGACCACATACTCGGTAACAAAGCAAACTTCCACAGATACAAAAAAATATTAGTTACCACCTGTGTCTTGTCAGATCACCATGGATTAAAATTAGAATTCAACAACAACGCTACCCCCAGGAAGTCAACAAACTCATGGAAGTTGAACAGTCAACTACTAAATCACCCCTGGGTCAAAGAAGAAATTAAGAAAGAAATAAAAGTCTTCCTTGAATTTAATGAAAACAAAGACACAACATACTCAAACCTATGGGACACTACGAAAGCAGTGCTAGGAGGAAAGTTCATAGCAATAGGTGCCCAAATAAAGAAAACGGAGAAAGCACACATGGGAGACTTAACAGCACACTTGAAAGCTCTAGAAAAAAAAGAAGCTGATTCACCCAGGAGGAGTAGAAGACTGGAAATAATCAAACTGAGGGCTGAAATCAACAAAATAGAAACACAGAAAACTATCCAAAGAATCAATGAATCAAAAAGCTGGTTCTTGGAGAAAATCAACAAGATTGACAAACCCCTATCCAAATTAATCAAACGGCAGAGAGAGAACATGCAAATTAATGGGATCAGAAATGAAAAGGGGGACATAACCACAGACACAGAGGAGATTCAGAGAATCATTAGATCTTACTACGAAAGTTTATATGCCACAAAGTTGGAAAATGTAAAAGAAATGGACATTTTTTTAGATAAGTACCATATACCAAAGTAGAATCAAGAACAGGTGAACAATCTAAATAGACCTGTTAGTCGTGAAGAATTAGAAGCTGTTATCAGAAATCTCCCTACCAAAAAAAGCCCAGGACCAGATGGTTTCAATGCAGAATTCTACCAGAACTTCCAGGAAGAGCTAATACCTATACTCCTTAATGTATTCCACAATATAGAAACGGAAGAGTCATTGCCAAACTCCTTTTATGAAGCTACAGTTACCCTAATACCAAAACCACACAAAGACACAACCAAGAAAGAGAATTGCAGGCCAATCTCACTCATGAACATCGACGCGAAAATTCTCAATAAAATCCTGGCAAACTGAATACAGGAACACATTAGAAAAATTATCCATTATGATCAAGTAGGCTTCATCCCAGAGATGCAGGGCTGGTTCAACATACGCAAATCTATCAATGTAATCCATCATATAAATAAACTGAAAGAAAAAAACCATATGATCATTTCATTGGATGCTGAAAAAGCATTTGACAAAATTCAACACCCATTTATGATAAAGGTGTTGGAGAGACTGGGGATACAACGATCATACCTAAATATAATAAAAGCAATATACAGCAAGCCGACAGCTAACATCAAATTGAATGGAGAGAAACTCAAAGTCTTTCCACTAAAATCAGGAACACAAGGCTGTCCACTCTCTCCATACCTCTTCAATATAGTGCTTGAAGTTCTAGCAATAGCAATAAGACAACATAAGGAGATCAAGGGGATTTGATAGTGTACATAAGCGACCCCAAAAATTCTACCAAAGAACTCTTACAGCTGATAAACACCTTTAGTAACGTGGCAGGATACAAGATCAACTCCAAAAAATCAGTGGCCCTCCTATACACAAAGGATAAAGTAGCAGAGAGGGAAATCAGAGAAACATCACCTTTCACGATAGCCACAAATAGCATAAAATATCTTGGGGTTACTCTAACCAAGGAAGTGAAAGACCTATTTGACAAGAACTTTAAGTCTTTGAAGAAAGAAATTGAGGAGGATACCAGAAAATGGAAAGACCTCCCCTGCTCTTGGATTGGGAGAATCAACATAGTTAAAATGGCAATTCTACCAAAAGCAATCTATAGATTCAATGCAATCCCCATCAAAATACCATCAAACTTCTTCACAGACCTTGTGAGAACAATAATCAAGTTTATATGGCAAAACAAAAAACCCAGGATAGCCAAAACAATCTTATACAATAAAGGAACCTCAGGAGTCATTACCATTCCTGACTTCAAACTCTATTACAGAGCAACAGTATTGAAAGCAGCTTGGTATTGGCATAAGAACAGAGAAATCGACCTTTGGAATCGAATAGAAGACCCGGATATTAACCCACAAACCTATGAGCACCTAATTTTTGACAAGGGATCTAAAGGTATACAATGGAAGAAGGAAAGCATCTTTAACAAATGGTGCTGGCATAACTGGATGTCAACCTGTAGAAGGATGAAAGTAGATCTATACCTATCACCATGCACAAAACTCAGGTCCAAATGGATTAAAGACATCAACATTAATCTGTCCACTTTGAACCTGATAGAAGAGAAAGTGGGAAGTAGTCTACAAGATATAGGCACAGGAGGCCTCTTCCTAAGTAGGACCCCAGTAGCACAGACAATAAGAGAAACAATGAATAAATGGGATCTACTGAAACTGAGAAGATTCTGTAAAGCAAAGGACACTGTCAGTAAGACAAAAAGGCTGCCTTCTGACTGGGAGATGATCTTCACCAACCCCTCATCAGACAAAGGTCTGATCTCCAAAATATACAAAGAACTCAAGAAATTAGATACTAAAACCCTAATTAACACAATTAAAAAATGGGGGTACTGAACTGAACAGAGAATTCACAACAGATGAACTTCGAATGGTCAGAAGACACTTAAGGTCATGCTCAACCTCTTTAGCGATCAGGGAAATGCAAATCAAAACCACTTTGAGATACCATCTTACACCTGTCAGAATAGCTAAACTCAAAAACACCAACGATAGCCTATGCTGGAGAGGATGTGGGGTGAGGGGAACACTCATCCATTGTTGGTGGGAATGCAAACTTGTGCAGCCACTGTGGAAATCAGTGTGGCGGTTTCTCAGGAAACTGGGAGTCAACCTCCCTCAGGACCCAGCAATTCCACCTTGGGAATATACCCTAGAGATTCCCTAACAGACTACAAAAGCATTTGTTCAACTATGTTCATAGCAGCACTATTTGTAATAGCCAGAACCTGGAAACAGCCTAGGTGCCCCTCAATAGAAGAATGGTTAAAAAAGGTGTGGAACATATACACATTAGAGTTTTACTCAGCGGTAAAAAACAATGACATCTTGAATTTTGCATGCAAATGGATGGACATAGAAAACGCTTTACTGAGTGAGGTAAGCCAGACCCAAAAAGAGGAACACTCATAAGTGGATTCTAACTATAATTAAAGGTTTTTGAGCCTATTATTCGTGATCCTAGAGAAGCTATATAAGAAGACGAACCTGATGAAGATTATTTAGCTATCCGCCAGGAGGTAGGAAATAGACTAGAATCCCAGGTAACCTCGGGTGCATGGGGGGGGAGGGTTGTTGGAAGGGGAGAGGGTTAGAGAGAAGGGAGTAGGGGACGAATGGAGAAAGCTCGGTTGACCGGGATGGGGGGGGAGGGAGGAAGGATGAATGTGGGATCAGGGAAGAATATATTTCAACTAAGGGAGTCATTTTAGGGTTTACAGGAGACTTGATTATATATGGGATCCCAGGTCCAAGGAGAGATCCCCAGATTGTTCTCTGGACAGAGGAGATGGTGCCTGAACCGGCCTTGGCCCATAACCATACTGATGAATATTTTACTTATCACCATAGATCCTTCATCTGGCGATGGATGGTAAGACAGACCGAGACCCACATTGGAGCACCGGACTGAGCCCCCCCATGGTCCAAATGAGGAGCAAGAGGACAAAGAAAATGAAAAAGGAAATAAGGACTGCGAGGGATGCTATCACCCACTGATACAAGGGGATGGATCTAATGGGTGTTTACCAAGGCCAGTTGAACTGCAACTGAACTAGGAAGTGATCCAACCAGATTCTCTGAATGTGGCCAGATTCTCTGAATGTGGTAGGCCAGGAGTCTTTCTGAAAAGCCATTGACATTGACACTGGGACTTGTTTCCTCTGCATATACTGGATTTTGGGGATCCAGTCTGTTTGGATACTCACCTTCCTGGACCTGGAGGGAGGGAGAGGAACTTGAACTTCCCACAGGGCAGGAAACCCTGACTGCCCTTAGGGACGAAGAGGGAGGAGGAGAGGGAGTGGGGGGAGTGGGAGGGTGTTGGGAAGAAGGGCGTAAATGGAAACTTTTATAATTTAATAAAATTACTTTCAAAAAAAAGAAAAAAAAGAAATAGATTCATCCGTCAAAGAAAATATTAAATTTAAACAGCCACTAACACAACACATCCAGGAAATCTGTCACATCAAGAAGAGAGCAAACCTAAGAATGTTAGGGTTCAAAGGAGAAGGATCTCAGCCCCAAAACCCGGAGAAAGTATTTTACAGAATCATAGACAATTTCCCTGACCTAAAGTAGGATTTGCCTATAAAAATACAAGTACCTTTCAAAATACAAAAGGATGGATCAGAAAAGAATGTCCCCACTCTACCTAATAAGCAAACGCTAAAGTTGCAGAATAAGGAACAAATATTTAAAGCTCCAAGGGAAAAAGGCCAAGCAAAATATAAAGGCAGATATATAAGAATTATACCTGACTTCTCAATGGAGACTATGTAGACCAGAATTTTCTGGACAGATTTATTTCAGAGAGTAAGAGACCACAGATGCCAGTACATACTAATATACCCAGTAAAATTTTCAATTACCATAGATGGAGAAAATAAAATATTTCATGAGAAACTCAAATTTCAACAATTATCTTTCCATAAACCCAGTGATACAGATGGGACCAGAAGGAAAATTCCACCCAAGGAAGTTAACAACACCCCTGTAAACATAAGCAATAGAAAATTTCACAAGGGCAAAACCCATAGAAGGGGAATATACACACACATTCATATGAACGCATGCACGAGCACACACACACACACACACACACACACACACACACACATGCCACCGTGACCAGCACCACCAACATAACAACAGGAAGAAACAGCCAGTGGTCATTAATACCTCTCTACATCAGTGTACTCAATTCCTCAATAAAAGGACACTGGCTAAAAGAATAGATGTGATACCAGGAGACATCATTCTGCTGCATACCAGAAACCCACAACATCAAATGTGGATATTGCCTCAGAATAAAGGGTTGGGAAAAGCTTTTCCAATTAAATGGGGCTAACAAGCAAGTGGGTGTACCTATTCTTATAACTCACAAAAGAGATGTCAAAGAAATATTAATCAAAAGAGACAGTGAAGGACATTTCATATACCTTAAAGGAAGAATCAACCATGATGACATTGACCCAAATGAAGGGCACCTACATTTGTAAAAGAACATTGCTAAAGTTTAAATCACACATCAAATAGTGGGAAACTTCAACACATCACTCTCACCATTGGGCAGGTCTTTCAGACAGAAACTAAAGGGAGATATAATGGAACTAACAGATGTTATGACACAAATTCACCTACTGGATATATACAGAACATTTCACCCAAACTCAAAAGTATATTCCTTCTTCTCAGCACCTCATTGAGCTTTCTCCATAATCAATCACATACTCAGTCACAAAGCGAGTCTCAACAGATTCAAGACATATGAAATAACCGCTGTAACCCGTCAGACCACCGTGGATTAAAGCTGTGTATCAACAACAGAAGCAATAGAAAGCCTGTGAACTCAGGGAAACTGAACAGCTCTCTACTTAATCACCACCCAGTCAGTGAAGAAGTAAGAGAGAAATGAAAGACTTCCTGGAATTCAGTGCTAATGAATGTACAACTTACCCAAATTCATGAGACACAATGAACATGGTGCTAAGAGGAACATTCATAGCACTAAGTGCCTGCATAAAGAAATGAGAGAATTCTCATACAAGTGACCTCATAGTACACATGAAAGTTCTAGAACAAGAAGAAGCCGACACACCCAAGAGGAGTAGACAGCAGGAAATATTCAAAGTCAGGGCTGAAATAAACAGAATAGAAACAAAGAAGGCAATGCAAAGAATCAAAAAAACAAAAGTTGGTTCTTTCAGAAAATCAATAAGAAGGAAAAACCTTTATCCATGAAAACTAAAAGACACACTGAGAATATCCACATTAACAAAATCAGAAATGAAAATGGGGTCATAAAGACAGAAAGTGAGGAATTCCAAGAATCATTAGGCCATTATTCAAAAATTGTACTACACAAAATTGGAAAATCTGAAAGAAAAAGACAATTTTCCCTGCATAAATCACTTACTAACTTAAATCAAGATCAGAGAAGTGATTTAAATAGACCTATAACCCTCAAGGAAATAGAAAGAGCATTTAAAAATCTGCCAACCAAAAAGTGCACAGGACCAGATGGTTTCAGCACAGAATTATACCAAATTCTGAAAGGATAGGTAAAAGCAATACTCCCCAAATTATTACAAAATAAAAACAAAAGGAATATCTTCATATTCATTTTATGAAGCAATTGACACCATGAAACCTAAACCACACAAAGTCTCAATCCTATCACTAGAGGGAATATAAATGAGGGAGGGAGGGAAGGCTTAGTTGTACAGGCTGTGCTTGCCCAGCCTTGGTAGAGGTTAAGACTTCATTAGTGGCTTGGCTGCTTTGTTTTTCTGGTGTTCAGGTTGAGCCCCAATATCTGACACTTGGCTTTTATTATTCATGCTTCAAACACCTCATCATGATAAAAGTCTTGGAGGGATCAGGGATATAAGTAACATTCCTAACGATTATACAGCTGGCCTATAGCCAACACCCAATTAAATAGAGAGACACTCAAAACAAGTCCACCAAAATCATGAATAAGACAAAACTGTGAACTCTCTCTATTCAAAATACTGCCTGAAGTTATGCCTAAAACAATAAGAAAACAAAATGGATACAAATAAGAAAGGAAGAAGTCAACACACAGATATTTGCAGATTAGAAAATATTCCATACAATATATCCTCAAAATTGAAGAAGTTACCTCCAACAGCTGATAAACACCCTTAGTGAAGTGGCTGATACAAGATTAATTTTAAAAAAAAATCAATAGCCTTCAAATATACAAAGATAAATAGGCTAAGAAAGAACTCAGTAAATAAAGACCCTTTTCAATAGTTAGAAATTCATATAAAATGTTTTGTGTGAAATTCTAACCATGCAAGTGAAAGACCTGAATGGCAAGAACTTCATATCATTGATGAAATATGTTGGAGAAGATTTCAGAAGGTTGAAAAATCTCCCATGCTCATGGATCGGTAGGATTAACATAGTATAATGGCTATCTTAGCAAAACAAATCTACTAGAATACCAACATAATTTTTTATAGAATTTGAAAGAACAATACTCAACAACATGTAGAAAAACAAAAACTCAGGTTAACTTAAGCAATCATGACCAATAAAATCATAATACCTGGAGATATCAACATCCCTGATTTCATTCTCTACAACAGAGCTATAGTAATAACAGAAACCACATGGTATTGGTATAAAAACAGAGAGGTCATTCGATGGAACCTAAATGTACCCAGGTGTAAATCTACACACCTATGGACTCTTGATTTTCAAAAAAGAAGCCAAATTATTCAAGGGAAAAGAAGAAGCATCTTCAACAAATGTTTCTGGTGTTACATGTGTGCATGTAAAAGAATGCAAAATAGATAGATATCTATCTCTGTGCAAAAAATCAAGTCCAAGTGGACCAAAACTCAACCTGAATAGATATACTGAACCTGTTGGGAGAGAAAGTGGGGAAGTAACCTTTAGTGCATTGGCACAAGAGATACCTTCCTCAATAGAACACCAATAGGGCAGACACTATAATCAACAATTACTAAATGGAACCTAATGAAACTGAAAAGTTTCTGTAAGGCAAAGGACACTATCAATAGAACATAACGGCAGCCTACAAATGATGAAAGATCTTCACTATGCCCGCATCTCACTGAGTGCTGTTGTCCAAATACAGAAAGAACTCTAGGAACCAGGCATGAAAAAAAACCAACAAATAATCCATTTTTAAAATGGTATACAGTTCTAAACAGAGAATTCTCTATAGAAAATTCTCAAGTGGCTGAGAATCACTAAAAAATGTTTAAGATATTTAGCCATCAGTGAAATGCAAATCAAAACTACTAAATCAATACCCAACTGCCCAATTCTTGTCCATATACCCAAAGGATGCTCAATCCTACCACCAGGACTTTTCATCAACTATGTCCATAGCAGCTTTATTTATAATAGCTATATCCTGGAAACAACCTACATGTCCCTCATTGGAAGAATAAATATTATACAGTGAACTATTACTCAGCTATCACAACCAATTTCATTATAAAATTATCAGGGAAATGGATGGAAATAGAAAAAAAATCATCCTCAGTGAGTTAATTCTTACTGAGTAAGATAAACTCGGTATGACTTACGTATATAAGTTGATATTAACTCTAAAAGATAATCGTACTACACGCTATAGACCCAGAGAGACTAAGTTACAGGAAGAGTTCAAGGGAGGTCCTCAGGTCTCCCTGGGAAGGGGAAATAGAAGACATTTCATGGGTGAACTAGGGGCACACAGGGATGGGAAAAAGAGGGATCAGGTAGGGGAGGGACTAGCGAGCGAGTTCTGAAATATCATACTAAAAGTGGGTGTATATTCTGGGTCAGGTAGACACCTGGTGCAATGGAGGCTCCATTAAAACTACAAGGATGACCCCAGGTATGGGTCTTAGCAATAGCAGATACAAACCTGAACTCTCCTGTGAACAGGCAAGACTACCAGTAGAGGAAGCGGGCAACAATCTATTTACATAATTATTGACCCATAGTCTTTCCTGCCCATAAGATTTTCTGGGATAAAGGTGGCACAGAGATCGTAGCAATAACCAATAAATGACTGGTTCAGCCTTAGATCTATGCCACGAGAGTGAGGACACCCGTGAATGTTCCTGGAACACCAGGACCCAGACACTGGATGACACAGAAACCTAGGATGGAACCAAACATGACTGGAGCAATGAAATGTCAGTGTGAAGATGCCCAAGGATGTTCTTCTATGCTCACAGATTGGTGCTTAGGTCAGTAGTCATCAGAGTAGTCCAGCAGCTGTGGAAACAGAAGCAGAGATTCACAGTCAAGCGTTAGACTGAGCTCAGGGAATCCTGTGGAAGAGCAGGTAGAAGGACTGTAGAGATGGGGGGGGGTCAAGACATCCCAAGAAAACCCACAGGATCAAGTAACTTGGACTCATCGGGTTTACAGAGACCAAACTGACAGTCAGGGAGCCTGCATGGGACTGACTTAGGCACTCTGCATATATGTGGCAGTTGTGTAGCATGGTCTTCTTGTAGGACTCCTTACAGTAGCAAAAACACGGTCTCTGACTCTTTTGTTGGCGTTTGGGACCCTACTTCTCCTACTGATTTGCTTTGCCCATTCTTAATTCAAGGCACAGTGCTTAGTTTTACTGCAACTTGAAACGCCATATTTGTCGATATCCATGGGAGGCCTGAGCTTTTCTGAATATAATGAGGAAGAGTGGATAGCATGTGCACAGGGGGGAGGTTTGGGTGGGTAATGGGTGGGAGGAGAGGTCGGGTATGAAATTATGGTCTGGATGTAAAACAAATAAATATTTCTAAAAATTAAAAAGCAAATAAAAGAAAAAGAAGAAATGGGCCACAGTGCAAAACGTTTTGGCCATAAAACATTTATGGAAACCTGGAGGGTAATGTATCACAGACAGGCAACCGATAAAGCATGCTTTTCACTTAGAGGAAGCATGTAGACTGTGTTTGGTTTGATTTTTCTAGTGTAGAAATCGCCAGGTTTTAAAAAAATGCAACGAGTTTTTAAAAAGAAGATGGAAGTGCCTCTTCATCTAATCTGCATCCTCCACAGTAGTGTGGAGACCCTGTAACACGAAGATGCCAGAACTATGCCCTAGCTATGAATTCTCTGCTAGTGTCACGTAGATTATTAGGGTGGGGGACACAAAAAGGCAATGGCATGTTCCTGCTGCCTTGGTGTGCAAGTTCAGGAAGGAGACATGGGACACTCAGGTCGTGTGTATAAAGATGCCATGACTAGTGTATTGCTCCCGGTCTGTGCCTTAAGGACAATTCGTGAATTCATTGCCACATAGTAGATGGGACTACTTCACTTAACAAATGCGGGGTGGGCCAGAGAGTTCAAATAAACCTAGTTCTGTATCTGTTTGGTTCTGTCTAGGGAGAATGGCTGATTGAATATCCAGTAGTGACCGAAACCCCAGAACTGACCTAAAGACTTGCTCCACGTTGAATTTCAGATTTCACATATCTGAATCGCCATTGCCTGAGAGACAGTTGTACCAGGAGGCAGAGGGAAGCAGCATTTCAAGGATAAACCCCTTCCAATGGTACAGTCTGGTATGAAGTTCCTATCATCTAAAGAATGCAAAAGAACATAAATTCAAACAGAGAGAACTGGCAGAGGAATGGCATCAGCATCTTCATTGCTTCAACCTGTCCCTACCAATGTAACTTGAAAGCAATAAAAAACCAGAAGTATCCAAGGATCAGTGGTGCAGAAAAATTAAAAAGAAAGAGAGAAAGAAAAAAGAAAGAAACAGAAAAACTTGCAACAGGAACGAAAGACTCCCAAGAAGGTAAATAATTCTCTTTCTCCTTCAGGGAAATAGGCTTGGAGATATGATGGAGAAAGAGCAGGCTTCCCTTTAAATATTTCTTCCCGCTGATGCCTGGTACATCTGTCACTCGGGCAGTACTGGGCCAGATACGTGAAATCTGAAATCCAACCAGGAACAACTCTATAGGCCAGTTCCTGGGTTTCAGTCACTACTGCATATTCAATCAACCATTCTCCCTTGACAGAACCAAACAGCATAGCCTGCATCCAACTTCCACCTCAAGCAAGATGGCTCTTGGTCCACAGCTGTTGCAGCTGCTCCTTACAATACCTATTGTAGCACCTGACAATCTATCGCTCGGGTTCTATGTAAGTTGTTTCTTCCCAAGTATTCCATGGGCTACTACAAAATCACAGGACCATTCCAAGTCTATCTTCACCAAGGGGCAGCTACATTGGTTACCTGGCCTGTGTTCAAGTAAATGGCTGGGAAAACTCTCCAGAAATCTGTAACTCTAGCATGTGCAAGAATGTATCAAAATGAAAACAAAACAAACCTGAAAAACTAAAAGCAAACAAGAAAACCATGGATATCTTCTATCTATTCCTTAGTTAGACAGAAATGGGTGATGTGACCTCTTGATACTTCCAGTGGCCCTGGGAAGTTTTATGGGTGCCACCATTATGGTTCACTGCATGTGTTTGCATTAATCTTGACGGCAGTGGAGTACTTGACATCACCTGTGTTCATGGTGTCACTAACTTATATGGTGCCCTTGCACATGGTTGTCTCCATTGTGATGTCATGGACAGCCACGACCCAGACAAATAACACGGTGGCCTCCATGTTGATGAGCTCTCCATCACGATGGTGAGAACCCGTGGTTATCGTGACCTTGGTGAGCTCTGCTCAATGATAAAAGGAGCCCATTTCTCATAAGGACACATGATCTTGTAGGAGTAACACATCTGACAGAATAAATGTGGACAGTCATTCCCTTTCCTTAGCATAGATGGAAGAGGAGGTGTTACTAGCTACTAGGCAGCCTAGCCATTTGGATCCAAATAAGACAGTCAAGAAGGAGGAAGTAATTTTAAAGAGTTAAGTAAATTCTAAAGCCTCAATAGATCTGTGTGGCACTTTGACCCAGTTTGAAGAGCTGCTGCCTGGGCCCAGGTGGTGCATTTCTCCTCTCAGAGCATCTTCATTGCTGTTGAAGAGACAAATAACCTTGGAAACTCTTATAAAGAAAACATATGACTGGGGTGGCTTACACTTCAGAGGTTCAGTCCATTATCATCATGATGGGGAGAATGGCAGGGTGCGGGCAGACATGGTGCTGCAGGGGTAGCTGAGAGCCTTACATCTTGGAGGCAACAGGAAGTCAACTGAGACACTGGGAGGGATCCTAAGAATAGGAAGCCTCAAAGCCTGCCCCCACAGTGACACCCTTCCTCCCACAAGGCCATACCCCCTCACTCACAGCCACACCTTCTAATAGTGTCCCTCCCTATGAGAGTATGGGGGCCAATTTCATTTAGACTACTGCACCTCCCTTCAGTGAACTCTGAGCTAAGGTCACTCAGGTTCTCTGCAGGTACAGGGCATGGAATAAAAGAAGGGGGATCCCATGCTAGCAGTGGGCGAGAGAATATGAGCTGCAGGTGTAATTTGCAGTGTTGTGTCTCACTTCAGCTGGGTCAGAGACAGTTATAATGAATGGCTGGTTGAGCCTCTAGGCTTTCCTCAGGTGTTGGCTCATCCCTGTCTTTGGGTGTCTCTTCCTTTCTTCACTTTTCCGGGACCTCAATTTGGACAGAATGCTTCCTGTTCCTGCCCTAAATCCATAAAAGCTCAGAGAGCCCCTCTAGCCTACTCAACCCCTGATCCCAACCCCACCCCATCTCTAAGGAGGACATTTCCTGTATCTAAATTGGGAGTCCCTTTGAGCTTAATATGAACATGGACCAGTTACCTTTTTGTTGCTGTGTTAAGACTACATTAAACAGAGTTGAAATTGGGTTAAGTTTTGAGGGGTTTAGATTCCTGAAGGGGGAGCATTGGGAGAACATCAGGAACAGCTGAGTGAGCACACATCTCAATGAGCAACAGGAAGCAGGGAGCACACTGGGAAAGGCAGGAGTCTTTTGGAACCTCAATCCTTGCCTGCAGGGACACATCGCCTCACACAAGGAAAGACCTGTAGAATGTAGTGATAGGAGCAGTGGGCTGTCTTCCCACCGCCCAGCTCCCAGCTAGCTTTACCCAAAATAATTACACAGAAACTGTATTCTTTTAAACACTGCCTGGCCCATTATTTATTGCCTCTTATTGGCTAACTCTCACATCTTGATTCACCCCATATCTAATAATATGTATGCCACAACGAGGTCCTGGCTTTCTTGGAAAGATTCAGCATGTCTGAGCTGGCAGCTTCATGGCGGTCAGCTCTCTGACTCTGTTTCTTTTTCCCAGCATTCTGTTCTGTCTACTCTGCCTATCTAAGCTGCTGTCTTATCAAAGGCCGAGGCAGTTTCTTTATTAACCAATGAAAGTAACACATAGACAGATGATCCTCCTCCATCATTTCCCCTTTTTCTGTTTAAACAAAAAAGAAGGCTTTCATTTTAACCTAGAAAATAACATATAGCAAAACAGTTATAAAGCAAGAATCATAGTTATAATATCTGTATTTATCTTATCTTTTATCATAACTAAGGAAAACTATAACTATAACTAACCATTCTTTGACTCCATCAAAGACTCCAGAAGGATATAATATTACCTGAGTAAACAAGAAGTAAGCAACTTCCAAAACTCTAGAAATGACAGAGACATCTCGCTGCCTGGACAGTCACCCAATTTCTTCTGTACCATTGGGGCATCCATCTTCAGCCTACAGGCCCATAGCATCCAGCAGACATTTCCATGAAGCAGGATATTTCAAAGGCAGTTCAGTCACTATCTGCTGTGTCCTGCAGAATGTCTCGCAGACTCTTTCATGAATCAGGAACCCCGAAAGATCATCTCACCTTTAGGCAAGTTCAGCAGTCCTCTCTGTGGGTTCTTCGTTTCCAGTTTATGCATTAGTCCAGGCAAGAGCAGTTTCTTGCCCAAATGGCTAACCAACTCCATAAGGAGTCTCTTCAATGCCCATCTTCCTCTTGAAATAGCTGGTGCTGCCAGGAGCAGATGTGTGTCATTGTCTTGAAAAGCCCTAAGTTATTATAACATTTAAAATGCCATATTCTGTAGTCTTTGAAAGATATGAAGAATGCCTATGTAACTGAAATATATCTCTATATATCTAGAAAATCTAACATGACTACAAGCTTGACTATTATTAATGATTATCCATTAATAACCTATATTTCCTAATTATACATTACATTTTTAAAATGAACTATACAATCACAATACCTTAATCAAGATCAGAAATACATATACTTATACCAAAATTGACCTTAAACTCCATACCAAAGCAAATTATTCATATCTATACCATTTCCTCCTTTAAATGTAAAAGAACATTTATAAAGAATATTTGAAAACATGGGTGCAGCTTTTTTCTCCCCAAACTGCTTCCTGCTGTATGGGGGAGCTGTTAATCAGGTCTTTCATGGTCAAACCTGTGTGCTAGGTTCATCTCAGTTGGCAGTTGAATGAAACAATTTTTTGAGGGTGTTCACAGCAACCTTTCAGGAGGGCGTGGTCTATCATACCATATTGGGATAGAAGCAACCCACAGGGTCTCATCCTCTGTGAAAGCAAAAGAAGAATCTCTTTTCCAAAGTATCATATCCTTAGATCCAAATTCTGAAATCATAATACCCTTATGAAATTCATTCTGGTTTAGCTTGGCAGCCCATATAATGAAATGTCTCTCTGTGTACTTAGCTCCTTCACAGTCAAAATTTAAAAAAAAAACACAATGTACATAATCCAGACTCTTTGTGAATTTTCCATTTTTACGTGGCTTATTTTTCTTCATTTCTTTTAATCTATAACTATCTGTACTATCTCTTTAAAGACTTTACCCCTTACATTTTTAAAGGCACTAATTTTATTTTCTATATTTTTTTCTTCTCTCTCCCAAGCCTATGTACACTCATTCAACACTATGTTCCATTTAGAGGTCTTTTATATCTGAATCTGTCCTATTGTGAATCTGTGATTTTTTACTATCTAGGAGCATTTTTGTTTTGCAGTTTTAAATCACTAAGCACTTAAGAATCTAAGCTGTGACATTCCTAGGTCAAAAACAGGTACTTCCTGCTTGCCCTGCCCAGCCCAACATGACTGAGCTCCTTGTGCCTCTGAGTCTTGCACATTGCACTGCTAGCATGGCTGAGCTGCTTGTGCCTCTGAGCCTTGCACATTGCACTGCTAGCATGGCAGAGGCGCTTGTGCCTCTGAGCTGCAGCACGCAATGACCCCCTTTTAGGCACACAGTGAGTCTAGTTGCCATCAAACAAATCATTGCACTTTACTCCAAATGCTCCTTTCAAAAGCTCTGTTTCCCACAGGAGCCAGACAGAGATCGCGATGGCGGCACAGCCCAGAAACTGATATTTCAAAATCGCCACGTTCTGGTAGACCTGATCCCGCTGCTTTCTCAGGCAGGAAGAGCCAAGCCATGAGCATGGTCTCAGCTACTTTGTTCCTGACCCCAAGTGGGCACACAAACGTCCAGGCCCGGAAATGCTCCATAGCCAGAGTTTGCACCAGCGGCAGGAGGGCCCAGGGAGCCTCCTTTTAAAATGGCACAGCTTCCAATGTGGATCTCTGTCTCTATCTCCATCCATCGCCAGATGAAGGTTCTATGGTGATATACAAAATATTCATCAGTGTGGTTATGGGCCAAGGCCGGTTCAGGCACCCTCTCCTCTGTCCAGAGAACAATCTGGGGATCTCTCCTTGGACCTGGAATACCCTTTATAATCAAGTCTCTTGTAAACCCTAAAATGACTCCCTTAGTTGAGATACATACTTCCCTGATCCCATATCCATCCTTCCTCCCTCCCCCCCATCCCAGTCCCCCGAGCTTTCCCCATTCCTCCCCTACTCCTGTAACTCAATAGGTCCAAACGAGAAGCAGAAGGAAAGAGAACATGAGCAAAGAAGGCAAGACCAGAGGGAACCTTCACCCATTGATGGATGGCGATATAGACGGAGACCCACATTGGAGCACCGGACTGAGCCCCCCAAGGTCCAAATGAGGAGCAGAAGGAGGAAGAACATGAAAAAGGAAATCAGGACCATAAGGGGTGCAATCACCCACTGATACAAGGGGACTGATCTAAGGAGAGTTCACCAAGGCCAGTTGGACTGGGACTGAACGAGCACGTGATCCAACCAGATTCTCTGAATGTGGCTGGATTCTCTGGATGTGGATGGCCCGGAGTCTTTCTGAAAAGCCATTGACAATGACACTGGGACTTGTTTCCTCTGCATATACTGGATTTTTTGGGATCCAGTCTGTTTGGATACTCACCTTCCTGGACCTGGAGGAAGGGGGGAGGAACTTGAACTTCCCACAGGGCAGGAAACCCTGACTGCTCTTTAGGATGGAGAGGGAGGAGGAGAGGGAGTGGGGGGAGTGGGAGGGTGTTGGGAGGAGGGACGGAAATGGAAACTTTTATAAATTAATAAACTTTTTTTAAAAAAAAATAAAATAAAAAGGCACAGCTTTTTTTTTTTTTCTTTTTGCCACTATTGCTGAAACAGGAAATCTCTCTACGGCACGTCCTAGCAAACAGTAAAAATTTGTGTTAAACTTTCTTTCCCCCTTTTTTTAAGCCCTCTCAGGTTTTACGTGGAGTTCATTACCATGTTGGGAGCCATTTGTAGAATGTAGTGATAGGAGCAGTGGGCTGTGTTCCCACCACCCGGCTCCTGGCTAGCTTTACCCGAAATAATTACACAGAAACTGTATTCTTTTAAACACTGCTTGACCCGTTAGCTCTTGCCTCTTATTGGCTAACTCTCACATCTTGATTCACCCCATATCTAATAATCTGTATGCCACCCCGAGGTTGTGGCTTACCGGGAAAGATTCAGCATGTCTGAGCTGGCAGCTTTTATAGAATTTGGATTTTAAATCCTTGGGTGTTTAAATACTGTTTAAATACTGTGGAACATTTAGAACTTGGACTTTTCTATTGTGATGCTGATGTTAATGTGTGATCCTGGTGATGAAGAGAAAAGTATAGGTTACCTCTGCTCAGTGATGTGTTTGTGTATCAACAGAAAGGGACTATTTCTGAGACCTTTTTTGTTCAGTTGCCATAAGCTAGAGTTACATAAGGGGAGGAAGTCTCACTTGGGAAAGGGCTCCTTTTGCTCAGGCTGTTGACAGGCCTGTACCATATTTTATTAATTAGTGATTGATGGGGGAGGATGCCGCCAGCCTACCAGAACATGGTAGGGGATCAGTCTCTCCCAAATGAGGGAAAGTGAACATTCTCCTGGAAAGGTTGGAAATTCAAGACACTCCTCCCAATGGTTAGAAAAAGCCCATATCTCTGTGTTTGCACAAAGGCACACACATACAAAGTGTGTGCTCTCAGTTAGGTCAGTCCTTTGGAAAATAAGATGTGTCAGAACTAAATCCAGGCTAGAAGCACACAAGATCAAAATAGCAGTACCCTCAAACACACATTCTAACCCTGATGTACATGGTTAACCATACCTCAGTCCGTGGGTGGGAACTTGAATTCAAATCTGCCATGATTATTCCCTTGGCACAGAGCAGTTGGGGAGGCGCAGAACGCATGAGTCCTCTCTGGGATTTGTTCCCCTTTGTGGTCGCTATTGTGTTTCTTTATTTCAGTAACATTCCTCAGTCTGAGCACAGAGGGAGAGTTTGAAAGAAGTACTTTATTACAGGATGCTTCCGATAGACGATTTAGGAAGGGCTTCTGTACAGCAGGATGTGTGTGTGTGTGCTACTGTGATACCACTGAGCTTCTTGTCTTGGAGGTGATAAGGTTTAAGGACACGGAGGACCCCAATGTCAGGGGATGATCAGCTCAGTCCAGTTCTTGCTCCTGGTGTCCAGGTGCTTTGTAGTTTCAGTCAGTGTGGTTTCCTTGAGGAGGCCGTCCCTGGGGGGAAAGTGAGGAGGAAGATCTGGACCCCCTGGTTTCTGTGCCCAGACTCAGTTCATGGCAGAGCAAGAGCCACTCTATTAGACCCTCCTGGCATTTCTGGGCTCTAGGAAGTTTGAAGCTACAGGCCCAAGACCACTATCAACTTTTACCAAGGAAAGACACTGACCACTTTTCTTGAGCTCCTTGTACCCTCAAGTGCCTAGCCTCTCTCTGTCCTTCCAGCCTCAAGGACCCTGTGTGGGGTATACAGGTGGTACGGTTTGTTTATCCCTATCCTGGTCTCTAGTGTCCTTCATCTGACAGCTGCCTTACTGCACATCCTGTGGTCTTCCTTCCACTTTCTAATGCAATTGTCCTTTGACTTCCTTCTGAATATCCCTCTATCTATCTATCTATCTATCTATCTATCTATCTATCTATCTATCTGTTTTTCTGTCTGTCTCTCTATCTATGTATCTATGTATTGATGTATCTATCTATCTATCTATTATATCTAGATAGATATGTACCTATGTATCTATCGTATCTATCATTTCTAGATAGATAGATACATAGATCAATATCTAGATATGATAGATTTAGATAGAAAGATAGATAGATGGATAGATAGATAGATAGATAGATAGATAGATAGATAGATAGATAGATTAAGGAGAGCAAGGACTCGAAAGAAGAAGCCCTTATTTTCCCAGAAATCACTGTAGTAAAGCAAGCTGAGGATCAGAGCCCAGCTCTGTGACTTCTTGAATCACCACTGCTAGAGCCAGTGAAATTCCTGTGTGAGATCAGGAGTAATAAGGAAAATGGTGTTCCCCACTCACGCTAGACCCTCAGGACAAGAAGCCATCTGTTGGGACACTGAGTACCTCGGGAACAACTACAGGAAAGGATTTTCAACCTTCCTGTCTTCACATACCAGACCATGTGGGTTGCAGAGGCCAAGGCTCTCACCTGCCCCTCCCTGACACATTACCAAGTGGTACCTGATAGAACCAGATGAATCTCAGATGTTCACTTTTCAGGTCAGAGGAGCTGTGCCAGCAATGCTCTACACACCCACGGATTTCTGCTGTTCTCAACCCTGGTCAAAAGACTGCTTTTGCAGGGGGTAGTGGTGAATGCAGAGACTCATCTCCGGTTAAACTCTAGAGAATAAATGACCCCTGAGATGGCAGGCATAACTCAGACATCGGTATCAGGCTCCACCCCACGCCTAAGACTCAGGGAACATCATAAATGTGGGGGCAGAAAAAACATATCAGAAGAGAAGGGTGGGGACCAATGCTGGGAAATGGTGTCTTCTGCATATGATATTTGGCCACAGAACTCATGAGTTCTCAGCAACTGTGCCAAGACCTACACAAGTTCAAGCCAGTCAGTTTTCCAGCATCTGCGTGGAGGGAGGAGGCTCAATAGCCCAGTGTACTTGCAGAAAGCTATTGTAGTTGATGGATGTTGGGAGATTGTAGAGCCATTCTTCTTGTTCAGGAGTCTGGCCAATGGTAGATTGCCCAGGATCAGGTGGCTGGATCCATACCCATGTGTATCTGGGAAGTACTAAAAAGACTAGTGTGCTACTTTTTAAAGAAAATCAGAAGAGGACAAGCAGGTGGAAAGGGGTAAATGTGACTGGACCAGGGGGCTCTCAGTGGGGAGTGGCAGGAGGCCTTGAGGGTCATGTAATCAAGATATATTGTGTATATGTAGGAAATATTCAGAGAGTAATTATAAGAGCCACTTTTAACATTTTTTGAGTTTTAACCATCACACTTCAAAATTCTAGAGTCACAGAGAAATCTTCCACTGTACGATCTTATGATGAAAGCCTAAGTTCAATGGGACTGAAATGGCCCCAAATGCTCAAGACACTTTTGATATCCAAACATCACGTTTGACCCTCTTAGACTGTGGATAGAGATCATTCAGTGAGGACTTTAAATATATTAGCTGTGCTATACATAGTTCAAATGCATAAATAAAACATCCTGGCATGTAGTAGAGAGCATTGGCCACCAGTCCATACGTAGAAAGATTCTGGATTTTTGATCCTCATGGTAGTATAAGCCCCATGGAAAAGAATGGGCTTGTCAGAATGTGGTTTGCAGAGAACACTAGCTATCCATATGCAGAGAAGCCTACTGGATTTCATATACATACTTCATGTAGTAAAGACCTGGCTGAGAGAGGAAAGAGCATGCAGACTGTTGCAGGCCATGCAGGAGGAGTAGAAGACTAGAAATAATCAAACTGAGGGCTGAAATCAACAAAATAAAAACACAGAAAACAATCCAAAAATCAATGAAACAAAGAGCTGGTTCTTTGAGAAAGTCAACAAGATTGACAAACCTTTATCCAAACTAATTAAAAGGCAGAGAGAGGTCACACAACCTAACAAGATCAGAAATGAAAAGGGGGGCACAACAACAGACACTGAGGAAATTCAGAGAATCATTAGGTCTTACTACAAAAACCTATAAGCCACAAAGTTGGAAAATGTAAAAGATGGACTTGTTTTTAGATAAATACCAAATGCCAAAATTAAATCAAGAACAGGTGAACAATTTAAATAGACCTATAAACTGTGAGGAAAGAGAAGCTGTCATAAAAACCTCCCAATCAAAAATAAAAAGCCCAGGACGAGATGGTTTAAATGCAGAATTTTACCAGAACTTCCAAGAAGAGCTGATACCTATACTCCTTAATGCGTTTGCCCAAATAGAAACAGAAGAGTCATTGTCAAACTCTTTTTATGAAGCTACATTTATCCTGATTCCTAAACCACATAAAGACTCAACCAAGAAAGAAAATTACAGACCAATCTCATTCAAGAAGATCGATGCAAAAATTCTCAATAAAATACTGGCAAGCCGAATCCAAGAACACATCAGAAAAATTATCCATTATGATCAAGTAGGTTTCATCCCAGAGATGCAGGGCTGGTTCAATATATGAAAATCTATCAATGTAATGCATCATATGAATAAACTGAAAGAAAAAAACATATGATCATTTCATTAGATGCTGAAAAAGCATTTGACAAAATTCAACACCCCTTTATGATAAAGGTCGTGGAGAGGTTAGGGATACAAGGATCATACCTAAATATAATAAAAGCAATATACACCAAGCCAAAAGCTAATTTCAAATTAAATGGAGAGAAACTCAAAGCCATTCCACTAAAATCAGGAACAAGACAAGGTTGTCCACTTTCACCATATCTCTTCAACATAGTGATTGATATTTCTTTGTCTTCGTGTTGAACTTTTATTTAAAAATCAATTAGACATCAAAATCCTGATGGCTTCAGTTGTATGTATCTGTTTATTGCAATGTATATTTTCTACATTCTGAGTCATATTTCCCTCATATGTTCACTTTCTATGAATATGTTTTATCTTCACTGTTAGCAGTGAACAGCTCAGACTTATGGCCCTGCTTTCCACTTTGAGGATTAGGAGTAGCTTCCCTCAGCTATGAACTATAAGTGCATCCACATCTGATCTTGAGAGTAAACTCTGGAGGAGCCCTGTCCCTGGGACAGTGACTGAGTCATGAGCAGATAATGCAAATAACCCTGGATGAGACCATACTCAAAGGAATTAACTGGTCAGATTTCCTGTTACTAAAGTTCTCACAGATTCAGTTGACAGCTTCTCTCTTTCCCAAACATGTCTTCTTCACTCAGGCACCCCTCTTGTTAGACCTTGGGTACTGAGTTTTGCTTTTGCCACGTCCAATTCAGAACAAGACACAATATTCTGAGTTGAGAGGTGGAGGTGAGAAGCAAATTTCTCACCCTGATCTTCACTGCTCTGGAGAATTTGGAGAAGGTGGGGAAAGATGTTCACTGAAGTCGCCACGTTTAGACAGGAAGACCTTGTGCCTGCATGCCTGTGACAGATGGTTGGAACACCAGTAGCTCCAGGGGCAATCTAGGCAGCTGCAGGACAAAGTTTTTCTACTGACAAAGGTGACTGTCTGGCTTGCCAAACCTCTTGTCTCAGGCCCTGCTTTCTGGTTTGACCAAGAGCACACACACCACGTCTCAGAGAACAGGGAACTGAAATGACCAAATGAGGTCCAAGACCAAATGAGGAAGCCTGACCATTGCCTGCAGTCCTAGGAAGGGTGACGCTGTTTTTAAAGACAACAGTCAACTGCCTAGATGGTGGATATAGAAAAGAGATGTTGTGATCAGTGAGTTGTGCCCTTCCCCCCCATGTCTCATTAATGAAAATTTAGTTTGTTAAATTCCCCATCTCTTCTGGTGTCTTCCCAACATAACCCAACTTCCCTTCCCATCTTTGCACTATATCCTGTCCAAGAACTCTGGGAGAGACCTCCTCTTCCCCTAGAGGCCAGGCCAGCATCCTGATTCCCAGGGAAGACTGCCCCCAACATGCCTATTCTTCAGAACCTTATTCTAATCGTCCTTCCTCTCCTTGTCACCATACCAGGCCCACTCCTCTGGTGGAAGACTTCCACACCATTAAAGACCAGGCCAGCTTCTTAGAAACCAGGTAATCCACCCCCTTTCCCTACTGATGAGTGCCCAACATAACTGCTCCCCCTCACCTAGTGAACACATCCCGGGGTACACTTCCACTGGAAGACTTTCTTTCACCAGAGCCCAGACAGCATCCTCAATAACACTGCTCCTGACATTGTCTACTCTGGCCTTGCCTACCAATTATTGTCCCTCTCTCCTTATCAACAGATCACTGTCTGCACCTCTGGAGAAATCCTTCTCCATTAGAGGCCAGGCCAGAATTCTGATACGCAGAAATCAGAGAAGAATCTTGAACTTCAGTGTCTTAGGGTTTCTATTGCTCTGAGGAGACACCAAGACCACAGCAACTTTTATAAATAAATACATTTAATGGGAGGGGGATCACTTATCCTTCCAGAGGTTCAGTCTACTATCATCATGACAAGCAGCCTGACAGCAAGTACACAGACCTGGTGCTAGAGGAGTAGTTGAGAATCTCACATCATGTAGACATCAGGAAGCCATTTGAGACAGTGAGCCATATCCTGAGCATAGGAAACCTCCAAGCCCACCCACATATTGACACGTTTCTTTCAACAAGGCCATCCATACTCCAAGCTAGCCACTCCTCATAATAGTGCTACTCCCTGTGAGAATATGGGGACCAATATCATTTAAACTACCACATTCCATTGCCTGTCCCCATAAGCTGAACAATATCATAATGCTAAATTCATTTAGTCCAAACTGAAAAAAATCTCCAGAGTCTATCACAGTCTCAACAATGTTTTAAGTTCCAAAGTTTCTACTGAGATTCATGCAACCTCTTAATTGTAATCCCTTACAAATTCAAAATAAATAGATCACATCCTTCCAACAAGTAATGGCACATGACATACATTACAATTACAAAACGTAGGGAAGGGGGTGTAGTGAGGACATACTAGACTATTGAAAGACAGACAGACAGCCGGGAAAATACAAACTCTGCGTCTCCATGCCTGATGTCAAAGCACTCCTCAGATCTCCTACTCCATTCAGCTTTGTTGACTTCAATATACTTCTTTCTCTTGGGCTGTGTCCACTCCCTGTCAGCAGCTCTCCTAGGCAGGTATCCCATGACTCTGACATCTCTAACACCTTGGGTTCTCTAAGGCAACTTACACTTCAGTTTCACAGTTTTACACAATAGGCTCTCTAGACCTCCCTCAGGGACATCCCTAACACATGCCTGGCCTCAGCACCTTACTTTACGCATTGAGGCAAATTCTATAGCATGTTTCTTTTAGACTTACTTCTAAAGTCAGTATCACCTTGCTAAAGCTTCCAAATTTGTCACCTTATTTCAGTAGAATATGGTCCCATCATTCAATTATATCTTCATCAGCTTTTTGTCCTTGGCTGCCTAATCTTGGCTATTCTGAAACTTGTTCTGTAGACCAGGCTGCCCTGAAACTCAGATCCAGCAGCCTCTGCATTCCCAGTGGTGAAAATAGAGTTGTGCTCCACCAGACCTGGCTCTAAAATGTTCTTAGTTCTTTTTCACAAGTTGGAAACATTTCTGTATGAGAACTGGCCCTGTGGTTACCACTCTCTGTATTCCATTTCTGAACACATTTATCCTTGAACACAGAACAGAACAGTATTCCATTTCCTAGTGCTCTTTTTCTCCTCAAAATTGACATTTTCTAATTGTCTCAGCTCAGCTTACTCCTTCTCTTCATAAATCTTCATTAGAGTTACCAGTAATAACCACATGGCATGTTTATACTATCTACGTTTTGAGATGTCTTTTGTTTAGGGAATTAATTCAAAAGAACGTCAGGACAATTCTTTGGACAAGGGTAAAATACAGCCACTTAACTCACCAAAATTTTACTAGAATCATCTTAGGCAATGTATGTACTCAAATTCTTCTCCTCTGACAATCCTTGAGTGTGCAGGATTCTTTGAAGTTTTTGAAGTTTAATACTTCAAACAACACTTAGCACCACTGTCTTCCATTCTCCTGCTAGTATGGCCCATTAAGCAGCACTTAAAGTATTCCATGCTTCCATAACCCAAAGTAACATAGTCCAAATTATTCTAAATAAAAACATGGTCATGCCCACCGCACAGTGTCATACGTCCTCCAACAATGCCATAGAAAATTCAAAAAATCCACACCTCCTATTAATGCCACTCCCCATGAGAATATGGGGGCCAATCATATTCAAACTATCACATTTATATATTAGGTCAACATGTTATTTTGATGTGTGCCAATTTTGCTTTTCATCTTTTTGGGGTTCTGCTGGTAATTGTCTTAACATCAATTGTCCAGCAATGGGGAAGTCCTAAATTTTAGCACTAGATAGATTCAAGTTGTAAAATAATGGGCAGTTTCAAGCTACCAAAAGATGCTAATATAGTGGAACTAAGATAGGAAGTATGAAGTGATGGATTGCCACTATTCGATCTGGTTCATCATACCATGGTATTCTGACCTAGGCCCTATCGTGTGATTGGGAAAAGTGAAAATGGATTTAGCCCATGGGGGCATCAAGAGGAAAGAAGAACCATTTTTGTAACAGACCTTGGAGGTTGGGATGCATATCTATGGTATTCAGTAAATGGAAAATTATTCAGATTTGGTCCTATTTACTTGGATGTTGATGCAGTGGGCATTGTATCTATTACTATCCCAGGGAGCTCTCCGTGGTTTTTAAGTTGTTTGTATTAACAGCATGAGGAGTTAACCACAATGCTCATATTGAGAAAGAACACCCCTTCCTCATATTTTACATAAAGGATGTAGCGACACTCTAACTCCAGTTAAGCCTGTCCAAGAGGGAACAGCACACATGCACACAGGAATTTTATTTTTTCCCTTGACAAGCTTTTGTATACAGTTGCTCTTGAGGAAGAATATAAAAGAGACTGCAATCTAACAAAGACTGTCAAGTAGCATCACAGGCAGAATAATGTTGGGAGGAACTTATCCTGTGGAGAATCCTGTTATTCATGCACCAAGAGCAACAAACACCCTTTCAGAATGCCTAAAATAAAAAAAACACCAATGATAATCTGTGCTGGAGAGGATGTGGAGTAAGGGGAACTCTCATCCACTGTTGGTGGGAATGCAAACTTGTGCAACCACTTTGGAAATCAGTGCTGCGGTTTCTCAGGAAATTGGGCGTCAACCTACCTCAAAATGCAGCAATACCACTCTTGGGAATATTCTTAAGAGATGTCCATTCATACTACAAAAGCATTTACTCAATTATGTTCATAGCAGCATTATTTATAATAGCCAGAACCTGAAAACAACTTAGATGCCCCTCAATGGAAAAATGGATAAAGAAAGTGTGGCAATATGCACATTAGAGTACTACTCAGCAGTACAAAACAAAGAAATCTTGAATTTTGCATGCAAATGGATGGAAATAGAAAACACTATCCTGAGTGGGTTAACCCAGACCCAAAAAGATGAGTATGGTATGTCCTCACTCATTAGTGGACTCTAGCCATAAACAAAGGCATTGAGCCTATAGTTTGCGATTCTAGAGAAGATAAATAATGAGGGGAACCCAAAGAAAAACATATATAGATCCTACTGGAAACTGGAAGCAGACAAGATCACCATCAAAAGTTGAGAGCATGAAGGTGGGAGTTGGGTGGGGAAAAAAGGAGAAGGGGAGAGAAAAGGGAGAAAGGAAGGATTGGGGAGAGCTTGGGGGAATGGGATGTTTGAGATGGAAGAAGGCCTGATATGGGAGCAGGGAAGAAAATATCTTAAATAAGGAAATCATTTTAAGGTTGGCAAGAGACTTGGCTCTAGAGGGTATCCCAGGTGTCTACGGGGTCATCCCCAGCTACGTCCTTGGACAGCAGAAGAGAGGGTGCCTGAAGTGGCCTTGTCCCATAGTCACACTGATGAATATCTCGAATACCACCATAGAACCTTCATCTGGTGATGGATGGAGATAGAGACAGAGACCCACATCATAGCACTGGACTTAGCTCCCAAGGACCAGTTGAAGAGCAAGGAGAGAAAAGATAAGCAAGGAAGTCAGAACTGCAAAAAGTTGGCCCACTCACTGATCTAATGGGAGCTCACCAAAGCCAGCTAGACTGAGACTGAACAAGCATGGGATCAAACCCGACTCTCTGAATGTGGTTGACAATGGGGGCTGACTGAGAAGTCAATGATAATGGCACTAGGATTTGTTTCTACTACATGTACCAGCTTTTTGGGATCCTAGTCTGTTTGGATGCACACCTTCCTAGGCCTGAATGGAAAGGGGAGAGCCTTGGACTTCCTGCAGGGCAGATAACCTGCCCTCTCTTAGGACTTTAGGAGGGGAAGGGAGAGTGGGGGAGCTGGAGGGAAATGGGAGGAGGGCAGGAAGTGGAGATTTTGAATGGTATTAGCCATAAATAAATAAAAATTAAAAAAGAACAGCTTTGATGCCCCTCAACTTGGGTTAGAATCTTCATAAACTTACCCGACTTCAATATATAAGTAAATTAATGCATACACCAATGAATCCAGCTTTTCACACTTGAGGTTTAGAGCACTTAATCCATTCTCTCTGAACTCCTTCCTGCTGCTCCATTTTAAACCTCTACTTGATTTTTTTCTTCTTTGCTTCAAATACACTGATGATAATAATAGACTATTTCCTCAGGTAAAATGTACTTGATCCTTGCTATCATAGAGTTATTCATCATCGCAGGACTTTAGCACCATATAGTAAGGCATCATTACAGTCCTCCAGACTTCAGACCCATGTAGACAAAGACAATCTAGCATTGACTCTGGTAGAAAAAAAGACATGCTTAAATAAACTGAGGAAAACACAACCACAAAAA
Source organism: Myodes glareolus (assembly GCF_982192425.1). Taxonomy (NCBI): domain Eukaryota; kingdom Metazoa; phylum Chordata; class Mammalia; order Rodentia; family Cricetidae; genus Myodes; species Myodes glareolus. The sequence continues at coordinate 89,301,794 of NC_142053.1, read as the reverse complement.
TAGAGGGTATCAGCAAATCCCTAAAAAAAAGCATAAGAAATTCAAGAAAAAACAAACAGGTGAAGGAAACTATTCAAGACATGAAAATTGGAATAGAATCAATAAAGAAAACACAGACTGTGAGAATTCTGGGAATGGAAAATATGGATAAACAAATAGGAAATTCAGATGCAAGCATCCCCAACAGAACACATGAGATGGAAGAGATAATCTCAGGTAGAAAAGACCTGTAAGAGGAAATGGATGCTTCAGTCAAAAAAAAAAAAAAGTTAAATCTAAACATTTCTGAACCGCATACATCCAGAAAATCTGTCCCATCATAAAAAGACAAAACCTAAGAATAATAGGAATCCAAGGGCAGGATCCCAGCCCCAAAACTCAGAGAACATATTTTACATAATCATAGAAAATTTCCCTGACCTAAAATAGGATTTCCCTATAACAATACAAGTAGCATTCTAAACAACAAAAGGATGGAGCAGAAAAGAATGTCCCCACTCTACCTAATAAACAAAACACTAAAGTTGCAGAATAACGAACAAATATTAAAAGCTGCAAGGGACAAAGGCCAAGTAAAATATAAAGGCAGATGTATAAGAATCACACCGACTTCTCAATGGAGACTTTAAAAGCCAGAATGGTCTGAACCGAATTCTTGCATATAGTAAGAGACTACCAATACCAGCACAGACTAATGAACCAAGTAAAACCTTCATAGATTGGAAAAATAAAACATTTCATGACAGAGACAAATTTAAACAATTATCTTTCCAGAAACCCAGTGCTCCAGAGGGTACTAGAAGGAAAACTCTAACTCAAGGAAGTTAACTACACCCATGCAAACAGAGGCAATAAATAATTTCACACCGAAAAAATCCATAGAAGGGGTATATACACACATATACACACACAAAAAAACCCACACAAACTCCACCATGACCACCACCACAAACAAAAGTGGTCATTAATATCTCTCCATATCAGTGTACTCCGTACACTTTTTCATCGATAAAAAGACATTGGCTTAACGAATGCATGTGATACCAGGACAAATCATTCGGAGGCATACCAGATACCTACCTCAACATCAAAAATAGATATTGCCTCAGAATAAAGGGTTGGGAAGACCTTTTCCAATAAAATGGGATTAACAAGCAAGCTGGTGTACCTATTCTAATATATCACAAAGTAGACATCAAAGAAAAATTAATTAAAAAAGATGGTAAAGGATATTTCATATGCCTTGAGGAAAAATCAACCCTGATGACATTTCAAATCTAAAAATCTATGCCCCAAATGAAGGGCATCCACCTTTGAATGCTGGGAATCTTCAACACTCCAGTCTCACTAATGGACAGGTCTTTCATATAGAAACTAAACAGAGAAATAATGGAACTAACAGACGTTATGACTCAAATTCACCTACTGGATATCTACAGAACATTTCACCCGAACTCAAAAGTATATTCTTCTTCTCAGCAAGTAATTGAGTCTTCTCAAAAATTGATCACAAACTTGGTCACAAAGCAAGTCTCACCACATATAAGGAATCTGAAATTACGTCTGTATCCTATTAGATCACCATGGATTAAAGTTGGATTTCAACAATACCAGAAAAAAGAAAGCCTACAAAGTCAAGGAAACTGAACAGCTCTCTACTTAATCACCACCCAGTCAATGAAGAAGTAAGAGAGATATGAAAGAATTCCAAGAATTCAATGATAATGAATGTATAACTTACTCAAATTCATGGGACACAATGAACGTGGTGCTAAGAGGTAAGGTCAAAGAGCTAAGTGCCTGCATAAAGAAATTTGAGAATTCTCATACCAGTGACTTCATAGTACACATGAAAGTTCTAGAACAAGAAGAAGTAGCCACACCCAAGAGTAGTAGACAGCGGGGAATATTCAAAGTCAGGGCTGAAATAAACAGAATAGAAACAAAGAATGCAATGCAAAGAATCAATTAAACAAAAGTTGGTTCTTTGTGAAAATCAACAAGAAAGACAAACTCTTATCTGTTCTAACTAAAAGACATGGAGAGAATATCCACAATAACAACATCAAAAATGAAAACGGAGTCATAATGACAGAAATGGAGAAAATCCAAAGAATCATTAGGTCATTATTCAAAAATTGTACTACACAAGTTGGAAAATCTGAAAGAAACAGACAATTTCCTCTATGTAAACCACTTAAAACCTTAAATCAACTTCAGATAAGTACTTTAAAAAGACCTATAACCTTAAAGTAATAGAAACAGCATTTGAAAAACTACCAATCTGTGAGCATAGCAGAACATCCTTCGTGATCATCACACTGACATTTCTTTTCTCCAGTCGGGTTTGGTTCCATCCTAGGTCTCTGGGTCATCCAGAGTCTGGGTCCTGGTGTTCCAGGAACAGTCACGGGTGACCTCACTCTCGTGGCGTGGGTCTAAGGCTGAACCAGTCATTTGTTGGTCACCCCTACGATCTGTGTGCCTCCTTTAGCCTAGCACATCATATGGGCAGGAAAGACTGTGGGTCAAAGATTATATAAAAAGATTGTAGCCTGATCCCTCCACTGAAAGTCTCAACTGTACACAGGAGATATTCAGGATTGTATCTGCTATTGCTAAGCGCTGCACCTGGGGTCATCTTTGTAGATTTATGGGAGCTTCCAATGCACCACGTTTCTACCTCACCTGGAATATACCTTCCGTTTTAGTATTTATTCATTTATTATTTATTTTATTTATTTATTTATTCATTATCAACTGTATTCACAGTTTACAGAGGGGGATCCAACATCACCTCCCATTTTCTGTTTAAATCAGAAAGGTTTTAACCTTAACATTGTAAAATTACATGTAACATTTATCAAGCAGGTATTACAGTTACAAAATTTGTATCTGTTTTATCTTTCATTATAACTAAGGAAAATTATAACACTAAATTCTGCAACCCCAGCAAAGACTCCAGAAGGATATATTACCTAAGTAAACAGTCAGTGCATTGTAAGCAACTTCCAAAACTCTAGAATTGACAGAGACATCTCACTGCCTGTTGGGGCGTCCATTTTCAGCCTACAGACCCATAGTATGCAGCTGTCCTTTCCATGAAGGAGGAAATGTCAAAGACAGTTCCACCTGTCTATGTCATTTTGGCAATTTGTCAGTCTGTGTCCTGTAGAATGTCTAACAGACACTTTAATGAAGCAGGAACCCCGCAGGATGGTCTCACTTTTAGGCAAGTTCAGAAGTCATTTCTCTGTGGGTCCTATATGTCCAGTCAAGCAGTCCAGGCAAGAGCAGTTTCTTGACCAAATGGTTGACCAACTCCATAAGGAGCCTCTTCAATGCCCATCATCCTCTTTTAGCATCTTGGTGCTGCCAGGAGCAAATGTGCCTCACGGTCATGAAAAGTCCTAGGTTATTAAAACATTTTAAATGTGGTATTCTGAAGGTCTCTGAAAGATTTAACGAATAACCTTTCTAACTGAAATATATTTCTCTATATCTAGAAAATCTAACATGACTACAATCTTGACTACTATAGATGACTCTCTATTTACCTATATTTCTTAATTATACATTACATTTTTAAGTGAGCTGCATAAACACAATACCTTAATCAAGAGCAGAAATATATATATATATACAATATAACAAAATTGGCCCAAAATTTATATCAATAAACTGTCTCTTTAAAGAAATTGCCTATTTTAAAAAGTATTAACTTTATGTTGTGACTCTCTATACTCTTTTTCTTCTTTCTTCCACGCCTATGTACATTTATCCATCAGTGTGACTCATCTGGCTCTGTCATTATTGCATACTGTAATTCTTCACTGTCCAGGAGCGCTTTTTTAAAATGTTAAGTGATTCTTGAAACTTAAGCTGCAGTATTACTACAGTATACATGGTACTTCTTGCTTGCTTCACACAGTGCTGCATAGGTGTGCTCCTTGCTGCCTCTGAGAAGCATGTACGTTGCCCCATTCTCAGGCACACAGCCAGTCTATGCTGCCATTAAGCAAGCTGCAGCAATCTGCTCACAAACCCCATTCCAATGCTCTGTAGCCTGACCTCCTGCCTGACAGAGTCAGAGTTTGTGATGGCAGCATGGCCCAGAAAGCCACCATTTCAAAAAGGCATGGCTTTTTTCCTGCTACAGGTGAGTCAGGAACACTTCTCTTAAAGGAGATGCAGCATGCTACCTGTAAACAGCAAAAAGTTGTGTTAAACTTTGTATTCTTGTGCCTAGAATTAAGGTCTCTCGGGTTTTTAAGTGATTTTAGTTTGTCACATAAGCACCAATCTGTTGTAGGGGTCTGCTTGTTCATTCTGGCCACCCAGAACTAAAATAATCACACAGAAACCATATTTTCTGCAATACTGTTTGACCAATAGCTTAAGCATATTTGTGGCTAAACTCATATTCTATATGAACCCATCTCTATGATTCTGTATATGGCTAAAGATCCCAGCATCTTTCTCAGGCAGTAGATCCATGGCTTCTCTCTGACTCCACCCTTTTTCCTCCAAGCATTCAGCCTAGCTTTCCTCACCTACCTCCATTCCCTGTGTAGGCCCAAGAGAGTTTCATTATTCATTAACAAATCATATTCAAAGTTTACAGAGGGGATTCAAAATCACCTATCTGCCATATCCTCTTCAGTCTATGCAGATTTGTCCTGTATCTGTCATCTTCAATATTTTGTGTTCTCCAGGGCATTCCAGGCTTCACTCAAGTACATGACACAGAGGCTTCATAAGGTCACTCAGCACAGACACCCGGACATAAGCCTGGTTTCAGAGCCTCGCTATAAACAAGCAAGTTATAAAATACGTCCCCTTTCCTAGGTTATGATTCATGAATCAAATTCAGCATCACATAGACAACACTGCTAGGTTTAGCCATAAAATTTGGGGAACACTCAACCACTTGAGTATATTTGAGAATCTTTGATTGTTCGCTGCTTTTGGTTCAAAGAGTTTTAGGCCTCTTTACCTTTCACCTTTTGGGAACGCGGCTGTGTGGGGTTTTGCCCAGGATGCATGCTTCCCTTTCTTCTTCAGAGGATCAGGCAGCTCTTGAATAACTCTAAGGCTTTCATCACAAGCCTTGGCTCCAACATTATTTCCCCATTGTCCCTTTCTCCTCAGACTGCACATACTGGATTGAGGTTTGTCCCTCTTGCTCCTTTTCTTTGCACACCTCCAAGGAGACAATAGAGATAACATGACAGACTCAGTATTTGAGTGTCTTGAAACCTTCTCCACCACGGAAATTCATCCACTCTTTTAACTTACTCCAGGCGAGAACCTAAGAGGAAGAGAGAAAGTAGCTAATGTATCCCAAGACTGGCCACTGTCTCACTTGAACTGGGCCTCCAACATTGTCACAGCCCTGAGTACCACTGTCTTACAACTCCTGCAAGGAAGGTCCATAATTCTCAACCTACAGCATTCAACAGATTTTCCTGTACAAAATCCT